>NC_085842.1:62315125-62959292 GCF_035594765.1 Anolis carolinensis | reverse complement strand
TACATTTGGATTTAGTTTGGACACAGAAGGAAGTATTGAAGAAGAGCCGGCGTTATCTGTTGGAGAGCCAATAATCACCAGTCTTATGGAATACCTTAAAGCGATGGAGGAAAGATACATGAATGATGAAACACAGTTATAACTATATTTTTTTTGCTATAACAGCCCATTTTTTTCAGCAGTGAATTCAAAGTTTGAAGACATCCAATCGCAAATGGAGGGAAGGATTGTACAGCTGAAGGCAGACAGAGAAGGAATTGATTATTTTTTAAAAAAAATATTTGTTAAAATTTAGTTTTAGAGCACTGCACATTATGTTGAATATTTTGTAATGATTTATTTTTATATACCCTGAAGAAAAGGAAGTGCAATGCTTTTTTTAACATTCTGTAAAATAGCATAGCTTTTGTAATAGGGATGTGTTCACAGCACTTATACTCAAACTGCACTTTGATGTTTCTTTTTAATTCAAAGGGATATATTACTGTCAAATGGTTTGCTTTATGTGTGTTTTATCAATCACTTACGGACAATATCACAATGGTGCAAATTGTGTTTTTTTAATGTCGAGTGGAAAGGGGAACATGATTTTGTACATTCTCTATTTGCTGTGCTTATGACTGTTTAATAAGATGAAGCATTATAAAAACACCTACATATATTTTATTGTGAACACATAAAGCAAAATATAGCTGTATGTTTTATAAAAATGAATGTCTTTATTTTAGAACAATTTCATGAGTGCAGTTTTGAATTTGCAGTTCGTTGTTTTTCAATCATTTTTGTTGTAAAAAAAAACACTTTTCTGTGTTTTTTAAAATAATTTTATTGGTTACCAAGGGTGTGGTGATTTTATTTACAAAGGAGGAGTACATCAAGGAAATAATATTTTGGTTATGGTAGTATAGTTATTGAATGTTACTGAAGTCTAAAAACAAAGGTTAGCACCAGCATGACAGCTCTTGTTTACATGCATATCCAATGTTAGAGGTTAATATACTGCATAGAATCATAGAATTACAGAGTTGAAAGAGACCACATGGGTCACCTAGTCCAACTCCTTGCCATGCAGGAAAAGCACAATCAAAGTACCCCTGACAGATGGCCATCCAGCCTCTGATTAAAAGCCTCCAAGGAAGGAGCTTCCACCACACTCTGAGGCAGAGAGTGCCACTGCTGAACAGCTTTTGCAGTCAGGAAGTTCTTCCTAATGTTCAGGTGGAATCTTCTTTCCTGTAATTTCAATCCATTGCTCTGAGTCTTAGTTTCCAGGGCAGCAGAAAACAAGCCTGCTCCCTCTTCCTTGTGACATCCTTTCACATAATTACATTTCTTTGGATTCCATTAAAAATAATTTAGGGTAAACCAATAGCTTTTTAAATACTATTAATGAGGGAACATTGGTAATATTAATATCCATAATTTTTACATTAAAATCAATTTCTATTTGCAAATCAAATAGGAAAAATACTGAAGAGGGAGCACAGTTCTTTTTCAGAGTTTAGCTATCCCTTTATCATGCAACATCTGTCATTTAACATTAAAAAATCACAGCTAGCAAAATATTAGTGCTCACAACAGAACACAAAGATCATTGCTATCCCAAAGACTGCCTATTGGAATGCCCATCAGTAAACCTGTGCGCAAGTTTGACCATTCCCACCCCATGTGTTTTTCGACAGCAATGCCTATTCGGCCATGCACCAAGAGCTCAGACCATGATTTCTCCTCCATGTTCTTAACTTGCAGCTTTCAGCAGACTTCAGCTCCATTTCAAGGATGAAAGGCAATGGATGATGGCAGGATGTATGCAAATGTTATCACATGGACTGATGAGGTCCTAACAGTTAAGTGTGGGCTAAAATCTGATTCACTGCCTGGCTGATATTGGAGTTTCTCCAGGTATGAACTTAAATAATGTTTAAAGTTCTTATTTAAGTTCATACTTGGAGGGCAGAGACTCCAGTGTCAGACAGGCAGTGAATCAGATTTTAGCTCACATTTATAACAGTTAGGACCTCATAACAACAACAACAACAACAACAACAACAACAACAACAACAACAACAACAACAACAACAACATAACCTGCCCTTTCTCCCAAAAGGGACTCAGGATGGCTTACAAAGACAAAAACTAAATAGAAGTAAATAGCAGTAAAAACAATTTTAAAAAGCAATTAAAAATTCACAAATAACACAATAATTGTTAAAACTGGTAATACATTCCATAAATAACATAGGGAATTAACAGAATCAACATGAGAAATGAACAATAAAAACGTGGCTGTGCTATGAATTAGGGCAATATGTTCTCAGTCAGCCTCATCAGGCAAAATAGAAGAAGTTAATAAAAGCTCATCACATGGCCCTGAGCCAGACTTGATATTGACAAAACAGTATCTCCACCTCATCTATTCAAATTTAGTTTCTCCACCCAATCCACAATTTGAACAGATGAGATGGACATGTTGGTTTGTCTGGCTCAGGGATTTGTGATCGTTCCAAAAGACCTGGTTCATTGGTTGGAAGTGCTTTTTAAATCCCACATGCTCTGTATATTTTTAGATGGGGCCAATGGCAATGAGGATGCTTGCAAAACTATGTCTCCTCCACACTGAAAGAGCATCCTTGTGATGTTCATGCATGTCTCCCCTTGCTCCTGAATTTATTTTAGGGTGGGGGTGCTATTTGGCATCAGGTTAAATCCATTGCTGGGATAGGTAAGACGAAGGAGGCCTGGGCATGGGGCTGGCCCATGAAGAAGTCTGTGTTTGAGAAGGGGCTTTGTAAACTGGCCTAACAACTCCCAGGTATTTGTAGGCCTTCTCAGAAATCCATACTGCAATGAGACTCATTATGTCAATGCTCCTCTTTGCTCTTCCAGCAGGTGGTCTTGTTGCTCAGTGTGTCAATCAGTGGTTTGGATCTGTGTCCCCACTTTACATTGGTAAAATGCCAATATAACTATATATTATTTATAGTTGTGAATTGATATTACCAATCACCATGTTTTTGTATCTTTTTCTGCCTCTCTGCTTCCAGCTCATGTGCTCTTTCCTAATAGAGCCACGAGGCCTATCCCTGTCAAACATGCATGTGATCTTGAAAAGAAAAGAAATGGAAAAGTAGCTGAAAAATAAAGTTCCTCACTTTTGGGGGGCTTGATGATATGTGTAGAATTCCCTTACCCACTTTATTATTCTTATTCTCTATTCATAGAAAAGGGGTCACCAATGACTTTTTAAACTACTCTAGAATGGTTTATTAAAGTATTTCTAGTGTTTCACTGCTGCTTTCACAGGGTTTTAATGGTTGTATTTCAGTTTTCACTTTCTTACAGTGGGTTTTGATTTGCTGTTCATCACCTTGAAGGCTTTTATAGGAATAAACGGCTGGAAAAAAAGTAATAAATAAGAAAGCGGGATGTCTCAATGGTTAGCATGCCATGCTGTACTTTCAGGATGACTCAATGCAAAGCATGACTTGGCAAAACTCACCTAGGAGTATTTCTTACACCTAAAGATGCAGGGCACAGAATGAGAGAACATCTGTATGCAATTTATGTGTCCTACCAAATAGTTGCCACCCTCCCCCTTTGGTGCATATATTTATTTTGCTGAAGAGTAACTGGGAGTGAAACGTGCTATTTTTTGTGTCAGGAGCGACTTGAGAAACTGCAAGTCGCTTCTGGTGTGAGAGAATTGGCTATCTGCAAGGACCTTGCCCAGGGGATGCTCAGATAGTTGATGTTTTTTTACCATCCTCTTGGGAAGTTTCTCTCATGTCCCCACATGGGGAGCTGGAGCTGACAGAGGCCAAGCCTTGTGTGGCAGGAGTGATGACTTGAAGGTTGAGTTGCTGACCTGAAGGTTGCTGGTTCGAATCCGGGGAGAGCGTGAAACATGCTATAACACAGGAACAAATGGAGGCCTTCTCAATGATTCTAGGTGGGGAGAGATACTAGGCTAGGCTACTGTTAAATTTAGTTTGGTATGCCATATTAATATTTTTCTATGCCAAAAAGATGTGTAGGTGTGGCATTCTTGATGTAGGACTGTGTGGCTATTATCGGACAGGCTATACTGATCAGTGGGTTCTTCAGCATTGCAGAGGAGAGGGAATGAAGACAACCATGTTACATCTCAGTCAAAATATGTCCAGCTGCAGTAATTACTGTGTATTAAACAAAACAGCAATTGGTTATTGGTTAATTTAAATACTCTAATGAATATCTTGGTGTAAATCTCGTGGTATTTAATTAACATGCAGTAGCTGTCCCTGTGTGACACTTTTCTGCATTTATGTGTTAATTTGTGCTTCTCCCCCCCACTTACTAATTTTGGTGAGCTGCCAGCAGTACAAGACGGAACTGTGAATTCAATATGAGAGAAAGGGGGAGAGTAGAAATAAATATTTTCTGATGCAGGAAAAAGGACGCATCTTTTAGGTGGCACAGTGTTTCTTTATCCCAAAGTTGTAATCAGAAGCATCCTTTTCATAAGGAGATTGACCAATGACATGGCAGATCTGACTGGCAACTATGGGCTTGAAACTGGGCCAAATACCACTATGAGCCTATGAATCTCATCACATGAGGGATTTTTAGCGTCCTAGGATGTAGCCACTCTAATCAATGTGTCTACTATTTAAGGTAAATTCCCTGTACAGTATTACTAAACAAGTGTTTCACATCCTGCTTTCTTCACAGAATACAGGAAAGGGCAGGCAGAGAATCTAGTTTTCCATTTATAAACTTCCTATGCTTCTCTTCTACTTTTTAAAGATTTGTTCCCTTATGAAAAATCAGTTAAGGAGAAAGAGCCGGAATAGGTGCACAATGTGATTAACTCAGAGTGGGCCTCTTTGAGTAGTCCTCTATGAAGAAATAATTAGAGAACCACAACAGTGAGAAATGAAATGAAAACATAGCAGCATATTATCACAGGTGGTTGAACCTCCTTTGTCAACACTAGCCAGATAATGCCTCAAAACAAGTTTGCAGGGATGGTTCTTACAGCGTTTTTACATAATTGTAGAGTTATGGGCCCCAAGAGCAATCTAGCTGATCTTCCTGCAAGTGCAGGAAGCCATAGCTAAAGCATCCATAAAAGGTGGTCATCCAATCTCTCTTTACATGCCTCTAGCAAACGGAGGGATCATTACCATCAAAATAGTCAATTCTGATGTCAGACAGTTCTTATCTTTAAGACTTTCTTCCTAATGTTTGGTTTCTATCTCCTTTCTTGTAATTTGAACTCATTGTCTTGAATTCTATCCCCTGGAGCAACATAAAACAAGTGTTCTCCATCTTCCACATAGCAGTTCTTCAGATATTTACAGATAACTATCTTACCACTGCTCAGTCTTCTCCAAGCCACATGTACAGTATTGTACTGTGGTCCCTCAACTGCTCCTTGTAGGTCTTGGTTGCCATACTTTTTTTCCTGGTTGCTTTAAACATGTTACAGCTTATTGAAAGCCTTCTTAAACTGTGGATTTGAGCAGTTCTATGGATGTTTTCACATTTGATCTAAAATACCATTTTATGCAAAATTTGGCAGGAACTCTGGTGACTAGCAAAGGTTGACACTTCCTGCAGTGTCCTAAGATACACACCAGGAAATAGTGGAAATGATTTTGCTTAAACAAACACATTGAACAAAATCATTTCCTATTTTTGATGTCGTTTTTTTGTGGTAGTGATGATGCTTCTTAAGCGATTTCAGAAATCAATGGGGGCCAGATGCCACAGTGCTTTTTGTTCATTTATCACAGGCTTATTTTCACACAGGGATTTCTCTGGCAACCTCCACAAATGCAAGCACTCTCAGATCAGCTGTGGATTAGAGATGATTTTGTTCAAATGCCTGCTTCTTTTGGCTATCATCCTCACATACTGGATCTTTAAGCTTGCATAATCTAAACAGCCCAGCATTTTTGAGACCCAATTTAATGCTGAGATATAGACTGAAGAATTAAAATTGGCTGGAATGATGAAACCCTGGTCATGGATTAAGGAGTTTGGGCCAAACAGGCCTAGAAATGGAACTCGAGCAACTGGACTAAATCAATTTGATTCACCTAAAGGGCAAAACTACCATGCAAATGCATAAGGCAGAGAAGGCAGGAACTTCCATTACCATCCATCTGAATGGGGGGTGAGACATTCAAAAGTGCAGCCTGACCTTTTCTAGCTGAAAGATCCCAAGTTTTCACTTGACTCCCTGTCTGCCTCTTTCTCAATTTTGCTAGTTTTGTCAGTTTTTCAGGCTCCTCACTTAATGACACTACCCTATTTGCAGTTTTTTATCACCAGAATATTGTTAATCTGAGAAAGACAGAGCCAATGCACAATGAGTTGCTCCCAGTGTGATATCAATATGCGTTTTTGAAAAGTGCACTGTGAGAAGGGAATAGGTTAATGGAGGAGAACAACAGCACTGCAATAGCACATTCTTGAATGTGCAAATAGTGATTGGGGGACCAAGGCAGGTTGAGCTATTTTGGCCTTTTCAAAAATGTCATTTTCTATTTAGTGGTAAAATGTGTGAGAGAATTATGTGTGTGCCGTCCGCCGGACAATAAAAAGCTATAAAACTGAAACGTGCTGTCCTTTATCCGGGCGAACTGCAAATCCCTATAAGCTGTCCTATAGATATTGAACGACTGAGTCTGGATAACTTCAAAAAAGAATGTTTATTCATACAAGGTTGTAAACCTGGCACAGATCTTAAAGTTGCAGAAAATGAAACAAATTTCTATAGGTTTTAGTCACAGAATTATCCCTGGTTCCAGAAGGCAAAGGTGATTATAAAACCACTATACCCTAATCACGCTGCCTATATTAGAAGGAGAAACTCTTTCCTTCCCTATCTTTACAGCAAAGATTAGTTCTAGAAGCGATGGAATAACTCTGCTCCTCTAACTAGATTTCTTATTCCAGATCAATATAATTCAATACTTATCTAATTTGGATAGGCTTAGATTGGCCTGGTTTTGAGGATGATTTGTCCCAGTTAGCCTTGCACAGCTCCAGCACGTTGGAAGACTATAGCCAGAATGAAGCTCCAAAATGGAGACTAGACCCTGGTAAAAAGGGCGGTCCTAAGATGTTGCACTCTTTGACCAATCACTGCAAAGAAAACTGCAGCCAGCTCTTGCAGATTCCAAGCCACTTTTCCTAGGCCTTTGCAGCCAGAGGCTCAAACAAAATGTAAAGGAGGGAAAACAAACAAACGACCAATAGGTAAGGCAAACCATCGTCCTGGGGGACGGAACACTCCCCGCTAAATTCCCAGGATGTGGGAATTTACCAATCAAAAACATACAAACATCTTTGTATACACAACAATAAAACAGTATAAAACTTACACACTTTGGACAGGCAACACGAGATTGCTGGTTGGTCTGTCCAGGACAGACATTTTGTCCTTACTATGAGTCTTTACCTGAACTTTTCTAACCTTACCGTCAGGGCAAGGAAAGGTCTTTAGTGTAATGCCCATAGGCCAGGCATAGCGGGGCAAGTCTTTGTCCTTTAGCAACACAAGGTTTCCCACCTTGAAATTGTCCTCTGGGGTTTGCCAGAGTCTTCTGGTTGGAAGCTGGCTTAAGTATTCGGCCTTCCACCTCTTCCAGAAGTGGTTGGCTAAGGTCTGCACATGCAAAATTGGTGCCACAGTCCGATCGAATTGACTTAATTGGCCCTCTGAGGGCTATGAACCTTTTCAATGCATTTAAAAATGATGAAGTGTCCATCCCTTCTATGACTTCTATATGGACAGCTCGTATTACTAAACAAGTAAACAAAACTGCCCACCTCTTGTTATTTACAACACCACCCCTGGTTTTCCTAGTGACAACCTCCCAAGGACCAAACACATCGATTCCCACATGGGAAAAGGGTGGGTCTGTCAAAGTCCTATCCTGAGGTAGTTCTGCCATCAACTGACTTTGACAGTTTCGTCTGAGTCGCCGACATTTGACACATTTGAAAATACAACTGTTGACCAACCTTTTGGCATTAACTACCCACAGACCTTCATTTCTAAGGGCTGCCTCAGTTAGAGTTCTACCCTGATGATGGATCCTTTCATGGTGATGCCGAACGAGCAGCAATGCAGTGTGACTATTAGGGGGTATGATGATGGGGTTTTTTATGCACGCCTTGAGTTTAGCTTTGGCTAACCTTCCTCCAACTCTCAAAATACCCTCCTTGTCTAGAAATGGGTTTAACTCATTTAGAAGACTTTGATTAGGGATGTTGAGCCCTTGCTCTAGCCTAGCTATTTCCTGCTTGAAAGCAGATCTCTGTACTGACTTGAATATGACGCTCTTAGCCTTTATCATATCCTGGACCTGTAAAGGCTCACTATCTTTGCAAGCTAAACGATGTATAAGCCTAGCTACTGCTCTAAGAAGACTGTGCCACTCCGAAAAACGTTCAAAACGGTGTGGTTCCAGGCAAGATCTTTGGCCCATCTTGATTTCTGTGGTCATCTTGCAAACTTTCACCTCTGCACTTCGTGAGACTTGAGCATTCATAATGTCCGAAAACCTTTGCTCATCTTTCGAGAGCGCTGTGGCTTCGTCTCTCTCAGAGACTTTGAAGATGGAGGAATACTCTGGAGTTATTGCTTGGCAGTAGACTGAGATATGACTTAGGCAACTGCGCACAAGCGTAGGACGTCCACCTTTAAGCACCTGTGCTTGATTGGAGTCCAACGACGATGGTGGGTGCATCTTGTTTATGCACACTGGGCCTATGACTGTCCAGCCTAATGGCAATTGTTGTGCGATAGGTGCACCTGGAGGTCCTTTAACTTGGTCGTTCACACAGAACAAGCTCGGGCAGTCCGAGCCAAGCAAAAGGGCAATGTCCACATCTGGCCGAAAGGCTGGTATAGCATTCTTTAACCGTCGCAAATGTGGATGAGCCTCCACAACTTCTCTAGTTACAATTTGTTTTTTGTTCCGAGGGATGGAGGAACACTCAATCAGGTCTGGCAACTTGAACTGTCTCTTCTGGTCGCAAGAGGAGACAACAAAGCCAGATGCTATGCGACCCTGCAACTTCTTTTTTCCTGCACATGTAGTCATGGTGTAATTGACCATCTTGGTTTTAAGGTCAAACATGCGGAAGAACTCTGGAGTAGCTAGGGAGGCGTCGCTCTGTGAATCCAGGGCCACATAGAGTCTCTTTCTAAGCCAAGGGCTCTTGGCTGGATATACATCCGCTAGGCAGATAGGATGACAAACTCTTAACTGGTGCACGTCAGAGCATAGCTCTGTACAGGCGACTGCTGAAACTTCCACCTGCATCTCTGGTGCGGCTGGCTTGTCGGTGTCTTCGACTGCTGACTTTTCTTTTGGTGAAGCGTTCTCTTTGGGGTGGGAGATGATATTGGAGTTGTGCATTGCGGTGCAATGCTTGAGGCTGTTGCATTTCTCACACTTGATGTTTTCTTTGCAGTTGGATGCAAAGTGTGGAGTTGCTCCACAGCATCTAAAGCAGATTCCCTGCTTTTGAATTAGCTGTTGCCTTTCTTTGTATGTCTTTCTACTAAACTCCCTGCAGTTGGCCAAGCTGTGAGGCTTTTGGTGAATAGGGCAAAGCAACTCTTTTACCTCCGACCTGGGTTCGTCAGTCTTGTGTTGAGTTTCGACTGCCTTTACGCTGACAGGTCTATTGGCCTCTCTAGGTGGTTTCTTGTCCACTTCAGGTGCCTTCTCTGGCTGGGTCCCTTGGTATAAGGTGGGGAGGCCCGTCTGCGGATCATTCCTTTCTCTGGCCGCCCTGGTGATGAACTGGACCAAATGAGAAAATGGAGGGTATGCCTGGGAGTGGGCCTCCTTGTAGTTGAAGACCTCCTGTCCCCAGCGTTCTTGCAAAGTGAAGGGCAGCTTGGTCAAGATCTGCCTCTGGGACAGGTGCTGATCGAGGCACTTCAAACCGGGCAGTTCTGGATTCTCCTTGGCCGACTCTAATTCCGTAAGGAGATCGCTGAGGTCCCACAAGAGTTTGAAGTCTTTGAGTTTCAAAGCTGGGAACCTTTGGAGCTTGTCCATAAGAGATGCTTCAATCTCTGTGCTGGCCCCATACCTCTGCTGCAACCTGGCCCAAGCCTTTTCCAGGGCTTTGTCGGGATCGGCCACGTGGGCTGCGTAGATCTTCTTAACTTGTGAGGATGAGGCTGGGCCCAACCATGCAGCCAGAAGAGTCAGTTCTTCCTCAGGCAATAACTTTAAGTCTCTGATTGCTCTCTGGAAGGTGGCCTTCCAGAGAAGAAATTCCTCAGGCTTGTCCGAAAACTTTTCGACACCCTTGTCCTTAAGATCTCTTCTGGGGCTTCTGATGATGGAGACAAGCTGGGACTCTGGCGTCGAAGGGAACAATTGAGGAGTTTGCTGTTGTGGAGTGGACTCCCACCGTGCACCTTGCGTCAACCTTTGGCCTCTTGGAGGGATGACATCGACCACTGACGAATCGGTGGCTCCCTGTGCAGCTGTCTGTAAGGGCCAACTAGCACTCGGCCTTGAGGCCCTGATTGACTGACCTAGGGATTTAGCAGGAGGCACAGGTAGCTCGAGCAAGGGTGAGCTCCCCGCTATGACGCTCTGCTCTGCAGGAAACTCAAAAGTGACTTTGGGGCCCTGCTCTGGGTAAGGAGAGAAGTCTTCCTGTTCCTCATCCGAAAACTGGCTGTTTAAGCTATTAAGATGCACAAGCACCTTGGAAGAAGGGTCCTGCTTCGGCAACTGACTTACATTTTCTTCTGTGAGTGGCTCAATTAGGGCCTTGGCCAAAGTCTCAGCCCTTACCCTTTTGGCAGTAGCATCCATCCTTATTCTAAGCATTTCTATTTCACCTTGCCTTTGGGCCTGTTCCATTTGCATTTCGCTTTGTCTACGGGCCTGTTCTATTTGCAGTCGTTGCTCTTCTTCTTTAAAGGGAAGGGTGAGATCAGCTGCCTTAGCATCAGCCTCCGCCCCCGCTACCTTGCTCTTTAGCTCTAGACGTGCAGCCTCCTTAATGTGCAAGGCAGCTAGGGAAGAGATGGCACTCCCAGCAGCAGAAGACTTGCTAGAGTGGCTATGTTTAGATGATGCACACTCCCTTAGTTTAGATACCTGGCTAGAGCGGTTGGACTTAAGACTAAGTGCCACAGCAGGTGATTTTAAAAGATTGGTCTCATGGCTGCTTAAGGAAGACTGATTTCCTTTTGGCTCAGACCTTAGATTAACAGATGGAGAACTAAATTCCAAGGCATCTAGAATTGCCCTCACCTTATTTTCTTTCTCATTAGTGTCAGCTAAGACACTTACTATTTCTAACTCTGAATCCTTGGCGTTAATGCGCTCGAGGACCTGGACTATCTTAGACACCAAACCCCTCCAAATACCGAAGGTCTCTTCAAGGTCTGTCTGTAATATGGATGGCACCCTTGTAATACCCAAGCTCTCAATTCTGTCCATTAATGTTGTGATGCGCTCCCATGCCGAACCTAACCTCACATGGAGGAGCTCCTTTTCGTCTATTAGATGGGCTAGCATTTTGGCTGAAGGGTGCTTTATCCTTTGGGGCCTTTCATTCCTACCTTCAGCCTCAGAAGGAGGTATACCATCTGTATCATCTTGAAATTGCATAGACATTATGTATTCTTAATAGCAAGTAAATTTACAACAAAGGCAAATGCAATATACCTGCAAGTAAATTTACAATAAAGGCAAATTCAATATATAATACAATTCACAGCACTTAACCATAGCAATATATATCACTAAGTAACTATACTTTACAAAGATTGTGACCTTTGGCGCCAGACTTTGGTGGGCAAGCTGCAAAATGCCAACTGACAGCAACTTGCCACTTGATACCTCCCTTGCCCGAGTGACGTAAACTGCCAAAATGGCGACTTCGCCAAATTTTCAAGCACCTCGTGCTCTGCGGCTCAAGGCCTGCCGCCGAAGGAGCACCGAGGCTGGCTTTGGAAAGGAGGAGAGAAAAGACGCCTCCTCCCCGCTGTGAAGGGAGGTCACCACCGCAGGTCGATGAGGCAGGTCAACACCGCAGGATGATGAGACAGGTCACCGCCGCAGGTCAATGAGGCAGGTCACCACCGCAGGATGATGAGGCAGGTCACCACCGCAGGACGATGAGGCAGGTCACCACCGCAGGACGATGAAGCAGGTCACCACCGCAGGACGATGAGGCAGGTCACCACCGCAGAACGGTGAGGCAGGTCACCACCGCAGGACGATGAGGCAGGTCACCACCGCAGGACGATGAGGCAGGTCACCACCGCAGGACGATGAGGCAGGTCACCACCGCCGGACCATGAGGCAGGTCACCACCGCAGGACGATGAGGCAGGTCACCACCGCCGGACCATGAGGCAGGTCGAAGCCGGCCGAGTGCTCCGGCCGAACTCGCAGCAGCGTTGCCAGGCCTGTCCAGGTTCTAGCCTGGTACTGGTGGGCTTCACGCCTCAGAGCCAGCCAAAGAACTGTCGCTGGTGCTCCGCGGCTCGAGGTCTACCGCCGAGGGAGCCCTGGACGTTGCTGGGAACTGCACAGCCTGTGCAAACCCAGAAAGCCACTGGGCCACGTGCGCACACGCGAGCCAAATAGCAAGGAAATAGAGCCCCACTATTTGACTCCTTCGGGTCTGAGAGCGGGCTCCACTGCCTCAGACGCTGGTAGAGTCTTTAGGTATGCAGACTGAGCTCAGGCGGAAAAGCCGCAGCCTATACTAAAACTTCCTAAACTATAAAAAACTATAGGCTGTGCAAGCTAGCTCAAGCGGAAAAACCGCTGATCTACCTCAAAACTGTGCCGTCCGCTGGACAATAAAAAGCTATAAAACTGAAACGTGCTGTCCTTTATCCGGGCGAACTGCAAATCCCTATAAGCTGTCCTATAGATATTGAACGACTGAGTCTGGATAACTTCAAAAAAGAATGTTTATTCATACAAGGTTGTAAACCTGGCACAGATCTTAAAGTTGCAGAAAATGAAACAAATTTCTATAGGTTTTAGTCACAGAATTATCCCTGGTTCCAGAAGGCAAAGGTGATTATAAAACCACTATACCCTAATCACGCTGCCTATATTAGAAGGAGAAACTCTTTCCTTCCCTATCTTTACAGCAAAGATTAGTTCTAGAAGCGATGGAATAACTCTGCTCCTCTAACTAGATTTCTTATTCCAGATCAATATAATTCAACACTTATCTAATTTGGATAGGCTTAGATTGGCCTGGTTTTGAGGATGATTTGTCCCAGTTAGCCTTGCACAGCTCCAGCACGTTGGAAGACTATAGCCAGAATGAAGCTCCAAAATGGAGACTAGACCCTGGTAAAAAGGGCGGTCCTAAGATGTTGCACTCTTTGCAATCACTGCAAAGAAAACTGCAGCCAGCTCTTGCAGATTCCAAGCCACTTTTCCTAGGCCTTTGCAGCCAGAGGCTCAAACAAAATGTAAAGGAGGGAAAACAAACAAACGACCAATAGGTAAGGCAAACCATCGTCCTGGGGGACGGAACAATGTGGCTCTCCAGAAGTTGTTGAATGCAGCTCCTAGTATCCCTCACCATTGGATTTGATGCTCAGAGTAATAGTAGTATTGGAAGGAAGTACAGTTGGTCCCCCAGATCCACAGATTTTATATTCATAAATTGAAAACAGCAAATATTAATGTAAGTAAGGTATGCCATTTTACTATGCCTTTATATATAATGGGTCTTGAGCATCTATATATTTTGGTATGAATGTGGTGTCCTTGAGCCAACCTCAGTGGATACCACCAGCATTGAAGCGATGGTCCTACACTATCAACTCTGCTGGACTGGCCAAGTTGTCTGAATGCCTGATCACCATCTCTCAAAGTAGCTATACTCCCAACTCAAGAACGGAAAATGAAATGTTGGTGGGCAGGGAAAGAGATTTAAAGATGGGATTAAAGCCAACCTTAAAAACTGTGGCATAGATACTGAGAACTGGGAAGCCCGGGCCTTTGGGCACTCTAACTGGAGGCCAGCTGTTACCAGCAGTGCTGCGGAATTTGAAGAAGCATGAATGTGCCAAGAGGAAGGCACCTCAAGCCAACCCTGACCAGGACTGTCTTCCACCTGGAAATTGACGCCCTCACTGTGGAAGAACATGTGGATCAAGGATAGGGCTCCACAGTCACTTACTTATCGACCGCCAAGGCACTATACTTGGAAAACGAGGGATCACCTAAGTAACTGAATAAGGATATCAAGAGCCCACTATACAAGAATGTCTACAGTGAATACGATCAGGCCTGTAGTGAGGGGGGGGGGGGTTAGGGGTTCAACCCCCCCCCCCCTGAAATTTTTCAGGTTATAAAAAAACCTGGTTTACTCATGAATTTTAACTGGTTAACCAAATCCCCATGCTAAGTCTATGAGACGCAAAACATTAAGAGTCCCTCCAGGCACTATCTCAAGCAGATATTGACAGGTTTGTAGCTGGGGTGTGTGTGTGTGTGTGTGCTAGGGGTTCAACCCCCCCCCCCAAATTTTCAAAACCCCTCCCGAAATTTTTTTCTGGCTACGGCCCTGAATACGATGCCACACCTAATAGGAAAGGCTGTAGCTTTATGGCAAAAATGGCAATTGTGGAAACCTAAGGGGCTCCATTATCCTCATAGGAAAACTGGCAGAGCTGTCCCTGTTCCCATATTAAAAAGTACAAATAAAGATTTCTGTGCTTATTATAAATGTCAGACCTACACTTTAAACACATTTAATTGGGAATAAATTCCACTGATCTCAGCAACACTTGCTCTCAAATAAAAATGCAAAGTCCTGCTGTGTATCTGTGTAGAAATTATGTCATTTCTGTATTTGCGGGGGGAAAGATAGTGATACTGCTTTCTCACACACGAAAAGCCGATGCTTATTAGTAAAGCCATGTTCATACATAACAGTAACAGTTGCCATTGTTGTTGCTGTACTAAAAGGAATTGAATTGTTCTCCCCCGCTAGACAGATGGGTTTTAGAGTCATTTTTAGCACCACAGCCAAACACCATAGGAAGGCGTAAATTGTACCCTCAATGGATTCTATGTTTAGAAAGGGGGGGGGGAGGGCAGTATGGTACAAAGTCCTGAAGTCTACATGATTATATTCTTTGAATATTTAAAAGGCCGTCAGGCAAAGGAAGGTGCAGATTTGTCCTCTGCTGCCCCAGATCAGATCTGATCATTTGAAGTTACAGGACAGAAGTTTTTGATTGAACATTAAAAGGAACTTCATAAGAGCTGTTCAATCATGGAACTAATTATCTAGTGAAGTAGTGGGTTCTCATTTTCAATCATTTTCAAAAAGAGATTGGATAGTTATCTGCTCAGGATGCCCTATCTGGGCTTTCTGCATTGAGCTGGTGGTTGGACTCTGCACCCTTTTGGATTCCTTCTAACTCTTATATAACTCTCATTTTATAGCATGAAGGAGGAGAACTGGCAATGAAGGCATATTATATGACAGCATGCATACTCCTTTGCCAGTCTTCCTCATCCCTATGATAAACCCATCAACAGCCACAGATAGCACCACTTGCATGTCACTCACTCGGTGCAATGGGCCATTCTGCTTCTGTCCTGTGTGCTTCTGTTCAAATGATGTCAAGGAGTGGGATTCTCCTCCTCTTCCACTCTCCCTTTTGCTATTCTTGAGGAGGTAATTTTTTGAGTTTATGTTTTATTTGAATTTTGTTGATGAATTGCTCATATAGTCCTCCTAACTTGGGGTGGGGGGGGGGTGACATAGTCACATTTCATGTTGATTTTGTTTGTTTCTGCACAATACAACTCTTTGGGATTTTTCTTTCACCAGCCTCTCCTGGGATCAGGGTGCACTCCAGTCAAGGTGCACCACTTAGCCACCAATGGGGAATTGAAATGCTGTCTGGTTAGAATACTTCTCTACTAGTTACTATTTTCTGTATCATTTGGTACAGGTAAAATGAATCCTCTAGCAGCAAAATGAACCAGTGTTTGCCACCAAATCTTGGGAAGGTCTATACTCAGTTTGCACCAGAAGAGCAAGAGTTATGGTTTCTGGCAAATGTCTTCTGTGTATTTGGTTTAATATTTTTGAACTGGCTAATCAAAAACTTGTTTGAACTGGCTGGTCAAAAAACTGGAGTTGTTTGATCCCAAAGGCAATTGTTTGGGGACTGATTTACACATTACGTTTATCATATGTAACCTGTGTGTACTTTATTTATTTATTTCAGATATTTATATCCCGTTCTTCTCACTGGAGGGGGGGGCACTCAGGGCGGCCTCACAATTGGCGACCATTAAATGCTAAGAAACATAATATTCAAAACAATTATGATTAAAACTAATTAAACATTAACTAAAAATATCCATTTAAACATCCATTTAAAAAGCACAAATCATGCGCTTTTTAACATGCACATTTAAAGGCTTTAACATGCGCTTTTCAACATGCCCTTTTTACAACATGCACTTTCTGACATGTTGTAATGGATGTGCATGCCTGCCTTATTTTGCTGCATGGTACCATACTGGGAAACCGACAAAGGAATTGCAAATATATTGCTATCAATTCCAGTTAAAAGTCTGTGCAAACTTCATAGCGCACTTCAATGGCTTCCGACTATTAATGGTAATTAATTAATTAGTAATCTCAATCTGCAGTGAAGATGTATCACTCCTAGGCTTTCAGGATAGTAAGGCAAATTCATCTGCTATTACAGATTGAACACCAAATGACCTGGGGAGACCTTGCCGAGGGCTGTATTTCTTCTGGGTCTCCAATGGACAGCTTTTGGGATTGCTTCTGCCAGTGCAGCCCCCATTTCACTCCATCTCCTCCTGTTGCTTGTAGTACTGGGAGCCCTGGAGGGATGGGTGATGAGGAGGAGAAGGAGGAAGAATGTCTCCCACACAGATGTAATTAAAGCTCTCTGCCTGCCACCGACCATATGGGACATGTTAGCAGAGTAATTAAATTTTGTGAAGTGAATCTTTCTCTTGGAAAGCTGGAGGGTGGGTCGGTAGAAGGCAGGGGAGCAATGGTGTTGCCATATGCCCACCTTTGGGAGGGAACACCGCGTGATTTCCCACCACAGGGCTGATCTCCAAATTGCTCTGTACATGACAAGCAAGGAAAAATAATTAAGCACTGGCCCATTTGCATTATTTATTGCTTTTGTACATTAAAAACAAAACAACCTACAATGGAAGAAGCTGGTCAAAATCTAGAAGACCCAGATGGGAGTAAAATATTGCTGCCAGCTGGCTGGTTGTAAACTGGTTAGCTGGTTGTCCATCCCTGGAGATAGTATCCAAGCTAGAATATATGTGGACATGGAGGAGGAAAAGAAACCTGAACAGATAGATGTCAGCTTGTGGTCCGGCTGTCTTGAAGTTCCCTCCCCCACCTTTTTCCATGAAAATTTATCAGATGAAAATTGATCCTACAAAAGTGATATACACTTGAAAGCAGAGAAAGCAATACAAGCATGAGAGGCTGACTGCAAATTTTGCCCCTTTAATCCCATTGAAATCAGTGGAATTAAGTACACAGCTCTACATTGAATTCTACGCAATGACACAATTTGATAGTAGTTGAGTCATTGTGGACACAATATTTAATAATTCTTAATGTCTTACCCTTGTCCATGAAATTTAAGAGTTACAATGTGTTAAAAGCCTCAATTTTAAAATATACTGTCTTGGTGTTTGTTATTGTGTGCCTTCAAATCATTTTTGAATTAAAAATCCTTAATGCAACCCTATCATGGGGTTTTCTTAGCAGAATTCTTTAGATGGCGTTTGCCCTTGCTCTCATCTGAGGTTGAGAAAATGTGACTTGCCCAAGCTCACCAAATGGGTTTCCATGTCTGAAAGAGATTCAAATTCGTATCTCCAGAGTCATAGTCTAACACTCAAGCCATTACACCTTGTTGGTTTTTAGCAAGGTGCAGGAACAGGGAAATATATAAAAAACAGGCTGACATTTTAGCAGCTGGCTAAAACTAAAAAAAAAAGATAGTGGGCAATGCAGCCAGACTCGGTACTAGAAAAGAAAAGCAATACGTGGTCATCGAATGCAGCTTTTATGCAATAGCTATCATATAAGGAGCAGGGAGAATGTCAAGCTGTTTTTTTGACCTCTGGAACAATCTGAGTAGTTAATTCACAGGTACCCAACAAAATGAAGGATGCAGCAACCTGGTGGTCATTGGCCAGTTCAGGAGTTGTTAATATAAGCCAGAAGTATGGCTATAAGAAGCCATAAAGGAGTAAACAGAGTCATGAAATGTTCAAGAAAACACGAAGGCCAAGGAGTACTATACTATCAGTCATTCAGATAAGATAGTTGTGAACTATCCTGGGACAGTTGCTCACTTCAAGAGAAGCTTCAAGCAATATTCTAATTGGTAAGAAATATCTGCTCATTGGAGCAGGTGGACAATCCACCAAAAGGGTGCAACTACAAGGGAAATATTATGCTCTAGTTTCCATTCTGACTCAATTTTGTTGGGAATTAGAAGATACCCTTTGAAAATAAGGTTCTCTGGGGGGGGGAGGTTTAACCACAGATGGACCATGACTATTCATTGATGCAATTAATGTAAAGGTTTATTTAAACCATAGTGGCTAAACAGGGAATAGTTTATTTGAGAAGGTATTCTATATCAGAAGGAATAAATGAATTCCAGAGAACTATACAATGATTACAATATGGATTAAAGAGTCAGATGACGTTGAGTCTCACATATAAGACTTACAATAGGTAAAGTTACCCATAGTTAGCTTCTGGGTAAATACTACCTGTTCTAATCTCCCACACACCTACTAATTAAAGCTTATTACAATAACAGCAGTTAAATCTAAAAATTCAAGAAAGAGTATAGCAACTGATTGTAAAAAGTGACTTTCAGAGAACTGATATGAAAATTAAGGAATATTGATGAAGAAAAATTCAGATGTAAAAATGAGTCCTGGAAGAAAAGAAGGTGGGTGTTAAAAGTCTCAAGTTTAAAAGATATTTTCTGGGCATTTTTAGTTGTTGTTGTTCGCTGTCAATTCATTTTTAACTTATAGCAGTCCTAAGTAAACGTATTGTGGATTTTTTTTGGAAAATATTTGTTCAGAGAGGGCTTTGCCTTTCTCTTACTCTGAGGGCGCATTCAGACAGCACCTATAGTGCACGCTGTTGTAGCTCAGCCTGAGCTGGAGCCAGATTTTGGGCCTGTTCAAGACTTGGATTTTACCCCTGAAATTCAGCTTCAGCTACCTTTGTCTGAATTGATTCCAGCTGAGGATTCTGGAACCAGAGATGAGGTTGCTAGCAGGCACTCTGAGCCACATTCCTGTTCTCAGTCAAGGCCAGTTCAAAGACCAGATGGGCATGCTAGCCTGGAGGAGGAGGATGGATTTGACAGAAGGGAGATGTTTACCTAGGGAGGGAGCCAGAGGGAATGTTTACGAAGGTGTCAATGTCTGGTTCAGAGGTGTGCTAATGAGCAGCTTTCTCATGAGAAGGAGCTCTCCCTTGGAACAATAGCCTTGAAATCTCCTTAAATACTTCTTGCTTTCTCTCCAATTGCAACATTTTCACTGAATGTTGCAATTCAAGTGAGAAAGATCTTTGCCTCCGTGACTTTCAAGCCGGGATTCAGCCTTGCTGTACCTTGATTCCAGTTGAGCCTTCTTGTTTCCTTGCTGTGTGGATTGCAGCCCTCTGGATTATTTTGAGTTTGGTTCTTGCTTCTTGTGGTTTCCTGTTGTTTCCTGATTGGGAAGTGAACTCTGTGTGGACTAGTTCTGATACTTCTTGTGAGACTAAGTCCAGTTCCAGTTTGGATCACAACTTTGAGTGACTTTCTTGGACTTTTGTTAAGGACAAATAAGTATTTTGCTTTGTGGTTTATTCTCTCTATTGACTTTGAACTTAATTTGCTTGTGCTTACTTATATTCTCCAATAAACAGCTTGATTGCTTGGGCTCAAGAGTGGTTTTCAAGGTATCTATGGAGCCTAGGGGTGCGACACACGCCCGCCCATAATGAGGGAAAAATGAATGCTTTCGGCACAAAGCAGGAAAATCCTGCTTTATGCCATATTCATTTGTCTGCTGGAAAGACCTGGGTCTTTCAGAAGATCCGGGTCTTTGCAATTGCAGGCAGTGTATAGATGGGACTGGGGATTGCTGAATATATTTTTTAAACTGGACAGGAATGTGATCTACGACTTTGTGGGTTTTTCCACATCCTACAGAAGTAGAGATGAGATTTCCTTTAAGCTTTATTGGAAATAATTTGAGAGAAAGAAATTATGGCTTAGCTCTTATTTTTGTACTGTAGAATTTTACCATTACATATTATAGTGAAAATTACTGTTACTTTTTAAGGCATAGTTCTATTGTCAGTAATCTTAGTTTAAGAAGCCATATAGACTATTTGCAGAGCATGTGAATGTGATGTATAATAGAAAGGGATGAGAACCCTGGCCTTTGATGGTAGACCATCAAAGAATACCATGTGCTACAGTAAGCTATATTTCAGAGAAGGGGACTGGCAAATCCATGTCTGAATATACTTTGCCCAAGACAACACAAAGAAATTCATGGGGTTACCATATATCAACAGATGACTGGAAGGCATACACACACACACACATTCAGATGAGTGGTGATGCCAAGTCATGATAACTGATGGGTGAGAAGTATGCAAAATGCATCTGTTTTCAGCCATACAATGATACAGGGTATAAATAGCAGCTTTACTAAATATGGAGTACCAGATGTCACTGAATGGTAGGCATCTATTTATTTACTTCACTTTTATACCGCCTTTCTCAGCCCGGATGGGGGACTCATAGAGTTTTCCAAACGTATTATGATAAAATTCAATGTCTACACAACAATAATAAAATACAACTATCAACTGAATCATAAAAACATATTAAAACATATTAATTTAAACATTAAAATCACATAATTCAAAAATCGCATAATCCAAAAATGAAAGTCCAGGGCCATTCCAATATCAATCTCTATTGGATGTAATCTCTGATCATTTCTTTTATTGCTTGCTGTCCAAAGGCTCCCATAGCCAAGTTTTTACCTTTCTCCTGAAGGCTAGAAGGGAGGGCGCTAATCTAATTTTGTTGGAGAGGGTATTCCACAGTCAAGGAGCCACCACTGAGAAGTCCCTGTCTCTTGTCTCCACCAATGATGCCTGTGAAGGAGGTGAGACCGAGAGCAGGGCCTCCCCAGATAATCTTAATCTCTGAGGTGGTTCATAAAGGGCGATACATTCATACAGGTAAGCTGGGCCAGAACTGTTTAGGACTTTGTAGGCTAAAGCCAGCACTTTGAATAACCTTTTTTTTTTTCATAATATGGACATTCTAATGTGTCCATGAAATATTTCAAACGTCCTTGTATGTGATGCTTTTGCAACACTGATTCCAGGTTTTGCGGAGCCCTTAAACATGATTGACTGTTTGATTGAATGAATTTATACCCTGCCGTTTACCTTGAATGGGAATATGACTTCAGCTGAGTCTCCTATGAAAGGATTTGTTTCTTTTTCAACTCTGTGAATGTCCCCTTTACAGTACTGCCTTGAAGGAGAAGAACAAGAAAAGCAGGGGCTGCTGTTCCATTCCTAGCACCAGTGCTAATTCACTGGTTCAGAAAGAACAAATGATGGGCCCTTTCACAGCACACAGTTCTGGTGCGGTGATTCCACTTCAACTGCCATGACAACAGTCTATAGAATCTTGGTACTTGTACTTTTATGACATATTTGAATTTTCAGTGAGAGCTCTAGTGCCTTCCTAGGACTCTGTTTGATGCCATTGGAGTTAAAATGGAATCATAATGTTGTAACGGTGGTATCTGTGAAAGCAAAAAGAAAGAGCACAAGGGCTCTGAAGGCTCTAGGCCAGTGGTTCTCAACCTATGGGTCCCCAGCTGTTTTGGCCTATAACTCCCAGAAAACCCAGCCAGTTTACCAGCTGTTAGGATTTCTGAGAGTTGAAGGTCAAAACATCTGGGGACCCACAGGCTGAGAACCACTGCTCTAGGGTGTAGACGGAGTATTTTCTAGGATTATGATTTTGACAGTGGTCTAATGTTCAAAATTCTTCCAGCAAGTGATTCTACAGTCTGTGGATGGCTAAAGAAAAAGTCCTCTACGGGACACAGTCCAACTGGAATAAATGCCTTATTTGTAATAAATGACTCATTTGTAGAGGATAGATTGTATGGGAGAAGGCAGTCTCATATGTAACCATTAGGGTAGGGCAAAAAAGTCAAATCCCTTGTATGTCGGATCCAATTTGTTTGTTTTGTCACTTTTGAATCGGGTTTCGAAGCGGGTTATCCCTCCGTGTGTATCCCGCGATATCAAACCGGGATAGCCAATTTTTCTAATGGCGTCGTATGTTTTTCGGTACTTAAGCCAATAAGCCATGCATTTTTAAAGCATCCAAACTTGGTTTGAGGGAGGTGCAGGCTACCTTGGGCTTCCTTTGCCTCCCTGTGGCCAATCGCAGAAGGGAGGAAGTCTTGTTTGCAAAGTGCATTGGTGGCTGACTGCAGTTGCTATTCAGGAGAGAAATCCCCTTTCCCCTTTCACTGTCCTGGAGTGGTTGCTTTCTATGGGCCTCTTAAACCGGGTTGCAAGAGAACCGGGTTGCAAGAGGAGGGAGTCTCATTTGCAAAGGGCATTGGTGGCTGGCTGCGGTTGCTATTCAGGAGAGAAATCCCCTTTCCCTGTCCTGGAGTGGTTGCTTTCTATGGGCCTCTTAAACCGGGTTGCAAGCGAACTGGGTTGCAAGAGGAGGGAGTCTTGTTTGCTCGCTCTGCAGGATCGCCCTTGCAAACCACTTGCTCTTCCCCTTCGCAGCCTTCCCTCCTGCTTTTGCCAGAAGCTTTAAGTGAGGAAAGGGGGAAAAGGAGGGGGGGATCAATCCCAATCCATGATCCAGATCACTTCACTCCGGTTTTGTGCTGGCAAAACCCCAAACTATAACTCTCCACCCAGGTTGGTGTGTGACTGACTTTCCACTTCAGGGGGAGAAGAAAATTAGAAATGGGCGGGAAAGCTAATATATATATATATATATATATATATATATATATATATATATATATATAATTAATAGTGTCATTTTGGGAAGGGAAAAGGTTGCGTTTTAGTAGTTTTCCTTTTCACAGAATCATAGAATAGTAGAGTTGGAAGAAACCTCATGGGCCATCCAGTCCAACCCCCTGCTAAGAAGCAGGAAATCGCATTCATAGCACACCCCACAGATGGCCATCCAGCCTCTGTTTAAAAGCCTCCAAAGAAGGAGCCTTCACCACAGTCTGGGGGAGAGAGTTCCACTGCCAAACAACCCTCACTGTGAGGAAGTTCTTCCTAATGTTCAGGTGGAATCTCCTTTCCTGTAGTTTAAAGCCATTGTTCCGTGTCCTAGTCTGCAGGGCAGCAGAAAATAAGCTTGCTCCCTCCTCCCTATGACTTCCCCTCACATATTTGTACATGGCTATCATGTCTCCTCTCAGCCTTCTCTTCTGCAGGCTAAACATGCCCAGTTCTTTAAGCCTCTCCTCATACGGCTTGTTCTCCAGACCTTTGATCATTTTAGTTGCCCTCCTCTGGACGCATTCCAGCTTGTCAACATCTCCCTTCAACTGTGGTGCCCAGAATTGGACGCAATATTCCAGGTGTGGTCTGACCAAGGCAGAATAGAGGGGGAGCATGACTTCCCTGGATCTAGACGCTATTCCCCTATTGATGCAGGCCAGAATCCCGTTGGCTTTCTTAGCAGCCACATCACATTGCTGGCTCATGTTTAACTTGTTGTCCACAAGGACTCCAAGATCTTTTTCACATGTACTGCTGTCTAGACAGGTGTCCCCCATTCTGTATCTTTGCATTCCATTTTTTCTGCCGAAGTGAAGTATCTTGCATTTGTCCCTGTTGAACTTCATTTTATTAGTTTCGGCCCATCTCTCTAGTCTGTCAAGATCGTTTTGAATTCTGCTCCTTTCTTCTGGAATGTTGGCTATCCCTCCCAGTTTGGTGTCGTCTGCAAACTTGATGATCGTGCCTTCTAACCCTTCGTCTAAGTCATTAATAAAGATGTTGAACAGAAACGGGCCCAGGACAGAATCCTGCGGCACTCCACTCGTGACTTCTTTCCAAGATGAAGACGACGCATTGGTGAGCACCCTTTGGGTTCGTTCGCTTAGCCAATTACAGATCCACCTAACTGTAGTTTAACCTAACATTTTACTAGTTTGTTTGCCAGAAGGTTGTGAGGGACTTTGTCGAAGGCCTTACTGAAATCCAGGTACGTTAAATCCACGGCATTCCCTGTATCGACCCAACTCGTAACTCTGTCGAAAAAAGAGATCAGATTAGTCTGGCATGACTTGTTTTTGGTAAATCCGTGTTGACTATTAGCAATGACTGCATCTGTTTCTAAGTGTTTGCAGACCACTTCCTTAATGATCTTTTCCAGAATTTTGCCTGGTATCGATGTGAGGCTGACCGGACGGTAATTGTTTGGGTCGTTCTTTTTTCCCTTCTTGAAGATAGGGACCATATTTGCCCTCCTCCAATCTGCTGGGACTTCTCCCGTTCTCCAAGAACTCTCAAATATGATCGCCAGTGGTTCTGAAATAACTTCCACTAGTTCCTTCAGTACTCTTGAATGTAGTTGATCTGGCCCTGGCGACTTGAATTCGTTTAGAGTGGCCAGGTGTTCCTGGACAACTTGTTTCCCTATTTGGGGTTGGATTTCCCCAAATCCTTTGTCCATTTCATGTTGCTGAGGTTGAAGATGGCTTTCTTTTTGTGAGAAGACCGAGGCAAAGAAGGCATTAAGCAGTTCTGCCTTTTCCCTGTCCCCTGTCGCCATCACCCCATCTTCTCCTCGCAGAGGCCCTATCGCCTCCTTTTTCTTCCTTTTTCTACCAACGTAAGCAAAAAAGCCTTTTTTGTTGTTTTTAATGTCCCTGGCAAGCCTGAGCTCATTTTGCGCTTTAGCCTTGCAAAACCTTTCCCTACAGGAGTTGGCTATACGTTTAAAATTGGTTCTATATTTGTGTGTATGTGACATGTGTAAGCCCCACTCCTGAGCGCGTTCCCTCCCCTCCTGGTTAGAAGCAGGCTAAGCCCCATCAGAAGAAATCCACTCCTAGATTCTTCTTATCCCAGATTATCTAGCAGTGTGGACATATAATCCACTTCAAAGCAGATAATCTGGGATCAGATCCTGGGATAGATGAGCAGTGTTGAAGATCTACACTGCTCTATAATACCGTGTTTCCCTGAAAATAAGACAGTGTCTTATATTAATTTTTGCTCTCAAAGATGCTCTAGGTCTTATTTTCAGGGGATGTCTTATTTTTCCATGAAGAAGAATTCACATTTATTGTTGAACCAAAAAATGAACATTTATTATATACTGTACAGTAGTTGTCATCACAAACCAGCATAACCAGACAAACTGTGAATCCTATCAAGAATTTATTGTTACTACCATTATTTCCATGTACAACAATCTATGGTATGTACATTTACCAAACCTGCATGCTTGGGTGTTCTGTTCAGCGGGCATGCTTCCAAACACAAACGGTGCTAGGTCTTACTTTTGGGGGAGGCCTTGTATTTAGCAATTCAGCAAAACCTTTATTAGGTCTTATTTTCTGAGGATGTCTTATTTTAGGGGAAACAGGGTAGCACATTATGGTTTCCTGGGACACTGTCCACCAATTTAACAAAGTTTCAGCCACAAAAACAAAGTTTCTATAGTAAAACAATGACTTTCAAAGTAAAGACAACCCAATGAAACAGAAAATAAAACTTTCAAACCAGGAACAGATTTCTGCAATTATTAAAAAATGGTTTATTATAAAAGCTATGAAAATTCGCCAAAAATCAGAGGATAATGGAAACATTCTGAATTTTGGTGAGCTAGGAGTGTTACATGTTTTCTACCACTGTACCAAGTTAGAAGAGGATAGCTCAAAAAATGAGCATGGAAGAGTCCTGTAAATTTCCCCCCAGTGCTGTTTTTGGCCACGGCGCATGCACGTCCGCCATTAACGAATTAGTTTCAAATATTCTGAATATTCGTTAAGTTTCAAAACTTTTTGGGCCAAATTTCAGAAGTAGTTTCAGAAACGAAACACCAGCTTTAGAAGCGAGTATTGAACCATTTTTTTCATGGATCACATATGCCTAGTAACCATCAGTAGTAATAGTAGTAGTAGTAGTAGTAGTAGTAGTAGCAGTAGTAGTAGTAATAATAATAATAGTAATTTTATTTCTTACCCGTCTCTCCTTGTGACTGGATGCAGGTTACAAAATAATTAAAACACATAAATATTGTAAAAATACCACAAATATAAATATTAACATGTATTTCTATAAAATACATATTAAACATATTTCTATAAAATACATAATAACATACACAAAAGAGAGATTAAGCAAAGGAACAGGTTTAAAATTCATGCTTAAAAACTGACTGGGCAACATGCTCCGTGTTGCCTATAGAAAAGGTGGGAAGCAATTTTTGCCATGATCTCTGAATTCTGTGGGCTGAAAAGGTTTCTTTAAAAAATATCAGGAAGTTTCCAAACATCGTTTATAGTGTCCTTCCATTAGGATCATTAAAATTAAAACTGACCAGGGCTTCTGTAGACGTGGGGATTTCAGTAGGTGTTGTTTGTGACCTAAAATTCCCTCTTTTACACATTTACAATACAGACACAACTTTATTCTTGTTTTTAAAAAGATATCTCTTATGCCTTGTGGCCCCTAGGGAGAACATTGGGGGCAAGTATTTATTATTTTTAAAAAGCATTTTTTTTTAGTTTTCTTTTCAATTTTTGGGGTGATTCTGTGGGATGTGTGCACCCTACGGGCCACACTTTGCCCATCCCGGCTATAGACAAGGTGATCTCTATTTCTGCTTACCTTTCTGACTACACAGTAGTCACCAAGGACAGTTTTAAGACTTTTGCTTTCCCTTATTTTCTGAATGTTTACATTATGTTTGAGCTGGCCACCCTACTCATATTTCACACTACCATAAATAACTTCCTACACCATGAAAGCTTCCCATCTCTATTCTCAGTAGGCATGGAACTAGAAGCAAGGTTTTGGGGAAAATAGTGAAAAAAGAAATATAAATGGAAGGAGTTGCCGGGGCCATACCAGTCTCCATTACTGTCTCATAGATATTCTCCTCTCCCCTGAATTTATAGGGAATAGTGAAAAAGTTAAAATTTTAAAATTGCTTGCACCCAATGTATTTAAGCTTCTTATTCAGATTGAAAGTTTTAAGTACTTCTTTGTCTTGGGGTGGGGTAGGGTAAGGGGTTGGAAGCGAACAATATTTGAAACTTCACTTGTATTTTTATGCTCTTCATGACTGAATTCTTTAAGGGGTAGTATAAATGCTTAGACTGGGAGGATCAGAAGCCAAGCAAAAGGGGAATGGGGAGAATGAAATATAAGTGAAATGTTTTCATTGACTCCAAGCTGCATGTCACAAAGCCCTAAATTTCCAGGGAGCTCTTTCTTCTTTTACAAAAGAAAAGGTCATGCTCTTAGCTGTCTTTCTTCTCCTTTGCTCCTGCATACCTGTTTGGAAAATCCAGGTTACATGAGCCCATTATAGACATTTATTTGCCAGGAGAATGCCTGAAATGTATGAATAAGTTTTATGAAACTCTGTAAGAACTATTTAAGAAACCTGACCTATTTCTTGAGCCTTCAACATCTCATCTCCAACAGCAAATTCATAACTTATCTTCTCCACCCATCTTTAAAAACTGATCCAACTGCAGTTCCTTCAAAAGAATTGAAGGTTTTACTGCATTGGTGTCAGAAGCTTTTTCAAGGTCCCTAACCTGCCATGAAACATGATTTGGTGTGATGGATCATGAGGTCTGTCTCTACCTGACACTGATGACTTGGTACTGCAACTCCCAGAACTATCAACTTGAGAATGAATGATATTCAAAGCTCCACAATGCCACTTTCTGGACCACAAGTACTGAATCCATGAGCTAGGATAGCCACTTACCATTCTGGTTAGAGGATCCTGGGAGTTGCAGTTTAAATAGTGACATAATATGTATTAGCATGAATTAAATAGCACATGGCATGCCCTTTTGGAGTACTTTGATTACAATGAAAATTTCCTGAAATGTTATAGTGTAAACTGTGTGACATACCAGGCTCTTCTTTGTTCTTATCTTGTCTTGTTTTCCTTTATTCTTATTTTTTCTCTCTGTTCCATTTCACTTACCTAGTGGCAGTAAATGATCAAATTTTCAACAATTGTTCAGAGATGGACTTTAGGGACACATTACCTAAAGTCCCTGTTCTCTGTGCTTGTTTAACATTAGAACAAAACCTGAATGTTTTGGAACTATTCTTTGGATGATGCAACTTCTGCTTTTATCTGTATTCATTTGTACAGATAATCCAAAAGACTAATGAGCTTTTAGCTGTAGCTTGGACAGGGCCTACTGAGCACCATCAGACGATGCACGGCAGGCCCCACCCACATTACTCCTGAAGTGGAGGGGTAGCGCTATAGGGCGCTTCATCCTCCACCATGGAGAGAAAAATGTTTATTGGGTAGTTCTGCTTGAGAATGTGTTGCCACCCTTTTGCCCATCTGATGGGGAGAGGAACAGGGTGCCAATGTACCCTGACCTGTCCCCACCATGTGATGGGGAAAAGAGGGAGGGTATGCGGGGCACCACGAGGCACCCCACGTGTGTTTCCTTTTGCCAATGACTGCTGGTATAATGTTTCATCCCTCGTGGGCAGTGTGAAGAGATCCTTAATAAACTACTGCTTCAAAAATAAGTGTAAAAGTGTGCAGGACTCACATTCTATTTTTAATGTGATTTTTTCATGTATGTCTGGTTTATAAGTTTTGGTTGGCCCTCATTGTGAGACTTAGGGACACTAATCTAATCTTATATAAGGCCTTATTCTCATGCTTCTTTGCTATAGTTAAAAGGACACTGGGAGGTGGAGGTAGGATACATGTGGGTGCCATTCTCTCAGCTACCCTCATGGATCATTTTGGATTTTGCAGTGTTTCATATTTTAGAATTCTGCATAAAGCATTTCACTGATCTTCTAAATGTATTAAATCGGATGCACACTAGAATATTATGTCCAATTCTGGGCACCACAATTCAAGATGTATATTGACAGGGCCGGCCCTAGGTAATTTTCAAGTGTAGGCGAACTGAATTTTGCCCCCCCCCCCCAACTAATCACTGAAAAATAAAAGTGTTGGAAAAGCAAAAATGTTGGATAAAAAGGAGGGATTAAGGAAAAGCCTATTAAACATCAAAATACATTATAATTTTACAAATTAAGCACCAAAACATCATGTTTTACAACAAATCAACAGAAAAAGCAGTTCAATACATGGTAATGTTATGTAGGAATTATAATATTTGCGAATTTAGCACCAAACATTGCAATGTATTGAAAACATTGATTACAAAAACATTGGCTATTATTATTAGCAAATTGAATGCAAATAAAGATAGAATTGCATAAAATAAACTTGCAGTAAGAACATTGTCAGAAGTTAAATCCGTAAAAACTTCAGTCCTTGCTGCCTAAAGAAATAATTGTGGATCCGGGCGGGAGGCCAACTGCGTTAGATAATCCAGAACATTGGATAAGTGAAGGTATATATAATGCAGCCCAATACAGCTTTAACTGCCATGGCTGAATGCTTTGTGTTCCTGGGAGATGTAGTTTTACAAGGTCTTTTAGCTTTCTCTAGACTGGTTCCTCACCGAACTATGAATTCTATGATTCCATAGCCTAGAACTATGGCAGTTGAAGTGTCAGACTGCATTTTATGGTTTCAATCCACCTGAAAAGACATTCTGATTAAACCTAAGAGAGATCTTCTTGATGGTAAAACTACAATTCCTGGGATTCCACAGCCTTGAGCTGCAGCAGTTGAAGTGGGGTCAAGCTGCATTACTCCCAACATTATGTAAAAAGAAGTTATAACAAGACCAAATAACATGAATAATAGTCATCATCATCATCATCATCATCATCATCATCTTTATTTATAGACCTCACTATCTCCCCAAAGGGACTCTGGGCAGTTTCCAACTATGTGGGATGGAAGGATGCTGTGCTGCGGCGGAAGAAGAACCTGGCCCCTCCCGTCCTCCCTCCAGCCTGGGCTCACTCCTTTCACAGCCCCATGCAGCCTGGGCTCCTGTGGGCCTGGGATAAGTGCCTAATTTGGCCACCGCTGCTTCCTCCTCCTTCTCCCTGGCCCCTCTCGCATCGTTTTCCCTCCCGCGCTCCCAGAAGCGTGGAGTTGGAGCCAACCCTGCGCTTCTGGGAGCGCGGGAGGGAAGAGCAATGTGAGAGGGGCCAAAGAGAAGGAGGAAGAAGTAGCAGTGGCCAAATTAGGTGCTTATCCCGGGCCCAAGGGAGCCCACGCCTTGCAGGGCTGCAAAGGGAGCAAGCCCAGGCTGGAGGGAAGGAGGGAGGAGGGGAGGGGGCAGGGCTCCATCCGCCACGGCACAGCCTCCCTCCGTCTCTCCAACGGGCAAGGCCCTGACCCTCCGGAGGGGAAGCTTCCTCCACGATGTCTGCGCAGATCCTCCTCAACAGTGTCTTCTCCTGCTCCTTGGCCCCTCCAGCTGCAAAGAGCCTCTCCAAGCAGAGGCTCTGCCAGACCCGCAGCCTGGACCTGGCAGTGTTCTCCCACGGCCTTACCTGGTGGCATGCTCGCACGAAGGAGGGGGAAGGTGAGGCGTGCCCACAGGGCATGCCCCCTCCGAACAGGGAGGGGGGAAAAAGAAAAAAAGACAAAAAGGAAGCTGCTCATTAGCCTTAGGGCACTTTAAGGCGCCTCAAGAGGTGCCTCAATTGCACCCCCCAGGGGATGGTGACTTAAGCAATCGCCTAGTTCACCTAATGGTTGAACTGCCCCTGTATATTGACAAGCTAGAATGTCCAGAGAAAGGTGACCAAAACGAACAAAGGTTTGGAAACCAAGCCCTACGAGGAGCAGCTTAAGGAGCTGGGTATGCTTAGTCTGGAGAAAAGAAGACTGAGAGGCTCATGATACTATTGGGTAAATATTTGAAAGGATGTCACATTGAGGAGAGGGAAAGCTTTTTTCTGCTGCTCTGGAGACTATGATATGGAGCAATGGATTCAAACTGTAGAAAAAAAGATTCCACCTAAACCTTAGTATTTACTGACGGTATGAGCTATTTAGCAGTGGAGCTTGCTGGAGTTGCCTTCTCTGGAGGTATTTAAGTAGAGGCTGGATGGCCATCAATTGGGGGTGCTTTGATTCTGTGTTCCTGCATGGCAATGTGATGACTCATGGGCCTTGTAGTCCTGTTCCTAGTACTATTGTGGCAGACGAAGAGGAAAACATGGGGTTTTCGCCGGTTCAGCAAGAGCAGGATGTTGATGTTTGCCCTCAAGAATTCAGCCAAACAGGCCTTGGGCAAAACTCGCCTCCATTTCCCAGGAGGGAAAATTATTCTAAAGACAGGGGAGTCAGGGAGGCTAATCGGAGAAGCCTGAGAATCGCTGCCAAACAAATGGCTGATTAGGTCTGCTTCCCTTGGGAAATTCTAAGGAGGCTTGCATCTGGACAGAGTTGGGTTTCGTTTCCCGTTCTCTAGGGAAAGAGTTCTGTTGGCGGGAAAACGAGACCCAATATAGGTGTTTGGCACGAGGGATTCTTTGCGGAGTCAATTGATCAGCTTGAGGAGAGAGATCGTGTGTGGACTTCGTAATCCCAGTTCCTTGCTTCCCGGATCAAGCTTCAAGCCTTGCCCTGTCTCACGGTTTTACCACGGACTCTGTTTCATGCTTCATGTTTGCCTTGTCTCCAGTCACGGATCTAGCCAAGAATCAAGTTTATTTCCAGCCTTGTTGTCAAGCTTCATTGGACTCTAGGACTCTGTTATTTCCCCACACTATTGCTTGGCAAAGTGTGTGTTTCGGTCAAGTGGATTAAAACTTTGAACTCTAATATCATTTATTGGACAATATATTTTTGGACTATATTTGACCTCATTTGAAAGGTCTGCTTCTGAACTATATTCTTCACTTGTTTTTATTGATTTTATATATTTCTTTAATAAAGATATTAGATAGAGACTGGCCTCTGTGTAAGGTTATTGGTGCTCTGCTGCCAGGGATCTGACAGGCAGGGGGTTGGACTAGATGGTCTCTTTCAACTCTTGCATTCTACGATTCTTTCCTGAATCTTAGACCAGAGATAGGCCATGGCAGAGGGTTGGACTAGATGGCCCTTCTGGTCTTTTTCAACTCTTGCATTCTACAATTCCCCCCCCCCCCCCCGTACCTTAAGCCAGTGATAATCAAAAACCTAAGGAAAATCAAAGCACCAGTCACCTGTCAAGAGTCAGACGCCAGTTAACATACAAAACAAAGTTTATTCCGAAGATAAGCCAAAAAATAACATAAACACAGGAAATATCCTTGAAACACTTCAATTCAGCTTTGGAAAAAAATAGTTAATTGCTGGAAAATAAACAAACTAGAAAAGCAGTAAAGCTGCTTCCACGGTGCAGATAAGCCGAGAGCCTCAAAGGGATGATGAATAGCCATCATCAGAAGAATCCAAGGTCAGGTCAGGAGGCAGCAGAAATTCCGAAAGACAAACCAATAGTCAGAAGCCGGGAGTTGCCGTCAGTCAGAGGGCGTAGACAGAAGCCAGGTCAAATTCAATCCAAAGTCCGAAGAGGGTGCAGTCATCCAAAACAGGTCCACGATAAGACACAGCGAGAGCCAAGCCAGATGGTATCAGCAGATCCGAATCACAGTCCAAGTCCAGAAACACAGAGATCCCAATGGCGCCTCAGCAACACCTTGCCACACGCAAAGTGCAGTGGCCAAACATTCCCATTTTATTCCCCTTCCTCCTGGGTGACCAAGCACTCACACCCAAACACCAGGTGTTCCAAATCTACTCAGAGTCTGAACTCCACACAGCTAGAGCTCGTGGATCTGGAGTACCTAGCAATTCGTCGGAGTCCCAATCATCCTGCCCACACTTAGCCCCATGAACACTTAAAGAACCATCCTCCCTTCTCCAAGCATCCCAATTGGGATCAGCTCCTGCAGAAACCCCAGGTTCAGAAGTATCCATAAGCCCCAAATCCCCAGACATCTCCGGTGGCTGTGCCCATTCAGTGCCCGCTTCCCCAGCCACCACCTGTTCCTCAGCATCCATCTCCCCATCTGAATCTTCCTCAGAAGATTCCCCATATAGCTCTCTAAGTCGCTTCCTGCGCACCTCCTCCAGTGAACCCTCATCACGAGGGTTTTTTCTTCCTCTCCGAATTCCATCACCATCAACCATAATCCCTGAAGGCGCAGTCACAACATCACCAATAATAATATGATATCTTTGGAATCTGAGTCATAGGAAACAAAGATTTGCTCTTATTTAATAGTAGACATATGTACCCTCTATATTCAAAAATCTGAGTGCACGCACACACACACACACACACACACACACACACACACACACACAATGGATGTAAATAAGATAAAAGAATGAAAACTATAGAAGTATTTTAAGTAGATTTAAACTTATTAAAAGCAATAAACAAATTTAAAACAAGTTTAAAACCATGTGCATTATTTGAGATATATAGTGAGGCAAAAGACTTTTATGAATAGTCATGTTTTCCCAGGTGACTAAATGAAACCAGCATTGGCACAATAAAACCTCCAAGAGCAAGGCATTATATAAATAGGGTGTCATGACTGAGAAGGCTTTTTTCTCACATCTTTACAAGTATGAGTTTGATGAGGAATCTTCATCCCCAATTTCAGACCTTGGGAAAGGACATAAGAGAAAAACAAATAAAAGACAGAACATGGAGTGAAGGCTTTGGGGAGCAGGAAGGCATGAAAGGTAAATGAACAGAGTCCAGTCCAGAACCCCAAATTAACAAACTCCCTATAGATAAAGCTTGCATTTTCTTTGTAATATCTGGCACTCATGCAAGTGCATCATTTTGAATTTTCTAGAGGGTTTTCTAGATGGTGTTTTCTAATTCCATCTATAGAAGTCAGCTAGACTGTCTGCTGGTGATGGAACAGGAGCACTTGAGGGCAATAGGCTAGCCTAGGTCATGCAAGACATGTTCTTTGTATGGTAATACTATCAACCAGAGAACTAGTATTACCATTCTATCCATATCAACCAGTATCTGCTGTCTGAGGTGACTGCCTCACTTTGCCTAATAATAGAGCTTGCTATGCCCAGGAAGTTTGGTTTGATTCTGCTGCTTCTGCTTCTTTCCTCCTCCTCATCCACCTCCTCCTCCTCATTCCATCCTGGGATTTAAGGCAGCTGGGAAAAATTAAAGCAAATACTGTTAAGATCCCTTACAAGGACATAAGAAAAGGATATTTAAAAGTTATTGTTCAAATACAATTAAATAATCCTTGGAATAAACTCCCTTTAAAACAAATTCATTAAAAAGACTTAAAGATAAAAAATCAGCAAAGCAGCGCACTGTCAAAAGCCCTTGCACTTATTTCCTAAAAGCTTGTCAGTACAGGAAAAATATTTCCCTTGCCACTGGAAGGACACCAAAGAGAGTGCCAATTCAGACTGCATTCGGTTGATGAGCAAATTGATGCTGAAACCAACAGTCATAGAAAAGCTTAGAAACTTCATCCTGACACTTGTTTTCATAAGAGTTCCTTCAGTCCCTGGAGTTTTGTGGATAGTACTTTCAGAATTTCAAAGTTAAAGAAAACAAATGGCAGAGAGAAGAACACGTAGACAGCGATAGCTGCAGTGTTGGGTCTTCCATCTGCTATGTTCCCTTATATTTATTCTTCTTAATTGTTATGCTTTTAATTTCTTTTAATTTTATTGATAGTTTAGTCATATTTTGGGGGGGATCCCCCTGTGGCGCAGTGGATTAAACCACTGAGCTGCTGAACTTGCTGACCAAAAGGTCACCAGTTGGAATCCAGGGAGCGGGGTGAGCTCCTGCTATTAGCTCCAGCTTCTGCCATCCTAGCAGTTAAAAAACATGCAAATGTGAGTAGATCAATAGGTACCGCTCTGGCGGGAAGGTAACAGCACTCCTTGAAGTCATGCCAGCCACATGTCCTTGGAGGTGTCTACAGACAATGCTGGTTCTTCAGCTTAGAAATGGAGATGAGCACCAACCCCCAGAGTTGGACATGACTGGACATAATGTCAGGGGAAAACCTTTACCTTAGTCATATTTTTTAACTTTGTAAACTGTAAATTCCAAATGTGTACTTTTTAATTTGGCAAGTTGCTTTCAGTCTTGGACTGGAGAAAAGCAGGATAATAATAATAAAGATGACCACAATGAAGATGATAGAATTCAAAGGCGTAGCCATGTTAGTCTGGAAAATCAGTATGGAAAGTGATTGTGTCATTCATTATTTTAGAAGCTAACTGAAAGACTAAAGTTGGCAACATTAGTTTTTGTAGACAGGTAAGTCTATTTCCCAATATACATTCTCAGTATGACCACCATATCTGCATGGGAGATGTTCCTGCACTTTCTATTGATATGTGAAACCATAGAAAGTAGTACATCTGTCTGACTGAAATGAATAAATTCAGACAGAGGCATAATATAGACTCAGGATAGAGGATCTAGGACAGTGTTTCTCAAACTTTGCTCTTCCAGGTGTTTTGGACTTCAGCTCCCACAATTCCTAACAGCTAGTAAGCTAGGTTATTTTTTTGGGAGATGAAGTCCAAAACACCTGAAGGAGTAGAGTTGAGAAACACTGATCTAAGAACTACCTACAGAGAATAGGTATTCCTATTCTCTAGATTTCCTAGATCTTCCAGTAGAAGCATACTATACAATTGTCTCAGAGGACCTAGAAAATGCCTAGAGATAGTATTTTTGGACATTGTGGGTACTGATCCCAGATCTAACTAGGTTGTACTGCATTTGTAGCTATAGTTCTCAGATTCTTAAAAAATAATCATGGTTTTGTTTAGGCTGAACTGTTGCCTGGCAATTCCTGGCACCAGATGCCATTTTTAATTCCCACTCAGAGGGTGTGTTTTTGTATTTATTTATTTTTAAACAAAACCCAAGATATATTGCAACAAGAAGAATCCCAAAGGATTCCATCCTTCTTTTTTGGGCACCCCCCACCCCCTCCTGTTCGATAGGAACTCCTCCCTCCCACCGTCTTTCATCAAAAAAGATTGGAAAAGAACCCAAAGAGAACAAGGGGTTGTAGTGACAACTACCAGCAAAACTCAAGGAACTGTGTTGCAAGAATTCACTTCTTTTCACTAGACTGAAGGAACTGAACCATAATCACTAAGGACAGATGCTTACGAGCCATTGCCTAAATGTGTTTAGCTTAACAACAACAATATATTTTAAAATCTACTACACATATTGTTACATGGTTTCCTTTGGTATTTTGGGTTAAGCATCACTCTTCTACTTGCTGCTTCTTTGCTCAGAGATATAGACACCAAAGGCTGCTTTTCATTTAACAAAAATTAGTTTTTGTAGGTAAGGTACAGTAGTACATCTCTTTGAATCTTTAGACTTTAAAACTAAAGGAGATAAAATGCTAGCCAGCCAAAGATTGGTAGTCTCTGTGCTTGCTTTTACAAATGGGCCGCAAATGAGCAGGACTGTGCAAATTCCTCTTCCAACTTTGCTGTAGGTGAAATTCTGTGGCAACTCCGGGGATAATGTAAAGCCTGGAGTTCACCCAACAAGGCAGCCTTAATCAGCCCTGAACATGTTGTCAGTTCAGTGTCATTAATACAACTGGGATGAAAGCAAAGAAAGACAGCACATATGGCCCATTAGCTAAGCAGCACACTAATTATGGGGAGGTGTCACATTACTCACAGAGGGCCAGACTCTGCCACCATTACATCCACTATGCAGCAGGCAGCCTCTCCATGACAGGAATGGTTCAAGCTTGCAAACTGGGTAAAGCCGGGGGGGGGGGGCACATCCAGTCTCTACAGACCCACCCTGCCTCTCTGCACCAAGCACAAACTGCTGGTAAGCCTAGTTATTAAAATAAACCCAGTTTTCACCCTCCCAGACATCTCTAGGATGAAGAGCAGGATAATAGTAAAAGTCATTTATATTTTGATTTCAACTCAATAAACAAAATCAGACAATTATGCTGAACAAAAGGAACTCTTGGAATTCAGACTCACTTCTCATTTGCAAGCTGGAGAGAAGTGGGTGGGTAGTGGGTGCAAGGAAAAGAGTGCAATAGCAGCAACCAAAACAGGAGAAGAAACTAATCTAGATTCATCAGCCCAACTCTCCAGCGGTGCTGAAGACAGGCAAATGATGCCTTTTTATTAGCCTTATTGTCTTTAATTAAAGCATTCAGCAGAATCTTGCGATAATGGACTATGAGAGGGGTCGGCAGCATTTGGTAATAACACAATGCAGGGTTCAATTAAGCTGTGCTTTTGCAGTTTTTCATCTCCAATTTAAACAAGCTAATGATACACACAAAATGATTACCTTCCTGCGAGGCGTGAATAAAGGTCGGCAGTGGTGGTGGAGAAGAAGGGGTGAGTTTTGGAAGGAGAAGTCACTTGTTACCTCTATCCCCGATGCTGTGATATTGTTGGTCCTTTCTAGGTTTGGGCAGTCCCTCCTAGAATGGTTTGCAATTTATTAGTCATATTTCTACTTGTTCAGGGGACATTCCAAAAGAATGTGACTCTCTTGCTATCAGTCCTTTTAAAGACAGAAAGAAACAGAAGGGCGGGGAGAGAGAAAGTTTATTTGTGATATAAATTATAAGACCACTTACCACTTCATCACATTGGGGCTTTTTGCCCCTTTGAAGCTCTTTGAAGATGGTCCCTGTCAACGCGCCTTCTCCTGCACCTCACTGATAATGGGGGAAGGCGGGAGGGTGCGTGGGGTGCCCCACGGCACCCCCCCCCCCAACGTGTGTGCATTTTGCTGTCTCTCTCTCTACCAAATTGCTATCATTTATCTATTATCTACCTATCATCTATTTCCTATCTATCTATCCATGCATCCATCCATTCATCTTATCTATAATTTATGTCTATTTCTGCGCATGTGAATGAGAGTGGTGGAATGGGAATAAATAAATACTGGAGCAGAAAGACTGGAGGTGACTGACAAGCATTTGATCATTCTCCCTTTCCTTCTCTCTCTTCTTGATTTTCAAAGTATTGGCCATAAAACCTTGCAGCTTTGCTTTGGAGGAAGGGAGAGAGAGACTCAGGAAAGACCCATGTGGGCCATACTTAACTTTTATCTTGCCCATTAAGCAATGCTAAATTAGAATGCAACCACTCTGATAATACAGGTGACAGCTATATGAACGTCAAATGAATTCCCTATGATCGGTACCACTAAAATGAACACCCCAGAAGAATTCATGGAGACGGGACACTTAACTACGTATATAACTCATGCACACACAGATAAAAGTCAGGCTAGGTTTGGTCATAGTTTGATGTTGGATTTAAAAAAAGGAGGGGGCGGGGCGGGCTTCGTTTCATAGTATTTAAAGATTCCACAACTCAACTCTGGGCTCAATGGCATTGTGTTAACCCTGTGTGGACTTAGTTTAAAATGGAAACATTTCTCATGAATCCATACCTTAAAAAAAGAAGAGGAACTTTCTGAATAAAAACAATTGAAATAGCATGGATCATGCAAACTGATTGAATAGTATTGTTAGAATGTTCCCAAATTCAGTTCTATATCATTAAAGCAAACTGATTTATGGAATGCTGCATTTTTTTTAATGCAATGGGATTCACTGTTTTCTCTTCGGTTGGCAAATATATAGTCACTGCAAAATACATCCCACCTTTCCGATTGAAAAATACTGTTTTAAGGATCAAAAACAGTGTATTTCTTTTTAAAGTCTTTTTTATTTTAAACATAACAGCTCTTTCTTTACTTCAAAAGATCATGCGTGTTTAATGTGGGCTGGTAGTGAAGATGTTGAATACTTCTAGGGCTGTTATTGAAACAGAAGAGATTTCAAAATAATTCTTCAAAGCTAGAATCATGACCTGACCTGGATGGAGCATGTAGCTATGACAAGCCATTGTAACTCCCTGACATTAGCCTGTGAAATATGAGTTTGATCCCCCAGTGCCTAAAGCTTGGATGAGGGATACATGGCTTTTCAAATGTTTTTGGATTACAGCTCCCATTAGCATGGCTGATGGTGAGCCATAACAGAAGTGGCAGTTGTACAGCATTCAGACACCCAAAAGTCACCCATCTGTGAACTAGAAAAAAACTGAGTTCTTGAGGAAAAGAACTCAAGGGACATCTCCTCTTATGGTACTAAATAGGTCTGTGCGATCAATGAAAAAAATGTTTCAATACTCATTACTAAATTGGTGGGGGGGGGGGTAGTGAATCGTTTCTAAAGTTTTTCTAAAATATTGTAAGGGGTCTGTATTGTATCTTTAACGGTATAACAAAATTTTCATTATTTCTTCCGTTATGTAGTTGCGCAAGTGGGGAAGCTCCCAGGGTTCCTTTCTCCCTTATTTTAGAGCTATCAGGATGAAACTTGCTACAATGCTAGAACACATTTATCACTGTTACCCCCCCCCCCCCCCTCAAGTTTCAGAACATTTCACATATCCTTTGATTTTGGGGAATTTAAAAATGTTTTTATGAACAACATTTTTTTAAAAAAACTACAAGAGCTATATCCTTGAATTTCTATTTTTAATCATAAAACATAACAAGGGCATCATTTTCCCCATGTTTCAGAAAGATTTGCACATCCACTGATTTTTAGGGAATTTTAACCAACATAAACTTAACAGTACTATTTCACTGGAAGACCCCAGGAGCAATCTAGTCCAACTCCCTTCTGCCAAGCAGGAAAAGCACAGCCAAAGCACCCACAGCAGATGCCCATACAGACTTTGACATAATAATGGTGATGATGATTATGTAATAATAATAATAATAATAATAATAATAATAATAATAATAATAATAATAATAGAAATCCTGCTAGGTAAACTTTAGAGTTACTGCCACTCAACTTTGCCTATCTCACAGGGTTTATTCAACTCCCAACAATCCCCTTTTATCTCAAAATCCCTTTAGAGCAGGGGTCCCCAAACTAAGGCCCGGGGGCCGGATGCGGCCCTCCAAGGTAATTTACCTGGCCCCCGTCCTCAGTTTTATAATATAATATATTGTGTATATATATATATATATAATATTGATAATAATCTTATGTTATACAATATAATATAATACTAATAGTAATACCATGTAATAATATTAATTATATATTACATATATAATAGTATAGTGGTATAGTTCAATATCTATATATATAAAAGAGTGATGGCATCACGGCAATTCACAAAACAACAAAAGTACAGGCCCCCCCAACCTCAAAATTTGACAACACAACCCATCATCCACGCCTCAAGGTTGATACAACAAAAAGAAATGAAAAATAAAGTCCTAATTAGAGGGAGAGCAATAATTTTTTTTATCCAATTGCTGCCACTTTAGAGGGCTAATCTCTGCCCACTTGGTTGCTTAGCAACCAAGGGACAGCCAGGTTTCAGTTAGGGGACAGGCAGATTTAGGCCTCACTTAGACTTCTTCCACAGATTATCTAATTTGCACTGGATTATATGGCAGTGTAGACTCAAGGCCCTTCCACACAGCTATATAACCCATTTAGAATCTTATATTATCTGCTTTGCACTGGATTATCTTGACTCCACACTGCCATATAATCCACTTCAGTGTGCAGCTGTGAAGAAGAGGCCTCATATAATCCAGTTCTGAGCAGATAATATAAGATTATCAATATACAGTAGAGTCTCACTTATCCAACGTAAACAGGCCAGCAGGATAAGTGAATATGTTGGATAATAAGAAGGGATTCAGGAAAAGCCAATTAAACATCAAATTAGGTAATCGTTATACAAATTAAGCACCAAAACATCATATTATACAACAAATTTGACAGAAAAAGTAGTTCCATGCGCAGTAATGCTATGTAGTATTTACAGTAGAGTCTCACTTATTCAACACTCGCTTATCCAACGTTCTGGATTATCAACGCATTTTTGTAGTCAATGCTTTCAATATATCGTGATATTTTGGTGCTAAATTCACAAATACAGTAATTACTATATAGCATTACTGTGTACTGAACTACTTTTTCTGACAAATTTGTTGTCTAACATGATGTTTTGGTGCTTAATTTGTAAAATCATAACTTAATTTGATGTTTAATAGGGTTATCCTTAATTCCTCATTATCCAACATATTCGCTTATCCAACGTTCTGCCGGCCCGTTTATGTTGGATAAGTGAGACTCTACTGTACTGTATTTACAAATTTACCACTAAAATATCACAATGAATTTAAAACACTGACTACAAAAACATTGATTATGAAAAGGCAGACTGCGTTGGATAATCCAGAACATTGTATAAGTGAATGTTGGATAAGTGAGATTCTTCTTTAATATGAAATAATTACTGGGATAGAATAATGCAGAACAATATAATCTCTAAAACCAGGACAGTAAATAAAAAGGGGAATTCCAGACAGGAAACAATCAGGGCCAGCTAACACCTCCCAACAAAGTATTCCCATCATCAAAGTCTGGCAAATCCTCTGTTTTCTCAGGGCCACAGATAGTAGAAGCACATAAAATATCGCAAACAACACCACTCTGAAAACAAGGGAATTCCAGACAGGAAACAATCAGGGCCAGCTAACACCTCCCAACAAAAAATTCACTCAGGGAGGAAACAGCCAGGCTTTAAAGCTGCAAGGCCATTATATCCTAATCATTTTTCCTAATTGCAGCATTCATACTTGCCTCCAACAAACAAAAAAAACCAATCAGAAATATTGTATATTCACAACCTTTAGGAAATAATATCCCCTGATGGCGCAGTGTGTTAAAGTGCTGAGCTGCTGAACTTCTGGACCGAAAGGCCACAGGTTTGAATTGGGGGAGCGGAGAGAGCCCCCACTGTTAGCCCCAGCTTCTGCCAACCCAGAAGTTCAAAACATGCAAATGTGAGTGCATCAATAGGTACTGCTCCGGTGGGAAGGTAACGCCGCTCCATGTAGTCATCCCACATGACCTTGGAGGAGTCTACGGACAACGCCGGCTCTTCGGCTTAGAAATGGAGATGAGCACCAACCTCCAGAGTAAGACACGACTGGACTTAATGTCAGGGGAAAACTTTGACCCTTTACCTTAACTACCCCCAATTCCTCAATACTTTATTTCCCATACCACCATACTTCACTACAGCAACGCGTGGCCGGGCACAGCTAGTAGTAATATATAATGCTAATATTGTGTTATGCTAATAATATAATATATTGTATGTATATACAGCTGCTGTATATGAGAAGGGTGAGAAGGGTGGGATATAAATGTAGTAAATAAATGCAGTAAATAAATAATTTTAGACTTAGGCTCGGCCAAAGTCTGACATGACTTGAAAGCACACAACAACAACAACAACAATCCTAATTAACTTGACTATCTCATTGGCTAGTAGCAGGCCCACACTTTCCACTGAAATCCTAATAGGTTTATGTTGGTTAAAATTGTTTTCATTTTTAAATATTGTATTTTTTGTTGTTGTTGTTGTTGTTGCACTACAAATAAGACATGTGCAGTATGCATAGGAATTTATTTGTATTTTTTTTTTCAAATGATAATTCGGCCCCTCAACAGTCTGAAAGATTGTGGACTGGCCCTCTGCTTAAAAAGTTTGGGGACCCCTGCTTTAGAGCATGAACACCAAGACTTTCAGGGTGAAATTCTGGGAAATGTAGTTTGCGAAGGCAAGGACCCCTGTGGCAGAGAATTCAAAAGACCCCGCTTTAAATTACATTTCCCAGAATTCTGCTAGCTTCTCATGTTAAAACCTCAACGTGAGCGTGGTGTCTGCCTGTATCTCTCTGGGCTGGCCATGTGCTGCAAGGGCTTCTTCCCTGCCCGGTCATCCAGCCAGTCATCCCTCCATCCCTATCTTTCCCCCAGGCTCCCCTTGCTGCCCCCCCCCTCAGACCCCTTTGTTGCCCCCTTTGAGGAAAGAGCTAAGCTTTTCTCTCTACTCTGGCCTCACCATCCTTCTCAGAGCCCTTTTTGGGGGAAAGCAGGCCCATGATGGGGACCAGGGGCCATTTATGAGACTAAGGCTGGGTCCACACAAGACTTTAACCCATGCCCAAGCTTTAGGAAACCTGATTGGGCGCACGTTAAAGTCCACACAGCTTCCCCTCAAAATCCACACTTTCCTGCGAGGGGAGGTGGTTGTCTAGATGCCCCACCAGACTTTCTGGCAGGGCACCCAGACACCAATGACCCCCCCCCCCCACTGAAAAGTATAAAAAATAAAATTACTTACCCGGCCACCATTAAAGTGGTGCTGGTGTTCTCCTGGTGTAATTTTCTTCCTGCCCCCCCCCCCCCCGCACATCCTTTTGATGTACCAGGAGAGCTCCAGCAACACTGGAGCTGGGTAAATAATTTTATTTTTAAAGGCTTTTCTGGCGGAGGGGGGGGGGGGTTGGGGGGTTTGGGAGGGGTGGGTACTACCTTGGGTTTTCTGGGCTCCAGGACCTGGATATCCTGAGACAGCTGTGTGGATTAGGCCCGGGGATTGTGCCACACAATGCTCAGGCCAAATCCACAACAGGCCCCACATCTGGAAAGATCCAGATCTTTCATAAGATCCGGGTCTTTCCAGGTATCAAATTAATTTGAGATAAAGCAGGGTTTTCCTGCTTTGTTCTGAATTAATTTGCTTTTACTTGAGGCGTCGTTTGGACGCCTCAGGTAAAATTCTGTGAGGGCCTGGGTTTTGGGCCCTGTATGGATGGGCCCTAACATAACTCTTTCGAAAGTTATAGGTCAATATTTTAAATTTTAAGACTTTTTGTGTGAGCACCCTTTCATTTCCTAATATCATGTTGTATGTACAAGTCTTATGAAATAGATTTGACAAACAAGGCACAAATGAAATTTTGCACAGCCCTAGTGCTAAACATGTAATGTATTAGGGGAGATGGAAAACTATTCCCAATCAATTTCTTCCATATTTCTGTCACCTTTTACATGTTAGATCTCATTATCTGAAGAGAAGTTTCCATTGAATGTACCTATCTCATATTGTTATAGAATTTGATAGCACTTTAACTATTATGGATACACTTTATAGCATAGGTTAAGCATTTGGAATGCTGGAGACCAGAAGTATTTTGAATTTCATTTTTTTCAGATTTTGTAATACCTATATTTGCATATCCACACATAATTTTAGAGATAAGATTTCAGTCTAAGCAGAATATTCATTAATGATTTATATATACATACCTGCAACACATAGCCTAAAATTAAGTTTATACAATATTTTAAATAATTTTGCACAGAAAACAAAGTTTGTGTACCATCAAAGGTGTCACTATTTCAGTCACCCAGGTGGAAAATTTCAGATTATGGAGTAATTCAGATTTCAAAATTTTGCATAAAGGATGCTCAATTTGTGTTTTGATATTTGTAATTTGGTAAGCCTAGAGAGCTCTCTGGAGACAGCAAGTGGTATGAGTGTATTGGTATGGGTGCTTAAGCTTAAAGCTATTGATTCTCTTCTTTGTTTCCTGGCTGGCTGCCTAGTGCCTACTAGCTGCTCCCTTCCTCTTTCCCACCACGCTTGCCTCACAATGACAAGCAAGTCCTCATGGGCTTGGAAACACTAGGAGCAACTCTTCCCATTTCCTCAGCCCTCAGCCTTAATAGGCTGAGGATAGCATGTGATCTAACAAGTTTGCCTGTGCTGCCCAGTAGAGTTTGCTTGCACTAAAAGAATAAGCTGACTCATAGGGAATTACGACAGTTATGGAGTTCTTACAAAAACAGCCTATCTGGATGTTTTCATCATTTGTATTTGGGGCAGGGGAGGGGGGGCGTACTGCATGGCTTTCATAAATCCAGTCGTAAGTACGGATCTAACAAAACTCTTACAACTTACGATCCTCTTACAAATGTTTGCACAGTCCTAGTAGATACATTCTATATGGAGAATCTCCACTTAACTTTTATGCTGATTTCCCCCGTAGTTTAGGAAGCATAGACAGAAAGGAATCTCCTTCACACAAGGTCTCCTCTCCATATATACAAGGGTCATGGAAATGTGTAAAGAAGGCTGTTGTGTATGTCTTCTGTGCATGTTTTTCTACCCTGGTTAATAATTCCTTGAGAGGGCTGGAGTTGTGAGATGATTGAGGAGTATTGAAAAGCAGTGGCAGGGTCTATTATGCATATGTCTTCATATTCATTACTTTTGTCTTCAGTAAGGCTTTTGCTTGGGTACAAAGGCCTGGAGGGGGAGGAAATAACATTATTTTTTTTTACTTGTCTCATAATGATAAGGAATAAATGCAAGAAAATGGAAGGCCCGGGATCAAAAGACTGTAACATGGTTAAATTAATGGGTTTTGTAAAATTTTTGCAAAGGAAGGAAGAGGTCACATAAGATAAGAATCTATTATGAAAATGGAATCAGTTTACAACTTATTGAAATAGATGATTTAATCAGAATGTGCCCTAGGAACGATTAGCATTTTGATTGGAATAAAGAAGCTTGTTCTTGATACATTGAGATGTATATGTTCAATTACTTAAGGCTTAAACGTTGCTCTTAATAACAACTTTGTTGATGTTGGATATTCGCCTGCACCAATCTTTTCCTTTTTTGTGAGTAAGAAACAGCTTCTTTTAATGATGTTTAAATTGTCCAATAAAAAGGGGAGAGGATGAGATATGAATGGACTGAGACCAGGATCCTGGTGAAGAAGTATGTACAGACATAATAGATACTAGTGTCAGGAAAAAGAAAGCTGTGGGTGCTGATATGACTGCAAAGGAAGAAAGCCATTGAAGAAATATGCCGCTCTGAACTGTCAGTTTTATAGGTGACTATAAATATTGGTTAAATTTACTCAGTGGTATATATTTCACACATACACTGTCATGACATATATAGGATGGAATGTATTATAAAGAGATCTGATGTAGCAGAGTGTTGGACTGGGGTTTCACTTAGCCAAGAAAGTCCACATATTGATCCTGACAAGTCACTCTCTCAGCTTTAGAGGAAGGCAATGGCAAACCTTCTTTGAATAAATATTACTGAGAAAGCTCTTGGATAGGGTCTTCATTCAATCAGAGCATGTTCAGCCACAGAAACCCATTGGGTGATTTTGGGCAGATCACACTCTCTCAGCCTTAGAGGAATATAATGCCAAACCCTCTTTGAATCTTTCTGACAAACTCCTATGATGGGGTTGCCACGGTTACTTTAAGGCATATAGCAACAAATGAGCTTTATCTACAACACACACACACACACACACACATACACACACGCTCACACACACATATATACATATACATACACACACTACTGGCTACTGATTTTAGCAGGTCGTTTGGAAGATTGCAAGATAAATATATTTGGAGTCCTATGAGGCTTTTGTCATGCTATATAATTGCTAAGTAGTATGAAATTATTAAAAAAATACACACTGGCTTAATGGCGTTTCCTGAATTTACAAAATTCCAGTTGTCTAGTTACATTGGAGTGTGAGGGTGCTGTTTGCACCTATTTTGCATCACATACAGTGTCTAATTAGACATTTTTAGGACATACAATTTGAGTGTTCCCAATTAGCTCAATTGTGGACTGAGACCAAAGCTTTTATTTGCTTTGTCATCACTGCAGAAAGTCAAATAAACAAATACTTGCATCTTCCCACTGTCTCCCCTGTGTCTTCAGCACAGCTGCACAACAAAATAATAATAATTTCATTGTCTACTTTCCAAAAAGCCTTCCACATTTAGAGCAGATAATTAAAAAAAGAATTAACACATGGTTTATTTTGTCTAATTATTCCAAAATCAGTCTGTAAATCCCAGAAGAAAGAATGTCTTATTTAAAGAAAATTGATACCAAATGAGGCATGTATAGTAGTATGAATGCTGTTTCTGATTGTGGGTTTGATGTTTGGGTCAAGGGTTTTCAATGGGAGATATGGTACTTGAGTCAAATGGAGCAAGGAGATGAGATTGATCAAATAGCCTAGACCTATACCATGTGTTCCCAAAGTCTTTGGTGGATGCATTTGCCATTTCTCTGCTCTTTCGGGTTTAGACATGAAATAGACCTTTTTACTTACTAGAAATACATTATACTCATCCCCATATCCATGGGCTTGATACCCATGATTTCACTAATCCAAGCTCCAAAAATATTCTACTCCAAAAGAGTTTGGGGACTTCCAGTACTATTCTATGGTATGCTTCCAGCCCAAATATAGTCAACAAGTTTGCTATTATCCAGAGTTTCAGTCGATTATGTTAAATCTTGGAACATATCCCCATGGATTCGGTGATTGTACTGTGATTCCTATTGTTTGGGGTCTAAAATAGTCTCGTCCCTGGAGAGGCAAGACAAAATTCTTTTTATGCTGATTTCCCTCCTGGTGTTGGGTAGAGGTGTCAGGGTTTTGCAATATGGGTCGGTGTGGCCTGCAAAGACCCAGAGAAGAGCAAAGGCATCCATCCCCCACAATTACCAAGTTGCCACACCTAGTATAGATTTTTCAGTTTCTGTGAGAAAGGCCTAGAACAAATACAGGTAGTATACTAGTGTAACCGTAGCCATGTCAGCATAAGGATTTCTTTGGGCACAACATAAGGAGGCCAGTTCCCAGAAGAGTAATATCCCCCCAGCCCCTGGTTGATCCTGTGGGGGATGCTCAGGTACAACTGGCTGCCACTGAATCTTTATGTCTAACAAACCAGGATTACTCATTTAGCAGCCACATGCAGAATACGTAAAACAGACTGTTCTGAGACATTCTTGAATCTGCTTCAGGCTGTTTGTGATTCAGGTAAACCTCTGACAAGCACACAAGTGTTTTCAGTTTGACTCTGAACGGGCCTTGCGAGCTACATGCAAATGTTAAAATGGAATGAAGGGGCATGGCAGCAGTGTGCATGTGGGTCTCTCATTCACATGGAACCCACTATTCTCTTGGTCACACAGATTGGGATATACTGCAGCTTCTGTGAATTTTGTAATAAAAATATATGTATATATGCACATATGTGCTGATTCTGATAACTTGTCAAATTGTTCAGCTGTGGGGTGCTTACTTGTATTTCTAATACTGCCTAACCTTTGCTGTATTTTGGTGCTCTTTCTTTCCAGTCCTACTTTCACCTTGACATGAAAAGGGGGAACTTCCTTCTAATGCCCCAAACCTATGAGGCCAATAGCCCACTGAGATTTCTTGGCCATTATTCATTTCTCAAACATTGGATGTGTGAAGTTGCTATGAAGAAAACATCTGGATCCTCACAAAATGTTGCAATGGAAGACTTAGGGTCTGATTCACCACCAGTGGCAGCAGTAGCAAAAACAGCAACAACCGCAGAAGATCTTCACCAAGGCAGTCAACCTTACATCCCCCTAGATTGTACGATATAAACAACATCTTTGTGCCTATCTCCCATTTGTCCTTGTGGGGAACATGCATCTTCCCCCCTGCACCAGTCTGAGACAAATACTGTCCAGTGTTTCTTATGGATATGGTCCCAAGTCAGAAAGTGGGGAGAGGGCATTTCTAATGGGGGAAAAAAATAACAAAAACCTCACTAAACCCTAGTGCAAGATCAAAACTGAGACTAAACTGGGGTGTAGAATACACATAAAAAGGATACCCCCCCAAAAGTAGGTTATGGAGAAATAACTGAACCAAAGAACAATATTTTCAATCCTAATTTTAACCCATGAGTAGAGGAAAAAGTCAAATCAGCAAACATCTTGCCACTGGGCTGCCTAAGGAGGGAAGGAGGAACACACTTGATCCCGTGGATCACCTGTTTAAGTGTTCAAGTGGAGTTTTAGTCACAAAGACATAACCCATAGGCTTAAGTATGACATGTTCTCGACCTTTCTCCAGCAACCTGTGTGTGCTCTTGGTAAACAGAACAGCGCATTTATAAACAAGACGTGAAATACTGACATAAATGATGATAAATTCATTAATCATTATTAGTAGTGCTCTTTTATTTTCACAGAATGCAAATTGAGTATCTTACAAGTTTAGAAATTATGAATCATCATAATATCTACAAACATTGTTTACAATTACTGAAATGAGGAGCAGAAATTATTCATATAATTCAAACAAAAAACCCTTATTACAATAATTGATGGAGCATCTAACGTGGTCGTCTACCTGAATCACTTCTTCCCTGCTTTCATTTCAAAAACTTTTCAATTAAGACCGCAGGCTGATATCTATTTAACTGGAAGAATGCCTCATTGAACTGAGGTTTGAGTAGACGTGTACAGGATTGTACTCTAAATTATCAAAGGATATTTTCCTATCAAAGTTCACTTTGAACTGAGAACACAGTAAGATAGCTAAACCTTTCTTGCCCTGTAGCTGTGTGTAGGCAATCCTACATTAGTTTCAGTTTATTAAAGGCACACCTGGTTAATACAAGTGATGATAAAGGGACAAGCAAAGATATTTTTAGTCAAAGTTTTGCAGCAAAAATCTTTCGATTGGGCATGTTTTATTGATCTTCACACTTTGGTATGTTTCTTATTGATTTTAAATGTATATAATACTAAACTTAAATTGTTTTAATTTAAATGGTAAAAGCTTTTAATTTATTATTTTTGGAAGCCACCTTCAGTTGGGAGGTGATATATACATTAAATAAATAATGTATGAATAAAATTTATACAAATAGATTTCCAATGCCATTGACATCCATTTGGTTCCAAGCAATCCATGCGCAGTTTTCGACATGGTGAGGCACATCCAATTCTGAATTCTTTTAAAAACAAAACAAAGACAAGAGGGTTGGTGGATTATATGTTATATGAAACACATTCAAACAGAAAAAAAACATTGTATGGTAAAATTTTATTACAGTAGGCACTTTTCACTTAGTGCTGTTGGTTGTGGCAACTCAGGGCACTTCCACTAAAATGTCAAAGCTGTAAACAATAGGTGCCCCCCAAAACAACTGGTGGGACTGAAAAATCCTTTGCCTGCTTCTCTGATGGTTCAAAAACAACTTCTTAAGATCTCACCTGCTCTTTAGCTTGCCCCTTCAAATTATTTACCCAGGGAGATTCTGTTTCTGCCTAGCAAAGGCGGTTCAATTGCTTTGTTTACAATACTCAGAAGGTACTCATACCGCAGGAATTGATGATCAAAGAGAAATAACGATCTCATGGTCTCATGCAATGAAGCAGTAGACCCCTTATCCGTATTCTACATTTAACCAGAAGGTGCTTTAGTCTCTAGGCATTCACTTTTTTGTCCTAACCTTTTATGATCTGGTGTTTCTTGGTAACACATGCCTGAGGATGTTTTTATTTTAATTTATACATACATATATCTCCCACATAAAATCTACACCAAAAGGGTTAAAGTATAAAACCTCAGGGGTGGTTACATGGTATCCTGATTGAAATTGAAATCAGGATAGTATAAAGGCACCCAAAGTTCTCCATTTGGACCCCAAAACTTACTGAAGAGGCCTGCCAGCAGCACAGACCTCTCCCTACAGTCCAGGCACAAGAAAATGATGTGTGTGGGGGGGGGGGGGGGAGAGGGAAATTCCTCCTCCTTCCTCCTGATGTGCCATTTTCCCATACCAGGAGGACTGTAGGGAGAGGCCTCTTTGGTAAGTTTTGGGGCCCAAATGGGTGGCTGCAGGGGAGAGGGTGAGCAGCCTCTCACACCTTTGGGCTCCAGGAACCCAAAAGTATGAGATGGCTGTATGTGCTGACCCTAGATGTGGTGGAATGTGACCTCAGAAGTCAGTCCTCACAGGCCCAATACTTCATTAGACCTGGATCTAAAGAGGTATTTTAATTAATGCAGAATAAACCAAGGAAACCTTGGTTTACTCCATATTAATTTGCTTTTACCAGAGGTGTTGTTTGGATGCTTTTAGTAAATCCAAGACAGGTCCCGTGTTTTAGGCTTGTCTGGATGGGCCCTCAATAAAGCAGCAAGAAAGAATTCTAGCTACCTGAAAGGCATTATAGAAACAGGCTTCTCTACAATGGTGGAGTGAGTAATTTATAGTTCTTGTAGTCTTGCAGTCTTTCTAAATACACTAGTACTTACATCTTATTCCTTTAGGTTCTTGGATGTTCCACTGCATCCACACTCCTCTAGTTTACTTTACAATAAGCTCATGAAACTCAATTTGCTTTTTGGTTAACTTGTGCTTCCCAACCTTTTTTGAGTATCCTTCCTCAAAAAATTAAAAATGACTCATTTGTTTTGAAAATATCTGAGATTGTCAATATGGTAGAATCATTTAAGAATCATGGAAATAGCATTACTGTAAATTGTAACATTCATGCTGAGATCAATTGGTTTTCTTGGAAGATTGCAGCACAACTTCAACCATTTTGTGATCAGATTACAGGGAGATAGCCAAGATTTTCTCTGATCATGACAATTCCACACATAGTAGCGAATGGCCAAGCTTGGGGCAGGGGAACTTCATTAACTATATGGTAAGTCCTGAGGGGATTTTGGGCAGTGGATTGGATGGAAAACAATACTGACTCCCATAATACCCCCCAAAATGCATATGTAGGGATAAATAAAACATACATATGCATAAAGAGGGTAGCGCACTGCTGGTAACTTCTAGGTTATATACTACACTTCTGCAATGTGCTGTACAATGAGCTACCCCAGTACCAAGTTTGGAAACTTCAATCTATTCAAAACAAGGCAGCCAGATTAATTGCTGGGTAATCTAGCTATGACCATATTACAGCTATATTAAGATCACTGCATTGGCTATGAATTTATTTCCAAGTTTAGTTCCTCCTTCCATAAAATCTGACATGCACACTAAGGCCCTTCAGGCAGGAGCAGGGGCAAATACTTGAGTCAGGTAGAACCAGGCAGGCAATGGTCAACCAGAGGGTTTTTTCTTCAGCCATCTCCAAATTGTAGAATGAGCTGGTGGAAGAGATTTGACTGCTGGGTATGCTCTCTGAGTTTAAAGTAACATTAAAGACTAATCTCTTCCTGCAGGGCTATCCAGATGCTTTTTAAATTGTGAGTTTTTACATTATGAATTGATTATTTTAATATGTGTGCTTTTCTAACTGATGTTACACTTCTAAAACTGATTATATATTTTAATTGGTACTCTATGTTTTTAACTGGTATCTATCCGTTGTTGTATTTTAGCCTGCCTCCAGTTTGTGCATATTATTGAGCCTGCACCCATAGAGACACCACAACATCTAGGGCAGCTTTGCTAACGCTCCAGTTTGCACTTTATAGCTTTGATCCCAGTTCCTTGACTTCCTGAAACTCGGCACTCTTTAATGGGCATATTACATCACTTTAAACCAACAATGCAAAAACAACCCAAAAAGGTGACTATTCTACAAAAAACCTAATCCACAAAGAAGTGGGATGCCCTCCAGTGTAAGGAAACAGTTTCCCTCCTGCCCTTGTTTCCTGAGATAGTTGCATTTAATTAGCAGAATATTGTACCTGATGGGGGTTGATGTTTCAAGCAAATTGTTCTTTTTCAAGGTAGTGCGGAAATCCAGCTGGGAACCCATATGGAGAAGAAAAATTAAATATATTTTCTGTAAAATGATAATTGCTCTAAAATTTTATTGCAAGAGCAATATGTGAGCTCGAACCCCATTGTTGCCTTATTATCATCCCCTTGCTTGCTGCCCTGAAGGTGATGTGTTGCTTTTATTGTTTTTGTGTTTGTGCACATATGTGTGTATATGAAAAATCTGCATTCTTAGAAATTGCCAGTATCTTGATTTCATTTTGTAGTTTTATTAGAGTTAGCAATTTTTGCATGCCTGTACTAATTTGCTAGGGTTTTTTTTTTAGGCACAGTTTAGGCACAGTAGGATAACTTTTTGTTTGCCTGCTTCTACTACCCTTCAGCACTCTAATCCAGGGGTCCCCAAACTTTTTAAACAGGGGGCCAGTTCACGATCCTTCGGACTGTTGGAGGGCTGGACTATATTTGGCCACCAAGCAATAATAATAATAATAATAATAATAATAATAATAATAATAATAATAATAATAGTACATCACACGGTCCTAGACAATTGGGAAGTGTTTGACTTGTGATTTTGTGATAAGAAATTCAGCATATCTATCTTGATTGCTGTGTCATACAATAAACTAACAATAATAATAATAATAATAATAATAATAATAATAAAGAGGGTTGGAAGAGAGCCTTTGGGCCATTTAGTCCAACCCCCTTCTGCTTTTGTGCACTGAAAGCACAAGCAAAGCACCCCTGACAGATGGCCACCCAGCCTCAATGTTAATAATAATCATAATAATAAATACATCACACAGTCCTAGACATTTGGGAACTGTTCGACTTGTGATTTTGTTATACGAAATCCAGCATATCTATCTTGTTTGCTGTTTCATACAATAAAATAATAATAATGAATAATAAAAACAAAAACAACAACAACAACAACAACAACAATAGAGGGTTGGAAGAGACCCCTTGGGCCATTGAGTCCAATCCCCTTCTGCCTTTGTGCACCAAAAGCACAAGCAAAGCACCCCTGACGGATGGCCACCCAGCCTCAATGTTAATAATAATAATAATAATAATAATAATAATAATAATAATAATAATAATAATAATGTGATTTTGTGATACGAAATCCAGCTATCTATCTTGTTTGCTGTGTCATACAATATAATAATAATAATAATAATAATAATAATAATAATAATAATAATAATAATGGTTGTAAGAGAAGAAGAGGCCCCTTGGGTTATTTAGTCCAACCCCCTTCTGCCCTTGTGCCGTGGGGGCTGGATAAATAGCTTCAATGGGCCGCATCCGGGCCCCAGGCCTTAGTTTGGGGACCCCTGCTCTAATCTGTAGCTATTTTTTCCATCTTTTTCTATTTTTTTCTCTATCAGAACATGTGTTATGGGAAAATATTCTAAATAATTTTTATATGTTTTACAAAAAAGCCTAAGCCTATTTTCTTTTATCTACTAGATCCTACTAGATCCTATGTATATGTGTGAGGGACTGTTAATCATTCAGCTTCTGCCTTCCCAGTTGATTACCCTGATTAAGAATTCCTCTATTATCGCTCACATTTTCTAGAAAGTTGAGTCCATTATTTCAGGTCCCCTTCTTCCTGAAAGAGGACACTCACTTCATTTTCCTTACATTGTGCTGATAAATAGGTAACATACAGGATTTAGATTTGTTTCTTTACTTCTCTTTTTCATGAAATGAAAAACTGAAAGATGTTTTAATATAATAGCATATCATGTTTCTTGTTTCCCCAAGCAGTGGGAGATCTCAAGAATGCTTTACAAGCATGCTCAACAGGAGAGAGTAATGGGGGCTCACAGTGTTCTGTAATAGTCTCTGTATTCACATAAGTAAAACTGAATGGTTGTATGAATTTCAGTGTCTTCATGCTGAAGCAACCCTACAGCAGACAGCACTAGATTCACTGTGCTATCATTTTGAAGCCAACAGCAGCATTTGTTCAGGTTCTGCCCAGTCTGCTCTAAAAATGCAGAGTTACCCTGGACCCAGTCCCCATGCTCATGGCAAGCCAATTTCTCCACCTGGCATGAGCATGACATGATTGTTCAAATGACCAAAGTGATCGGTTTCCTGGATTGCTTCATTAGCATTTAATTCTTAAGTGATGAAACTACATTCAAAGGTAAAGGAAAGCACTGAGTTGCTGGGCAGTATAAGAACAAACACAGCAATAATTTCTCTCTGCAGTTCAGCAGGTTCTCACCATTTTATATCTGTTGATACTTGTTGAAAACTTAATTGTTTTTACAAGCTTCCCCTGGGTAGTCCAAGCCACCATCTATTTTACAGACAATGTAAATATTATATTTGAATATTGTGCAATAAATAATGGATATTGTATATATTGTTTTTCCTGTTGTACATCCTGTTGCAATCTTCTGATCTAAGCAGTTGATAATTACTCATAAATAAACAATGGGCAATAATCATAACTTGCAGTGCAGTCTTAAATTAGTGTGTGTGTGTGCATGTGTGTTAAGCATGTAATTTTTCCATTAATTTTCTTCTTGCATGAGGCAATAAGTAATTTTAGCAATTTTCTTCCTATTGCAAGAAAGTCTCCAAAAACAATGTAGGGTTTGAAGTCTATTCACAGTTTGGGATTTTGACGTGCAAAATTTACATCTGGATTTTTTCATAGAGAATAGAATTATCTTTACAGAGTACAGCATTTTTTGCATATACATTTTCTGGCTGTGCAGAAGAATAATATTTTTGTGCAGAAATGTTGTTTTCAAAGCAAACCAGCTATGTGTGAAGGTTATATGGAACAGATCTCCAATTACAGCATTTTCTGCACATGAACCAACTTTTTCTCCATAGAAAGTATTTTTACATAGAACCATCATTTTCTACGCAGAAAATGTTGTGCAAATAAGTTTCAAATGGCAATGATTCTTGTCAGTCCAGTGTTCTTCCCAGGGCTTCTCAAAAGTTGAAAAGTATTTTTGAACATTTGTGGAAACATAAAGTTGGAAGAGACATCATGGGTATCATGTCCAACTATGTGCATGGTATAAGATCTCCATTTAAACACTCCCAGCCTCTTGAATATGTCCATAGAAGATATCCCATAACCTCTCTAGGAAATTGGTTTAATTGCCAAACTGCTCTTACTATCAAAAGATTCCTCAAATATCCAGTTGAAATAAACTCTCCTGTAACTTGAAACCATGAGATCTCTCCTCTCCTTTCTGTGGCAACTGGCAACCTTTGACGTACATGAAGAGTGCAATCACATCACACACACCCCTCTTCCCTCCAGCTTCTCCAAGCTTTCCTCATTTGTTTTATTCCCCACATATTTTGTCATCCTTGCTGCCCTTTCTGAACCTGTTCCAACTTGTCTATACTCCTCTTAAAATGAAATACTGAGAACTGATTGAAGTAATTTGGATGAGGCCTGACAAAAGCAGAACATAAGAGGATCTTCTTCTTATCTCTTTCTCGTTTTCTCTACATGGTCACTGCTTGCTAAAGTACTGGCCATTTTGATTCCAGTTACCATCTCATCACTATAAATTAGAATCAAGTGGAGCTAGATCAAGAGGGGTTATGTGTTCCCTGAAGCCAGCTAACAATTTGGTCACAGCTCTTTGGACCAGCCAAAGTTTCTAAGCACTCTTCAAACGCAGCCCCAAACACAGTGCATTATGTTAATCCAAATGGGATGTAATGAAGGCATGCGCCACCATGGTTAGATCTTTCAAGGAATGGGCGCAGTTGGCACACAAGTTTTACATGTGCAAAGACACTCCTGATCATTGTAGAAATCTGAGCCTCCAGGTTCAATGCCGAGTGCAGGAGTACTCCCAAACTGTGGACCTATGTTTTCAGGGGGGAGTTCAACCCCATCCAGCACAGGCTGGATCCATATTCCCTGATCTTCCTTTTGATTAGCCGAGAGCATCTCTTTCTTCTCTGGATTAAGTTTCAATATGTCTGCTTTCATCCAGTCCATATCTGATGACAGACACTGGTTTAGGACCAGGATGATTTCCTTGGCTTGAGGTGAACCTCTTCCGCATAGTCTGCTCCTGACAGTGTCTGTCTTCCAGGATGTTTCCTCACTGTTACAAGCCTCTTCATTTTCCATGGCAAGCTGTTCCTGGTGGTTCTGCAGGACCAATTGTCCCTTTGATCTATCCAGGAAGTTTTCATGTTCTCTGATGGATTGAAGAAACTTAGCAAGTAGCTATATTACATTGACTTCTTCTCCCAAAGGGAGCTAAAAGTTGCATTTATTGCAGTTAGTGATGTTTCTTAGCAAGAAGATAAACATTGGAGTAGACAACTGTGATCCTTCTGCTTCCATCTCTGTAGTTATTCTCTCCCTTTTCTATCTGCAGTATCTATATGGGATATATGGTAATGCACACCACTGGCTCAAAAGCATGCTGGTGTTGTTGTTCAGCTTGAGCCTGAGGTTGGGCCCATTCAGCCAGCAATTGTCCCTGCACCTACTTTGCCAGAGGACTCTGAGTTTGGGCCTGACCCTGAGATACAACCAGCTTTGCCAGAGTCTGTTCCAGTGGATTCTGGGACCAGAGATGGAATGGTTGCTAGCAGGCATTCTGAACCACATTCTTCCCCACCGTCAAGGCCAGTTCACCAGCTGCCAGATGGACATTCTAGTTTGGAGGAGGATGATGTATTTGACAGAAGGGAGGCGATCACTCACCGAAGAAGGGAGCTCGAATGTTTATGAAGGAGTAAAAGACTGCTTTTGAAGCACGTTAATGAGTAGTTTTCTCATGAGAGAACTAGTTTTCCCATGGGTTTTCCTTAAATGCCTGGTCCTTTCTCTGCACGGCAGAGGTGTCAACTTTGCAATTCAAGAGAGAAAGATCTTTGCTCCGTGTTCTTGTATGCCTTGCAGCCGTAGATTTTGATTCAAGTTCCTGCCTTATTTCTGCCTTTGAATCCAGTGGAATACTCCTGTGACTTTGCAGTGTGGATTTCCAATACCTTGGATTATATTGGAGTTTGATCCTGCATTCTATGTAGCCTTGTTTCCTGTGGTCTCCAGATTGTTTCATGCCTTGGAATTGAATCCTGTTTGGACTATTCCTGATACTTCTAGTGGGACTAAGTTCTAGTTCTGGTTTGGACTATAATATTTGAGTGACTTTCTTGGACTCTTGCTTAAAGACTTTCAAGTACACTGCTCTTGTGGATCTAACCCATTTTATTGACTCTGAACTATATTTGCTTGTGCTTACTTATAATCTTCAATAAACAGCTTGATTGCTTATGTTCTGGGCTCCAGCATAGTTTCAAGGTGCCTATGCAGCCTAGGGGTGCAACAACTGGCTTGCCCCACATGGTTGCTTTTTGCTCACAGCAACTTCAACAAATGCTGGTGAGGAAAGGTATGCAGATGAGCTGCTATTCTCGCACAGCCACTCTAATGTTTGAACACTGGGAGGCTGATCCTCAGCCTTATGCAAAGCACTGTTGCCTTGAAATGGTAAGGAAAGGAAATACACTGCAATCTTACTTGCCCTGTCCTACTGTATTAATCCCTGTCCCTCTATTGATTCAAGGGGGAGGGAAGATTCATTACACCAGTGCCTGAGTTGGATAGTGGCCTTCTGGGTGAAAAAAGTGTCCTTCAATCCAACTGTTGTTACTGATGAAATATTTGGGAGAAAGGGCCATTTTCTGATTTAAACAGAGACTCTGCTTTATCTGCTGACCAACACCACCAGCTTTGTATTCTAAAATTCTTACAGTTTTGTAAACCAGAGTGCAACTATAAAATCTCTTTTTAAACTTTGTTTAAAAGCTATGATAAAAGATGATTCTGCTTTGATTTTGTTGTCATTTCAGCCCAAATCGGCCATCTGAGGCAGTTGTCTCACTCTGCTGCTCCTTGATTTTATCCATGTAGTTTTTCTAACTTTTCTCAGTCTTGCTGCTTTGGTCACTACAATGAGTGCACAGGGCCTGTTTTCTTTCAAGATCTTGTTAGAAGTTTTATGGAGAACTTGGCAGACATAGATTTCCATGAAGGCTGATGCCGGCAGCATTTCTACTGTCTGTCTTTTCCTTTTGGAGACAAAGCTTGCCCATATGTTGTTGGTGTCCAGCCGCCTGTGATTGGGGCCGAACTCCATGGGAATGCATGCTTCAAATGGCTTCTTCTCTCTTAACTGCTCTTGCCTAGCAAACAGCGGGCTCTTCATCCCCATCATTTACTCTCACTCCATGCTTCCTGAAATGACTGTCAGTGTCTCTTCAAGACAGCTCATTAGGCTTCAGAAATGCTGGCCTTGGGCCACAGCATAGCTGCAGACTCACAGTACTACTGACAGGCTGTCTTGTGGCTTCCTTCCAGCCAGGCTGGCTTTCTTTAGGTCGTGATGGTGCTGCCATGGAGAAGGCTGCATTGGCAGAGAGTGACTGATTCATTTGTACCTCTTAACTTCCCAGGGTGGATTCATCATGAGGCTGATGCCAGTGATGGCATTGATGATGACAGAAGAGCCTTATTATTCCATGTTTCATTTATGTACACTTTCCTGTAGGTGTGGGCGAAGTACAGACCTCCAAGGGTGACTCGCTGACAAGGATTTCCAGACATAGACCTAGATCCTATTTTCCAGTTCTAAGAATCGTGGCAGAATCTGAGTGAGAACATTGTCTTGAAATGTGTGTGTGTGTATATATACTTTCGTTGTTTGTCAAGTTTTGTGTTTTTTAATGAAATATTCTGAGCAACTATTGCTGTTCCTAAATATAACAGGCACTCTGATATCACCACCCATACACATTGCTTGTGATATCAAGGGGGGCTATCCTTGGACTCGGTATAGGAGAGTATGGGCCTTCAAATAACCTAGACCTGAACTGTATATGGCTTTATAGGTCATCATCAGACTTTGATATATGCCCATAAATAGATAGGTATTTATTTATTTAAGATATTTTTACCCCATCTTTCTCTGCAGTGGACCCAAGGCAGCTTAACCATCAAAAACATACAAGACAAAAGTTAAAAACATATTTTAAATCATATGTTCTATACAGGTAGCCAGTGCAGCTGTTAAAACAAGAGAGTCCTGCACTTCCTATTGTTAACAACCTGGCTGCAACACTTTGAACTAGCTGAAGTTTCCAAAAACTCTTCAAAGGAAGACCCATGCAAAGTACATTACAATAATTCAAAATAATATGTAACAAAGACATGTGTCACTGTCTCCTTGGAATAATAATGATAATAATAATTTTATGTGTTACACACTTTTCTTAACAGCTTGAGGTGGGATACAACATTCAAAACATATTAACATAAAATACATACAACAAAACACATATATCAAAACATACCACTATAAAAAGACACACACCAAAGCACATGGTACAAAGATCAAAATACACCGACAATAGAATGGAAATACAAAACTCATGGTTTAAAGTAGGCCTGCTGGAAGAGATGGTATTCAGTTGTGTCTTGAATTCAGATTGTCCGTTTAGCTGTCACAGCTCTTCCAGCAGGTCATTCCGCAATCTTGAGTCATTCCACAGTCTAGGTTATGCTTGCCAGTCAAGTTCTGGCTGATTGGAATAAACATCCCCCAGAGGACCTCAATGTTCTAAGGAGTGAATTATATGGGAGAAGGTGATGCTACTGGTAAGCTGAACCTAAACCATTAGGGTCGAAAGAAATAGGAGATGACATCACACCCCAAAACTCAGAAGATCTTTTCCAATGGTTTCATGTATATGTTAAATAGCATGGGGAACAAAGCAGAACTCTGAGGGATCAGTGGGCCAAACCGGATTCACCAACATCACATTCTGCATTTAGTTCTCCAGAAAGGAATGGTGCACTGTAAAGCAGGACTTCAAAGTTCGACCTCAGCAAAGAAGCTAAAACCTGCAGTACAACCAGAAGGGACATACTTCCCCTGTCCAGTAACTAGAGCAGGTCATCCAGCAAGATAATCTAAGTTGTGTATTGACTATCATCAGGCTCAAACCAGATTAGTTTGTGGCAGCCACAAAAACAATGTTTCTAGAACAGTGTTTCTCAAACTGTGCTCCTTCAAGTGTTTTGGACTTCAGTTGCCAGAAATCCCAGCCAGCTTATTAGCTGTTAGAAATTGTGGGAACACAGTTCGAGAAACTCTGTTCTAGAGTATAACAACTACTTTTGAAGTAAGTACTGCACAACAGGAAATAAAATTTTCAAACCAGGAACATATATTTTTTTTCAAATTTTGTTACATAGTGTTACTGGGCCCAAATGCACGAAGGGCCAGTTAGGGCATTCTCATGAATCCCGGCATATATTTCCCGAACTCATAGGAGAAGCAAGACTTTGCCTACTGCTAATATCCCAAAGCTACCAGGTCTCAACTAATTTTAGAAGGTAAGCAGGGTCAGCTCTAGTAAGTATTTGGATGGGAGACTGTCAATGAATACTAGGTCTAGTAGGTTATACTTCAGAAGAAGGAACTGGCAAAACCACTTCCAAGCATTCATTCCCTAAGAAAACCCTAAATAATTTGTGATTTATATATACAAACAACTGGCTCCTTCCCATTCTGCTTAAAGGCAAAAGAGTCTTGTGAAAGCACTAACATTTCCCCAAACATCGTGGATATTTTATAAGTCATTTGTATAAATGAACCTGTGCTATGCATATGTGCACTTTGCTAAAGCTGCAGAGATATTCCAAGAAGCACCTGCTGACTGGAAGTGATCGAATGCAGGTGCTTCATTTAGGCTTCAGGCTTCCTGCAGCACAGGTGTGTGAGGGGTGACACTCAGAGGTGTGTGCAGAGACAAAAGGGAAAATTGGTGGCACATGAAACCTCTATCATTCCATGTACCTGTTGTCTGGCTTTTTCAACATTTTATCTTTTAAAATTCCTCTGATGTAATTATAATTTGACAGCACATCCTGCCTAACATGCTTGCAAATTAAGAGATGAGCAGCAAATTCTGAAAATGAAACATTTGAAAGAAAAGAGATGGAATCACTTTTGTGAATTGATGTAGCTTTGCTAGGTGTCCTTCTGCTCATAAGAAATGTATTTTTAAATAAAAAAAAAAACCCTCGTAAAGTTCTTAACTTTTAAAAAGCTAGCCACAAGAGTTCCTTAAATATCCTGACAGTCACTCTTCCCATTCTCTTTGGTCTCAAAAAACCTGCCTTTCATAGCATTCCCCAAGCTACTTGGGTTTCACAGCCAGTTGCATCCAAAACTTCCCTTCCCTAATTAACCCAGAATGGGGTGTGAAGCAGTTTTAGCCTCAGAGAATATCAAATTTAGCTCTTAGCCTGGAGCCAGGCTCTGGGCTAAAGAACACATGTCACATTAGGAACTCATGCAACACATACCTTGACATCCTGAGTGTCTTAAGTCACTTGTACAATGCACATATCTCTCTTTCTCTCCGATTCCTCCCACCTTCCTTCACACTTGGAAACACTAGTGGCGGGTCCTATGCCTGAAACAGGTGGGATGAGAAGGGAGTGACTTCCATTGTGGTTCCTAACCTTCATATCCAGCCCAAGAGATAATAGCAAAAGCACTGATTCAGGGCATGGAGCTATTTCCCAACGCTGTTCAGCACAGGAGCATCTTAATCTTTGATGTTTCAAATACATTTTAGACTATCGATTTCATGGGAATGAAGGCTCATCTATATAGCGTTTGTGGTTCTGTTATATGTCATGTGTACAGCTGATATAAAATGTATTTGCATTTTGCTGCTGTTGCTGTAATGGTGATGATGATGCTTTATCAGATATTTTATTTGTTTCCATTTACTTTCTGTTTAACATATAATGTAAAGACTGTGTTGCTGTAAGTTTTTCGAGCTGTATGGCCATGTTCCAGAAACATTTTCTCCTAACATTTCACCTGCATCTGTGGCTGGCAGCTTTGGAGGAATTGAGACACCATGTCCAATGCTAAAGACCGGGCAGACCTTTAAGGTCCAGGAAGAAGCTGTCCCTCACAATCCAGGGACAACTTGCATTTTAAAATCTACTAGAGAAGGCACATTTTCGAGGGCGGCTCCGAAGCTATGGAATGCACTGCCGGAAGAAGTCAGATTGGTTCCCACCCTGATATCATTTAGCAAAAGTGTGAAGACTTTCCTGCTTGAAATAGCCTTTAACTTAACTCATTTTGGTTATATGGGGAATTTTAAACTGATTTTAACTTTATTGTTTATAATATGGATAATGCTATGGAGCATTCTTGGGACTTTTATCATTTGTTTTTAGCTTTGTTTTTATGTTACAATGTATATTTTAAGATGATGTGAGCCATCTTGAGTCCACCTGGAGAAAGGAGGTGTAGAAATCTCCTAATTAATTAATTAATTAATCTGCTGGCAATGAGACAAGTGGAGTGCATATATAGCTGCGGAATGTCCAGGGCAAGAGAAAGAATCCTTGTCTGTTTCAAGCGTGTGTGAATGTTGCAATTAACAAGCTTGAATGAGCATTTGAGTAGCCATGAAGTTTGCAAAGTCAATCCTTGAGGATATCTGCATAGATGTAGCCTGGTCTTTGTTGCCTGGAGGCACTCTCTGTTTGGGAGGCGTTAACTGGCCATTGATTACTTGTTGTCTGGAGTTCTTCTGTTTCTGAGTGGTGTTCAATATTTACTATCTTGATTTTGGTGTTTTAAAATATTGGTAACCAGCTTTTGTTTGTTTTCATGGTTTCCTCCATTCTGTTGAAATTGTCCACATGCTTGTGGATTTCAATGGCTTTTTTATCATGTCAGAAGTGACTTGAGAACATTCAGAGATATTGCCAAGGGGGTGCCCAGATGTGTTAGTTGGGAAGCTTCTCTTGTATCCCCACAAGCTAGAGCTGCCAGACAGGACCTCACCTCATCTTGTGGATTCAAACTGACAACCTTCAAGTCAGCAATTCAGCCAGCACAGGGGTTTAACCCATTGCACTAACCTCAATGTAGTAGTCTGACATAATGGTTGTGAGAGTGGTCCAGAATTTCTGTGTTCTCAAATAATATTCTGTGTCCAGGTTGGTTTATAATATGTTCTGCTATAACTGACTTCTCTGGTTGAATTAGTCTGAAGTGCCTTTCATGTTTTTTCATTCATGTCTGGGCGCTAAATTTGGTGGTCCCTATGTAGACTTCTCTTCAGCTGCACAGTATACGGTAGACTCCTGCAGTGGTTAGAGGATCCATCTTATCTTTTGTTGAATGTAGAATTTGTTGAATTTTCTTAGTGGCTCTGTAGATTGTTTGTAGGTTATGTTTCTTCACCAGCTTCTCTATGCAGTTAGTAGTTCCCTTGATGTATGACAAGAACACTTTTCCTCTGGGTGGATCTTTGTCTTTACACCTGTGGCTTGTTCCTGGTCTTGCAGCTCTTCTGATGTCTGCCATAAAATAACCATTACGCAGATGTCTATAATCTACAGTGAAACGTAAAAAGGAAAGTATGGTATGTAATGTGTGAGTACTATGTTAGTAATGTAATATTATCTTCTATATAAACAACTTTTAGTGGCACTTATTATGCAAGCTGCCAAAGAAGGGGATTATGGTATCTTATTAACATCAATCAAAATTGGATTTGATTAGAAACAGTGGTAGATCATAGCCCTCTAGAATCTCTTACATTTACTAATAGTATATATTACAATGAATACTTTACTTTAGGTATCCACTACCTGTATTCACTTTAACTACATTAGTATGATTCTTAACATAAAGGGATACACTCAGCAACACTTACAAAGGTATATTGGAAAAACTATTCCTCTTTACAGTTTCAGTGTCAGTTCTGTCAAATAGAAATCAAAACCAGATAAAGTCTTATTGTTGAGTTAATAACAATTAAAATAGTTGTTGCAGCGTTGAATCGAGGTAAATAAACAGTTCTTAACATATATATGTACAATAAGACAACCCTTCACATAAGTCTTAACATAAAACTGTTGTAGTCTCTAGATTGGTTACAATCTAATTTTAATTGATGTTAATAAGATACCATAATCCCCTTCTTTGGCAGCTTGCATAACAAGTGCCACTATAAGTTGTTTATATAGAAGATAATATTACATTACTAACGTAGTACTCACACATAAAATACGCATTACCCTACTCATGAAAGAACTTAGTGTGGTCTTCAAATTATGGAATGCCAAGAGACCTCTCTAATTGGTTGCCATTTCATTTCTAGGCAATGGACCTTTTAAAAATATAATCAGACTCAATGATATTCACAAAAAATTTATAAACATGGCTTTAGATCAACCGGAAAGAAATGACAGCCAATCCCACCCCATCCCAATGTAGCATGGGACATATTATATTATTGATAACATACTGAAAAAAACATTAGTAATATGAGGTTGGAAACAAAATGATTTGATGAATTCAAAGTGTGTTCAATGATATCCCGTTATTCCTTCCAATATTCCTATCCTTTGCAAAGCTAAGGATAGGTTTGCTACATTCTAACCTCTCCAGTAGGGGCATCTAATTTGTATAGTATAGATGTATTAATTTGCAGCCTATTTCTTACATTAATCCAACCTCATGATTCTGCTTCATAATAAAAAGCTTGGTGTCCAAACCAAAAGTTGGTCCAAATAGATGGCATACCTAGAAACTGGCTGAAACCCAATCCACTGGGTCTAATGGTAGACCTATGCAAATGCAGAAAAAGGATCCCAACCCATAAATGTGATTACCCCCATTATTGCTTTCAGTCCTTGTGAATTTGAAAAGGTGAACATGCTTTTACTTAATTAGCAATGCTTTATGTGAAGGATTACAAACTGAATAAGAATTCAGGGCTGAGATTTCAGATTCCTATCATGATATCCTCAACCCTGACTTACTGGGCAGCAGCTATTTTGAGAGAGGGTTTTGCTATCCTGGTGATGAGGTCTCTGCAGACTGTTTCCACCCTCCACCCATGAGTGACCTCTACCATATTCAGAAGTATGACCCTTTTGGCAATTCCTCCTTGCACTAGAGATTGCTTGTTTGCTTGAGGAGGTGGAAACCACATTCTACAGAGACCTGATCAACAGGAGAACATAACCTTGTTCAGGACTTGGTGGCTTTTACAACCCCTACATATGCCTTACACTATTGAATATATAGGGATCATGAACATGAAACAGTTACAAAAATGTAGTTCTAGATTATGCATTCATAACTGCAATCGTGATTGCCTGTCAAATTTGCGAGATTGTAAGATTTCTTGCGGTTGCTCTAACTGCTTTTGCATTTGCATCACAGAATAAGTCTAATTTTTTAGGTTAACTTGAAAGTCTGTCACTAGCTACTCAATGACATTGCAGCTCAAAAGACTGCAACTTCACACATGACATTCTGTGTCTGAAATACATCATGTGTGAAAAGGCCCTGAGTGATGACATTTCCAATGATTGCTTTGCTACTTTGCTAGCTTCAGGAAGGATGGATCTGGCTTATAGGTTATCATGTGGCAGGGTCATGCGAACTAGACCTGGAAAGGAAAAACTAGTTCTGTCTTATGTGTCTGGCAGGGATGCTCTTAAAAAATTCCTGCCTGAAAGCAGAATATTGGATTAGACAACCTTGAACCCCATTCCTACTTTGTGATTCTATTTTGAACGCTTACAGGGAACTTTGTGAATAACAATCTGCAGATCAAAGTGTTTCTTTTTGTAGAAAATGTTTGGCGGATTACAGAGGATCCCAACAGCTTTGAGAAAATTGTGAACAGGTGGTAGATAACTTGCGAACAGAAAAACATGGACAACCAACTAATTTGTTCTAAATTATTGGCTCAGCAATAATAATTGTGCTGCTTTGTCTTTTTGAAAGCAATAAACATGGAAAGAAAAACAGACTTACCCTTTGGGATAATCATCATCTTTCCACTTGTAAAGTTTCACCCATTTTGTTGTTATTCAGTGTGTGTATAGCCAGAATGAAAATGGAGAAGGGATAATTCTGTTGTTTTTTTTGGGGGGTGGATGGATATGTGAGCATCTTTATGTTTCAGGAAAACTCTATCTTGGAAATTGTGTAACCATAAAAAATAGATTTGAGCCCCTTAGATATTAAGGGGCATGTGATAGCACCATGTCCACATTTATTCAACGGCAGTAAACAGCAGGGAGAATTAGGGAAGCTTCCATTTATGTGCCTTTAGCCAGATCCAGACCAATGACATTATATCAATCCACTAAGAGTCTCAGTGGATGAGGTCATTATTCTTTGCATGGCTATGGGGACATAGGACGACTTTTTTTTTTCATTCCCCTGCTGTGCACTGGCCACCAAAGGGCTATGGACAGGGGGCTTTCACAGCAAAACTGTTAATATTGTGGGGAGGGAGACGGTAATAGTGGTAGAGAAGAAAGAGAACACCAACCTATAAGGCTATGTATATAATGTCTTGTTATACACCTTACACACATACTGAAGATAATTTCAAACACAGTATTTTTAATAATTTTTCTGCATTTAACAAAGTTTGTGTACATTGAACCATCAAACAGCAAAGGTATCACTATCCAATGTGAACAATTTTAGATTTTGAAGTATTTTGGATTTCAGTATTTCGGATAAGAGATACTCAACATGAGATTTGTACTCTCTGTATCTAGCTCTTTAACCAAAATGACACTTTTTTCTTACTGTATTTTTAAAATTATGTATCTGTGTGTTCAGCAGCAGTTGAGCGTAAAATGGTTTTTCTAAAACCAGTTTCATTTTAAAATATTCATAGAAATGATGAGTTTGTATATCTGGGCTCCTGAGAGCATAAAGAATATACCTTCTAGGAGCTGTGGGATTAATCATTTCTTAGGCAGCTGCAGGTAAATGTGTCATTTGCTACTTGGGTTAAGAAACCAAAGGTGGTTGGGTTGGATGTTGGTTATGTCACATCCTCCGAAATTGCCTGTAGGATTAAAAATGCCATGCCCATGTAGTGTTGCAGTGGCCTGCTGGACTGTTTGTGCTGTTTATACATAGATTGCCTGTTTGCTTTACAGAGCTTTGTAGAGGATACAATAAAAAAAGTTTCAGACAGGCTCATGGAAGTCTAAAAAACTTTGAAGACTTCATGCTCACTTTAATTTCATTGGTCTCATTTTATAACAGTATTTGGGAGAGTTTGCATTTGTTGAAGACATTTCCACACTGACAAGGTGATAACTTTGGAATGGGCTAATTTATTTTAATGTCATATGCAGGCCTTTCTGGCATGCCTAAGTCTTTGTCAAGATTGCAAAGATGTTTTTAAAATAGATCCTACTCCATAGTTGGCTGCTGAGGTCCTTTCCCCACCAAGCTTTTTAAATGCCTGCTGAGAATACTGCAAAACAAGCCTCCCCTGCAATTCACGGGAATTTCAAAAGAAAGCATTGATGCAATATGAGGAACTGCATCTACACCCACTCAAGTAATCTGGATTACTGCTCCAGAATTATCCCTGTGTGGTATGGGAACATCCCCAGAGCTATTATGGTGTCTAGATGGCTAGCTGCAATAAGAGCACAATGGGGCAACTACTGCTGCTTCTGCATCATCACCCAAAAGTCTTTCTGGCAGCATCACTTCTGATGAGGATACAACAGGGTATCCATCAGTGTGATCAGCAATGTTGCTAGCAAGGCTGTGCTGGAGATCTGCTGCTAGAAGACAACAGGGTTGTAAGCCTCTTGGACATGTGGACATTGGATTAGGTCCGATCCAGCTGCCCACAATCCAGAAATACTAGGATCACTCCCCAGCTTCTTGGAAGTTCTGAAGTAAATTCAGTTTCTCCTTGTTCTGGATTAATGGCTGGAAGTGGCACTTCTGCTATGAACCAGTCATACATCATGAAGACTACTCACAGCAGTTGAAAGGTGAGTCCACTTTATTTGGCTCATGTAGACATAGCCAGAAACAGAAGAATTTCTGACATGTGTAGAGGAGGAGCTCACAGGTTTCTAATGTTTTTCTTTAAAGTTCAATCATATAAAGCAAAATAATAATGCACTGCCAATATGTTTAGGTATGAAACATTTTAAAAACAAAAGGCATTGACTGACAGAGTACCTTGAAAATACTTTCCAAATTTTAATAGAAAGTCTGTGATTTCCCAAAACTTCCACCTTTCCTTTTGAGAGCTGAGCATTTCTGCACTTCAAAATGCTAATCCTGAAAATACACATGCACAGCACTCCTCCTTCTCTTATCTACTTACTTATGTCGTGAAAGGAAAGGAAAATGTTCCCAGGAGCTGATGATGATGATGATGATGATGATGATGATGATGATGATGATGATGATAATAATAATAATAATAATTGTGCAGTTTTCTGGCACTGTTCGACAGTGGCATTGAAGAAGGGAAAAATCATTGAAAGTGAGGGCATAAATATGCCTAATGGCCAAATAATAAAGTGTCACCAGCCAGAGGCCTATAAATATCTGGGCATACTACAGCTGGACAACATCAAGCATAAACATGTGAAAACTGTGGTCACAAAGAATACACACAAAGGGTCAGAAAAATTCTCAAAAGCAAGCTTAATGGAGGCAACACCACCAAGGCCATAAACACCTGGGCCATACCTGTCATAAGCTATACTGCTGGCATTATAAATTGGACACAGATGGACCTGGACAATTTAGACAGAAAAACAAGAAAACTCATGACCATTCATCATTCACTGCACCCTCGCAGTGATGTTGACCGGCTATATCTGCCTAGAAGATCAGGTGGCAGAGGACTCTTACAAGTAAAACAAGCAGTCAAAGAAGAAGAACATGCCCTGGCAGAATATGTAAAGCAAATAATAATAATAATAATAATAATAATAATAATAATAATAATAATAATAACTACTTTATTTTTATATCCTGCTCCCATCTCCCCAGAGAGGACTTTGGGCGGCTCACATGGGGACAAGCCCAGTTCCAAAATACAATAAAATACAGCATAATTAAACCAATGTAAAACAGGTAAAATAGTATAATCATACAAACCAGCATAAAATATCAACATAAAACATTAGAGTCTGAACAAAATATACAAACTGTAAGATAAAATTCAGCAGACTCTACAAAAGGGAATTAATGATCTCATTACAGAGTTCAATCAATAAGAGTGGGGTGTGATAAAGTGCAGTAGTTGTGGCCACTAATAACTAACCGGGACTATTTATTCGAATGCACATTGAAATAACCATGTTTTAAGGTCCTTTCTAAAGATGGACAGTGAGGGTGCCAGCCTGATCTCCCTGGGGAGGGAATTCCAGAGCCGAGGGGCCACCACTGAGAAGGCCCTCTCTCTTGTCCCCACCAACCGCGCCTGAGATGGGGGTGGGAGCCTCACTACAAACTAGAGCTGACAGCTGGCACAACAAACACTGCATGGAAAATTCCTTGACAAATTGAAGGAAAAACTGATAAGGAGAAGACCTGGCTATGGCTCACGAATGGAACACTGAAGAAGGAGACAGAAGGCCTGATCCTTGCAGGCCAGGAGCAAGCCATCAGAACAAATGCAATTAAGGCCAAGATCGAAAAATGATGACCCAAAATACAGACTGTGCAAGGAAACCGACAAAACCATTGATCATATCCTCAGCTGCTATAAGAATATCGCACAGACAGACTACAAACAGAGGCACAACTATGTGGCCGAAATGATTCATTGGAACCTATGCCTCAAGTACCACCTTCCAGAAGTAAAGAACTGATGGGATCACAAACCTGCAAAAGTATTGGAAAATGGGCATGCAAAGATACTGTGAGACTTCCGAATCCAGACTGACAAAGTTCTGGAACACAAGACACCAGACATCACAGCTGTGGAAAAGAAAAGGGTTTGAATCATTGATGTTGTTATGCAAGGTGACAATCGCATTGACGAAAAATGACAGGAAAAACTCAGGACCTCAAGATTGAACTGCAAAGACTCTGGCAGAAACCAGTGCAGGTGGTCCCAGTGGTGATCGGCACACTGGGTGCCATGCCAAAAGATCTCAGCCGGCATTTAGAACAATAGACATTGACAAAATTACGATCTGCCAACTGCAAAAGGCCACCCTACTGGGATCTGCGCTCATCATCCGAAAATACATCACACAGTCGTAGACACTTGGGAAGTGTTCAACTTGTGATTTTGTGATACGAAATCCAGCATGTCTATCTTGTTTGTTGTGTCATACAATAATAATAATAATTCTTACCTGCCTTTTCTCATGGCTTGAGGTGGTTACAGCATAGTTAAAACACCTAAACATTGTAAAGATTGTTTCCAGGGGGGCTGTCAAAGTTTGCTTGTCTTTCTTGTCTACCTATGGAAGACTCAGATTTGAGGCAAATCTATCTTCCATTTTATGGGGCAGAAAAATATTTGTGCAGGCATAAATATGCTAGAAATCCACTGATGTCTGTAATATTGGACATGCTGGTGGTTACTGGGTTAGAAAATGTGGCAACATCCTATCTAACAAAACCTAGAAATCCCTGTTGTTTCTTAGTCAGTGATTATGAGACTTGAAGTTGCAGTGCAACAACATGAGTCCCATTCCTATTCTAAGAAAATCAAAAGAAGTACAGAAGGTCCTTGGTATCTCCTAGAATTTTGTTCCAGGACTCCCTAAAGATAACAAAATGTATGGATGCCTAAGTTGCATTGCATACAGTGACATGGTAAAATGTCATCCCTTAGATAAAATTGCAAGATGAAGTTTTGCCTTTTAGAATTGGGGGAGGGGAGATATTTTCAAGTAATGAATGGTTGAATCTGTGGATGCAGAATCTGTAGATACAGACGGATGACTGTAATGAGAATAATTTCCTTCAGCATTTAGCACATTTAGAGATCTGAGTTGCGTAGGTCATTCCCTTGCTTTCTCTCCTCTTTCTCTTATTGGAACGTTTACACCATAAAAAGCTCATTTCTGTGAGGGCAATTATTATTCAGTGCTTTTTAGAGAATGACAAATATATTATATCCACCCACATGCGCACACATTCTCTTTGCCTGATGTGTGACCCCTGTCTAAATGCTGAGCGCACTGGGCCAGTTTAGTAAATGAAAAGGATTGCTTTGCAAGCTCATTACTGCTTTGAAGTCTCTCATTAGGAACGAATTCCACTGGTGCTGTTATCTTAACTGTAACTCCCTTCATTATAATGACTTTTCTGGGTATTAACACGGGTGCGGCAGACAGTAGCTCTCCCACTGGGCCTTAACTAGGGGCTCCCGCAGGTGCTCAGCATTAGGCTGCCTTTGTAAAACGCACAATCCAGACAGCCGATTGCAATTAATCTGGGTGTAATGGTGCAAAAGAGAAAAGTTTGGTGGAGTGCAAGTGTGGAGAAACATCCTTTTTCTTGGATAGAGAGAAAATTTCTTTTGAATTTGACTTGTGGTAACTTCAGATGCTGAATTTAATGAGTTTTAAAAATTTATCATGGTGATCACAACCAGGGAAGGGAAAAAAGTGGAAAGAAACAGCAATGATGAGAAGATATAAACAAAAAAGTCAGGACCTCTGCGGATGCTAGGAAGTTGATGTTAGTTACCATCAAATTAGATTTTACTTACAGGAACTTTGTGATTGTCAGCCTACTTATGACACTCTCTTTCCACTAACATTTCTGCTCAGCAGTGGAACTGTGTGTGTCTGTGAGCCAAGAGACTATGATGAAGATAGTGCTGGTGCTAGTAGGGTCTCCTAAATCAGACAGGCTTTTGCTGAAAAGCCAGACTAAGATGACACTACACCTGAAAGTAGGACCACACAATCTATCGTACTCCAGGTGCTTTGGACTTCAGCTCTCAGAATTCCTGACCATTGGACAAGCTGGCTAGGCTTCTGGGAGCAGGAGTTCAAATTACAAGAAAGGAGATTCCACTTGAACATTAGGAAGAACTCACTGTGAGAGCTGTTCAGCAGTGGAACTCTCTCCTGCAGAGTGTGGTGGAGGCTCTTTCTTTGGAAGCTTTTAAGCAGTGGCTGGATGGTCATCTGTCGGCGATGCTTTGAATGCAATTTTCCTGCTTTTTGGCAGGGGGTTGGCCTGGATGACCCACCAGGTCTCTTCCAACTCTATTTTTCTATGAGCTGAAATTATCTGCATCCTCCTCAATGATATATTTAGATGGCTGAATAGTCCCAGATGAGCACTGTAGTGCAGATGTAGGTGCATATTCTAGATGTGGACTGTCTCCCAGCAGGTGAAGTAAGAGATAGGGCTCCTGTACCTTTAACAGCTCCTTAGAAAAGAGAATTTAAGCTCACAATGAGTAAAGGAATAAGAAAGCATGTATTTCGTTGGACAATCCTATTTTTGTACATGGGCTTTCTCTGCTAGATCAGAGCTCATATGAAAACATACCAGCTTGAATCTTAATCTGGTCCTCTCTTCTCACGGAGAAACAAATTCCCTGAAGCCCTGGAGATGGAATCAGTTATTCATCTGGCTATTCTGCTCCTAGCCTGAGGATATTCAGAATTGTCCTGCTGTTGAGACATGATCTGAAGTGATAGTGTTAATTTGGTTAATTAGAATTCCTGGGTAGCGCGTGCTTCTTGCAAATCAGCTTAACGCTCTCGTCTCACTGCAAAGACTTATTTGCTAGTGCACAGGGTTATGTATGAGTTTATGATTATTATGATTCAGGATTGTTAATTTTACATTTGAATCGAAGCTGATGATGATACGTCTCAATTAAAAGTTGCTGCGTTCAGATCAGTGCCTCATTGTGTGGCAAATGCAGGAATCAGACCAGGGCTCCAAAGCAAGAATGTCGAAGGCTAATAAGGGGATGTATAACACAAATGAGGCAGAATTTATCAGTAAGAACAGAAAAGGAAGCTTCAGTCTTTTCTTTTCCTCTTTTCTTTACCATGTAAAGCCAAAAGAAAACTTTAAAATGTAAATTGATCTTCTCAGACAGTGAAAGATTACATCCTCAATCCAGCAGAGACCTGAACCTGTTGGAATCCATTCGAATCTCTTGAGTAGGCTTGGCTTGAGTGACTATCTTACATCTGTGTTGGTTGTAGCCCATAAAATTTTTAAATAGGGATTTTGTGGCCTATCACTAACATTTTAATAATTGGTAACGATAGATAACATAAGAGCAAATAAGCATAAACAGTCTTCTTCAACAAGGCACCCTTGGGAAACAGCTAGAGCTATAAACTTTTTTTTTCATTTGTTCATTCTCCAGTTTCGATGGGAGAGGGCATTCTTTGCTGTGGCACCTTCCTCTTAGAGCAGTGGTTCTCAACTTTCCTAATGCCTCAACCTCTTAATACAATTTCTTATGTTGTGATGACACCCAACCATAAAATTATTTTTGGTGCTACTTCATAACTGTAATTTTGCTACTGTTATGAATTGTAATGTAAATATCTGATATGCAGGATTCACTGGACCAAATTTGGCACAAATACCCGATACACCAAAATTTGTATACTAGTGGGGTTGGGGAGGGGGAATGATTTTGTCATTTATAAGTTGTCATTGCTGGGATTTACAGTTCATCCACAATCAAAGAGCATTCTGAACTCCACCAACAATGGAATTGAACCAAACTTGGCACACAGAACTCCCATGATCAACAGGAAATACCGGAAGGGTTTGGTGGGCACTGACCTTGAATTCTGGAGTTGTAGTTCATCTACATCCAGAGAGCACTGTGGACTCAAACCATGATGGATCTGGACCAAACTTGGCACAAATACTCAATATGCCCAAATTTGAACACTGGTGGAATTTGGAGAAAATACACCTTGACATTTGGGAGTTGTAGTTTCTGGGATTTATAGTTCACCTACTATCAAAGAGCCCCTTGAACCTCACCAATGATAGAATTGGGCCAAAGTTCCCATACAGAACCCTCGTGACCAACAGAAAATATTGGTCTTTAGCGACCCCTTTAAACCCCCTTCATGACCTCCCCCCCCCCCCGCCTCCAGGAGTCCTGACCCTCAGGTTGAGAAACGCTGTCTTAGAGGCCCAGTTGGTACCAGAATTACCATCCTTCTGGTGCAGGGTGAAAAATATAGTTCTTTAGTAAAGCCTTTGGAACCTACGTAATTAGTTTTACATATATCTACACATGTGCATGGCCTTACATTTTTTTAAACTAATTTAAGCATTTTCATCTGACCTCTTTTAACTTGTTAACCTGTTTTTAATAGTTAAATGATTTAACATGTTTTGGCTTTTACCAAAACTAATTTAAGAAAAAGGGAGCCAAGGAACCTTATTCCATAGGTTCTCTGGCTCCCTTTTGCTGGAAGTATAAACAACATTTGCTTACATAGAGGCTCATTAGCTAATCACAAATGTTTGCTGGATTTTTATTCAACTGTAGTTAAATTTCACATACATTACCTTGGCCTAGATTTGCCATAGATAGACAGCTACTCTTGCTGCCTCTGTCTTAAAGGGAGCCAGATAATAAGCCACCTGTTCTCTCACAGATGTCAGCAAAATCATCTATGATGGATCTTGACTGTTGGACTTGGATATATAATAACATGGCGTTTTAGAAGTTCACAATGAATAGTTATTTTCATAGGAAAGGTCTGGCAAGATTTATTCATATGTTAGCAAGAACTACTTGGCCCAATTTTATCTGGATTTCTTTTCTTGGAGAACAACAGCTACTGGGCAGCAGCAGTGGTGTGTGTGTGTGTGTGTTGGGTGACACTAGCTGAGGATCTCTCAGAGATAAGGGCAGTGGCACTATGGTAAACAGTAGTGAGTACTATGCAGAAAGAGGCATGGTAGACCTCCTTGGAATGTCTTTTACTATGAATATTCTATGATGAGACAATCCAAAATGAAACAAGAAACAGCACCAGAAGATGACATTTCCAGGTCAGATGGCACTCAATGAGCTATTGGGATGCAACAGAAGAAACCACGAGTAGCACTGTGGCTAATGATGCAACTGGACACAAGCCAAAAAGATGTTCAGATGTTGAAGTGCTCAGAGATGGAAGGAAAGCTGCACAACATATTGCATAACACATAAACATGGAATGTGAAAAGCATGAATCAGGGAAGGGTAGGCAATGTAAAACAAGAATTGGACAAAAATATCCAATACTTGGGGTGAACAAGCAAAAGTGGGCAGGAATTGGGACATTTTGAGTTAATTAGATTTTTTCTAATACCTTCTTCAAGCAACCAAAGAAGTGTTGGTATACATACATCAGTGGTTCTCAACCTGTGGGTCTCCAGATGTTTTGGCCTTCAACTCCCAGAAATCCTAACAGCTGGTAAACTTGCTGGGATTTTTGGGAGTTGCATCAACATCAACATCACCTAATGGCCAATATAGAAATCTGATCGAATACATAATTGGAAGCAGAAGATGGCGAAGCTCCACTCAGTCTACAAAAAACGAGACCATTGCTCAACTGAAATTTTGGGGCCAAAGACCTTGTAAAACTTCAGCTCCATAGTATTGAGACATGCTAGTCAAAGTGGTGTCAAACTTCATGAATTCTACAGAGTGGAGGCACCCTATGTGTGGATTTTTAGGTGGCTTTTATTCTCAATCTACCTTTAAGTGCTCTAAGACTGGTTTGAGAAGTATTATTAGAGCTATGGATGGACTGGAATATTTGGTGTAGTTTATTAAGACTTACAGGAATTAGCAACTTTTTAAGTGTCCATGGGGAAAGGACAGAAATGTATTGGTATAAAACATAGACATATTAGAGGGATTTTCGAGGTACAACTTACCCTGCATTGCCTGTGTTGTTCACAAGGCTAGGTTTTGCAGTAATGTGCAACACGTTCATGGAGTATCTAACAGCAAAATGCAAAGAGAATTTGCCAATAGCTATTTAATGCCTTGTGCATTTGTTAAAATGGTGATAACAAGTTAAATATCAATAGCTTATTAAAAATATATTTATTGCCAAACTGCTACATTCTTATGCTCTCAGTTAAAAGTAAATCTCTGGGGGTGAAAAAGAATGTAGCAATGAATTTGTAGTACAGTAACATACAATAAGTATCTTTTAGTGATCTCACTCTCAATTTTCGCCAGACAGCTTTATGTTCAATAAATACTGTGAGATTATTAAAAACATATTTATTGCAGATTAACAGCTATGAAATAGATACAAATCTAAGCTACTAAAGCTCAATAAACATACTTATAATAATCAATTTTGGTATTAAAACACAATAACTGCCTAGTTTAATCTAAATGGAATGGGTTTTTGGAAGCTTACAAGTGTATTCTTTTTCTCCATGGTTTTATAGCTTCAAACATACTTCTGTATGTGCCTTATATAAATCACACCTAGGAAGGAAGCAGTCCTTGCTGGGGTGAAGTTGGCTGTTGGGAGTGCTCTCTGGTTTCTTGTAATATTCTTTGGGAGAAAAAAAGAATTATTTGGTCCATTGACTGTGTCTAAATTGACAAGTAGCATTAAGAATATGTGTTGAATGGCTCCATGCAGAACGTGTCACATGAAGCATTATCTGTTGGAGGTAAGTGTGAATGTTGCCATTGGCCAACTTGACTAACATGGGATGGCCTTGTACCTTCAAAGCCTGGCTGCTTGCTGCCTGAGGGAATCCTTTGTTGGGAGGTGTTAACTGGCCCTGATTGTTTCCTGCTTGGAACTTCCCTGTTTTTTTTTTTGTTTTTTTTAGTATTTTTCTTTATTTACTGTCCTGACTCTAGAATGTTTAAATACTGGTAGCCAGATTTGTTAATTCTCATGGTTTCCTCCTTTCTGTTGAAGGAGGAACACCTACCAAGAAAGGATTCCCCCAGACAGGAATCAGGAAGTGTGTGTATATGTTTGTGCCATCGAGTCACCTGTCAGTTTATGGAAATCCCATGAATTTCATAAGGTTTTTCTAAGGCAAGGAATATCAGAGTTGGTTTTGTCCGTTTTTTCTCCCTATCCCCATCTGGACAGAATATCTGGACAGGGCTCTGGTCCCCATTTCAGTCTACACTATCTTTCTTTCTCCTTCCCTCACAGTTTCGTTCTATCTCTTTCTCCTCCAATGTGCATGTGCATGAGGTTAGGCCTGCATTTGTTGTTCTTATGTGCCTTCAAAGCAAATCCAACTTATGGCAACTCTCTCATAGGGGTTTTTAGACAGGATTTCTTCAGAAGAGGTTAGCCATTGACTTCATTTGAACATGAGAAGGTGTGACCTGCCTAAGGTCACCCAGTGGGTTTCCCTGAACAGTGGTTCAAATTTTGGTCTCTACAGAGTCATAGTCCAACATTCAAACCATTACACCATACTGTCTCCTAAGCTCAGTACATAGCATCTTTTCCTTGCTAGAGAGTAAACTCAATCAGGTTTATACATCTGGTGTGTGTATGCATGCCTCAGGGCAGATCATGTTCTAGACGAGGCCTGGGCAAACCTCAGCTCTCCAGGGGTTTTGGACTTCAACTCCCACAATTCTTAACAACCTTCTGGCTGCTAGGAATTGTGGGAATTGAAGTCCAAAACACCTGGAGGGCTGAAGTTGGCCCAGGCCTGGTCTAGACCATGGGACATGGTGGTTGTCCCACAATATGAAGCCCTGCTTCTTGATGTCACTCAAATTGTCTTCCTCACTCACTTCTTTCCTCCCATGCTGAGCATGGGTTTCTGTTTGTTGCTCATCATAATCCACCCTGATGAGAAGCCAGTTGCCTGTCGTGCATTGGGGAGCTTTTCCAGCTTAGCAGAGGGGTGCAATTATGGAGGTGGCCATAGACAAAGCAAAGCCGGCAGGCACCACTGCCTTTAATGGAATGCAATGATTCTTCCAGGCTCCCAAGTAATACAAGAGATCTGGTTTTAATAAATTAACAGCCTACAAGTAACAATCTGAAGCAATTAAACTCTGGGATAACGCCGAGTACCATGAAATGTATTCGGCAGTCTGTGGGTGGTGGCAAAGACAAAATAAAATATGCTTAGAAAATATGCTTAGAAGGCAGAATAAAATTTAAAAATGGTCTCGGGTGACAACCCCTCCCTGTGCTCTGATTTGGATTTTAAATTTTTCATCTTAACCTGCCCTACCCTTTATCCCCACAGTGGGATTTGGTGTTTGTAATTTGATTTATCTGGTTGGTTTGGTGCCAGTTTGCATTGGACCTTTTCCTCCTTTTCTAACCTGTTTTCCTTCGCCTCCTCCTTTCCGGAAATGTTATCCATTTTTGACTGTATATATCAAGCAACAGAGAAAAATGACAGTATCAGACCAAATAGTAGCTAATTCTATACATTGTATACAGCAATGAATGAATAAAAATAACACCAACCCACCCTGTGTGATTGCTAAGCCTCCCTGTCTTACATTCACAGGCTGTGTGGAATCCTCTTTGCCATAGAATTCAGTTTATTTTCATTTAAAGGCGGTTCCTCTCAATCAGTGTGGCTAATAAATAGCTGGCGATGGACATGACCCCTGAGCTGAGGAATAAATTTATCTCCCCAAACCAATTAAAGGGATTGTACAAATTCCTTCTAATAATATTGTGGAATGTATATATATATATATATATACACACACAAACATACACACTCTTTCTGTGCCTTGAAGAGAGGGTCAGGCAAGCTCTGAGCGGGTTGGGATTAGTTGTTTTTAACTTCCTTTGTGCATATCTCAGGGTCGGGTAGGGAAGATAAAGACCTCCTAATGCAATGTGTGTGCATAAATAGAGGGGGAGGAGTTTGTACCCATCCTCAGCTAGCCTTTAAGGGAAAACAAATGACATGACAGTGATTTATTTACCATTGTTTCACAGATGCATTTCCTAGTGAGGATTCGGAAGGGTTTCTAGAGATTAACACACTTCCAAGGCAGCAATAGAGAGAGAGAGAGGAAAGAGGGCAATGCTAGGTCAGGGCTGCATTTGTACCTCGATTTCCACTTCACCTGCTTGCTTTTGCATGCATTTGCATGCATTTATGCCTCTCTCCATTTACCCGTTTAGTGCTAAATGAGCGGGGAAAGAAGAGAGGTGGAGAAAGGGCGGAGGGAATCAAGAAAGTTAAACCAGAATATTCTCTAGTTAAAATTAACTACTTCATCTGTATTTCTAAAAGAAGCCACACCTTGTTTCTCGCTCTGTGATTCCTGGCAATTTTTCATCATTTTATTATGCATTTTCTTTTCATGTGAATCAGATGACAGTGTGTCAGTATCATGCAGGGATCCCTGTAGCATTCTCATAGACATATATGTTTTGTCACCAATTTAAAAAATGATGCAGAAAAAACCTAAAATGATACACCAAAAGCTCCCTGTGCATGGCAAATCATTGTAATTGTCATCATCATCATCATCACCATCAGTAGCTGTACAGCAACAGCATTTTTCCTCCTCCCAAATTATAAGGCAGGTTATGTTTAGAAGCTTTCTGACTCTGAAAGCCACAGGTCAGGAAATTGTGGGCCATGTCTTGAATGCCACATTGTATGACATTTTTCAGATCCCAATTCTGCCATACCCTTCCAAAAGAAAAACTCACAACACTGTCACCTACTCTGGGGCGAAGAGGAAGTTTGGGGCTATTTTATAGTGTTTTTGCCCCAGCCAGCAGAATGGGAAAAAGAGGAGCTTTTTTTCAAAACAGGAATTCCAGATTACCTCCTGACTTGAAAGGGGCTTTCTGGAGTATGAAACAGGCAATCGGCAATTGTTAGAATGTCAGAATTGCATCTCACATCCCTTAGATCAGGCATGAGCAACCCTTTTTGTCTTGGGGCCACATTGCAAGCCTGGCCTGAAGGACTGGGCCAGGAGGGAGGATGGCTGGGCACCTGCTGAGCTGGGTGGCCTGGGAGGGAGACAGCCCTTGAGAGGGTGGGGTAAGCAGGGGGCAGAGCAGGGCCCAAGTTATGCTCAGGTTGTCCTCCTGGTATAAAAATGGGGCCGCTTGCCCCAGACTTATGCCAGGAGGAAGGCAAGACACGTGGCAGCTGTCCCGATCCTCCTCCTTGTCCTTTTCCTCTGATCCTCGGGCTGTGCTCTTGGGATTATGCCAGGAGGAAGGCAAGACATGTGATGGCTGAGGACGCTCCAGAGGGCCTTCCTCCCCCATCTTCCCCCCTGGTCTTTTTGGCATAAGGATGCAGCGGGCCGCCATGTCCTTATACCATGAGGACAGAGAAAATGAGGGGGGGGGGCTGAGGTAAGTGCACAGGGGGCTGCATCCGACCCCTGGGCTTCACTTTGCCCATGCCTACCTTAGATAATACTGGGAGCATTTTTACTTTTAAAAAACATATAGTAAAAAACATAAGTGGGAGAGGCTGTAGGAAGCACAGTGTCGGAAGTCATGCACTAGAATAATAAAATCATAGAATCATAGAATAATAGAGTTGGAAGAGACCTCATGGGCCATCCAGTCCAACCCCCTGCCAAGAGCAACAATTAAGGGGATTCATTTGCATAGCATTAATATTTTCATAATGTATTTTATTTGCATATCATACAAATCTGCGTAATATGCAAATTATGCTACCTGACTATGGGCAACTTGCATGCAGCAACCATAGTTCAGCCACCCAGCTGCTGAATTATAAGTTACAATTCACACATAATGAAGACATTTCCTTGGTCCTGGTTGTGTTCTCTTTAATTCCACTTTGTCTGTTTCAGACCTTAAGAGAAAATGGCATACCTATTTTACTTTCGTAACACTGTAGAAAGTTGTATACATACCAATACTAAAAATATGAGAAGAACTTATTTTTCAAAGCCAAATCACAACATGCTATGTCTGAATTTTTCAAAATTAGTCCTCAGAAGCAGGCATGTATGAGGATTAGTTTTAAATTCAAGTAATTTGCTTATTTATTTAGAATATTTATCACATGCTCTTTAGCCTTTCTTTTAAAATGCAAAATAGCTAACAAAAAGGCCAAAAACAAAACAAAATAATCACTATATATTTTTAAAAAACAATTTTATAAGAAAACTAACACAGCAGGGAGAAAAACAGCAACACTCCAACAGGCAGACATACTGGGAGATGACATAGAAATAAAACTTCAATTTACTCCCCCAGTCTTCTAAAATAGTAGTCTAAAGAAAATGATAGAAAGCCAGACACTGAGGTAGATCTCCTTAGTTCCAGCACCTACCCACAGTTCTCAAGAATGGATCCAAATCCACAGGCATTTTTAGAAAGATTGTGTACAATTAATGAAAAACTCCTGCCACAGACATAAAACTTTCTATCTTGTCAGTCAAATGAGGAGCAAGATTGCTACTTCATGATGTGTTTTTATTTTGTATTGCTATAGTCCATCCTACCTGCATTTGGTGGGGACAAGAGCGAGGGCCTTCTCGGCCATGGCCCCCCGACTCTGGAACTCCCTCCCCCGGGAGATTAGGTTGGCTCCCTCTCTATCTTCCTTCAGGAAACAACTGAAGACTTGGATGTTTCAGCAGGCCTTCGGAGATACAGTCATTAATTAATCAGCCCCAGAGGGTTTTTAATAATCTATCCTGTATTTATTACGGTCTTACCTTTTATGTGTTTTTAATGTAATTTTTTATCCTGTATTGTTGTTTTAATTGCTATATTGCATTATTGTTTTATCTGTTTTATATTGTGATTGTATTATGTTGCTTATATTTTGTCCTTATGTTGTTTGGGCCTCTGCCCCATGTAAGCCGCCCCGAGTCCCCAAGGGGAGATGGTGGCGGGATATAAATAAAGTTTTATTATTATTATTATTATTATTATTATTATTATTATTATTATTACCTGAAATTCTCCATAATGAGATTTACTTCTAAGTATAATAGAAGTATGGTATAGTGATTTGAACATGGACTATGACTCGGGAGCCTGGTGTCTGATTTCCTGGTCAGCCATGGAAAACCACTGGATGACCTTGAGCAAGTTACATACTTTTAGTCTCAAAAAACCCTGTGATAGGTTGCTGTAAGTTAGAAATGACTTGTAAGCACACCACAACAAAAAATAAATAAAGTTAGTGCCTTAGTGCCACTACCTTTTGACAGTAGTGGTATTCCTGTGAGGCAAGAGGCTACATTGATGGTAGCACTACTGCTGATAGGATCTTCCAGGTCAGCTAGGATTTTTCTTAGGAACCAGACTAAATGTGTCAAACAGCTAGTGGCCAATACCAGTAGTGCAGGATGACACTGGAAGAAAAGATCTCTCATGATGACAGCAGGTGCACTATAACTAATACGTGTTAATATGGCACAGAAAAAGCATGGTATACCTCTTTTAAATGTTTATTCCCATGCAATCCCTGGGATAGACAATCCAAAATGAAACAAGAAATAGTGCCAGAAGATGATGCTCTTAGGTTGGATGACACTTAGTGAGCTATTGAGATAGAGCAGAGAAAAGTGATGAGTGGCTTAATGAGGCTAAAAGTACAACTGAGCTTAAGACAACAGGATATTTAGCTGTTAATGTGCTCAGATATGAAAGAAAAGTCTGAAATTACACAACACAAGTTGGACAAGAATGGGACATTTTGAGGCAGATAATTAGACATTGCTTTACTTGGGAAAGGAAAATGTAAGCAGAAATGGGGTGGGTTTAAAAGTAGGAGAGATGTTGCAAAAGCCATATATATAGAAAAAGCAAAGTCTGAATGAATGATATCAATCAGATTTCAGGTAAAACCCATTATTATAATCATAATCCAAATTTATTCCCTAACCACAGGGACAAAAAAGGAAGCAATTGAAAGTTTCTTTTGTTGGAATCCAGAAGAAAATTTATAACCAATCTAATCAGGACTTCTTGCTAATCATGGACAATTGGGATGCAAAACTAGGAAGCAGGGTAGAATTAAAGTTTGTGGCCTAGGATCAGAAAACGAAGCTTGTAAGACCAAGAATTTGTTCATTGCAAACACATTCCTCAAGCAACCAAAGAAGTTACCGCAATATATTATAGAGGCATCACAAGATATCCAATATAGAAATTAAATCTATATATATAAAAATGTAATATTCATATTACTATGGAGTAAACAACAAAACCACACCGAATTTGGCCACAAAAGATATAGTCATCCAAAATAGTGAAAAAAAACTGATAGGAAGAAAGTTATTTCAGATGTGATGCTGAAGAAGAGTTATGTGGATAATGTAGATTAAAGGTGTGTGAAATATAGGAGGTGGTTTTGAATTTTGGGTGAGTTGGGTAATTTGTAATTACAAATCACCAAAATACAACCCGGGAAGCCAGCATCCAAATCTTTCCTAAATAAAACAGCCCTACCGAACCATTTTGGAAATTTTTTTGGAAATATTTGTTGATTTGGAGCATTTTTTTTACAATGTATCAAAATTGTCTGGGGTGGGAGGGAAGGAGGGGGTTGAACACGGCAATGGTTTAAAATTGCGCTCCTCTTTCCCTAATAATAATAATAATAATAATAATAATAATAATAATAATAATAATATCATCAACACATCAACGTCGTTGTGTTGATGATAATAATAATAATTTGTATCCTGCCCCATCTCCCCGAGGGGACTCAGAGTGGCTCACAACAATATTATTATTATATGCATTATCATTTATTATCATTATTAGTGTTATTATTCTATTTTTTTTATTATTATTAGACTCATACTCATACACCCCAAAGGACATCCAGTCCAACCTCATTCTGCCAATGATGGAATTACCATATATTTATTATTATTATTATTATTATTATTATTATTATTATTATTATTATTATTGACACAACGATGTTGTATGACACAGCAAACAAGTTAGATATGCTGGATTTCGTATCACAAAATCACAAGTCGAACACTTCCCAAGTGTTTAGGACTGTGTTATGTATTTTCAGATGATGCGCACAGATCCCAGTAGGGTGGCCTTTTGCAGTTGGCAGATTGTAATTTTGTCAATGTCTATTCTTCCCAAATGCCGGTTAAGATCTTTTGGCACGGCACCCAGTGTGCCAATTACCACCGGGACCACCTGCACTGGTTTCTGACAGAGTCTTTGAAGTTCAATCTTGAGGTCCTGATAGTGGCTGAGTTTTTCCTGTTGTTTTTCGTCAATGTGACTGTCACCTGGTATGGCGACATCAATGATCCAAATCTTTTTCTTTTCCACAACTGTGATGTCTGGTGTGTTGTGTTCCAGAACTTTGTCAGTCTGGATTCGAAAGTCCCACAGTATCTTTGCGTGCTCATTTTCCACGACCTTTGCAGGTTTGTGATCCCACCAGTTCTTTACTGCTGGGAGGTTCCTCACTTTGCTTTACATATTTTGCCAGGGCATGTTCTTCTTCTTTGACTGCTTGTCTTACTTGTAAGAGTCCTCTGCCACCAGATCTTCTAGGCAGATATAGCCAGTCAACATCACTGCGAGGGTGCAGTGAATGATGAATGGTCATGAATTTTCTTGTTTTTCTGTCCAAATTGCCCAGTTCCACCTGTGTCCAGTTTATGATGCCAGCAGTATATCTTATGACAGGTATGGCCCAGGTGTTTATGGCCTTGATGGTGTTGCCTCCATTGAGCTTTCTTTTGAGAATTTTTCTGACCCTTTGTGTGTATTCTTTGCTGACCGCAGTTTTCACATGTTCATGCTTGATGTTGTCCAGCTGTAATATGCCCAGATATTTATAGGCCTCTGGCTGTTGACACTTTATTGTTTGGCCATTAGGCATATTTATGCCCTCACTTTCAATGATTTTTCCCTTCTTCAATGCCACTTTCGAACATTTGTCCAAACCAAACTCCATGCTGATATCAGTGCTAAAAATTCGGACAGTGTTAGTCAGAGACTGGATTTCAGTTTCTGTTTTCCCTTAGTCGTTGTTGTTGTTGTTGTTATTATTATTAGACTCATAGAATTGGAAGAGAACCCAAGGGCCATCCATTCCGACCCCCTTCTCCTCAAAAGGAATACCCAATTAAATTCTTCCTGACAGGTGGTCATCCAGACTCTGCTTATAAAATCATAGAATGCTGGGAGTTTAAAGAGACCCCCAAAGGCCGTCCAGTACAACTCTATTGAACAGGCAGGGGGACACCATCCAACCCTTTCCATCCTGCCTCTGCTTTAAAAAGTCCCCAGTCCCATGTTCCTAAATTGAAAAAAATACTAAAAAAACCATTTACAACTGGAACTTTCTGAAACCTTGCAGGAATTGTGCCATGCTTATTTTGTGTCACTGTGGAGAAATTCAAGGGGATCCTTTTGTAGTTTTTATCTTAAAAAGTTATTTGTAGAAACATAAAAAATTCCAAAAAATAGTAGATGATAATCATGTGTGTTCGGGACTTACCTTGTTCTGTTTCGTGTCCCAGCTTTCAGCGAGGCCCTGATCCATTTTTATCTGACCTCCCGAAATTGGGAGGTCAGACATTTGTTTTGTTTTTGTTTTCTTTTGTTTTTTGTTTTTCGGAGGGGGGGAGGTACTGCCAAGGCTGGCACTGCTCAAACACTGGGTAAAGAGCCGGGCAAAGGGAGGGGGGAGGTGCAGGATGAGTCAGCCAATCTGCTAGATGTTGTTGGACTCAACTCCCAGCATTCCTCCCTATTCACTAGACTTGCTATGGCTGCTGGGAGATGCAATTCAGTGAACATCTGGAGGGCAGCATGACTTTTACTTCTTCATAAAAACATAGCTTGTTCCTGTGCACTATTGACTGGTTGTTTGTGGAGGTCTTTTGAAGTCTGACTAAGATGTATATATGCCCTTAAGGCTAGAGGTTACCCTCACCTGCATTAAGAGACTTTGCTTTTGATCCTTCTATAATTTACACACAAATTCTCATTTTTAATGCAATAGGAGGCAGTGGAAGTTACTTAGATGTAAGGCTGCCAAGCCATTCAGCTCTCGAGGAAATTTATTTTGAGACTCTAACGTGCTTCTCAGAAGGTGCATGACAAAGCTTAACTCAGTTAAATTTATAAAGTACTCACTGAATCTCCTGAGTGATGGGATAAAATGCCTAAATAAATAGATATATTGATCGCTTCTCAGAAGAAAGCAGCTAAACCGAGTGAAAGAAATAGAGAACAAAGCCAATGCAAATTCAGCTATGTTGGTTGCAGAGGGACTGTTTACCTTTGTAAGCTCTCTTTTTTGTGTAAGCAGAAAATGTCTACAAGCAGAAGCTACTGATATATCATTTTGTAGGCTTACTTGTCATTATTATTATTATTATTATTATTATTATTATTATTATTATTATTTCTTCACACTCTATATCCAAAGAAAATTCAGGGTAATATAGTATAGCAAAATAAATAGTTAAACATAATTCGGAAAGCTTTGTATCTCATATTGGGAGAGGAGTAGGATACGGAACATGTGAATACAATCAGGTCTCCATATCTATGGATTCTGCATCCATGGATTCCAAAATCCATATCTTAAAAATATCACCTTCTCCCTCCAATCCTTGATTTTGCCATTTCATAAAAGGATGCAATTTCTCTATGCTATTGCATAGACTTGTGCTTCCATGGATTTTGCTATCGGGGGGGGGGGGGGATCAAACCCTAGTGGATATTGAGGTCCCACTGTCTACCTACCCTTTTACTATCCAACATGTATCTTTATCTTGGAGCCCCCAGTGGTGCAGCAGTTTAAACCTCTGAGTTGCTGAACTTGCTGACTGAAAGGTCGGTGGTTCGAATCCAGGGAGTGGAGTGAGCTCCCACTGTTAGCCCCAGCTTCTGCCAACCTGGCAGTTCAAAAACATGCAGTCATGCCAGCCACATGACTACAGGAAGTGTCTACAGACAATGCTGGCTCTTCAGCTTAGGAATGGAGATGAGTACCAACCCCCAGAGTTGGACTCAACCTGTCTTAATGTCAGGGGAAAACCTTTACCTTTACTATCTTTATCTTTATAATAAAATGATTTGTTTTGTGACTTGCTTTTAAGACTTGATTTCTTCAATCCTGGGTGCTAGCTAGCCCAATGCCCCAGAGTCAAATGACCTTTCACTATGAAGATCAAAGTATTTAGTAGCCAAATGTAAGGCAAATTATTTCGGCAACTGTGGTCCAAACTTTAAAGATGCACTTTTTCAGCAATTAAATAAATTCATAAAGTGAGCACTTTGAAAATGTTGAGGTAGGCAATTTTAGGAATATGGAAGAGTGAATGAAAAAGGATGAAGCCAAGCAAGGAAGAGAAAACATTTGGTTGAGTGAATACAGTCCCAGAATACTGATCTCAAGCAGACTAGTAAAAAGAAATAAAGGTTGACAGATAGAGGAGCTAATCTGTGTACAGCTTTGAACTTTAGAACAAGAATTTTGTATTGAATCCTAGAAGAAATGGGTAACCAATGAAGAGAACAAAACAAAAAATGGACATGACTTTGCTACAGCCTCAATACGATGAGCAAAAGACAAAGCAGAGTTAAAAATGAAGCAAGACTATGCATTTCTTTCCAGGATAAATGGTGATGAAGAATATATGTGACTGATGACCTCATCACATGGTTCAAAATAAGGATATGTAGAACCAGCTTCGGGGATGGAGCCCTATGGCAGGCATCAGATGACATCGCCTGTGGCTCCACCCCAAACCGGGGTAGAAGCATCGCCAGAAGCTTCCCCAGCAACATGGACAGCTTCCCGTGTTGTGCTGGTTCCAGTGGAGCCAGCATGGGGCCTCCTCGCAAGGGCGACACTTTCCCCATGAGAGGGAGCTGCACACGAGGTGACAGATTCACTCTGCTGTTCCCTCTTTCCTTGTGGGATGCTTCGCCTGACCTTTAAAAGTGATATATAAATGCAATTAATTCATTAATTATAAGGTGATGAGAGACAACCTTTCATGATGTCATGGGAGGCAGCCCCTGGTGATATAAAATTGACCATTGGCTACAGTTAAATTGGGTATCCTGTTCATTTTTAAATCTCAATCTCTCTCTCTCTCTCTCTCTCTCTCTCTCTCTCAAAACCTCTGAGTAATGAGCAAAACAGATACGGTATCGACCTTGTCAAACAGCTACTTGCAGTGCTTTGCTTCGTAAAGGAGCATGGGAAACTCCAGTAGAGGACGATCAGATGGGGGGAAAGTGTGAGCGCGCAGCCTCCCCCCATGCATTGAAATAAGCCATCCTGTGTTGCTTTGGAGGTGACATGCACCAATTCTGGCCTCCTTCACCCATGAAACCACACTGGCGTCATGTGACGCCAGTGATGAAGTCAAGCCAACACTGGCGTCGTTGGGTGACCGGGGCTAAATCAGCGCTTGAAGCTGAATTTAACCCTGTGTGAAGAGGTCATAATACACCAATGACCATAAAAACAATATTTATAAAAAACATATTTGTGTTTTCACTTGCTCACACAAGGAGGAAAATGGTCTCTAAAGGAATTTGCTAGGTCCCTTGCATCATTCTGTGGTATGCTTTCCCCAGTAGTTTCTACAGAGTCACACAGAAGAACCTTACAAGTTACTAGAAAGAATATCTTTCTAGAAATTTCTAGGTCCTCCAAGATAATTCAATGGTATGCTTCAATCAGAAGCTAGTTAACTGAATAGCACTTGGTCATATCTATGGTTTTAGGTGACTGTGGCCAGCCAGGGACATCTCTCCTGCAGCTACGGGAACAATAATCTTCTCCTCTTATTTCTCCTCTTCCTTTCCATTTGTACTGTGCTTTTCTTTCTGGTTCAAGACCCAAAGTGGCTCACAACCTTAAAAACAATAGAATTTCCAACCTACAAAACATAAATATTAAAATACTGCAATATTCACATATAAGTATTAGAACAAGTCAGTATAACTCACATTAAAACAAGTAAGGAATAACTTAAAAAATAACCAAAACACCATACAGAACAAGCACCTCCTGGTTTGTCCTTTAAAACTTTCTGCTTCAACAGCTTGCCTGAATAAAAAGGGTTTTAGCTTGCCATTGGGAGAACAACAGGGAAGTGCCCATTCATACCTGAAGGGAGCTGTAGAATCCTCTCTTGCGTCTTCACCAATTGCGCTTGCTATGGTGATGGGACTGAGGCTCCATCTACAGGGACAGTTTAATGCAGTTTGAAACTGGTATTGAAGGTTTCACTGTGCATAGGAAATCCTGGAAACAGGTTGAGGTCTGGATGGTGATTTCACAAACCTCAGAGCACTGATGTACATTAAAGATCTTTTACATTTGTGGGGATCTGGCTACTGCAGTTTGAAGCTAGCTAGCCATTTAATGAAGTTCAAAGCTAGTAGCTAGCTCACACTGCATTAAAAGAATCTAGCTAGTTTCAAATATGCATTAAATGGTCAGTGTAGATGAAGGCTAAGTCTTACTGTATACACTATACACATACTTTTCAAGGCAGTCCCTCCTCTCACCCTGAGAACTGAAATCAGGACTGAGGTCTGAGACTCAAGGATAGGTCCTCAGATATGCAAGTCACCACTCTCAGGCTACAACACTTTGCATGCTGACTTAGGAGCAAATCCCATAGACTCTCTGGGACTTACTTCTAAGTAAACAAATATGCCTAGATTACACAGCAAATCCAGATTCTCTGTAAACAGTTTCTTCTACTGAGTGCACAGGGCTCGGTGCCATGCAAAGGCAATTAGGATCTGGATGCTAGTCTCTCCATCTTCCTTGGAGGAAAATGGGGCAATAGGTTATGAAGGACTGAAGCAATAGAAGACTGAGAGGTATTTAGGAGCTGCCTATGAAGGAATGGAAGTGTTTCAGCAAGAAGGACAATCTCCTAGGCCAAGGCTTAAATGGAACAATCTCATCAAAGTGAGAAATCAGTTTAAGCCTTGTGTAGAATGGAGCTTTTGAGTTGTGGAACACTAATAAATCCACCAGAGCCCCTGGCAATTCATAACTAACAACTAACAAGTGTGTGTAGGTGTATGTGTGGTGCTATTGAGAAATGAGAACATTTCCACTCTGGTGATTCTCAATTTTGAAGTGAGAAAGGATAGGGTTGAATTTTCATCCTTGCTGTTGGTGGAAGAGATAACTAACAGCACAAGTTTTGAAGAGAGCTGCAACAGTAGTTCCACCTTTTGCAATTTACAGCTTTTCAACAAAACTTGATTTCTCCCCCCTTCTTTTTAATGCTTATCTCATTAATTAATAGGTGAGAGTTTCCCCAGTGCATATTGATATTCATGTTTTTTTTTTAAAAAAGATTGAATGTTTTTAGAAAAATGCTGAAGAATTTTGTAGCATAATCTGGAGATGGGGCAGATCGTGGAATCTAATTTGGACTACAACTCCCCAAATTACTTAATCAGCATGGGCATGCTTACCAGAAAGTTCTGGCAGATATAGCCAAAAAAAGGAAAATCTTCAGATTTGGGGATGGAAAATTGCTTATACAGTTGGTGCTTCATGTACACAGGTACTGTATCCATGGAGTCAACCATCTGTTGATGGAAAAGATTCCCTCCAAAAATTGCAAAAAGCAAACCTTGATTTGGCCATTTTATATAAAGGACACAATTTTTCCATACCAAGGAGGATCCTAGGACCAAATCCCATACCAACGACCCATTCTATTATGATGTGCACATTTGTCCCAATTAGCTAAGAGACAAGCCTGAATTAAAGTACAGCAACTTTATTTCTCGATTCAGATCTTTGGGTTGTTTGAGACAAAATGGAAGTCATTGTTACTTAGGACCTCTTCACACACTGTTCTGTTTCAACGAAATGGCAGATGTGCAGGGTGCCTCTTGGCGTCCCGCGCATCCTCCCTCCTTCCCCCATTATATGGTGGGGACAGGACAAGGTGTGTTAGCACCCTGTCCCCATCAGATGGGTGGAAGGGCAACAATGCACGTTCCCCTGTTGCCCTTTCCCCCATCATATGGGGAAAAGGAGAGGAGTGACCCAAAAATCACTCCTCTCTTCATCTAGGCAGAGGAAGTGTCTTGTGATGCTTCCCCTCCACTTGGAGAGGAATGTGGGTGGGGCCAAGCAGGCCCCATCCAAAAGAAGAAAAGAGGGCCAAAAACCTTCCTGTGAAGAGGTCCCTTGTGCATACATGAGACTGAGGTTTGTGGATATGATAGGAAAATAAATTTTCCTGTTATGGCTGAATTTTCCCCATGTATTGTTTTCCTGTTTCAAGGCTCTGGGCAAATGTTGTGGAGTTTGCTCAGGTTTTTTGTTCCATTTTTAAATGTATAACCAAACAATATTTCTTTTATCCTGGACTATGCTCTGGCAATTCCTGGCACCAACAGCATGTTTATTTCCCCCTTCAAATGAATTTCTTTTTAGTTTTGAGACATTTTATAACAAAAAGCCCCTTCTCTCCTTTATTACTCCCCACCCCCAGAGTTATATTGCATTACTGAAAATGAAACTTTTGCACTATGGCATTAGAATTAAGAATTTTAAAAAGGTGAACATTTGCCCTTCAGACCGTAAGAGACTCGAGATGGTGGGGCAAAACATGAGCCTTTCCACTGAGCCAACCCTCTCACATAGGTGGTTTCATTATGTGAACGTAAGAGCACCCAGTCAGACTATATCAACCCCTCTTTCAAGTACAGTGTTCCCTCGCTACTTCGCGGTTTGTTTTTCGCTCCCTTGCTGTTTTGTGGGGTTTTTTTGTGGTCTAAGGCACTCTCAGAATGCATTGGACCATAATGCTATCCAATCAAAAGTGGTATCTATCTATCAAACTAACCAATTAAACAACACAAATCAACTCACGAAGGACTTGCCTTTCACACATGCGCTCTTGCCCTGCCCCCTCTTCTGGGAAGGTTTCACTGGCCTGGGAGTTGCAGGTTTACAGCCTTCTCTGCCAAATTGCTGCCCACCTCACCAAACTAAAACAACTACAGTGCAAAACGGGCTTGTGAAGGAGAGAAAGACCACCTAACTACTAAATATAGGGTATAAATATTAAAATAAATATAGTGTCTCTACTTCACAGATTTTCACTTATTGCGAGTGGTCCTGGAACGTGACCTCCATGATAATAATATATAATAATAGCAATTTCATTTTTATACCCCAGCTCCCCGAAGGGACTCGGGGTGGCTTACATGGGGCCATGCCCAGGCAAAACAGACAACGTAAAAAATTCAACAATAAAACAAATCAATCAACAATAAAACAAGTCATAAAACAAATGAGGTCACATACAATAAATATAATATGATAAAACCCTGGGTTGGCTCCTAGAAAGAACTGGGCCAAAGAAAGTTCAAGTAGTGAGGGAACACTGTAAATTAAAAACTGCAAAGTGATTCTTTCTAAGAAGAGAAGTCTATAGCACCTGTTCTCTGTTGCTTATATGTATAAACTGCTTGCAGGGTTAGATTTTTTTAGTCCCATGGAAGCCTTGAAAAGTGAAGCAAGAGATCATATATTAAACACCCATGTCACTAAAGCTAAAATGCTATGCATCCTTGCCTGGAAATAAAGTCTACTGAGCACAACAAACCTCCTTCAAATTTTGGGCAGTTACTTGGGTTATTTGGCAAGTGTCATTGCCAAAGCAAGTTATGATTTTCAACTGCATGGATGCCAATATGTCCTTTATCTGCCATGTCTAGCTGCACCTACTAAAAATAAAGGCTGTCCAGATTTTTGGATGATTTGTATGATTGTTTCATTACTGAAAAATTAGGCATCATCATAAGAACTACTGGACACAGGGCTGGATTTAGATGGCCAAGGCCCTCAAAGCCTCTAACTCAGGGGTCCCCAAACTACGGCCACATGCGGCCCATCTAAGCCATGTATTCGGCCCCCGCAGCGACGGCTCCCTCTTCTGCTGAGGAAGGCACGTGCGATGAGAAGGAGGAGGGAAAGGCGTGCACCTTTCCCTCCTCCCTCACCCCGCATGCACCTTTCCCATTTCCACTGAGGAAGGTGCGAACGGGGTGAGGGAGGAGGGAAAGGTGTGTGCCTTTAACACCTCCTCTCTCTCCCGGTGTGTGCCTTCCAAAGCTTTGCTTGTTTATAATGGTATTTTAATTATTATTTAATTAATAATTAAGGGGTGATTTGCTAGTGCTTTTGGTGCACAAAGGCAGAAGGGGGTTGGACTAAATGGCCCAAGGGATCTCTTCCAACCCTTGTTGTTGTTTTTGTTGTTGTTGTTGTTGTTATTATTATTATTAGTATTATTAGTATTATTAGTATTAACATGGAGGCTGGGTGGCCATCTATCAGGGATGCTTTGCTTGTGCTTTTGGTGCCCAAAGACAGAGGAGGGTTAGACTAAATGACCCAAGGGGTCTCTTCCAACCCTCTTTATTATTTTTATTATGGTTATGATTATTTTTATTACTATGATTATTAACATTGAGGCTATATTTGTTCCCGTTTTGGTTTTTTTACTTCAAAATAAGATATGTGCAGTGTTCATAGTTTGTTTGTCTTTTTAAAAAAAACTATAGCCCGGCCCTCCAACAATCTGAGGGACCATAAACTGCCCCTCTGTTTAAAAAGTTTGAGGACCCCTGCCCTAAGTGCTCAGTTTGGCAGATAAATGATTTTTCAACTGTTTCTCTCTCCTCTACCAATTTCCCTCTTTCTCCTCCAATTATTTCAGTTGATGCAAACTGACTGCCTTCAGTGCTGGGCTTTCAATTACTAAGGATCTTGGAGCATTTGCTCCAGCTGAAGCGCTGGTAAACTGGATGTGGCTAGGGTACAGTATTCTGTATTAGAAAGATAGGGAGGGGTAACTTGAACCATTCTGCTTGTAGAAGCTATTATCTACTATTATGCATTGTCTCTGTTACCAGAGGCAATAGACTCATAATTTCTACCACCATAATGTCTACCACCCACTTATCACCATGGAGCCAAAGCATTTCCAAGTACCATTGATTTCAATGAGACAGACCTATTCTGAAGTCTGAGCAAGACTAATGACACTTGTTTTTGTTTTTTTTGTTTTTTTTGGTCTCATATAAATACTATGTTTTCCCTGTACCCTATCTCAGAAAACATTCCCTGAGAGCTAGGAAATGCTTTCTACTAGTGTCTAGCAAAGCTGTTTTAAAATCATTTTTAAGAGAATGAAAATAGAAAGTCTGGCCAAAAAATCCTTCTGTTTCTTCAATAGGGCCTGATTTTCAAATGAACTCAGCAGCCATAATTTGGTCTGGATTTCAGCAGAGCCACTCTCTCCTTTTCCATTAAGTGCCCTTGACTATTTTTAAAATTTGGCGAAGAGGCAAAAAGACTGCATAAAGCTTCTGTAAAGCTTTCCTCCAAAAAGGTGGCCAAAACACAGGAGAAAACTCTTCTGAAAAATCTACTCCTCAGATTTTGGCTCTTTCCAGCATATGCCATGAGCCAAAAAGCAATTTGCTTCCTATGCACAGGACATTTCTGCTTAAACTTGTTACAAGTGCATCTATAATTACATGAAAGGTCTCCACTCAGGTGCTTGCATGGTGATAGCACTTTATTACACATCAAGTCCCATGCTGTTTTACAACATAGTTTCTATGGTTACTTGCTACCCCCTGTAACCCACAGAGTCCACAAAGATATGGGACTGCATTTCCAAGAAGCAAAAGCTGTCATGTGTGGAAACTGTTTTAGTCACTGACACAAGGTGAGGTGCTAACCCTCTGTGTGGTCCTTCTTGTGAAACACCTGGCATCATGGTGCCAGAGAAAACATGGAAGGTCAGGCGAAGGAGGGTGAGAGGCTGTTGGATCTTTGGACACTGTCATGAAGCTTTCAACAAAGCAGCTTCACGCCTTTGTCAGTAAGGCTCACATTTGCTGGTGTATGATAAAACCTAATGGAAGTGGGAGATACAATGGCTGAATTTGCTTCCCAATATTCCTTTTCTTTTCTTTCCTCCCTCTCATTTCTTTCCTTCCTTCCTTCCTTCCTTCCTTCCTTCCTTCCTTCCTTCCTTCCTTCCTTCCTTCCTTCCTTCCTTCCTTCCGTCCATCCATCTTTGGAAACCATTTTTTAAAAATAAATACTGGGAGGGTAAATTTGTAAGCACACTAGTTATGCTAATAATGGATCAATACCATTTTACCAAGAACAATAGAAGAATTAATTTGTGCTGCCTGAGGATGTGAATAGGATCTCTAGAGAAGTGAAGGTTGCCATAATTTGTGGGATTTTTCATATCCTGGTTCATCAAAACAGATAGGGGAAGGAGCTGTGTAAGTGGGCAAATATAGTGGCAAATGCTTTATTACAATGCATCATTCCAGAAGAGGTGGCAGTTAAACATCTCCTGAAAAGGCCCTCCTTAAATGCTTAAATACCCTAAATGGTTCGGGTCCACTCTATCTTTGCGATCACATCTTCTGCTATGAACCTGCATGAACTTTAAGATCTGCTGGGGAGGCCTTTCTCTCGCTCCCACCTTCCTCACAAGCACGGTTGGTGAGGATGAGAGAGAGGGCCTTCTCAGTGGTGGCCCCCTGGCTCTGGAACTCCCTCCCTGGAGAGATTAGATCAGCGCCCACCCTGGCCACCTTCCGGAAAGACCTGAAAACTTGGTTGTTCCAATGTGTTTTTGACTAACCAGTTCAACAATTTGACTTGGCCCTTCTAGCCCTAACTTAATATCTAGCCTTTGCACTTTATTGTAGTATATTGCACAAGCCTTGGCTCGCCCTTTCAGCTCTGAATACGTCCACTGTGTCCGGCTACTAGTTACTGGTTGTTGTTGAGTTTAAGTTTTTATGTGCTTAGTTCATTGTAATGCAATTGTATTTTATGGGTGATATATTGTAATTTTTAGTTTTACTGGGCTTGGTTCCCATGTAAGCTATACTGAATCCCTCCGGAGAGATGAGGTAGGGTATAAGAATAAAGTTGTTGTTGTTGTTGTTGTTATTTGCTGCCATTGTGGAAAATTTCTGCCTTATAGGTGGTATTTCCTATCATCAACTTGAATATATGGTAAGATTTCTGGTAATCAACTGCCCTTCTGAAGTCTTGAATCAATTTGCTTATAGTGCAGTCCTAATCTTTTCCTAATGTCTTCCACTTTGCCAACTGTTATTGGCTTTCCCAATGAGTCACGGTTTTTTATTCGTCCAGAGTATGATAGCCTTTGTTTAGTCATCTTTGTTTATGTGAGAATTCAGACTTTATTTGCTCTTTTACCCATTCATTTGTATTTTTAGCACTCCGTGATATCCATAGAACTCCTGCCCACCACCACATTTCAAACGGGTTGATTTTTTCCTGACAAGAGTTCACAACAAAACATTTATCAATAGAAATTGGAAATTCTATATTCTAGGTCATTCTGACTTTGGCATTCAGTGATATATCTGTGCACTGGAAGATCCTTCATGGCTACCCTTCCAAGTCTTACTCTCCCCTGAATTCTTAACTACAACTGTGGGTATTTTGAGTAATGAACAAGCCAAGGTATGGGAAATCTTTAACTATTTTAATGTCTTTGTTACACACTTTAAAGTTACATATATTATTTTTGCCTTCATAATTTTCAGCTGCAACTACCAAGTCTTTGTGATTTTCTGTAAGTAATATGGCTTCATCTGAACATAGTTGATGTGCCTTCCCTTAAATTTTTATTCCTGCTTCCTCTGAGTCTAACGCTGCTTTCTTTATACAGTAGAGTTTCGTTTATCCAACCTTCGCTTATCCAGGTAAAAAAGTAATGGTTTTCCCCTGACATTAAGTCCAGTCATGTCCGACTCTGGGGGTCGGTGCTCATCTCCTTTTCTAAGCTGAAGAGCTGGCGTTATCCGTAGACATCTTCAGGGTCATGTGGTTGGCATGACTGCATGGAATGCCATTACCTTCCTGCCGGAGCGGTACCTATTGATCTACTCACATTTGCATGTTTTCCAACTGCTAGGTTGGCAGAAGCTGGGGCTAACAGCAGGCACTCACTCTGCCCCCCGGATTCGAACCTATGACCTTTCAGTCTGCAAGTTCAGCAGCTCAGCGCTTTAACATGCTGCACCACCAGGGAACGCTTATCCAACGTTCTGTATTAGCCAACGCAATCTGCCTTTTAGTAGTCAATTTTTTCAATACATTGTGATGTTTTGGTGCTAAATTCATAAATACAGTAATTGCTACACAATGTTACCATGTATTGAACTGCTTTTCTCAATTTGTTATAAAACATGATGTTTTGGTGTTTAATTTGTAAAGTCATAACGTAATTTGAAGTTTAATTGACTTTTTCTTAATCCTTCCTTATTATCCAACATTTTCACTTATCCAACGTTCTGTCGGCCCATTTATGTTGGATAAGCGAGATTCTACTGTATTATGTTTTGCACATAAAATAAACAGATTGTCAGTCATTCTGTTTCTCCATATTGTATCCCGACAGTGGACATTTGTTCAGTGCAGAGGTTACACATCAGGACAGCTAGATTTTGTGATACTTCCTTTGTTGCAAAGATTGGAATTCACTATTTGCTGGCAACAATCAAATTCTCCTGCTCTCAACCCATCATAGCTGTAGCCCCCCTCTCCAAACCAATCTTTTCCTAGTTGGTGGAGAATAAGGGGAAGAGCAGGCAAATATAGAGCTCTTTTTCTATAGTTAGATGCAGAGGAATGGCTTCATCAGCAGGGAACTCCCAATGAGCATTATGATAGGTGCAGATATCACAATCTTTTATTTGTAACTCTCTTGTGTTTTCCTGTGACTACTTCTGCCCATTTTTTTTCTTATTATGAAATGCATTAATCACACAATGCTTTTGGGGTAAGATGTACTTCTGGAAGAGGGATAGGAAAGTATGAGAGGGATAGGGTGAGAAGACAAATGCCCACCTTATGGGGCGCACTTTGTTTTTGGCTAGCAAATGAAGGTGATTGAGGTTCTGGGGAGTGTATAAGCATGTGAAGATGATGGTTTTTGTGCGTGTTTGTGAGTTTTTGAGGAGACTGGTATGGGTTGAGAGCAAAAATTACCTGAAAATCATACCCTCCTGCCCCAATTGGGAAGGTTTTTTTTGGGGGGGGGGGGGAGTTGTGCATCCCATGGGTTGCACTTTTTCCACTCCTGAGCTAGAAAAATCCCAACCCTGCTTCTTGCCTTTGGGTGCAAAAGCTGAAATTTCTCTATTTTTCTATGACCAAATTAATTGCTGTCACTTTCTTTCCCCCCCTCCCCCCTCTCTCCCTCCCTCTCTCTGCAGTCACCCTTCTAGAGAAGGGATATGTAGCCATGACCTGACCTACATTTTTAGCCAACTTTGATTTCCAAGGTGTCCACATTTATTATTAATACTTAAACTTTCAAACAGTATTCCATAGGCTATCGTACAATAATTCTTCAACCTCACCTAAAAGTGTGATATTCTAACATAAATCAAAAGGAATGAAATGATACTTATTGTGAACCAAGTAAGCATCTTAGGATTGAAATCTTCATTAATAAAGAAAAGCATACTTTGTTTTACTGGCATTCACCTCTTGGAGATGAGACTACTTACTCTTTTCCCCTTGACCCAATACTAAGAGTTTTAATTCCAGTGAATGTTCAAAGCTTCTAGTAAAATTTTAATATAGGTTTCTCCACAGGGGAAAATGGCATACAGGTTGAGTATCCCTTACACAACATTCCTGGGACCAGAACTGTTCCAAATTTAGGATTTTTTCCCCCAAATTTTGGAGATGGGTCCTATGTCTAAATGCAAAATTAGTTCATGTTTCATAGACACTTTATACATTTCAAAATACCTTATACACAATCTTTTAATCATTTTGCATGTGAAACAAAATCTGTTGTATATTGAACCATCCTAAAGCAAAGGTGCTGCTATCTCAGTTATCCAAGTAAATAGTTTTGAATTCTTTTGGATAGTTTAGATAAGGGATCTAAATTGAGAAGAACTGCCGCAGAAAATTCTGAGATCTAGTTTTTAGAATATGCTTTGAGAATCATGGATTTTTTTTGTTAAAAACATCCAGAGATCATTGGCTTGATTAAAGCAGCTTGACACTGTGATCCTCCTTGTATGTATTTCTAAAGACATGTAAACACATGTACCATTGGAAAGTAAAGAATGTAAAGTAAAAATCCTGAGAATTTTAATGTCTTGGGTTCATGAGGATTTTGGTCTCATATATATTCAGCTCCCGAAAGGGCAGGAAGCAAAAACCCAAGAGCACCGACAGTGATGAATTGGAATATGCCTGGAGAAGAACAGGGTGCTGAAGAGAATGATCTGTGTGGGGACAGTCAAGCAGCTATCTGAGTATGCATAAAAGATGACAACACGTCTCTGTTTGTGTTGATGTGATAACACACTGAAAAATATATATCTACAGATGGTGTAAATCTGTAGGATGCAGAGAGGAATTATGTGACTTCACCCAGAAGGTGACAGAATTTGTTAGTGAAAGAGCCCAGTAAAGATATAAGGCCTTTCACAATATCTAAACCTGAGTTGGCTCTGAATGGGGTGAACAGATTATTGATTTGTATGGTCAGTTCTGAATATATTTTGCCTCTATTTCAATATTTCCATAAGTCTTTACCCTGCTTCTAGTTATATAACATGAAATAGTAGCTTTGACACTGAAAGCTTTCTGTGGTGGTGAGATTATGTACAAGAAGCTATGGTAGTGGCAGAAGTGCTGCTGGCAAAGTCTCCCATGTCATACAGAGGAACTAGATTAAATGTGCCAAACAGACACTGGTCAGTAACAGTAGTGAGGCATATCTCAGGACAATGGCAGCAGCACCATAGTGACTGCTTGTTAGTACTGTGCAAAAGGAGACATGGCAAACCTCCTCTGGAAGACCGTTCACCATGAAAACCATATAATGAGACAATCCAAAATGAAACAAGAGGTAGCCCCAGAAGATGAAACTTCCAGATCGAATGGTACTCAATGGATTACTGGGGGAAACAAGGATAATTATGAGCACTGCTGTGGCTAATGAGGCAGCTGGACTCAAGCCAAGAGGACATCTACCTGTTTATCATGCTCACAGACAAAGGAAAAGTCCAAAACTACAAAACACATAATTATAGGAACATAGAATATGAAAAGCTAGATATTGTATAAACCTTCCAATCCTTGGGGTGAGCAAGCTAAAATATGCACAAATAGGACATTTTGAGTCAGAGAGTTGCACAGTGTAATTGGGGAATAAAAATGTAAGAAGAAATGAGATGCCATGAATACTGAAGAGACAATGAAGTAATAAAGGCATTGGAGTACTCAAAGATTTGCAATTTCTTGACTCAGTCGTTAATTCAGATGGCGACTGCCATCAAGAAAGTAGAAGAAGATTAGGGGCACATCTTTATCTTGATCCTTTATCTTGAAGTTGGGGAGTCATAGAATCATAGAATCATAGAATAGTAGAGTTGGAAGAGACCACATGGGCCATCCAGTCAAACCCCCTGCTAAGAAGCAGGAAATCGCATTCAAAGCACCCCCGACAGATGGCCATCCAGCCTCTGCTTAAAAGCCTCCAAAGAAGGAGCCTCCACCATGGCCTGGGGGAGAGAGTTCCACTGTCGAACAGCTCTCACAGTGAGGAAGTTCTTCCTGATGTTCAGGTGGAATCTCCTTTCCTGTAGTTTGAAGCCATTGTTCCGTGTCCTAGTCTCCAGGGCAGCAGAAAACAAGCTTGCTCCCTCCTCCCTATGACTTCCCCTCACATATTTATATATAGCTATCATGTCTCCTCTCAGCCTTCTCTTCTGCAGGCTAAACATGCCCAGCTCTTTAAGCCGCTCCTCATAGGGCTTGTTCTCCAGACCCTTAATCATTTTAGTTGCCCTCCTCTGGACGCTTTCCAGCTTGTCAACATCTCCCTTCAACTGTGGTGCCCAAAATTGGACACAGTATTCCAGGTGTGGTCTGACCAAGGCAGAATAGAGGGGGAGCATAACTTCCCTGGATCTAGACGCTATTCCCCTATTGATGCAGGCCAGAGTAAATAAGCTCCATGTTGGCTGCATGACCCATGGAGCTGATTCAGATCAACATGGGCCAGGGCTGCTTAGTGCAGTCTTAACCTGCAATAGCCAAAGTTGCAGGTTGCTCCAAATTTTCGTATAAACACAAGGTTGTCCTGTTGCTATAGTCTCACTTGTAATTCAAGATAGAATAATATACATAATCTGACTTTTATTGATCAATAAAGAACATGGGAAACAAACGAACACATTTAGAAATGTTTTACAAAGATATAACAAACATTATGTTCATGTTTGAATGTTTTTCAAAATAACTCATAGGTTCTTCCAAGGCTTCGTAATCATAACTTTAAATTAATCCAGTATAATCCCATGTGAGTTCAAACTGAGGTAAAAAGTCTTTAGAAGTATGTGATGATCAGGAATGTGATCAGAAAAACAACAAGGGTTCCCGGGTACTTTTATTCTTGTTTCAGGAAAAGTATCCCTTCTTCAGGTTGCTTGCTGCATTGATTTGAACTAGGGTCTTCAGAAGATTTATAGGCTATATTTAAAGAAACAATGTGAGTTATTTTGAAAAACATTCAAACATGAACATAATGTTTGTTATATCTTTGTAAAGCATCTCTAAATGTGTTTGTTTGTTTGCCATGTTCTTTATTGATCAATAATAGATTATGTATATTATTCTATCTGGAATTACAAGTGACACTATAGCAACAGGACAACCTTGTGTTTATACTAGAGTTATAGATATGTTTAGTTAACTGCTCCTAATTTTCTCCAAAATCCAGAGTAAAGAGTGCTTTTGGGCTCAGTTGGGCTGGTTCTGAGACTGAACCATCCTTAACAATTTACACAGCCGTCCCATATTCCCTGAGCTTGGGTAGCCTGGAGACATGGATGGCACTCCCCCTCCCCCCCCCCCCATGCTGTCATTCATTGCCTAGAGTGACACTGGACAGAGCACAAGCGTTACTGGAGAAGGGAGGGGGAAAATGTGGGGGGTGATTCCTCCTTTCCCCACTCCCCTCTTCCACATCACTCTAACACCATGGTCAACATTACTTCAGATGATGAATGATGACTAGTACCCCTGCTATGTCCAGAGGCCACCACTACAATGAGAACACGAGAGGGTGGTAAGAACTCCCTTTTACCTCTGCAATGGTCCAGAACTGATCTGGAATTTGACACTCTAGATTAGTAAGGTCCCACCCTGGACCTTACACAGATATATAAACCTCCCTTGCCTAGTTTCCAACATACCTCACAATCTCTGAGGATGCCTGCCAGAGATGTGGGCAAAACATCAGGGTTAGGCTAGCTACGAAGGAACTAGACGATATTTTAAGAGTCAAGGTATATAATTGAATATCAATGTTAGGATTGCCCATGGCATTGTATTGCCAGTTTCTGTGGATGGTTGTGAAAACTGGATAGTTAAAAAAAACTGTTAGGAAAAGAATTCGTTTGAGATATGCTGCTGAAGAGAGTTCTGCAGATATCCTGGGCTACTGAAAAGACAAATGAAAGCCAATCAGTCCTATGCTGCCCTTGGGAACTCTGATAATGTCATACTTTGTCCATATCATGAGAAGACATGACTCACTAGAATGGATAATGCTTGGTAATGAGGAAGGCAGTTTAAAAGGAGAAGGACAATGTGGAAGATGGATTAATAATAATAATAATAATAATAATAATAATAATAATAATAATAATAATAATTATTTTTGTACCCCGCCTCCATCTCCCCAGAGGGACTCGGGGCAGCTTACAGATATAAAACCAGCATACAGTATACGGTTTTACAAAAACACACAAGTAAATGTAAAAGGCATTAAAAATCACGATCATTATAAAACACATGAAAAACACAGCAATAAAAACATAAAATGAGCTGGGCAAAGTACACTGTGACTTTCCCACGATCATAATAAACTAAAAAACATAATTCATTTTTGCTAATGATGATCTATCTGTCAATATTAAAAATAAATACTGCCGTTGCATTTGATTGGTTGGATCTAAAAATGGTGAGGCTTAGAGTGCATGTGTATGTGTGTGCAGTGCCGAACTCATTTGCCGCTTTTAGCATAAGCTTGTTTCTGGGAATAAATTGAATGAGGGACTGCCGTTTCTCAGTGCACACATGGCTGCTGCTGTTTCCAACTAAAGTTCACATACAAGGACCATGAGTGCTCATTATCAATTACTAAGATTGTTCTCATTGTGAAAAATTCTCAGGCTGTGGGAGATCTAACATTCTTTGCACTTTGTTCTGCAGATCTATTGTGATGTGCCCTTTTCAAGCCGCAGCCAACTGCATCGAAATCTTGACTGGCACATCTTATCTGATAAGGCTTGCTTTTCCACTAGCTGCTTTTTAGAGTGATAAATGTCAGAATTTTTGGAGTTTCTTGTATCAGAGTGTTCCATCTGAGGCTTTGAGGCAGGCAATTATCCCTGGATCCACAGGATTTTGTGATGCATTGTGGGTTTGGGCTTGTTTTACAGAAGCTTCAAGCATTCACAGTATCAAAGAGAAAGGGGGAGCTGGGGGAGGGAAGGGAATGGAATAGTGGTCTTCAACAACAATTAAAGATTTGCTGTTACAATGCTTAATGCAGGTTCCTAAGATCAGGTGTGATGGCAAACCTGTGAAGAGGGCTATTATCACAGGCTGAAGAGGAGATAAATATATTTAAATGTCTCTCTTCCTTTGTATCACAGCCCAAAAAACATTGTGCTCATGTGACAGATTGTTTCTTGTGAAAATTCCATGAAATTTAGATGCTCATGTGCATCCAGATGGGTTCAGTGGTGGCTGGGAGCTGTCAAGTCTGTGCAGGTGATGAATCTGATGTGGACTTCACTTTGAACTTAAAAGGAGCTTTCCAAGGTTCTGAACCTATTTTGAAGATCCTGCTTAGCAGCTGTAAAACTAAGGGCACATCTACACTATAATTAATGCAGTTCAACACCACTTTAACTGACATGTCTTAATGATATGGAATCCTGGATTTATAGTTTGGGGAGGCACAAGCACTCTTTTTCAGAGAAAGCAGACGACAGCTCCCATGAATCCATAGCATTGAGACATGGCAGTTAAAATGAATGCAAACTGCATTGATCCTATACTATAGAGGACCCTTAGTGGAAGGAAGATAAGTTGGTAATGCCTTCCTCTTGCTAGTAAACCCTCCTCCCCCCAACATGTACTAAGTACAGTATATAAATTCCAGGAATTCTCTATTTAAAATGATACTTTTTTATGCTTGCCCTCATTAATAACTTTTGCTATCTCAACCTTCTGGGAGCCAAGCCCTATGAGGAGTGGCTTAAGGAGTAGATTGTTTGGAGAAGAGAAGGTTGAGGTGGGATCTGATAGCCATGTTTAAATATTTGAAAGGATTTCACATTGAGAAGGAGGCAAGCTTGTTCTCTGAGGCCCAAGAGACTAGGCCACAGAACAATGGATTCACGCCACAGACAAAAGAGATTCTACTTAAACATTAGGAAAAACTTCCTGATGGTAAGAGCTGTCTGGCAACTTAATTTGCTGCCTTGTAGTCATAGATGATGATGATGATGATGATGATGATGATGATGATGATGATTATTATTAATCCTGCTTTTCTCCCACGTGTGGGGCTTAAAGCAGTGAACAAATGGTCAAAAGCCAAACTACATTACACGAAAGCACAACAACATCCCCTCAGCCCAATCATATAAACAAAACCAAGACATTGCATAACCACATTATATATATTACATAAGGCTTTAAAATAACAACATTTACCATTGCCATTAAAATCCCTGTGCCTCAGGCCACTGAGGCTATAATAAAACATCATATTAAAAGTCTTGAGCACCAAATCTTTGGCCATATAGACCTTGACTAATCAAAATAAGCTGCTTATTGTAAGTTGTTGGGGAAGGCCTGCTTCCATAAAAAAGGTCTTAACCTGGAATCAAGAAGCCAGTAGTGAGGGGGCCAAATGCACTTATTTGGGGAGTCCCAGAGCCGCAGGGACACCACTGAGAAGGCTCTCTCATTCCCACCAACTGTAGTTGTGATGGTGATGGGACTGAGGGAAGGACCTCTCCTGATGATCTCAGGGCTCATGCAGGCTGATAGGAGGAGATGTGGTCCCTTAAGTAGCCTGAGCCCAAACTGTTTAGGGCTTTATAGGCTAAAGCCAGCACCTTGAATCACAGAGTTGGAATAGACCACAAGGGCCATCCAGTGTGGTGGTGCATCCTTCCATGGAGATTTTTAAACAGAGTCTGGATGGCTATCTGTCAGGAGTGTTTTGATGATGTACTTCTGCATAGTGGGGTTGCTTGATGGCCCTTGTGGTCTTTTCCAACTCCATGATTCTATGGTTCCCTTCTCTGGGCTCAACATATCCAGCTCCTACACTGACCCTCAGAAAGCATAGTTTCCAGAACTTTAGGTGTTTGTCTGTCTGTTATGATATATAGACTTATATGCTAGTGTTTTTGTTGTTAGAGTTGGTTCTCGCAGAAGCAGAGGCAGCAGGAGGACATTTTTGCTCCCTGGCTTCAGGTAGGATTTGGCTAAGATTTGGCTAAGATTTTAAACTGAGTGTGGGCTTGGCTCCTGTGGTCAAAGTCTAATTGTTGTGTGACTGTTGTGTTGAAAGAGAGCCAGGTACTTAAGTTGATTGACAGCAGGCATTGTCCCCTGTTAATTGAGTTTCTGGGAAAGCTTTATTTGCCAGTGTGAGTTTCTGCCAGAGCCTGATCCCAGAAGGGCAGTTGGTTCTCGCAGAAGCAGAGGCAGCAGGAGGACATTTTTGCTCCCTGGCTTCAGGTAGGATTTGGCTAAGATTTGGCTAAGATTTTAAACTGAGTGTGGGCTTGGCTCCTGTGGTCAAAGTCTAACTGTTGTGTGACTGTTGTGTTGAAAGAGAGCCAGGTACTTAAGTTGATTGACAGCAGGCATTGTCCCCTGTTAATTGAGTTTCTGGGAAAGCTTTATTTGCCAGGCACCTTTACTAACTATCCTTTGCAGTACATACAGGAAACAAAGCAACATAAACAAATACACAAAGAGGTGGTTTGTTGCAGTTTGCACATAAAGTGCGTGCGTATTACTTAACTGTACAAAGATCCCACTTGGCCACCACGCTCACCAAGAGATGCAACAAAAGCGAAACATTCCCATCACATGCACTAGACAACTACATCTGCTCCAAATGCAAACAGATGACTCTGATGGAGCAGAGGATCCAACAGCTCGAGCACCGTATTAAGACCCTTAAGGACATTCAGGCACTCGAGCTCTTCTTGGACACTGCACAACACGCTGCTGTAGATCAGCAGCCTGCATCACACTGTCTTGCACAAAAGGGACCCTGTCAATCCTCAAAGGAAACAGGTCTTGGTAGTAGGTGACTCCCTCCTTAGAGGAACGGAAGCCATCATTTCCAGACCAGATGGGATGGCTCGAGAAACATGCTGCCTCCCGGGGGCAAAAATACACCATATCACTCAGAGGCTCAGCAGGCTCCTAAAGCCCCATCACCCTTCCCACCTTATGTTGATTCATGTAGGTACCAATGACACCGCTAGGCATACTTTTCAAAAGATCACAAATGATTTTCGAGCTCTGGGAACAAAGCTAAAACTGTATAATGTACATGTGATCTTTTCATCCCTCCTCCCTGTTGTAGGACACGGCTCTACAAGGGCCGGAAAAATAGTACAGGTCAATAACTGGCTCAGAAAATGGTGTCAAGAGGAGCATTTTGGCTTCCTTGACCATGGTCTACTCTTCCAAGAGGATGGACTACTGGCAAGCGATGGGGTGCATCTCACACAAGTAGGAAAACATCTTTTTGCACACAGACTCACAAACCTCATCAGGCGCACTTTAAACTAGATCCACTGGGGGAGGGGAACAACAGCCTGGTGAACACTATATTACCCACGACCACAGGGAACCGCCGAAAGGCTAAACGGAGGGCTGCACAAACACAGCAAGGACCAAGTACAGAGAGCACAATAATCCCAAATAAACAGTTCGAGGGGAGGTCACAGGGGCTTACATGTCTTTACACTAATGCTCAGAGCATGGGAAATAAGCAAGACGAACTCCAACTCCTAGCACAGCACCACATATACGATGTCATAGGCATCACTGAAACCTGGTGGGATGACTCCCATCACTGGAATTTAACCATTGAGGGCTATAACCTCTTTCACAGAAATAGAACAAAGGGGAGAGGAGGGGGAGTAGCTTTATATGTCAAAAACAGTTACGTTGCAGAAGAAATGCAAGACTGTAATCCGGGAAACCAGCTTGAAAGCATCTGGATAAGAATCAAGGGAACCGGGACTCAAAAATATCTTGTCGTGGGTGTCTACTACAGACCTCCGAGTCAGGATGAAGGACTTGATGAAGCCTTCTGTCAACAGCTGACCAAACAGGCACAAAGAAGAGATATAGTAGTCATGGGCGATTTCAATTATCCCGATATCTGCTGGAAAACAAACTCAGCCAAGAGTACAAAGTCCAACAAATTCCTCACTTGCCTTGCAGATAATTTTATGGTCCAGAAGGTAGAAGAGGCAACAAGGGGATCAGCAACTCTTGATCTAATCTTAACAAATGTGGAAGACCTGATCAATACAGTTGAAGTGGTTGGATCCTTAGGGGCAAGTGACCATGTGCTCCTGCAGTTTGCAATACAAAGGAATGCTGAAACTAAGACAAGTCAAACACGCATTCTGGACTTTAAGAGAGCTGACTTCCAAAAAATGAAGGAATTACTGAGCGGCATTCCATGGACGCCGATATTAAAAAACAAGGGAGTTAAGGATGGATGGGAGTTTTTCAAAAGTGAAATACTCAAGGCGCAAATGCAAACAGTGCCAACAAAGAAGAAAAATAAGACAAGTGCAAAGAAGCCAGAATGGATGTCCAAAGAACTTCTAACTGAGCTAAAGCTCAAAAGTGACATGCACAAGAAGTGGAAAAGGGGAGAAATCACCAAAGAAGAATTCAAACGTATACCAACACCTGTAGGGAAAAGGCTCGCAAGGCTAAAGCGCAAAATGAGCTCAGGCTTGCCAGGGACATAAAAAACAACAAAAAAGGCTTTTTTGCTTACGTTGGTAGAAAAAGGAAGAAAAAGGAGGCGATAGGGCCATTGCAAGGAGAAGATGGGGTGATGGCGACAGGGGACAGGGAAAAGGCAGAACTACTTAATACCTTCTTTGCCTCGGTCTTCTCAGAAAAAGAAAGCCATCTTCAACCTCAGCAACACGGAATGGACGAAGGATTGGGGGAAATCCAACCCCAAATAGGGAAACAAGTTGTCCAGGAACACTTGGGCTCTCTAAACGAATTCAAGTCCCCAGGGCCAGATCAGCTACACCCAAGAGTACTGAAGGAACTAGTGGAAGTTATTTCAGAACCACTGGCAATTATCTTCGAGAGTTCTTGGAGAACGGGAGAAGTCCCAGCAGATTGGAGGAGGGCAAATGTGGTCCCTATCTTCAAGAAGGGAAAAAAGAACGACCCAAACAATTACCGTCCGGTCAGCCTCACATCAATACCAGGCAAGATTCTGGAAAAGATCATTAAGGAAGTGGTCTGCGAACACTTAGAAACAAATGCGGTCATTGCTAATAGTCAACACGGATTTACCAAAAACAAGTCATGCCAGACTAATCTGATCTCTTTTTTCGATAGAGTTACGAGTTGGGTCGATACAGGGAATGCTGTGGATGTAGCGTACCTGGATTTCAGTAAGGCCTTCGACAAAGTCCCCCACGACCTTCTGGCAAACAAACTAGTAAAATGTGGGCTAGACAAAACTACGGTTAGGTGGATCTGTAATTGGCTAAGCGAACGAACCCAAAGGGTGCTCACCAATGCGTCGTCTTCATCATGGAAAGAAGTGACAAGTGGAGTGCCGCAGGGCTCCGTCCTGGGCCCGGTTCTGTTCAACATCTTTATTAACGACTTAGACGAAGGGTTAGAAGGCACGATCATCAAGTTTGCAGACGACACAAAACTGGGAGGGATAGCTAACACTCCAGAAGACAGGAGCAGAATTCAAAACGATCTTGACAGACTAGAGAGATGGGCCAAAACTAACAAAATGAAGTTCAACAGGGACAAATGCAAGATACTTCACTTCGGCAGAAAAAATGGAAATCAAAGATACAGAATGGGGGACGCCTGGCTTGACAGCAGTGTGTGCGAAAAAGACCTTGGAGTCCTCGTGGACAACAAGTTAAACATGATCCAACAATGTGATGCGGCTGCTAAAAAAGCCAATGGGATTCTGGCCTGCATCAATAGGGGAATAGCGTCTAGATCCAGGGAAGTTATGCTCCCCCTCTATTCTGCCTTGGTCAGACCACACCTGGAATACTGTGTCCAATTTTGGGCACCACAGTTGAAGGGAGATGTTGACAAGCTGGAAAGCGTCCAGCGGAGGGCGACTAAAACGATTAAGGGTCTGGAGAACAAGCCCTATGAGGAGCAGCTTAAAGAGCTGGGCATGTTTAGCCTGCAGAAGAGAAGGCTGAGAGGAGACATGATAGCCATGTACAAATACGTGAAGGGAAGTCATAGGGAAGAGGGAGCAAGCTTGTTTTCTGCTGCCCTGCAGACTAGGACACGGAACAATGGCTTCAAACTACAGGAAAGGAGATTCCACCTGAACATCAGGAAGAACTTCCTCACTGTGAGAGCTGTTCGACAGTGGAACTCTCTCCCTGGGGCCGTGGTGGAGGCTCCTTCCTTGGAGGCTTTTAAGCAGAGGCTGGATGGCCATCTGTCGGGGGTGCTTTGAATGCGATTTCCTGCTTCTTAGCAGGGGGTTGGACTAGATGGCCCATGTGGTCTCTTCCAACTCTACTATTCTATGATTCTATGATTCTAAGACTGCTTTGTATGCTAGAGGTGGTTTTTAATGTGCTGTACCTTGCCTCCATCACAAAATTTTATCAGCTGCCTTTGATGTAGTCACTGTTTATTTGTAAGTCTTGTTTGCCCACAGCTTTTTCCAATTCTTCCCTCCACTAAGGAGGGCAAGGTGAAATAGCTGCAAGAATGCCTGGGACCGTTGAGGTTACATGCTGTCCTTCCAGAAATACCCAAAGTCAAAGTGGCATTTGGCTGTTTGTGAGAGATTACAAATCTACTCAGAAATTGGAAATGTTTCAAGAGCTTGCAGTCCTATTCTTACATTTATCCTTTCTTTATGCTTCCACACTGTAAAACAAGTTGAATTTTTTTGTTCTTTGTGCTGCTGCTTGGTTTTGAAAAATGAGGGCCCGTCCACATAGCCATATAACCCAGAATATCAAGACAGAAGATCCCACAATATCTGCTTTGAACTGTGTTATCTGAGCCCACACTGTCATATATTCCAGTTCAAAGCAGAAAATATGGGATTTTATTTAGCTGTGTGGAAAGGGCCAGAGTATGCTACTGGATAGGCCTTATTTAGTTCCTAATCTGAAGTAAGTAGAAAAAAAAAGCTTCTAAGGGACTTATTATTACCTCTGAAGTAAGCAAATCCATTGAGATCCAATTGTGATAGAGAAATTCCTGCTGGTTCTGGTGTTCTGTCATTTGTATTGTTTCGTATATTTTGTCATTACTATTCTGGAAACACATTATGTAAAAATATTACATTAAATGTAAAAACCCAGATTTAAAATCTATCTTTTGGAAAGAGAACAGGGAAGCATATTGTTCTGAATCCAGGATAGGTGGAATCAGGCTTAGTTGGACGAAAAGGCAGGTTTGGTGAAGAAACAGAAACAAACAGACTTAGAATGAAGCACTATTTTGAACTGCTCTCGAGGGAAAGAGTGTTATATGGTATTATTCCGATTTTCAAGCCAGAGGCAAAAACCAGTTATTGCAGCCATTCTGCTGCAGAGAACTAGAAAACTTCTTTCTTTTATGCCTTTGCAATCGTGACTTGGCCCATGAAAGGGGAAAGCAGCAGCTGGAAAACAAATTGGCCGCACCATTATACTTGCAGCGTTAAGGGCTGAATTAAACATTTTGCTAAGTACATGGAAGCATGAAGTCCCAGTTAAATTGGGGGCCTTGCTCTAATATAATGATACAAGAGCTGCTCAGTATGAAACATGTGTCTGCCTTGCTTCTTTTAAATCCCTCACAGTTCAGAGCTGAGTGGTTATTCCCCTATCATCATTTGCCAGCTGTAGAAAAATTCTGAAAGGCTGGCAATCTGCCCAATGGCACACAACAGGCTCTGCAGTGGATGGTCACAGGGTGGCATGAGGTCCAGGCAGGGGATTCCTTTATTTCAATTTTGCCCTACTTGGTAGCTGGTGCTTCTGGGTCCATTTTGGATTACAGTCCAGTAGATTTAAAGAAATTCCCAGGGTGCTGAACCTACTGGGATCAGGATCTTGGATAGCTCCATTTAAATTCCAACTGAACTTCAGAACAGATTGACTGCCACATTGCTAAAGAAGCCACCAGATAACACTCCACCCTTCCAATTTAAACCACAACTTTCATGATCCCTGACCACTGGTCAAATTGGATGGGGATGAGAGTACAGTTTGAGTGGACATTCTCTTGAGATACAAAATACTCTACAATCCAATTATGAGCTAATGATGAACATTTAATTGCTAAAATGTATAAGATATTATTGAAATGGTAAATGGCAGACAAGCAAGTTAAAGAATGCATGACAAAGTAGGCACAAAATGTTGGGCATAATATAACGTTGGACCAATGGGAGAAAATGTAGAACAAAAAGTTAAAATTTATGTTATGTATAATTTGAAAGACAATTTTGAAGTGACTTGCTGTTTCTCAAGTTGCTTCTGAAACAAAACAAAACAAAAAATCCCAAAAAGCTTTCTAAATTTGCAATTATTTCGGATTTGGTACCTTTTGGAAATAAATTCCAAATATAGGAATATTGGAATTCCAAAAATCTGGAGAAAAAAGAATCAAAACCCAAACACGTCTGTTCTCAGGCATTCTGAATAAGGGATACTCAACCTTATTTGATTTGCTTCTGGTAGGCCTAAGGAACTGCTGTCATCTGTAAACTCTACAGCACATAGGTATATTAAACTGGATGACAGTGATGGACAAATCTCACTCTGTAGGCTGCTTGGGATTTTGTTGAATCTCAGTGACTGATGTCAGTGTGACATTTTGGCACCTCATGTGATGATAAAAAACTCAGACAAATGTGGAATAAACATTGTATCTAGTCAAATTATTTGAGTGTTTAGAAGAACATGCTGCAAATACGTGCTGATGTCTGATATCAACATGACCTGTGTAAACATCCACGGAAAATCTGGTTCTAGTACTACTCCTTAGTAAATATGTCTTGCATAGTTCCATGCTCATGATAAAAATTAATTGAATATACAAGAGTGGGATCAATATAAAAAGATGTTCTGTCTATATCCCATGGTTTCATCTTGCTTCACTACTGCTTCTCACTTATTTTCTGAGATACCTTGGTCTATTTTCATTTCCTTGTCCTTTGGTATGCTTTAACTGGAGGCAACGTGGAATTTTTCAGCCAATGTACTATCTGACTCTGACAAAAATTATCCACAGGAGTTTGCTAGTCATGGGTCTGCTACTGGTGGATGCAGCACAACTTTCTTCTTTTCCATTTTTGCTTTCAGTTCTCTGAACAACCTGAAAACTGGCTCTGGAGGTTTTCTAACCTTGTGAATTTTGAAGGGCTGCTAATTTTTTTTTATATCATGAATCTGTCCAATAGATAAAATATTCCACGGTTCACATGCCTTACTTCAATGAGGAAAAGAATCCCAAATCCCTCCTCTGCTACTAATAGCTCCTGTTTGTAGCTCTCGTCATATAAAAAATGGAATAATAGAATTCTTGAGCCCCAAAGGACACCCAGTCCAGCTGCAATGCAGGAATACATCAAAGCACTGCTGATAGATGGCCTTCTAGTTTTGCTTAAGAACCTCAATAGAAGGAGACTCTACTACCCTCCAAGGCAGCATATTGCATTGTTAAACAGCTCTTACTATCAGGAAGTTCTTCTTAATGTTAGATGGCATCTTTAGCTTGAATCTGTTATCCTCAAAATAGCCCTCAAAATCCTAGTCTAACCTGACCAAAGCCTTCGACATACTGAACATCATTTCACGTAGTGGCAGTCACTCCATAGACTGAAGAGCCTTCTCCCTTACTCTGCCCCCCTACTCTTTTCATCTATTTGGCAGAAGTTTCAATAGTGGCTCTAATATGCATAGGTATATGTGTGTGGGGGCAATTCAGTGCAAATTTCCACTGAATCTATTGATATACAGAGAACAGATCCAGTAGGGTTATATTCATACTTGAGTTGGGATAGCCTCCCCGCAGGTGTTTAGTGAATGTGTAAGAGAAATGACTTGAGAGCTCAGGAATGGTGGTCTTAGGATGGAGTAACAATCTTGATTCTTGATCACTCTGAAATAGGAAACAGATTAAGACACTCTACCCTAATGTTGAACCAGAGCTTGGAAAAGTTCTGGGCATACTGGCTCAGTCGAGGATTCTGGGAGCTACAGCAGTTGCACACTATCCAGAGATACCAACTCTGCCAGATTAAAGCAACCTATTTATCCAGTGCCTTGCTTTTATCATTGCTGCTACACTTATGACCATTCCCTTCTTGTTCTTGTTACCTTGTAGTTATGCCAGCAGAGTCTAGTGACCTCATCAGATAGGCAAAATTGCCTGTCCTATGCCAATTTCACCCCTCTTCAGGCATGGAGTCTGCTGACTCCCATCACACGATGTTGATCTACTTCTGACGAGGCTCCATGCCTGAAAAGGTATGAAACTGGGGTAGGCGACAGTGATGGGAGTCTTCCTGTTTTGCATTGAAAAGAACAGGGGGAAGCATGGCAGTGAATGTTTCCCCCTGTGGGATGAATTGAGGGAGAAGGTGGACAATCTGGGGTGTGGGGTGACAGGTTCCCTACGCCCCATGCCGGGCCAATCCTGATTCACCACAAAGTGTGGTGAATCAGGGGCTTAATGTGATAAGGTCTTAGAACTCCAAGTAATTTTTCCAACACCTGTATTTAATTGCTGCCATTCAGAGAAAAGGTTATGTTTGTGGTGACGAGCCTGCAAAACATGCCTTCAGTCCCTGAAGGTGGGTATCAGACCCTCATTGACAGAATTCCTAATGGGAATTCCTCTCCACCACACAAACCCTTCTAGGCAGTAAGTACACACCCTTCCTCCACCACCACCAATTTTATTTATGGGGATCTCACTGATCTTTATTGAGTCTATTTTGGAATACCTTAGAATACCCTGGTAAGTTGTTAACAGGCAGTCTGGGTTCCCCTTAGAAGCTGAGCAGCCGGCACAGTTCTTTCCAACAAAAGGCAACCCATCTGCCTCACATTACTTTCCATGCCTCTCAAGCAGTGCCAATCTCTTCTCTTTTTTTTGGTTCTGCAGTATCCCCTTGCTAAATTGGGTTGTGCAAAAAATGACAGCCATTTTGAAGTTGAGGACAAAGAGCGTGCCTTGAGTGCTGAATCTCCTTAGTCAGATCATTGGAGGCGCTTTAGGGTACCAATTGTTTCATCTGCGCATTTTCCTTACCTCCCAAACATACCCTTTGAGCTGTTCTTTAATTGAAGTAAATGTAACAGCTGTTACTTTGTGCGTTGTTTTCCCCATTTCCCCCTGTGAGTCACACATTTCCTTCCTTAATGTCTCTATCTTCTATCGGCCTGTGCTAATGAAGTCCCAGATTTCAGTAGCTGATGTTTCTGAAGTTGTCTGCCTGCAATCTTTAAAGGCACTGAAAATTAATTTTTTACTTTCCCCCCAGTTCTTCTTAATTACGTTTCGGCAGGGCCATCACTGCAATGAGATAGGCTTGGAAAAGGCAGCATCAGGCCTAGCGGATGGCAAGTTTACAACTAGCACAAGGATCAAGGTCATGGTGGAGGCAACGGTAGCAAGCCTATTTGGTTTCCAAAGAAATATTCAGAAGTAGAATAAAAAAGGGAAGCAGAAGGCTGAAGCATGGCTAATGATTAGAGTCAGGCATATCTTGGTGCACAGATAAAAGTATCTTGATATTGACCAAAGCCTTGTTACGCAGACATTGACAAATATTTTAAAGGCCCATTAGGTAAAGTGTCATGGATATCATCAAACATTTCATAGTTGAAAGCTGGGGCATGTGCGGATGTCTACAGTTGAAAAGATGTGGTCAAGTAAACAAGGGACAAAAATTATTAATGAGGGCAGACACATACAATTCTAATTTTAAGAAGAGAATTTCTGAAATGTATATATTTAGTTTAGAAAATTAGGACCGATGGATGGGGCTTACTAGCAAAAGCACTTTTCTCCTTTCCACTAAGAGTGCATCTATAATGTAGGATTGATGCGGTTTAATTCCACTTTGACTGTCATGGCTCAATGCTATGGGATCATGGGAGATGTGATTTAAAAAGTTCTTTAGCCTTCTCTGCTAAAGAGCACTGGTGCCTCTATAAACCCCAAATCTCAGGATTCCACAGAACTGAGCCATTATTACTTATTTAAAAGTATTTATACCCCGTCCTTTCACCCCGAAGGGGACTCAGAGCAGTTTACAGAACACACATACGGCAAACATTCAATGCCGATTATACAATTAACAAGGACAGACAACACAAACAGAGGTAAAAGTGGTACCTACTTGCCGCTTTTAGTGCCGCCTTTATCTGCTTGCATGTCTGCTTTCAACCTGCTAAGTGGGCAGGTGAGCTGGGGCTAATGTCAGGTGCTCACCCCGATCTGGGCTCAAACTGCCGACATTTCAATTGGCAGGAGTTTTCTTCAGCGTAGAGGTTTAGCCTGCTGTGCTAAGCATTGACCTATTTATTATTATTATTATTATTATTATTATTATTATTATTATTATTATTATTACCCCACTTTTTCTCTCTAAAAAGAGACTAAAAGACTCTGACCAGGAGGTCATGAGTTCGAGGCCCGGCTCAGAGCCTATGTTTGTTTGTCTTTGTTCTATGTTAAAAGGCATTGAATGTTTGCCTATATGTGTAATGTGATCCGCCCTGAGTCCCCTTCGGGTGAGAAGGGGGGAATATAAATGCTGTAAATAAATAAATAAATAAATAAATTAAAGCAACTTAACAGCAAAATCAATAGTACAATGACAGTTAAAGTGGTGTCAAATTGTATTAATGCTTCAGTGTGGATGCTCTCCATGTTAGCCAAACCTGGTCATAGGCTCTTTGTCTCACTGTCCCAAACATATATTTATGTAGTTACACTTCTTTGCTCAAAATGTGACTTAGCATATAGTTAGCCTTCAATTTCCCCTTTGATTGAATGGTTCAATATATCTCACGGATGAAAAATGTATCCAGTAAAATAAATACAGAAATGTTCTTTTTAAAGATAATATATATACACAAGAATAATATTTTAGGAAAATGCATATTTTGTGGGAAAAGTACAACTAAATAGCATGACTTTTCAGCATTTTTAAAGCAATCACAGATTGATGTGTGTTGGATTAAGGGTAGATTCCCAGGCTGTTAGCCCTTTTTGGGAAGAATGGTTAGTGGTGTGTTTAAGAGACCATCTGCTTTAACAGAGCTTCCAGAGAACGTGCTGAATCTCTTGAATATCCTTGTGAGACTAATTTCAGAAAAGCAAAAGGCAAACAGGCAGAATTCAAGATATATATCTCAAAGGTTTACTATTTCCATCTAAAATATATTTTGAACATTCATTCAGGTTTCCTAAGTAAAAGACAGATTTGAGTAGAGGAAGAGTTCAGCAGATCTGGGGCTCAGCATCTTAGAAGAAAGAAGGATGACAGAAAAAGAAAGAGTCTCTAAGGGTGCACATACATTGTAAAATTAATGGAGTTTGACACCACTTTAGTTGCTATGACCCAGTGCTATCATGAGAGATGTAGTTTTATAAGGTCTTTAGCTTTCTTTGCCAAAGCATGCTAGTGCCTCACCAAGTTCATCATCTCATAGGTGGCTGAGTATGATTGCCTTCCAAGTGTAGAGTCTTGGAGGTGGATCCGTAACTGACTGTAGAGACCTATTCTGGATCTGCATGGTCTTTTGCTGTGAGAACATTGATTTCCAGATGTAAGATGGTCCCAGATTATTTCTGCAGTATAGATTTACCCTAGTTGATCACATAAACAAGAAGAAGGGAGGCAGAGAAAAATTATATGTGGCAGCAACTTTAAGATGAACTGGTTTTTATGTGACTCAAGCAAAAATAAAAAAAACAGCTTGTCTTAAAGGTAGTCATGTTTCTTTTCTCCCCCACCACACCCCTCCTTTTTATGCTGCATCAGACTAGCATGACTACTTCTTTTTAAACTATTTGGTCACATTTGCCTGAGCATTTCTAGGGTCACATAGTTTTGTCTACACTGCCATATAATAATGTAGGCCTCAGTGCATTACTATCTCTGGTTGAGCTAATAAGGAAAGCTTGGGAGATGCAATTAAGAACAGTGGCTTGCTGGAAAACTATACTATCTACGAGGGCTATCCAGAAAGTAGGCTACATTTTGGATTTTAAAAAGATCAAAGTATAGGATAAATCATTTACCATATGCAGCTGAAAGACACATCCCAAAACTACAATCTCATGTAATCCCCATTTAAATTTAGCCATGTTTCTTATAGATAAATGAGTTTGAAAAGTATTGCACCAGTAAATTTGCCACCTCTCTCCTGCGTTTCCAACAATGGGGGCGTGACTGGTAGCGCAGCGTTTTGGCTACGCTGCAGGAAGGGAGAAGGGGGAAGAGCTGATGACACAAGCGACACAAGCGACAGGCCTGCCAACAGCTGAAGCTGGGCAGCTGAAATGAGAGCTGGTCCACATTTTCACTTTCAGACATCTTTCGATGTAAAAAAAGTTTGCTTTCAAGGGATGCAAAAATGCTGAAAGAAAATTTTCAAAACAAGCAACCATATATTCTTGATTAATCCTCTGTTTTCATACTTCTTCATTTTCTTTTAAAATGTTACAATTTCTCTCTCTTCCTCATACTTTCTCCCTTTGACCTGCCTTATTTCCATTACTGCCAACCAAGTTCAAAGTGCAGTCAGTTAACTCAATGGTAGAGACAAGACAGTGGACTCTTGCCCTCCGCAGTAGGCTCAGGTTGCAGCATCTCCAAGTATGTATGCTCTTCTTCATCAGTAACGTTGGCTAACTACTAGGCTTGCTCAAATAATTCGTTTTCCCCGTTTACCGTTATTGATTCGTTTTTTTCAATTGTTTTGAAACAATATCGAACCTTGGTTGTCCACACGTCTGGATATCGCGGTTTCGAATCGCGAGAGGCCGTTTTTTCTTATTTCTTCGTTTTTTTCGAAAAGAAAAAAAAGCTTTTGCAAAGCACCCAAACTCCTTTCCTTTTGCCCCTCAGCCAATGGGAGGCTCAGCCAATGGGAGGGGGCGAGGGGGAAGGAGGCCGAGGAGGAGGAGGAAGACGGAGGGGGGAAATGGCCGCCGCCGCCGCCTCGCCTCAGCTCAGTGCATTAATTAATTGGGCCTTAATGAGCCCCCTTCCAAGCCAAACCCACCAGAGAAACACCCTCAATGCAAACCTTGCAACGTCCTTCTCTCCTTCTTGGACACAAAGGCAAAGGGAGGAGGCACTTCGGGTTCCCAAGCGACCTGAAAAGAGCCATAGAGAAAGGGAGAGCCAGTGCGCATGCTCCACCCTCCAAGGCACACAAGGGGGGAGTTCGCATGGGAGCCGGAAGTGTTGGGGCCTCCGTCCCTCCCTTGCTTTTCCTCTTTGGTCTCCCTATCTTGAACACAGAACACGCATGAAAAAAAACACACCATAATTTCACAATATATAGTTTAAATAACAAAAGGAAGAGGAAGGAAGAGGCCCGGGATGCGAGGGGGTGTGGGCCAGGCCCGTCCTCGGCTGCTCCCAGGGGCCCAGATTCGCACCCTCCCTCCCCCCAATACAGGTCTCCAGTCCATACCACGCTACATGAACTTGAATGGATACTGTGGTTGTGTTGTCGAAAGCTTTCATGGCCGGGATCACACTGTTGTGGTATGTATTCCGGGCTCTATGGCCATGTGCCAGAAGCATTCTCTCCTGACGTTTCACCCACATCTGTGGCAGACATAGAGGTTTTGACGTCTGTGCGAAGCTAGGCAAGTGGGGTTTATAGACCTGTGGAATAATGTCCAGGGTGGGAGAAAGAACTCTTGTCTGTGGGAGGCAAGTGTGAATGTTGCAATTGGTCACCTTGATTAGCATTGAATAGCCTTGCAGCTTCAAAGCCTGGCTGCTTCCTACCTGGGGGAATCCTTTGTTGGGAGGTATTAGCTGGCCCTGATTGTTTCCTGTCTGGAATTCCCATTTTCTGGGTGTTTCTGGGAAGGTAATGGCACTCCATGTAGTCATGCCGGCCACATGACCTTGGAGGTGTCTATGGACAACACTGGCTCTTGGGCTTAGAAATGGAGATGAGCACCAACCCCCAGAGTCAGACATGACTGAACTTAACGTCAAGGGATACCTTTACCTTTACCTACACACACACACACACACACACACACACAAGCAGGGACTATATATATATTATATATACACAATATATATCACACACACACCAATTTAACAAAGTTTCAGCCACAAAAACAAAGGTTCTGAAGTAGAACAATGACTTTCACAGTAAAGACAACCCAATTTAACAGGAAATAAGACTTTCAAACCAGGAACAGATTACTGCAATTATTAAAAAAAGGTTTATTATAAAAGCTATGAAAATTTGCCAAAAATCAGAGGATAAGGGAAACGTTCCACATTTTGGTGAGCTATCAGTGTTAAATGTGTTCTACCACTGTACCAAGTTTGAAGAAGATCACTCAAAAAATGAGGGCGGGAGAGCCCCCTAAGTCCCCCCCCTTCGGGCTGTTTTTGGGCCACCGCGCATGCGCGTACGCCATTAACGAATTAATTTAGAAAATAACGAATTTTCGTTAATTTCGAAAAATTTTGGGGGCCAAATTCGTTATTAGCAACAAAAACGAAAAAAACTGCCCCCTCTAGTTTTGAAACGAGTTTAGAATCAAATTTTTCATGGATCGATCAAGCCTACTAACTACTACACTCTGATATTGCTTACCTGCATGTTTTCTTTTGTGAAATTTTGAAGGATGTGATGTTAAAAAGCAAGTAGCACTTCCTCCTTTTCTTGATCCAGGCCCTCTGCTTTATGTCACCTTCAATGGTATGTCCTGGTCCTGCAGATGTTCAAGTTATATTCCACTGTCAAATTTGATAACACAGTTCTTCTGGGAGGCCTGCTAGAAATGTGGGCTGGCATGGCCTCAGTCTTACAAAAAGGAATATATTCACACTAGATTTCCATGTGTCCAGTGATGAAGCAAGAGTCAATAGTGGGGCAAAGCTGGAAAGCACCTCCTCCTCCAGTTACAGATGTTTTTCCCGGTCCTTTTCTTTGTGTATGACCATTATTTGCTAATACCTGGTGACCTTTTGAAATCTCACCAAGGTTTCCTCTTTCTCCTTCAGCTTGTGATCCAAGCCAATCAAGGATCAAGAGTGATAGTTTCAAACTGACAGATGTGTGCCTGAAGTTCAGCTTCATATTTTTACTAGCCCTCAAGGCATGGGGCAAAAAGTGTGGGTAGAGAACTTGAAATCAGTGAACGTTTGGTGACAACAGATTCCCCAGTTGAGAAAACAGGACTTTGGGGACATAATTTCACATTGCACAGTTAGACTGTGAAGATGATGCAATAGTAATAGGCCACCAGAATCGGACAGGGGCTCACGAAGCTCTGACTTGCCGAGATCGTAACATTGTCCACAGTGTGGCCTGGTAGGAGTGCATATTTGTTCACTTCTAAAGTCACCCCCAATTCTGTTTTTAAATAATAAAAATGTCAGCACTAATGACAAGAATGCTTGGAAGAAACATCTAATTGATTCCCCTATTGCCCTGAATTATAAAAGCTACTAGAAGAATAAGTGTTTCAGTCCTGATCCTTGTAAATGACTGTGTTATCAACAGAGGGCAGGCTGTCCGTTCCCAGGGGGATTTCTTCTCCGGTTTTAATTGCCGCGGGCTCCTTTTTTTAGCAAACACACAGGAAAGCTCAAAGCAAACAATAAACAAAACATTTCTTCCTTTGGGTTGAGGCCTCCCATAGCTGTCCCTTCATCACCATAGAGATATAGCTGTTTGCTTAGAAGAATAGAGCTATTGGAATTCAAACCAGAGCAGGTTTTTTTTTTTTAAAAAAGAGCCAAACAACAAACAAGCCTATTATAAATCTTCAATTACTTTCAAACTGTTGAGTCTGATTTTTTTTTTTAAAAAAATGTAAATGCCCCACTTAGACTGGCAACACTTCTATAAAAATGCATGAAGCTCAAAGCCAAAAGCTAGAAAAAGCAAGTCTGGGAGCTGTGGATAATTGTATCTTCTCTTTCAGTAGCCTCCCTGTAGAAAGAAACTTGTGTCTTTAAAGACAATTCAAATGCCTGATTTATAGAACTATGCATGCCATCTGCTAAATGTTTAAAAGGCAACTGTGTTTTTGTATATGTACACTCTTTAATAAAGCACAAAAGTTTGAGACAAGCAAAAAGTGCAATGATCATATTTTGCCTTCTATACTGGTTGCACGTCTAATGGCTTTCTTCTCCTTGTCCGCTCTCTGCCCTTCTACACACTTAGGGCTCTTCCACACAGCCAGAATATCAAGGCATATAATCTACAATATCTGTTTTGAACTAGGTTATCTGAGCCCACACTGCCATATAACTCAGTTAAAGCAGATAATGTGGGATTTTATACAGCTGTGTGGAAGGGGCCTTCCAGGCAGGCCCTATATCCCAGGAACAGATCCCAGGTTTTCTGCTTTAAACTAGATTGTATGAGTCCAAACTGCCAGATAATCTGGGATAAACAGAATACCTCGGATCAGATCCTGGGGTATAGGGCCTGTCTGGAAGGGCCCTTTGTTTCCAAAGTGAATACTGTGCTTTAAAGACTGTGTGTACATAAGGGGGATTTCAGGAGGTGTCACTTGGTGGCTACCTGGTTGCCTGAAAAGCAGCATCTGCTGTAAGTCTCTCTTCAACACAACCATTGCAAGCAAAGTAGCCTTCTCCTGTTTTCCATCTAGCAACATAGTGGCAGAATGATTATTGTCCACAGGGTGCCATGCTACAAACTGAGAGTGTGGGGCAGTGAACCAACCATGAGGGCTAGGCCAATCCCACAGGCTTTCCTTATCAAGATGATTCTTTCTTGTCTGACTTCAATAAATGTGAATTCATGAAAGGAACCAGTCATAGGTACCTTTCCTGCCCTAGTCTCCTGTGGCAAAGGCTCAACTGTGAGGTGAGGGCTACCACATGCATCCTAGACCCCTGCCTATCCTGGCTGGTGAGAGAAGCCAGAAGGGGATTGGCCGAGTGGGTGAAGGTGGTGGTGAATGCCTCCCTTCGGGAAGGCATTGTTCCAGCGAGCCTTAAATTGGCTGTGATCAAACCGCTGTTGAAGAAGCCATCACTGGACCCCACTCAATTGGAGAACTATCGGCCTATTTCCAATCTCCCCTTTTTGGGCAAGGTCGTGGAACATGTGGTGGCAACTCCAGGCATTCTTGGTAGATACCGATTTTCTGGATCTAGCACAGTCTGGCTTCAGGTTGGGGCATGGTACCGAGACAGCCTTGGTTGCCTTAGTCGATGATCTACGCCGGGAACTGGACAGGGGGAATGTATCCCTGCTGGTTCTGCTGGACCTCTCAGCAGCCTTCGATACCGTCGATCACGGTATCCTTCTGGGACGCCTCGCCAGGATGGGTCTCGGGGGTACTGTTCTGAAGTGGCTCCGGTCCTTCCTGGAGGGTCGTTCCCAGATGGTGTCACTGGGGGATACCTGCTCGGCCCCACAACCATTGACTTGTGGGGTCCCGCAGGGGTCAATACTGTCCCCCATGTTGTTCAACATATACATGAAGCCGCTGGGAGAGATCATCCGGAGTTTCGGGGTGCGGTGTCATCTGTACACAGATGATGTCCAGCTCTGTCACTCCTTCCCACCTGTCACTAAGGAGGCTGTTCAGGTCCTGAACCGGTGTCTGGTCACAGTATCGGACTGGATAAGGCCAAACAAATTGAAACTTAATCCAGACAAGACAGAGGTCCTCCTGGTCAGTCGCAGGGCTGAACAGGGTATAGGGTTACAGCCTGTGTTGGACGGGGTCGCACTCCCCCTGAAGACACAGGTTCGCAGTATGGGGGTCTCGGCGGTGGCCAGGGGAGCCTTCACACAACTCAGACTTGTGCACCAGCTGCGCCCGTACCTTGGGAGGTCTGACTTGGCCACGGTGGTCCACGCTCTGGTTACATCCTGTTTGGACTACTGCAACGCGCTCTACGTGGGGCTGCCTTTGAAGACGGCTCGGAAGCTCCAACTAGTACAACGGGCAGCAGCCAGACTAATAACAGGAGTGGATTACAGGGAGTGTACTACTCCCATGTTGAGTCAGCTCCACTGGCTGCCGATATGCTACTGAGCCCAATTCAAAGTGCTGGTTTTGACCTACAAAGCCCTAAATGGTTCTGACCTATCTTACCTGTCCAAACGTATCTCCCCCTATGAGCCTTCTAGAACTCTTAGATCATCTGGGGAGGCCCTGCTCTTGGTCCCACCAGCCTCGCAGGTAAGGCTAGTCGGAACGAGGTACAGGGCCTTCTCGGTGGTGGCTTCTCGGCTATGGAACACCCTCCCCAGCAACATAAGGCAGATACCAACTCTCCTAAGCTTCAGGAAAGCCTTAAAGACATGGTTGTGCATGCAAGCTTTTAATGAATGAGAACATGGACTTTACATGACCTGTATGAAGACTTGAGGATTCTGGATGAATAGATTTTAATCTTGGACATTCTTAAAATTTTATATAATGTGACTTTATTTTGTAATGATATCTGTTTTATATGAACTGTTGTTTTGTAGATTGTTTTATATGAATTGTTGTTTTTACATTGTTTTTAGGCATTGAATTTTTGCCTATTTACTGTAAGCCGCTTTGAGACTCCTCGGAGAGAAAGGTGGGGTAAAAGTGATGCAAATAAATAAATAAATAAATAAATAAATAAATAAACTGCTTGGCCATGCTCCTATGATTGCTTCATTCACAATACTTCTGAAACTATAGAATACAGTACTGCTGTATACTAGAATCCTTTACTCCTGATTATTGTATGCACTCATGTATAAGTGAAGCAATTTTAAACAAGCAATTGACTGGAAAAAAATGGGTACTGTATTGTACTTTAACTCTTATCAGAAAAGAAACCATCCCAGTATAGTGGTGAAAGACACTGGCTTTTTCCATCCTGGGAGAACCTAAAGGAAGCACCAGCGTCCTCTACTCTCTCTGCCTTGGCACTACTTTGGACCTTTTAAAATAGCTGGGCGGAAAAATGTCAATGGTCACTAGCCATTTGAGGCATTTCCCTCTGTTAAATAACCCTTGGCTTATCCACGTGTCATATCAAAATCCATAATTTTGATGCCAAAACCTGCCATTGACATATACACGAGGTAGACTTATATGAGTATATACAGCACAGGAAGTCAGAGATCATGTTTTCCTCTACCTCAACCTGACAAACCAGTGAGGGGAGCATCACAGCTTCTTCGTTTTCACCAAAGTCTATGAAAATACCTCATCTGAAAAAAAAAAAAAACCCTTCCACCTTACAGACACCCTTCTGCCTTACTGCTGGCTCACCACCCTTCACTGCTGTGCACTAATAGGCCACTTATTTAATATACAATTTTAGTCTGAGCCCCAATTGTTTCTGAGAGACAGGTAGGCTCGCAGGGCGTAACGCCAGAATAAATTTATTCTCTCTGGTGTTGCAAGTCAGATTCCAATTCTAGGCAGCTGAATGCGTCTGGCGCTTTTCAATATTTACTGTTCATCTCAATGGAACCATTTTTCTATTAATATTTTTCTTCACCTTTCTCCCTTTCCCATCGTCTTTTTCTCTTGCATTTTCCTTCACCTTTTTTCAGCTCGGCTATTTGGCAGCTGCTGACTTTTTGTGCAGACAAGGGCTGGCTTGCCTTGGCTCTTCTGTTAAACCTTAATACATTCATTTCACCCTGTCAGGAAAAAAGGGAGGAGAGAGTGAGGAATACAATAGGAAGAATGAAATAGCATATACAAGAAGCATCGGGAATATTGTATGTTAGGAAATTGTTCATGAATATGTTTAAAGTTACTGCCATCCTATTTTTTCTTTTCCCCAAAGTTTCTAGTTAATCACCATTTTTGGGATTACATAATATGTTAGACACTCATAAAATCTGTTTCTGCAGAGATGATGGTGGGACAAAACATTGCCATTTTGTCCCATCTTTATATAAAAAAATTCTAGCCAAAACCAAATCAAATCTCTTCATCAATTCTATTTTAATATCACAATCTATGCACATCTGATTGGGCTAAGAAATATTTTAAATCAGATAGGTTTAATTTAACCTCTTTTTTACCATGTCAACTTTGATTTTGAAAAAGAAATGTCACAGGAACAACTATGGGTGCATTTACACCAGTGGTTCCCAATCTTTGGTCATCCAGGTGTTTTGGACTTTAGCTCCCACAGTTCCTAGTAGCTGGTAAACTGGTTGGTCTTTCTGGGAGTTGAAGTCCAAAACAACTGGAGGACCAAAGGTTGGGAACTAGTCAAATGTGGGCTAGGCAAAACTACAGTTATGTGGATCTCTAATTGATTAAGAGAATGAACCCAGAGGGTGCCCACCAATGCTTTCTCTTCATCCTGGAAAGAAGTCATGAGTGGAGTGCCATAAGCAGGGTTCCATCCTGGGCCCGGTTCTCTTCAACATTTTTATTAATGACTTAGGTGAAGGACTAAAAGGCATGATCATCAAGTTTGCAGACAACACCAAATTGGGAGGGATAGGAGCAGAATCCAAAACGTTCTTCACAGATTAGAGAGATGGGCTGAAACTAACAAGATTAAGTTCAACAGGGACAAATACAAGATACTCCACTTAGGCAGAAAAAATGAAATACACAGACCACACCTGGAATACTGTGTCCAGTTCTGGCACCGTAGCTGAAGGGAGATGTTGACAAGCTGGAATGTGTCCAGAGGAGGGCAACTAAAATGATCAAGAGTCTGGAGAACGTGGCTTAAAGAGTTGGGCATGTTTAGCCTGCAGAAGAAAAGGCTGAGAGGAGACATGATGACCATGTATAAATATGTGAGGGGATGTCATAGGGAGGAGGGAGCAAACTTGTTTTCTGCTGCCCTGGAGATTTGGATGCAGAACAACGGCTTCAAACTACAGGAAAGGAGATTCCACCTGAACATCAGGAAGAACTTCCTCACAGTGAGTTCGGCAGTGGAACTCTCTCCCCCGGACTATGGTGGAGGCTCCTTTTTTGGAGGCTTTTAAGCAGAGGCTGGATGGCCATTTGTTGGGGGTGCGTTGAATGTAATTTTCTTGCTTCTTGGCAGGGAGTTGGACTGGATGGCTCACGAGCCCTCTTCCAACTCTATGATTCTATGAACCACAGATCTACACTGTAGAAATAAAACTGTGACTCCCATAATGCCGTAGCATTGAGTGGTGTCCATCTGCATTACTTCTACAGTGTACATGAACCCTGTGGGTGTCACACAGCCTTCCAGATTTTTTTTGAACTGCAATTCTCATCAGCTTTAGAGAATTCCATTTCTCATCAAGGACCTTTTTCCTAGTTAACAGCTCATTCTTACGAGCAACTGGAATTAAGAGACTTAATTTAAGGATATGAACGTACTTTGGGGATTACATTTTACTCCACCTAATAAAAATAGTTGAAGCAAAAGAATAGTTTACAGTCCCTTTATGCCAATGTCCTGCTCATTATATCCACGTAAAATATTTACTTGGAAGTTAACTGTTGATTTTGCCCTATGGTTATGCTTCATCTGCAATAATATCTCCAGATAGACATTGTCTGAACTCAGCTGTTTATATGGGGAAAATCCATAGAACAGTGGTTTCCAACCTCCAGGTGTTTTGGACTTCATCTACCACAATTCTTGATCATTGGACTAACTGACTGGGGCTTCTGGCAGTTGAAGTCCAAAACAACTGGAGGATGAAAGTTTGAGAGTCACTTAGACACTTGCTCAGCGGCATGGTTCTGTTTCTTCCTTTTACAAGAACTTAGGAGATGCATTTCCAGAGTGGAAGGGTAAGCAGAGTTGATTTGGTGTTAATGCCAAACTTTAAATGTTTTGACTATAAAACTGAAACACCATTGCCTATTCCCTGCAGAGCACCATTCTTGCTCTCCCTTCTTTTGCTTCTCCTTTCCACACTGTAGCCTTTTGCATGTCTTGGGCATTAATCCCTCACTGCCGGAGTGTGTAAATTAAAGAATAATAGAGCTGCAGAGGCATAAGCTTGCAATGATGGGGAATGTGTTTGTCTGCTAAGAAGCAATTTCAGCGAAAATTAACTCAATTTCATCTGAAATAGTGAAGACCGGCACAAGCTGGCAGATCCCTGAGGACAGTAAAATTACTTTGTCAAAGCTCCGCTTGCTAAAATTAACCAAGCAAGCACGCTAGGTTATTGGTGAGGTGCTGGTAGTAGGTTTTAATGAACAAAAATAGCTTTTTGGATAAATAAGGAAGATCACATTTTGCATTTTGCTAATATTTGCAATCAAGGCACTTTTTTGAAGGCAAGACCTTCTGTTTCCTATTGTCTCCAGCATTCTCTTGAGATAAGTCCTTGTTGCAGGACTTGTAAGGACTTTTCTGATCAGTAGAATAATGGCACTGAGTAGCCTGATACAACACCTCTTATTGAGATCCATTGGATTTTGTTATACCACTGAAGAAATCCGAATGACTTTTAATGGGAAGTGCTGCCCTATATTCAACACTTACAAGTTAGGAGAGGCATAGGACTGACAAGTTCGTGTTGCTGCTATTAATCTCACTAGATAATCCTCAAACTAGAATCAATCTATTCACTAAATTGTTTAAGGCTGAGAACACACAGGTAAATTCCATTGATTCAATTGCTGTTTTCTTGTTGGGACTAACAATAGAACCCAGGCTATTCAGTCTCCAAGGCCTTCTCTGTTTTATGGTTATAAAAAGCATTTTAAAGACACATTGTCCCATTCCTTATGAAAATGGAGTGCCTAAGACCAGAAATACCTCTAATGCATTGCATGCCAAACTAAATGGATGTAAACAATTGAATTTGTAAAGCAAGAGTAGGCAACTAAGGGAAACTACTGGGTTTTATCGGGGTTGTATCCCTGGAAGACTATGGAGGGCTACATACAAAATAACACCACATAACATGATTTTTGTCCCTGGGTTATAAATGTCACCCTCTAATTGGTTTTATAATAAAAACATGAAAAAGATTTATTAAACTGCAAAAACATTGTTTTGTGGGACATCCTTCATCACATTTTGCTATAATTTTTCAATGAATATCTCATAGAGTCTCAACCAGTTCAACGTAGTTTGTGGCAGCCACAAAAACGAAGGTTCTGGAGTAGAACAACTACTTTCAAGGTCAGTACCACACAAGTAAACAGGAAATAACACTTTCAAATGATGTTCCCAAACTTTGGTTTTTAGATTTTTTGAACTTCACCTCCCACAATTCTTGACTGATGGTAAAGTTGCCTGGGGAGTCTGGGAGTTGAAGTAGAAAATCCCTGGACGATGAAAGTTTGGGAACTACTACTTGAAAGAGTGATGGAGGGATTTTCACCATGTTTTGTGATGGGCAGGCACCACTTCTTGTTTCTGTTTAGAGAAAGAGTCTCCTGGGCATAAAGTGGTCCAGGGTGGATATGCTAAAAAAATGTGGGTACAACATGATATTTCTTTCCGGATTTTACTACTGGAGGTTTCTGGAGACCGCAAAAACAGAGCTAAGGACCATAGTTGCCCCACCTCTATTGTAAAAGGAGCAGTATACTCATCACATAGAGATAGAATCCTTATAATATGGATCCCCCTTTATTTTATTTAGACCAGTGGTTTCCAAACTTGTTTGGCCTGCTGCCCCCTTTCCAGAAAAAATATTACTCAGCACCCCTTTGAAAGGGGTGTGTGGTGTAGAGGGGTGGGTGTGGCTCCTGCTCAAGAGGATGGGGCTGAGCCTCTCCCCTAGTTCAAGATGCAGGGCTGGGAGGGGGAGGGGGAAGTGGGCGGGGCCACAAATGGGCGGCCAGGGCTGGAATGGGTGGAGTTATGAGCTCTGAGGCAGGGCTGAGCTTCTCTCCCTGTCCTGGACACAGGGGGCGGGGTTAGAGAAGGAGGTGGGGCCTCTTCCCAAGTGCCTGATGGGGCTGAGCCTCTATACCCCACCCCCGTATTCTAACAAGAACCTCAGGGGAGATATACAGAGGCTCAGGCCTGTCTCGCGCTCTTGGGAAGAAGCCCTGCCCCCACCCCAGCCCCACCTTTTAGTCCTAAAAGGCCTCTCAGGAGAGGTATAGAGGCTCAGCCCTGTCTCGGGCTCTTGGAAGGAGGCCCCGCCCCCTTCCCTGTCTCCGCCCTTTGTGTCCCAACAAGCGCCTCAGGGGAGGTATAGATTCTCAGCCCTGTCTTGGGCTCTTGGGAAGAAGCCATGCCCCTCCCCTGGCCCCACCCCCATGTCCTAATAGGTGCCATCACCGCCCCCCTGGATTGCTGCAGCACCCACCAGGAGGTGGTAGCGCCCACTTTAGGAATCACTGATTTAGACAAATGTAGTCTGGCTTATGCCTTACAAAAATCTCAGGCATGGCAGTTAGTAAGAATTACTCCTTATGCCACCGGACACATAAAATGAGTTTGCTTTGCAGCAACAAATTGATTGTAAAAAAAGAAGGAATTAGGATTGACCATAGCCAATACCCAAAGTTGCCCTTTTGTGAATTTTTATGAATGCATTCAGAACTAGAGCTGTACACTGACCAACCGGATGAGCACCAAAAACAGTGAGCTACATAAGCAAATTATTTATTTCAAAATTGCACATTTTTCTTTGTCTCTTCCCCACCCCTTGTCTTTTTGGTGCACATTTGCATCTTTTCTTTCAAAAATAATGGAAAGCTGCTGCATAAGCCTTGCCAAGTCTTTCACTAACTGGAGTGGTTCACTGGCAAAGAATTATTTCCTCTTGCTGATGCATATTTATCATCCAGGAGTTGTTTGTTAGGGGAGAACAAGGCTACATTTTCTTGGCTGTTGTCAGACCTAAACGTCAGGAGGAAAAACCCAGAGCATAACCCTGCTGCCTACTGCAACAAAATTGAGGTGCTCTCTCCCGGGAGTGAATTACCAGCCCCTCTGCTAATAAACAAAAACATAGAGTAGTAAATTCAGGCCCAGTACCCAATTCTCTTTGATAGGATTAATTACAGTTATGTCTCTGGTTGTCATTAAAACCAGCAAACACATTCTATATAAGAAGTAAATTGCCAACCAGGCAGCAAATTATCAGGACTACCATGCTTCTTTGGAACTTGTTGTCACAATATTCATCTGTCTGGTGGTTATTTTTCATGTTTATCCATCTTCCCCATTAACATGGTGATTTTGGCTTGAAGGGCATTTCTGTCTTTAAAAGTGCAAGATAAAATACTCTCTTGATGTTTCTCTTCTTTGGTGACAGCATGCAACTGCCCTTTGAAAAAAAAAATCTGCTTTAGTAAACTGCTTAAGTCAAGTCTCTCCTATTTTTGACTTAACTGAGGTCAACTTAGTGAATCAAAAACATTAGCCAAAGATGTTGCAGGGAGAAATTCTAGGTCCTGGCCAAGGAAAATATCCTGTTTTGATATCCATATGAAAGACAACAATAGTGGGTCAGGGCTCAATGATTTGATTGGACTGGACAGTTGAATGGACAGATCAGTCTTCTTTCATGACAACATTACTAAATGTGCATTTTTTTTATGGACATGGAAAAAAAAATAACCGAATGGGGGTAAAGGTACAATTTTGTGGAGTTCTATCAGAGATTGGAGAAATTATTTGCAACTCAGAAGGAAGTAGCTCTATGCTTGTAGTAAGGTAAAAAACAGAGGGCAGGGACCTCTTTATAGGTACAGGTTAAGTAAAATTTAGGGGTTTATTATTCCATATCCAAAATGTTTGGAACCAGGAGTGTTTTGTATTTTGGTGTTTTTGTTTTTTCAGATTTTGAAATATTTGTATTTGCATATATGTACATAATGAGATATCTTTGAGCTGGGACCCAGGTCTAAGCACAAAATTCATTTATGTTTCATAGACATCTTACACACATAGTTTAATGGTAGTTTTATACAACATTTTAATAATTTTGTGCATGAAACAAACTCTGTGTACATTGAACTATCAGAAAGTAATATATTACTATCTCAGCCACCCAGATGTACTATTTTGGATTTTGGAGTATTTTGGAATTCCAGATAAAGGATGTTTTAACCTGTTTTGTTTCAGGAAATTAATTCAGAGCTAATACAGGAGCCAAAAGCTAGACACACATCATTATCATTATTATCACCATTACTTACGAGTATATAGTGCTGTCACTGTACATGGTGCTTTACAAATAAAAGGAATTAAAAGAGTTCACTGTCCTCAGGCCTATAATCTAATTAAGATATGACACAAAAGAAAAAAGAGATGGCAGTGCGGGAGGGGAATAACTCCAGCCGATACCGCCTCTTCTTCTCTCCCTCCAAGACCATGGATGTCACAGCTGGGATGGAAGGAGGCCCTTTTATCTGCTTCTGAGCCAAAGCACAATGGGGCTGTGTTATATAAGCTTCTAATGCTTACTCCTATGCAGGCTGGTGTGCTGTTAGCCATAATGGGGAAAATACCTCATGCATAAGCCTTCTAACAAAGGGAGAACAAATGCTAACTTCCAAGATGAAGGAGATAATAAGCTTGTGAACACTGATCCAGAAAATGTCAATTCTCACCTAGACTTCTAATTCAGAAAAAAAAGGCCAGGTCATGGAAGATGGGGAATACATATGCAGTCCTATATACCTTTGATCCTCCCAGTGTTTTGGATTTCAATGCCCAGAAATCCCAGCCATCTTACCAGCTGCTAGGAATTGTGGGAACTGAAGTCCAAACACTTTGAGAACCAAAGGTTGGGAAACACTGCTCTATACTGATGTGTCAACTCACAAGGAATGTGTCACCCCAGGCCAGGATGAACAGCTTTCAAAAGCTTCAGGGACAGGCAAAAATGACCAGATGTTTCTTGGATCATAAGTAAGTTTTATTTTAGGCTTACAGAAAAAAACAAAAAAACAAAAACAAGGACATATATCCCAGTGCCAGCCTATCTTATATAGGAGGAATCAATGGCATCTTTAGAACAATGTTTTATAGTTCACCTTATCTCTACCAGCTAGCATCATCATCACCACATGACCCTCTCAGCCAATCAAAAGTGCACATTTCTCTTTCTCTGACTTGTCTGGTCAGGAGGGCATGGCTTTTGCTTGATCACATCATTTTCTGTTCTCTAAAGATGAGCATTTGTCAATCATGCCTTGGTCACTATTTTGCCATCCAATCATAAGGCAAGGAGAAGAAGGGCAGAAGTCTGAGCGTTTTTCTCATGATTCAGCAATTTCTGCACAAAATTGTTTTGCAAACAAACAAACAAATGCTATGTCTCTCAGTGGTGTTCAAAATAGCAAACTTGCTTCACCCCATCCTCATGCCAATTATAAATTAGTCTCATGTCATCTTGTGGTGCAAACCCTGTTTAAAAGCAAGGGCCATTAAAACTTGATTGGGCTATATGCTGCAGAGCATGTGTAGAACTCCTATTGTTCCTTGCTACTCTTGTCAATTGTTTCACCCAAAGAAAGCCCTCATTGTAATGCTTTCTCTCTGCTGCTACCAACACTAGGGACTTCATCAGACAGGTTTAGGGCTCTGTTTCCATGCACTTTGGAAACAGAGCCCTACAGGAGCCCCACGGAGGCCATCACACGACATAAGGGCATTTCAGCAAAACTCCATGGGGTTCTGTTTCTTAAGCACATGGAAACAGAGCCCTACACCTGTTTTCACCCGTTATAAACTGAAAGGGTTCCTGTTCTTTTTGATGCAGAGTGTTTCGGGAATAGTGGTGGATCAATAAACCACTTTCAGAGATCAAATTTGGTTTTAACACTTTTCTTGTAATATTCATTGATAATCACAATAGAATCATATCAAAATCACATCAAGAGAGAGCTCTCATTCACATGTACATCCATACATCCATACTCACACACAGGCCTTGTTCTGAAGAGGTGTGGATGCTCCATTGCTGTGGTTACGGAAAGCGTGCTGGATCTTTTAGGCCCCCTGCATTTATAGCCTAAAGTTTAGTCCTTCTTTCAGTGAATGTGCTGTTCTGTTCTTATGGCATGGTTTCAAAACATTCTACATCTTAGGCTGTATGACTTATGGGGTACCACCTGCACACTTTATGGTCCATTGTTATTTGGATATGCCTTACTGAACCCTCGTTTTATCTTGCCAGGTTAGATACGCCTTGTGGATTCCTCGCTTCACCTACCAAGTCCATCCCATATCATGTGTTGCATGGACTCCATTTTCTTTTGAGGCTTGTGTTTCTTCTTTTCTTCTTAAGTACCCACACAAACACTCCAATTTCTTACAGTGCTACCCGACTCCAGAGGAAAAAAGTGGGGGAAACATTTTAAAAACAGAAACAATTTAACACAATTCCAGTTAAAGACAATAACATATTTTAAATAAAATATTGAACAATCCACAAGGTTAAATCAGGAGGAAAAGCTAAAACAGTTAAATATGTATATATTATATATACAGTAGAGTCTCACTTATCCAACATAAACGGGCCGGGAGAACGTTGGATAAGCAAATATGTTGGATAATAAGGAGGGATTAAGGAAAAGCCTATGAAACATCAAATTAGGTTATGATTTTACAAGTTAAGCACCAAAACGTCATGTTACACAACAAATTTGACAGAAAAAGTAGTTCAATATGCAGTAATGTTATGTAGTAATTACTGTATTTACGAATATAGCACCAAAATATCACGATATGTTGAAAACATTGACTACAAAAATGCGTTGGATAACCCAGAACGTTGGATAAGCGAGTGTTGGATAAGTGAGACTTTACTGTATTTTAAAAATGGTTAGGCCTCAAAAGCTTTCCCAAAATGTCATGTTTTAGCTTGATTCCTGAAAGAAATCAATGTTGGTGTAATCAAGGCCAAAAAAGAGGGGCAATTCATAACATCCTTCTTTCACATCCCTATACAATGTATTATTCCACACTAGAGAGACATGAAGAAAGGCTCCTCCAGAAGATGTATGCTCTTGGGCAGGTATACATAAGGAGAGATGTTCCTTTGAGTATGGACCCAGGAGATTTAAGGCTTTGACGTTGAACACCAGAATCATGAATTTTGACCTGAAATGAATTGGTAGTCAGTGCAGCTCCTTTCAGACTGGTGTTACATGTTGTCTAGATTGTGCTGAAGAGACCCCAGATGATTTGAAATGGAGTCATGTGGTGCTCTCGATCAGAAATCCGATGCCAATTAATTTAGTTCTATTGAACCAAACAAGTTTGCAGAAGATTGGCTTGCAAGTAAACCGAGAGGTCATGCAGAATTAGAAGGAGTCAAGGGAAAGAAGTGGGTCCTGAGACATGTATGCCAGTGACTTGCAGTGGCAAATCAATTGTTTCATTGATAAGCCCTTCCTTATCACAACTCTGCTATGTCTACCTCCCACTTGAAGTATTTGTTGAATGGGCCTATGGCAGGCCTGAAAAATCTGACCCGTTTAAAGGGTCAATATTAAAAAAAATTCAAACCAATTCTCCTCCCTCCTTCCCTGTCTGACCAAGAAGATAGGTAGCAAAAGGGCCAACCAGCGAAGGGGAAGTTCCATCCCTTTGCCAGACTCTCATTGTTCCCTTTGCAGTCTGCATCCAGCCTGGGGGAAGCCATCCAATGCTGGACCCAGGCGAACCCTCTGTCCTGCTGCTGCATGCTGAGCCGCTGCTGGTGTCCAACCGAGGTGTGCGGGTGCACTTCAGAAAGGGGGTTGCTCTTGCCCTCCATTGTGATGCCTAGGGCACCTTTGGCCCCTGACCCTGTGGCCATTACTGTCCAGGATGAAGAAGGCTTGGGTTTTTTCCCATGTCAGCAAGATTCAACTCCTTTCCAGATGCCTCATGTTGACATTTCCGAGCCAGAGCCAATTAAGAATGCCCTTGAAACTGTGCCAGCTCTCCCAGATTCTAACGGATCGCAAAGACAAAGTTTGCAGAGAAGCGCCAGATTAGTGGAGCGTGAAGACTATGGCTAAACCCTGTTCTCTTGCGAAGAATTTGGAAGTTAGACACCTGGCTGTGACTGTGACAAGCTCAGTTCTCTTGGGAAGTTTTAGGGAGTCAGGCACCTGCTTTGGGGGAGCTTATGAAGTTCAATAAAAGTACTGTGCTGAGAACTTTCTTTTGTGGTGTCAACTTTACCTCTGACTGGAAAGCAACATCGTCTCTAGCTCCTGGAATTCAAGCAGCCTGAAGGTGCACTACTCTTGAGTAGACCGGGCGCCGGTCTACCTCCCTGCTCAAGTTTGGAGTGCATTTCAGCTCCTGTTCATTTAGTTCCTTCCTTGCTTTGAAATCCTGCCTTTGGACATTTTCTCCAGAGAACTCTTATTGCCTCTTTGATCCTTTTTCTCCACTCAATACACGGGCCGAGTTCGGTTTTGAGAATTTGGACTCTAATACTGGACATAAGACTATCACTTATTGGACTAATTTTGATCTTTTCTGGAAGGTCAATTGCTTATTCAACTTTGCTGCTTATTTCCTTTTGGAACTTTATTTGCTTTAATAAAGATATTATATTGTTATTGGTCTCTGTGTTGGTTTTCAGTGCTCTCGCTGCGTTGGGGTGTAACATCCATCTTCTTCTCTTCCTCCTCCTGTTCCTGCCCACTGGAGGGACACAGTTTTTTTTCCTTTATTGCAGTGGCTGGCTCTTTCCCTTTCTTTGCTCCAGGGCAAGCCATTCACTTTTTGAAGTCACCCTACCACTCTTGTGTTGGTTGGTCCCGTAAGTAAGAAAGCAGCAACGATCAGGGTCCCCTTCCACACAGCTGGATAAAAATCCCACATTTTCTGCTTTGAACTCTAATATGTGGCAGTGTGGACTCAGATACCCCACTTCAAAGCAGATATAACCCAGAATATCTGCTTTGAACTGGGCTATCTGAGTCCACACTGCCATATAATCCAGTTCAAAGCAGCTATTGTGGATTATCTGCCTTGATATTCTGGGTTATATGGCTGTGTGGAAGGACCCTCAGGGCTCTTCCACACAGCCATATAACCCAGAATATCAAGGCAGAATAACCCACAATATCTACTTGGAACTGGGTTATCTATGTCCGTACTGCCCTATATCCCAGTTCAATGTTTGGTGCTAAATTTGCAAATATAGTAATTCCTACGTAACATTGCCATGTATTGAACTGCTTTTTCTGTCGATTTGTTGTAAAACATGATGTTTTGGTGCTTAATTTGTAAAATTATAGTGTAATTTGATTTTTAATAGGCTTTTCCTTAATCCCGCCTTATTATCCAACATTTTCGCTTATCCAGCGCTTTTATTTTTCAGTGATTAGTTTTGGGGGGGGGGGGGCTGCCAAAATTCTGTTTGTCTACACTTGAAAATTACCTAGGGCTGGCCTTGCCCAGATGCCACTGGCATGTCACCAAAGTTCAGCAGCCATATTCTTCAGGCCAGAGACACATGATTGCTTCTAGGTTTCCCAGGTTATCTTGGCATTTTGTTGGGTGAGAAGGTTTGACGATGAAAGATTTATTTCATCCTCAAACTTGAGATCACCTCAAGCTTGGAGTCAGAGCTTTGAAAGATTTCCAACTTTCTACAACTCCCAAAATGCCAAAATCTGTGTTAACTGGCAGATTCATGTAAGTCAATCTAAAAACTTTTCTGAGCTCTGTGTAGAATTAGTAATGAAAGTGAATACCCACAAGCATGTTGTTACATTTGCTTGCATTCCTAATTCCCTTGGCAATTCCTGTTTATGAAATCTTGTGAAATCCAATGAGCAGAGCTTGAAGGAGTCACTGTTTTGGACTACTACTCCCTGCATCTCCTAGCCAGACTCTGGAGTTCTTGGGTGCATCTACACTGTAGAAAAAATGCAGTTTGACGTCACATAATGCTATGGAATCATGGGAGTTGTAGTATTACAAGATCTTTAGTCTTCTCTGCCAAAGAGTGTTGGTGCCTCACCAAACTACAAATCCCATGGTTCCATAGCTTGGAGTCATGGAAATTAGAGCGGTGTCAAAGTACATTAATTCTACAGTGTTATGAACCCCTTACTTTCACTAAATGGACCCTCAGAAGAATTTACTGTACTTCTGATCAGCAGCAAAGCTATCCAAGAACAGTTACTTTACAAGTTAGCTGGGGTGAGAGTTGAACCCATTAACCCTGAAGTTTTGCTTCCCACGCCCTGTTTATACTAGCACTCAATCTACTTTTTAGGTCAGTCTTAGATTTCTTCTCTACCATCATTCCCCCCCCCCCACCCTTTTGGGGGCGGTGGTGGTAAGGAATCCTGTAAAGATGGCATTCAAAGGCTTACATGCCAAGGGTGATATGGGGATGTTCCTGTGATCTCTTCCCTCACCCTTGAAAAAAGATTTGGAACATTTTAATAAAGTGGATTATAAGGACTTGGACACAAAAGCAACCTGTTTCCTACTGATGGAAGCTTTAATCTTCTCCTTGGGCTGCTGACAAAGGCTTTTCTTTTTTAAAAAAAAAATCCAGGAGCACAAAGAGGAAAATAGAAGAAAAGGAGAATATACCCAGAGAGAGGTGCAAGATGTTGAAAGACACCCATGAACTGAAGTAGCTGGGGTGCTAATTGTATTCTCTTTACCTGGGGCCTATTCCCCTTTTTCTTTTCCAATTCTGGATCAATGGTGAAGGCAGGTGAGCCAGATGGAGGAAGGAAGCAACTTTGATTTGAACAAATCTCAGTGGTAAGAAAAGGCATTAAACAAGAAAGCCAAGTCACATCAACAATTAAAAGGTGAAGTACCTGCTTTTCCTTTGAAAGCAGAAAGACCTCTGCTTTGTGGAGACAGAATCAGCTCCCTAACCCTGCACCCAATTTTGTGCCGGTTCTATTCATAGCTAAGAGAAAGTATGTGACCTAAAACCGTGTTCCACTTTCACACTCCTACTTGCTTACATACACAGAGCAACTGCATACTGGGCATTTAAAGGGATGAGAACACACTTGTGTCTGAGATCCAGTGCATAATGGTGCAGGAAATTTTGGACTCTGGATTTAATTATCTTAATGGGCTATACTCTTCTGTAGATAATGAGTGCTGCTTTGCTTGCTTCAAAAGGTGTTGTGTCAGTCCTGCTGTATTTAAGGACTCTTTTGCTCATTATATTGAGTGGGGTCCTGGAATGCCAGCCAAGAATCTGCTGTGTTGATACCATTCATAGTTAACCTAGGAAGGGCTTTGAGGAGGAAAGCTCATGCCATGCTTAGTCCAGACTCTTTGAGATTATGCAAACAAGCAAATTAGTTCTTTGTGAAGATCAGTCTCAAAAGGGGACTGCAAAAGGTACTCTTGTTTTGGAAATGGTTTGGCTGACTGTTTGAAGGCTTGCATGGAATTTGCTTATTCAACTCCATTGAACTGCATTATATGAGTCTACACTGACCATGAAATGCAGTTTCAATGCAACCATAAAACTCTCTTGTGAACAGAATTGTTGCAGTGGCTTGCAACATCTATACTAGGTTTGTTTTCTTACCAGAGGATCTGCTGTGCTACAACACTGAAGGTTCAAGCTATTTGCCCTGCTAGAAGAGTTTTAGCCCATCTTTCTGGACTTCAGTTTATCTGGAAAATGAAGCTCTTTTTGGAAACAGACTCTCGTGGAAGGGCATGCATAGAAAATACTTCCCATTTTATCCTTACAACCACATGAGGTAGATGCTTTTTGACAATTCAGCTTGACTGTGGACCAGGGGTTCTGTTAGTTCAGAAGTGCATCGCCATCACACTAAGGACTTCATCATATGGTTTTCCTCCTCCGTTTCTATACACTTCAAAGACGTATTCCCACAGAGCTCATCAAAGGACACAGAGTTGCTTCTGGTGGTTGCTCATGGTATTCTATCATCTCAGCATGTAGAAATGAGAGGATTAGAGAGCTGGTCAGGAATCAAATCCATTCTACTACATGTGCATAGAAACACCTAAAAATTGACATTTTTCTTTGGGATGCAAAGAGGTGGATTTCTCGGTTTACACTCCCTTTTAAGTGTCCTTCCATGATCCTTTGTGGGATGAGGTTCTGGGACAACAACAATAATTTCTGGAGGCTTCAGTGGTCTTAGAGCACAGCACCTTTTCACCCTCAACCAAACACTCTTTGGAGCCTTGGTTTCCCCACTTCCAGCCTATGTTGCCAGCTCCTAGCATGTATGCTTCATAGTTAGTTTGTGGTAAGTTTCTTTCAGGGACATATTTGCATTTTGATACTTGGCTTCTTGTATTGCTTTCTAGCCCTCTCTGTTCCATGGCCCTCAAAGCCTTCACCCTAGTGCTTGGCAAAGATTTGCTGCAGCATTTCATGTCCTTCATTCTCTTCTGAAGTGTTTCCCTTTTGGGGGTTATAAGCTTGCCACCTTTCCCTGTCATTGAATGCCCCTACTCTTCTGTTATGGTTGAATAGTGAAAAGTAAATTAATTTTTAATGTACTTTTAATTTTAATATCCTCGAGTGCCACTGTGTAAATGTTAAGCACTCAGATAGGAGGTTGTGAGGAGCACACTGACGCATCTGAACAGACAGACAGAAGCTTTCAGCAGGAGTAAGATTGGAGGTTTTTAAAAAACAAAACAAAAAAAACATGTTTTTATATGAAAAAGTCTTGGCAATGACTTGCAGATCCTCTCCACTTTTTCATTTTGTCACAGAATTAATCTTCCTAACCTCCACCCCCCACTAATACTGGAATGAGTTCTGAATGACTCATATAAGATTCAAAGCAAGGAACTGTTTCAGTATCTGTTTTAGTAAGATCATTTTTTCCTGCAACCTGAAAGATATGCAGTTTTGCCAATGAGGCAGTATTCTCAGCCTTTAGTCCTCCAGATGTTTTGGATCTCAGTTTCCTGAATTCATCTATCACCCTTGGCCATGCTGGTGAAGGCTTCTGAGAGCTAAATTACAAAGGCTGGTCAAAGGTTGGATTCACATTACAGGAAAAGAGATTCTGCTTGAATATTAGGCAGAACTACCAGATGGTAAGACTGATTTGCCATGGAATATGCTGCCTCAGAGTGTGGTGGAATTACTTTCTCTGGAGGTTTTTGAGCAGAGGCTGGCTGGCCATTTGTCAAGAGTCCTTTGATTGTGGGTTCCTTCATGTCAGAATGAGATTGGACTGGATGGTCCTTGGGGTCTATTCCAACTCTAGGAGTTATTATTTAGACTCCTGTGATAGGACCCTTTCACACTACTCAAGGAGATCTTTATATTCCATGTCAATGCCGTGGCAGGATCCTCCGGAATCATGGGGTTTGTAGTCCAGTGGGACAGAATTGCTCTGTGGCTGAGAATTCTCAGGGCTCTTCCTATGCTGCCAATTTCAGAATTCTTGAGGACATTAAAGTGGAATCATAGGGTTATTATAGTGTAGTGTGAACACAACATAGCGATTGTAGCCAAATGAAACAATAAAATGGTGGTTTTCATTTCTCCTTCTCTTGGCAAAGGTTGCTTCAAAGGTCTCTTACTCCTTCACCATGAAATAAAATTATGCTTTACTCCCCTCCATAGAAGAAAATTTTTACCCTTCATGTATCAGTTCTAAATATATTCACTAGTATGAGACAAAGGAGATAATGGCACCCCTTTCCATCCCACATGCACAAGCTGAGTAGGTTAGAAGCCAAGTCTTTGACATTGCCAACTAGATCATGTATCTCAGTATCTCTGAGGACTGCAAGCACATCTAGAATGGAAAGCAGAGCACATTTCCCTTTGCTTTCCAGGAGACAGAAATGACCATCAATTTGTGGGGGATCCAGCACTTGCCTCTTGAGATAGTTGTCCCATCTGCCTAGTGACAGGAGAGAATCTATCCAGGTCCAAAGGCTCTACTACCCCACCCTTCAAAGAATCTCCCAAGTTTCATTTGACAGAATAAAAAGCACTGCAACTTATACGGTAAAAATACCCATTCTTGATGGCTAAATGAGATGTTATATATTAAAATGATGGAGGACTGGGGCTGGTGTAATAGTTAGATGTGAATAAACAAACAAACAAGCCATTTATTCTTTTTTGTGTAGTTAAACAAGAAGGTAGAAGGTTTCTTTTTTCCTCAGTAAAAGTGCATAACAAGAGGTACCTTACCTTCGTGCTGCTGGTTGCTCTAAGGGGCATAATGCAACATTCCCAAGCTCCATATGCTTGCTTGCTTGAGGATTTGGCAAATTTTACATTTTGTAAAATAATAACTTTTCTGAGCTTTGTCCAACACATCTGGAGAGCCCAAGTTTCCAGATGGCTGCTCTGAATGAACCACTTCTCTAAATATTCTATAACTCATGATAGTCATAGATACTCACAGATGTGAGGAGATGAGGTCTGTTTTGTTACTATGTTTTTTAAAAAACAGCTTTGAGAAATTCATGGAAAGTAGATCTATCATTGGCTATTTGCCTTCAGTGCAACATTTGCATAGTGATTTAAAAAGTTGTTTGTGCTCTTTCTGCCAAAATTGGTATTCAAGGTAACTTCACAGCCATCAGTTCCTACAAACCTTAAAATGATGAGCAAAACCAGAATATTATACAGTATATCCAAAATACTGATGCACAGAAAAAATATGGTGCAAACTAATGTGTTATGCAAACACACATGCAAAGTATGTGCTGCATACTTTGCAGAGTATGCTTTGTACCTTGTGCAGGTAAGGTGATTCTGACAGAATCAGGGCTTACTGAATCTTAGTGGGTTTCCTCTGAAGTGGACTGAATCCAAAGTGGGAAGCTGCAGAAGCAGAAACTGTTTGTCTCCAGATATACTTTCTTATCAACTTTCCATGTTGCATAGAGATGAAAGGAGATACAGGGATGTATTTTGGGACTGGCAGCATTATCTTCCAGTAACAATTCATGTTTCCACCAGATCTATCTTTGGAGAATGGCAGAGAGTAGTGTATTTCACAAGCCAAGTATTTACAAGCAGAAAATGAGCAATGCACCACTACCACTAATTCCAGTGAAATAAAGTAGAATTGGTCTTCCTTTGTTTACATACACACACACACACACACACACACACACACACACACACACACACACACACAAAGTAAGTTTACTTACTTATATTTAAGGCTTTATAGCACATCATGATAAGAAGTTGTATAACATGTATTCTGACACACACATACACACACACACACACAGAGGGAGGGGGGAAGCAGAAGCAGATTATAAATTGGAGAATGAACAAACTAAGGGCACTTCCAGACAGTGCCAAAATCCTTGTTTTAAATCTAAGACAAAAAATTCCAGGATCCTACAGCAGGTCCATGCAGAGATCTGTCAGTCCTGGGATATGCTCCCTACCATCCTCACATCCTTCCTCTATAGCATATCAAGGTGAAAGTCAGACTGGGGACATCTGCCTGACTTTTTTTAATTCACTCTGTTATGCGCTGAACTGTTTATGCATACATGTTGTATTCTTAATATAAACACAAACAGATTTGCAGGTCCAGCTCATAATGGAGGGAAGTTTTAAAAAAACTTTAAAAAAGTGTATGTGCAGTGGAGCAGTTTACACAGACGGAAGGCTGGATCTACACTGTGATAACATCTAAGCAAACTAGCTGCCAGCAATTCATAACCAAAGTGCCAAAGTGTCAACCTCAAAAGCCTGTTTAAACATCCATGTTTTTAAACTGGATCGGAAGGATTGGAGGGTAGGGGCTAATCTAATTTAATAAAAGGCAGTGTAGATCCAGCCGCTTCTACATTACAGGACTGATCCATTGTTTAGTGCCTTTATTAATGTTCTTCTTCATGTGCATTGAAGTTAAAAATATTTAGTAGTAATAGTCCCTGGAATCTGAAATGTTATAACATTTGCTTGGAAGGTGTTAGATGTTTGTCGATTGTATGCACCACCTTCATCATTCACACCTTTCTTTTTTCATTTTCTGAGATTTTGAGGCTAACTGAGCACAAAAAAAGAGAGAAGTCTTAAATAGTCTATTCTGCTCAATCACATAGTCATTTCTGACTCTTTATAACTCACAATAACTCTTGGCTCATGCAACTATTCCTCTGAAATATTGCTGCTTTCTCAACTGGGAGCACTTCTGATGTTTTCAGACAAACACTATTGTGGTTGAACCAGGGCGACCACCTGCGTTTAGTCTGATTTGACCTGCAGCAGTGAGTTCCGCAGATCAGAAGGACCCATGCTAAAACCAATTCGGCCGTGCACACATGCCCCCAGCAGCAGTTTAAAAATGTATCTTTTGCTCCCTCTCTGTGCCTTTCTAAGCTCTGGACCTTGTAACCACTTCAAATAAAAGCTACTTTGTATCCCCTTTTGCATGAAAGCATGAATTCCCCCTTGCGGCTCTGCCCTCCCTCCCTTTTCCTCCTCTGCTGGCCAAGCTATAGAACTGTGAGCTACCCCTAGCCTCAATTTCCGGCCATATCTCCTTTGCTCTGACCCCCAGCATGCTCATTTTTCATATCTCTGCCTCAAAACGCCTCACCGTCAAAAGGAGACCACCCGCTCCCAAATTAATAAGGTTTTCGGAACCGAATCAGCTGATTGTCAAATGCTGTCAAAGGTCAAAAACGGAGTTCCCTTGCATTGCGGCACGATTTTCTCTGCAAGGACAGGTTTGCTGAAGTTCGGACTACATGCTGGGGCTGCCCAGAGCCCCTGCCCCCATCCATGAACTACCCTCATCCCCGGAGTGCCCCCTCCCGCTAACCTTTTGATCCAGCGGGGTTGCTTCACCCAGATGGCCACAGACTCGACTTGTTTGGACTTTTATTTTATGAATTCCATAACATAAAAAGCTTGGGAAATGAAGAGGAAATATTGTTCCTATGTGTGATTTGTGTACCCTACATGCTCCCTTTTCCCTTATCCCTGTGAAAAATGTCTTATATTAAAGAATGACCGAGACCTGACCTAGGGATTACATGGACAAGTTGCAACACATCCCAGAGGGAAATAATTCCTCACACCAGGAAACTGTCAGATTCCCCTTGCATGGACAAAAGATTAGGCTTTCCTTCCCATTAAGACATCGGAGCAGGGCCATCTTATGGGAAATCAGCCATCCAGTTCCGGGACCACTTAACAACAGGGACAATCAAGGCATGATCACCTCGGCTGTCAACATGAACAGGACACTTTTCAAAGACAAATACAGCCCATCTGACCCACCAGTCTCTGGCAAAGCCTGCCAGACAAATATGTATATTTGCACCCCAAGAAACCCCTTCTGGTCATTTACTCAATGACTCAATCATAATCCCTCATTAATCCCTGGCAAATCCATTGTTCCTAGATAAACCCGCCTCCTCATCCCTGATTGGTGGGGAACACCGAGGCGTAGGGAGCCCCCTGATTTGACAAGGGTTCCCGCCGCCATCTCAAGGACCAATCAACGCATAGGAAGGCGGGGAAAGGATTAGTGCGAAATTCAATCTGCGCCTCCCATTTTTGTGTTATAAAAGTTGTTGATCTGTAATGCATGTTATGACTTCTTGATGAGCGATCGCAGACTGTCACCCTTTTCAGCTGAACTGAATAAAACAACTCGGTATTCTTTCTTCACGTTCCTGAGGGTGAGAAATTCTTTTGCTAAACCTTGATTGATTTGTAGCGGCTCCCCCTCTTGCCAGGATCCTCGGACTCATGGCTGAGAGAGGAGCAGGAGGGACTCCCTTCAAGAAGGGAATCCCTTTTAAAACAGCTCGATATCACTATTAGAAAAAAATGAATTACTTCCTTCCCATTAACATTTTTGACCATATGTTTTCCATCCAAGGCTCTGCACCAACAGTCCTGAGATTTTTGTAGTTTCTGAGCTAGGACAACCTCTATGCTGTATATCATTTCCATAATAACTGCCCAGAAAACAATCTAACAACCAGAGGATAAATATATTCTTCTTTGAAACCCATAAAGACTCCTTTTGGATATAAATTACTGCTTTTGTTGTTTTGAAATTTATCAGAGTTGGCCCACTTAGAAGGGATAATGCTTCTTCCATATTGCATCATATTCTGCCAAGAATTTTCTTAAAAGTTCCTGGCGGTTCCTTTACTAACAAAACCAGTGTCTCAAAATGTGCATGACAAACTCTCCAGTACCTATTTATCTGAATGTTAGCATATACACAACCCTCCTCAGGGGCTATTGTGTCTGCAGATTGCATTCAATATATAAATTGGATAAACTGATTTATAAATTGATAAATAGGGGAAAAATGTTATTGCCATTTGTTGATTTCTAGAAGATAGACAACAGGAGTCACAACGTCAAGATTAAGATTTGAATCCAATTCAGAAGCTTCCAGATTGGTCCAAAATAGATTGTTTCCTCAAATATGGGTCTATCAGGAACTTCAGTTCTGCCATGTTTATCTTTCATTTGTTGTATGTACTTGCTTGTAATAAGAATATGTATAAAGGATCTGACCCAAGGCTTGTTGATGGCATGTATCCTTCATTTTTCTACACCATCACTCCTTTGAAGGGACTTAAAGCAATCTGTGGGGGGGGGGGGGGGAGAGATTCCACCATTAGGAAGAACCTCCTGACAATAAGAGCTGTTCAGAAATTGTCAGTCTTGTAGGGTGGTGGAGTTTCCTTCTCAGGAGGTTTTGAAGCAGAGGCTTGATTGCCATCTGTTAGGGGTGATTTGCTTATGTTTTCCTGCATGGCATGAGGTTGGACTGAATGGCCTTGGGGTCTCTTCCAACTCTATGATTCTGTGTACTCTTCCACCATAACTCTGAAGAGTAGATTAATTTGAGAGATAGTGGCTGGCCCAAGGTCACCCAATAAGCTTTATGGGTCACTTGGGCCTTGAACCTAGAACTCCTTGATTCTCTATAGGACTAGATTGCTTTATGAGGATGGATGATTGAGTCCTCCTCACAGATGGAGTGGAAGTTGGAAAAAAAATGCATGTTGCAGTCAGCTGTAGTCCTCATTTCTCTGTCTGTTTTCCCTGTGCTGTTGTTATATTTCTGTACCTCACACAAAGGAATATGGATCACCCATGCTTGCCTTATTTCTCCGCATAAAGCAGGAAGGAAACTCATTCAAAACCCCTGTTGCTTTAATAGGCTACCTTATAAAAGAAGAAGCAGGAAGCAAGGAGCAAAGACATTGTAAACAGACTAGTTGCTAGCTGGCAACATGGTGCTCCCTTGCTGCTTACATCCTTGTTTTGTCTGCCCTTCAGTGACCAGATCTCCAGCTTCCTAATGTTTCTCTCCTTGCTCCTCTTGTTAGAGCTGGGCACCCCATTGTCTTGAGCTGTGTCATCCCATTGTGAGTCTGATTAAAGTGCTGATGCAGCGGAACACAGACTAGAAGGTGGCCGTGACATCTTGTGGCTGTCACATGAAGACTGATCTTACTAAGACATTTCCAGTTTTCCCTTGTATGGTGTGTAATATCGATTATTTGACGTTCAGGATAATCTTATCACAAACTGCTGTTGATCTAGGACCTAAGAGACCTGTAAAGTATTTCCTGCTATGTTTATTTAGACTGGGGTATGTGAAAATCTTTGCATCAAACTTATATTGATTTTTTTCCAGGTCTTGCCTGTATTCCTCTCCACCCTTGCTTTGTATCAAGCTATAAAGCTTTGCATTTTACTTCTGCACTGGGTTTTGTGTGATTTTAAACACTTCCCTCTTAATTTGCACCAAAATTATACAACTTTTTCTACTTAACTAAAGTATGTTTTGGTGTATTTCTCCTCAATCGATTTGACTCCCCCAGGGAGATTAGGCAGGCCCCCACCCTATTTTCTTTCAGGAAGAGCCTGAAAACTTGGCTATTCCAGAAGGCCTTCGTTGACTGATCCTTGTGGGATCATCTCATTTACCTGTTAAACAGTAGACCCTCTGGATTGTTTTTAGGATCCACTCAGCACTTTAAGTATTACACCTGCTGTGTAATTATCCCTCCCTGATAATTTGACATTGCTTTGCACCTTGGCCTGGATCTTTTGACTTAAATTGTGATTTTAATATTATTTTATATATTGACTTTTATGACTGTTTTTAATCATGTTGAAGTTTTATTGCTCGGTTTGTTAATTGTTAATGTTTTATTTGATTTGTGCTGTCGTGTATGGGCATGGCCCCATGTAAGCCGCCCCGAGTCCCTTCGGGGAGATGGAGCGGGATATAAGAATTAAATTATTATTATTATTATTATTATTATTATTATTATTATTATTATTATTATTATTATTATTGACTGCTTTGATGTCAGACTATGTAAATTTCTCTGTTTTCTTCTCCTGTATGCTTAAAAATGTGCAGATCCTCTAGGCAAGGTGCACATAGTTTCACAACATTTCAAGAGGTGTGAACGTACACATTCACTGAGACTGTTCAAAATAATGCAATTTCTTGAACCATGTCAGTCACTGGAAAATAAAGGGTACAACATCCATAATGTGATTGAATTTTGGTTTTCAGTATTGTTTTTGATATTTATACTTTCCAACCTAAATAACAAGACAAAAACTATATTGTGTTTTGTGATGGTTTTAACATATTTCCATTGGTGTTAACTGCAAGCAGTTTTGGAAGGTTGTTGTATGTTTTCCGAGCTGTATGACCAGAGAAATCAGCCATAGCAGAATACTTGATGAACTAACCTGGACACAGTATATTATTTGAGAACACAGAAATGCTTGACCACTCCAACAACTATCATGTCAGACTACACAGAGAAGCCATTGAAATTCACAAGCATGTGGACAACTTCAACAGAAAGGAGGAAACCATGAAACTGAACAAAATCTGGCTACCAGTATTAAAAAACTCAAAAATCAGAACAGTAAATAAGAAGCAACACTCTGAAAACAGAGAAGTTCCAGACATGGGAACCAGGGGCAGCTAACGACTCTGAACAAAGGATGCCCCCAGGCAGGAAGAAGCTAGGAGATGAAGCTATTCAATGCTAATTAAGGTGATTAACTACAACATTCACACTGGCCTCCAAATGACAAAGAGTTTGTCTCTCACCCTGGACTTTCCACAGATATATATAAACCTTCCTTTCTTAGTTTCTCCATACCTCACAACCTCTGAGGATGCCTGCCATAGATGTGGATGAAACTTCAGGAGAGAATACTTCTAGAACATGGCCATACAGCCCAGAAAACATACAACAACCCAGTTTTGGATGGTTTGTGTCCTGAATGGAGGATATAAATAGTTGCAATTCACCAAAAAGAAATGAAGGCAACCAAGCTCTCCTCCCTTGACAGTAACATGACACCCTTTTACACTATACAGTTATTGTGTTATGATTCCACTTCAGTTGCCAGGGCAACATCTCATGGTATTCAGGGACTTGCAGTTTAGGGAAGGACATTTAGAAATCTCAGCCCACTATGAGTCCCAGGATTACAAAGGATGTTGCCATGGCAGTTAAATTGGAATCATAATGCTTAATGTTTAGTGTGGGAAAGGTCCCTGTTCAAAGCCTTGTAACCGAATGTGCAGCCAATTCAAGCATAGGCAACACCTCTACAATGGGGAATAATAATAATAATAATAATAATAATAATAATAATAATAATAATAATAATAACAACTTTATTCTTATACCCCGCCCCATCTCCCCAAAGGGCCTGGGGGCGGCTTACATGGGGCCATGCCCAAACACAACAATATAAAAGCAAACAAAACAATAAAGCAAATCATTCAGCAATAAAAACAACAATATCGATAAAAACTGTTATAAAAGGTCAACATACAAAATAAGGTGTTAAAAACATGGGTTAAAATCACAGATCTGGGCCAAAGTGCAAAATATGTCAAGCACTCAAAGTTGTGCTTCAATATGAGAACTGCACAGCCCATCCCAACAGTTAGTGATGCAATGAATACAAAGCTCATGTGTAAAAACAGCAACTGAGCAAAGCTAATAAGTATAATAGGGCATGGTAGGGACCTTTTATTGGATTTGTGTGTACTTTGCATTGATCCCTACTGTGAGCCAGCCGGCTCATAGCTTCAATAAAGACTAATTGGTTAATGCTGATAAGTATTCTATTTCAGGCCCGTCTCCTCAGTTGTATTTGGCAGCTTTAGACCAATGGAAAACAGTTGCTGGGAAGCCAATGACTTCAGTGTGGATGCTTAGTTAGATGGATGCATCAGAACTTATGAGAAGTAGCAACAAGCAGATGAAGCACACTTTTCACACTTATGAGATATTAGTATTATTTATACTGTACTGTCAAAGTACAAGGTGTTCTACAGAGCTTTCCAAACCAAACAACAATTCAAAAAGACCCCTGTCTTCCTGCCAGCAAACTTACCCCATAAAAATATTAGGAAAGAGTTAAGGGTAGCAAAAGATGGATATGAGAAAGTGAGTATAGAGACTATCATTTTATAGCAGGAATAAGAAGTTGCAGCGTTTAAACTATTTTTGAAGCTTCAAGACTCTTCCTAGACCCTGTTCCTGATTTGTCTTTACTCAAACAGCACTATCCTTGGAAATTATTCTCCTCTAAAGCTAAGGGTGTTCCCCTGACCTTATTCTAGCAAAAATATCTGCTCTCTCCCACCAAATGCAAGATACTCCACTTAGGCAGAAAAAATGAAATGCAAAGATACAGAATGGGGGACGCCTGGCTCAACAGCAGTATGTGTGAAAAAGATCTTGGAGTTCTTGTGGACAACAAGTTAAACATAAGTCAACAATGTGAAGAGGCAGCAAAAAAAGTCAATGGGATTTTGGCCTGCATAAATAGGAGTATAGCATCTAGATCCAGGGAAGTCATGCTACCTCTCTATTTTGCCTTGGTCAGACCACACCTGGAATACTCTGTCCAATTCTGGGCACCGCAATTGAAGGGAAATGTTGACAAGCTGGAAAGTGTCCAGAGGAGAGTGACTAAAATGATCAAGGGTCTGGAGAACAAGCCCTATGGGGAGTGGCTTAAAGAGCTGGGCATGTTTAGCCTGCAGAAGAGAAGGTTGAGAGGAGACATGATAGCCATGTACAAATATGTGAGGGGAAGTCATAGGGAGGAGGGAGCAAGCTTGTTTTTTTGCCACCCTGGAAACTAGGACACAGAACAATGGCTTCAAACTACAGGAAAGGAGATTCCACCTGAACATTAGGAAGAACTTCCTCGCTGTGAGAGCTGTTTGGCAGTGGAACTCTCTGCCCCAGAGTGTGGTGGAGGCTCCTTCCTATTTATTTATTTTTTATTTACATTTGTACCCCGCCCGTCTCACCCGAGGGGACTCAGGGCAGCTCACAACACTGGCAAAATTCAATGCCCAACACAATTATACATCAAAACAATACATACAAATCAATTGATAAAACTATTAAAATACATTATAAAATTTAAAAACATGTATATAATTTGATCCATTTATCCAGAATGTCATGCTTAAACCTTACTTCGGACCATGTCGATTTAAACGATTACTCATTAAAAGCTTGGGCACATAACCATGTCTTTACAACTTTTCTAAAGCTCATAAGTGTCGGGGCTTGCCGGATGTTGCTAGGGAGGGTGTTCCACAGCCGGGGAGCCACCACTGAGAAGGCCCTGTCCCTCATTCCCACCAGCCGCGCGTGTGAGGCAGGTGGGATCAAGAGCAGGGCTTCTCCAGATGATCTTAGGGATCTTGATGGCTCATAGGAAGAGATATGTTCGGACAAGTAAATAGGGCTAGAACTGTTGAGGGCTTTATAGGTCAAGACCAGCACTTTGAATTGGGCTCAGTAGCATATCGGCAGCCAGTGAAGCTGGCTTAGCAGGGGGGTAGTACACTCCCTGTATGCCTCCCCAGTTATTAATCTGGCTGCTGCCCATTGTACTAATTGGAGCTTCCGGGCCGTCTTCAAAGGCAACCCCACATAGAGAACGTTGCAGTGATCCAAACGGGATGTAACCAGAACGTGGACCATTGTGGCCAAGTCAGACTTCCCAAGGCCACCGCTGATACCTGGGGTTCCAGGCTCAGCAATGAGTCCAGGAGAACACCCAGACTGTGAATCTGTGTCTTCAGGGGTAGTGCAACCCCATCCACTACAGGCTGTAATCCTATACCCTGTTTGGCCCTGTGACTGACCAGGAGGACCTCTGTCTTGTCTGGATTCAATTTCAATTTGTTTGCCCTCATCCAGTCTGACACAGCAGCCTGTCCACAGTTTGCTGTCCACGCTATGTCCAAAGTATGGGGTGGTCTGGGATTTTTCCTAAAACCCCAGAACATTTCCCAACCTTCCTAAGTGTGGACTAAACCAGTTCACTCTGGTTTATCCCATGCTAAGGACTGGAAGTTTCTGGATCCCATGTGGACTTCTAGGAGCAATGTGTTGTTGAAGGCTTTCATGGCCGGGATCACAGGGTTGTTGTATGTTTTCCGGGCTGTGTGGCCATGTTCCAGAAGTCTACTTAGGGACCACCAAACACAGTGCCCAAACACGAGTCAAAGAACATGATAGGCACTAACTCAACCAGAGAAATCAGCCATAGCAGAGCACTTGATGAACCAACCTGGACACAGTATATTATTTGAGAACACAGAAATGCTCAACCACTCCAACAACTATCATGTCAGACTACACACAGAAGCTATTGAAATCCACAAGCATGTGGACAACTTCAACAGAAAGGAGGAAACCATGAAAATGAACAAAATCTGTCTAACGGTATTTTAAAAACTCCAAAATCAGAACAGTAAATAAGGAGCAGCACTCTGAAAACAGAAGAATTCCAGACAGGAGTCAATCAGGGGCAGCTAACGACTCTGAAGAAAGGATTCCCCCAGGCCAGGATGAGAGGCTGGAAAGGCCATTTAATGCTAACAAAGGTAATTAATTACAACATTCACACTGTCCTCCAACAGACAAGAGTTTTTCCCCCACCCAGAACTTCCACAGATACATACACCTTCCTTAATAGTTTCTCCATACCTCACAACCTCTGAGGATGCCTGCCATAGATGTGGGCGAAACGTCAGGAGAGAATACTTTTAGAACATGGCCATACAACCCGGAAAACATACAACAACTTTCGGTCCATTTCAGGGTTTTGGGCTCATGTAAACAAGCCCTTAATTGTACCTGGCTGGAGTTAGGATTTTTACTTTTCAGGAGTCCTTTCCCATGACACAATTATAGCCCAACAATTCCACTGTAACTGTCCTGGCTGTATTTTATGGATTTCTGGGGAAACACTATTTTTCTCTGGCTGAGAATTTTAAATACCTTTTCATAAACTGTAAACCCCAAGATTTCACAGGATATTGCCATAGTGTTTAAAATAAAATCGTAGTGTTATAACTGTGTAGTGTGAAAGAGGACTGGTTCTTTTTTGAGAAGTGCAATAAGCTCCTGGCTGATATACCTCAACATTATTTTAGTGGTTCACTCCCATGCTTTCCTTCTGTATTAGACTGCTGCCCACTTTGTCAAATGTAATAGAAATTGTGTCCTGTTTTCTGCTCAGCCAAGTTGCTATATCTTCTCTTTAATTTCCTTCTAATTTCTCTGTGGTAGGTAAGTGCAGCCAATTGAACCCATCAGATATTGGAGGCAACTAGAAATCAACCGTTCTGCAGGGTAAGCTTACATCAAAACATTTTGACATTCAAATGCTCTATGGAGAAGAAGGATATAAAATATTTAGCAAGGATTTGATGAAATAATGGAGTTAAAGGAACAGTTTAGTCCAGATCCCTTTCCCCAAGGCATGATAATTCCCTTGCCAGTCCCCATCACTTGTGCTCCATGAGCATGATCAAGCTTTATAGTTGCCTCCTGCAAGTATCTGTTGCTTCAGTTGTATTGGGATTATATTGTGAATTGAGAGTTTTGCTATGTGTATACTGCTTAATGTTCAAGGCAGGGAGGAGTAACTTGGCAAGTATGGGGGCCAAACATCTGCCCCAAGACCTTCTAGTACTGACATAGATTGAAAAGATAGAACATGGACATTGCTAGAGGTCTATTTTTGGTCTTGGCAAATGGGGCATTTTTTGTGTAAAACTCTGCAGGATGCTCTTCTGCAACCTGCTTCAAAGGTGAAATGTTGCTCCAGCAAAATTCCCTGAGAGATGATTCCAAACAGAAAAAGGGCATATTTGGGACTCCAGAGAGATTTATAGTACAAAAGCACCACTTGAAAACCACATTTTTCCTCCTACTGTTTTAGATGTATTAAAAATTGAGCTACAAATATTTCGTGGAACAGAAACCTTCCGTCATCATCAACATGCATACTATCAAAAGATATTCAGGAATTAATAAAGATGCTGAAGAAGGTGATAATAGCATAGTGCGGTGGTTCAAGTGGTGTCAAACTGCATTATTTCTCCTGAGATGCTCTTTCCAGGTCACTGGATTAACTTGGACAATAAAGATCTAACATCTTCAACAGAAATGTAGTTGCTCAAAATTAAGTGCTGTTGCTAACTTTTGCAAAGGGCTGCTATCCTACTGCAAATAGGGATCATTCGAATTTGAGACAGATAGAAGTGGGCTTCCAGCTCAACCTTTCAGTTTCAGGGAGAGTGGCATGCAAACAGTATTAAACTTGGATTATAACAAAGTGCTGAAGCTGAACAATGCCACCTAACATAGATTACTCAAGCACTCAAGTGGCTGGTAGTGACTGGACTTTTTGCTGGCATTTGAAGTGAATTTGACTTTCTTGGGAAATATCATGTTGTTGTTGTTTGTCTCGAGGCAAAGATTCTCCATCAAACCATGTTTCTATCCTGCACACCTCCACTCCTCTTGTTACCTCGTCCATTTCTCCCTTTCCTTGCCAACTTTTCCTTCTATCTTTTCTCCTGCTGCCCCTTATTTTTAGATTTGGTGAATAAAAGAATTCTAGGACTACTGAGATTGTTTTCCTCCTCCAAGCACACAGTTTGTTTTGATAAACTGCAATGTTTTGTCTGTAGAAAAGTATTAACCACTTACATCTATTTTCTCAAAGACCAGGCATGAATATTAAAAGGGATTTATTCTTAACAATGGCTTTGGGCAGTGGAGTAATCCATTATAGGCTGTCATATCACACTGTGTTAATGCGAAAAGCTAGGAGTCCCTCCAGTAATCTTGATTCGCAATATGGGGGCTGTTTGTGTGTGTGTGTGGCATCATGAACACATTTTCATCTCCCATGGACCAAATTCACATTAAAAACAGTGGTACAATTCTTAATCCATTGCTTTGTTTTAATTAGAACTACTACTACTACAATTATTATTGTCATCATCATCATCATACTAAATGGAAGAAAAATCTCTTCCCCCCCCCCACCCCCCAAATAGCTGCTAATAAGTATGTTTCCTGCTGGTAAGAGGTGGTATATTACATTTAACCAATCAATCAATTAATTGCAGGGTATAATATAGGTCTCTTCTAAGATCATGTATATTTCAGTTTGATAAGTATGTATGCAAAAATTTCATTTGTAATCTATGTTAACAATTAACATATTTCTAGGCAATCAAGTATCAAAGATGAGCAAAAGTGCAGCACGCCACCCAAGATATGAAGACACCACCACACTTAAATGCAACATTTCAGTCTGTGCTTCTATGGGTCGCTTTCTTTTGAAGGTTTTTCCCCTGGTGAAGCAGAATAGGAAGTTAAATTTTGCCTGATAAATATTTATTTATTTGCCACCTTTCTTCCAGAGTGGGACCCAAGGTAACTCAATAATAACATTTCAAAACACAATTAAGGACAGCAGGGGCCGGGCTGTGGCGCAGCTGTTGAGCAGCTGCCTTAAATCACTCTGACCATGAGGTCATGAGTTCGAGGCCAGCCCGTGGCGGGGTGAGCACCCGTCAATTAAAAATAAAAAATAGCCCCTGCTCGTTGCTGACCTAGCAACCCGAAAGATAGTTGCATCTATCAAGTAGGAGATAAGGTACCACTTATAAAGTGGGGAGGCAAGATTAACTAATTTACAACCTGGAATGAGGAAGTGCCGTCAGTGTGGATGATGAAGCAGCTGCTCCCCCCTGTGGCCAGAATCGAACATCCCCTCAGGAGAAGGTTAACTTGCCTCTGCGTGTGTCTCTCAGTCTCTGTTTGATGTGTTTATGGGCATTGAATGTTTGCCCTATGTGTGTTATAATGTGATCCACCTTGAGGTGAGAAGGTGGTGAGAAGGGTGGAATATAAATACTGTAAATAAATAAATAAATAAATAAATAAATAAATAAATAAATAAATAAAACAACAGTTTAAAACAGTATAAAACCATTTAAGATGTACAAAAATTAACAATAAAGAGAACCCCCCAAGAGAAGCCTCTCTGCAAGCAATTCTACATTAAAAGTCTGCTTGAACGAAAATGTCTTTTGCCTGTCAGTGAAATATTAGAAGGGAACTCCCAAAGGATGGGAGCAACCACTGAGAAGGCTTTCTCCTGTGTCCTTATTAAAAAGGGTTGTGATGGTTCGAGGCTAAGAAAAGCTGTCCTCTGTGGATTGTAAGACTCTGGCAGGTTTGTGTATAGGGACATACTCTGGACTGAAACTGTATAGGTTTATAGGTCATGTCCAGCACTTTGAATTGTGCCTGGAAAAAACTGTAACTGCCCCTAATCACCATTCTGATCTCAGCACTGTGGATCTACTTACATTTTAAACTATTTCCAAAACTAGCCACATGTAGAGTGTGTTACAGGAGTCCAAACAGGATGCATTCAAAGCATATTTTACTATACCCAGATCATAATGGACATGGCTGACACACAAGTCTTAACTGAACAAATGCACTCTTGGCTACCACTCATGTCTGCACATCTGGGTCAGACAAAGTCCAAGAGAACACCCAAGTTGTGATCCTGAGATGTCAGAAGAAGCATAACTCTATCAAACTCAGATTAAATGCCTGTTCCTTGATCTAGCAAAATGACCAGGAACATTTCTGTCTTTTTGGATTAAGTTTCAGTTTGTTTGTCTTCACTCAGTCTATTATGGACAATAGACAGTAATGGTTTAGTATTGAACCTTGAAATCAGATGGAAAGGGGAAATAGAATAGGATGTCATCATGATGTTGATGACTAGGCCTCATCACATTAAGGCTGGGATTTACCATGCATCAGGGCGAATCCTGCAAGGCCCAGTGTGGGCATTGGGAACCTGTCGCCCCATGCCCCGCATCGCCTACTTTCCCCCTCACCTCATCTCATGGGAGGAAGTGTGACTGCCCAACTCTCCCCCCCCCATTGTTTTCTGTGCAATATGGAAACCCTCCTATGTGGCTGCCTCTGCCTCCTGTGACACTTTGATTTCACATGCAGCATGGAGTCCTGCCAGAAGTAGATCAACATCATGTGATGGGAGCCGTCGGGCTCCGTGCCTCAAGTGAAGTTGAAGTGTTGTAGGGCGGGCAATTTTGTCCATCTGATGAGGTCAAAAGTTTCATAAGTACTTATGAAAATGTAGTTACCTGGAATGGATTCATTTCCCAAATAAATAAAATATGGCTAATTTATGTTACTCAAGATGGCTTTTAACTGATAAAAATACAAGTACAATAAGTGATTAAACAGAAATACAATATGGTGACTGAATTATCAAAATAATTAAAAACAGTTTAAACCCCAAAATATTAAAAAAGAACATTATAATAAAACCACAAATAGAAAATCCAGCAAATTATTTAGGCATGATTAATCTTATACAGTCAGTCCTCAAAAGTCTGTCAAAACAGAAAGCTTTTTTTACCTGTCTATGAAAAAAAATGGGAAGTGTCCATCTAGTCTCTTTTGGAAAGATATTCATAGATAGGAGGAGGCCATCTCTCTCTTTTAACAAATTTACTTGTGAGGGTACTGGAACAGAAAGAAGAGTCTTTCCAACAGATATGAAAACATGAATAGATTTGTAAGGTAGAATATGGTCCTTCAAATAACCTGGATCAAAGCTGTATGTTTGGGATAAAGCTATTTGAGTATGTTTTGTAGAAGATGATTCTCAACGACCCACAGTGATGAGGTTAATATTTCAGTCTGCTTCCACTCAGTAGTGGTTAATGGTTCCATGTCATTGAGCAGTAATTCTTCCCTGAGTTTGTATATGGACCTATTTTGGGTAAAGTTCAATACTATGAATAGTTCTTTTACAGTTTCGACTAAAACCCACTTCACTGCCATGGAAGTCCACAGCTATCATTGCTATATGTCCTTTAAACTTTGGGACGTTACTCCTGTGACATTTCCTTTAGTCCTTCATGACAGTAGAGTTAACAGTAGGTTCAATGTACATACTTAGGACATCAATTTTTTGCATAGTCAAGGAAGATTTATGAACCACAAAAAAGAGAATAGTTGCTGGAGCACAACTGATCACAGATAATTTTATCTCTGCACAGAGAAATAATTATCCTAAATGACAAGCAAGTAAAAATGATGAGATGGTAAGTATATAACAATTAATAATGTGAACAATTCATAGCAAATGTTTGGAATTCTCCATACATGAACTGTTTCTCCTGCATTGTAGTCAGACTATACCAGTTACACTCATTAAAAAAAATGTGAATTCATATATTCTGATTTGTGTTTTGCTTTGCAAATCCCTCTCCCTCATCTGGTATTATTATTAAAGTGTTCTAGCTGTGGATTGTATTCTTATTTGGTAACTGATCCTGGTATGATCTGCTCAGTAGAGACCTGCCAGTACTGTGATGGATGGAAGGAAATCGATGGATTTATTTCTTTGTACTTTTCCCTCCTTTACCTCTGGATCATCTAGCCCAGGAGTGTATTCTGACTGTATGGAAGCATGCTGCATTCTCCATATCTTGCAGTAGGGAAGGGGAACTGTTGGTTCTCCAGATGTGTTAGCCTACAGCTCCCATAACTCCCTAATATTGGCTTTGCTGATTAGAGTTTCTGGGGAGTGAAATACAATGTTTGGGCCAAATATTACGCATCTCTGGTATACGGTATTATAGAAAGAACTGGCTGATTATGGATGAGGGTGTTGGAAACAAATTTCACACATGCTACGTAAAGCACTTTTCACCTCTATCGTATGAGAGCTGAGCTAAATATTTTTCCATACCCTTCAGTTCTTTAACTCATTTGCAAGATTAGGCCAATTATCATCTTTAGCTAAGCTGCTAAAGAGCCAGCATGGTGAAGTGGCTTGAGTATTGGACTATGCTTCTGGAGATCATGGTTCGAATCCCTACATAGCCATAGCAACCTCCCTGGGTGCCATGGGTAAATCACATTATTTTAGCTTCAGTGGGAGGCAAAGGTAAAACCCAACCCCATTTCAGTTTTCTATACTGGAATGCCCTAGTGAATTGTGGAAATAAATAGTTTATAGAAAATGTGTAGTTCATGAGTTGTTGTGAATTTTCTGGGCTGTATGGTCATGTTCCAGAAGCATTCTCTCCTGACATATCGCCTGCATCTATGGCAGGCATCCTCAGTGGTTGTGAGGTATATATAAGCAAGAGATGTTTATATATCTGTGGAAGGACAGGGTGAGAGAAAGAACTGGCCTTCAACAGACAAGAGTTCTTTTTCCCACCCTGGACCTTCCAAAGACATATAAAGCTCCCTTGCTTAGTTTTTTTTAATATACTTCACAACTTCTGATGATGTCTGCCATAGATGTGGGTGAAACATCAGGAGAGAATGCTCCTGGAACATGGCCATACAGCCCAGAAAACTCACAACATCTCAGTGATTCCAGCCATGAAAGTCTTCGACAACACTGTGTAGTCCATGCTCCTCTTCTCACATCTACAGTAATTACCTATGCTACAGTTTAATGTTCTACATGCCTAAAGGCATAGAATGTATTGCTTTGCAACCATATAAATATGATGAGAAAGGATTAGTTTTCTGGTATCTTGCCTGGAAATTGCAGAATTCTGCAGTATGAGAGAACATCTAAGCTATATCATTTCAGAGCAATTTTAGCCATGGTCTTTACTACTGTTTGCATCATGGTATCTTTTGACTACAATTCTTATAGTCTCTTTGGTTTACAGGGACTGTAACTGAAAACCTTAGAGGGGATACAGTTTCCTTCTAGAGCTTGCTCCTTGTATTTTCTGTGGATATTGATTCAGTTAGTTTAAGGATGGGGAATATGTGTCCCAGATGTGTTGCCTTCAAATGTTGTTAGACTGAAACTCCCATCACCTGTCATTGCGTGTGTTGGCAAGATCTGATGGAAGCTGCAGTCTCTGAGCCCTTGAAGGACCATAAGGTTCCCCATCACTGTGCTCAGCTGTCCTATAGTCCTCTTGGATTAGAGGTGATGCTTGATTAGCAAAAAGCTCTTTAAACAAAGGCAGAAGCAATCAGCACCACAGTTCCTCTCAGTTGGAGAAGGCTGATTTGCAGCAATCTGCTCTCCACACTGAGTGCACTGCTCAGGAATATAAATACTGCTAATTCCTCACATTAATATCAGCTTTGATCGTCCTTCCCCATTATCATCTCCTTGCTGTTAATGAAACAGATAGCCATAGGGGACAGGAGAGGGGGAACCGGCCTAATCAGTATGTGGTGGCAAGAAATACTGTAACTAAATTGACAGGCCTGGGAGATGAGGGACTTGAGGAAACCTAAAAGAGATGATGTGAAATAAGCACTTCTTAATTTTGTTCCCAGTGAAGCTAGAATCATATGTCCTGGGTGTTTTATTTTGGCTTCTTTTAAGAAAAGATCACAGCTTGGTGGTAAGCACAAGCTTCCATACAGATAGTCCCAGATTAGTCCGTGGGATCATCATATAGGGCCAGAAAAATTATTGCTTAAAACATCAATTCTTGGTGTAGATCAGTGGTTCCTAATCTTTGTAGATTGGTGGTTCCCGAACTTTTGGTCTTTCAAGTCACAGTCAGTAGCATAGTGGAGCCATGACCCACAGTTCCAAAATAATGGGAATCATGTAGGAGCCAGTATGCTGTATCATTTGAGCATTGGATTATGACTGGAGATCAGGGTTACAATACACATTGGACAAATCACATTTTCTCGGTGGAATAGACTGCTTCAGAGGTTGATGGATTTTCATAGTTTTGAGGTTGAAGTGCTTCAGTGGTATATTACTGTTGGATTAGATGGCTTTTGTAATCCATTCCACCTAGATGATCCAGATGCTTTATTGTAGGACAGTAGCACAGAGTTCCTCTTGTAGTTTGTGACAAAAAGGTGCATAATCCACCGCCTTCCTTTGCAAGCTTTTCCATAACATGTACAAGAGAGAAGGAGCAAGCGAGAGAATTTCCCTTGTTTCCTGCAATTTATGGGCATAAAATGAATGCTATGAACAATAATGCTGCCATAGCTCCAGGAAATCTATGAACTTCCCCAATCACATATCTCTAATAGAATCAAGTGCACTTGTTTCTCATCACCATACTGTATTGAGATAAAGCACATATCTATAAACCTTTCACAAGAAAAGAGCTTTGAAAACTCTGTTACTGGGAAAAAATGGCTTCTTATTTACCACTGCATCATCTTCAAACTTTTCTACAAGGATCTATTTTCTGTTGCTTCATTTTTCACTTTAGGTGGGAACTTGCAAGAACAGCACAAAGTTGCCAGCCAGGGCAGAAAAGCTCATCTAAAACAGAGAAAGAGCAGGATCATCCTGGACTTTCAGTAATTAAGTTCTCTGCTGCTGGAGGGCTGGGTGGCGAACTGCCAGATAAAATGGTTCTTTGGCATCAGTGGAGCCAAAGTGACATCCAGCAGCTAATGAGGGTAATCAAACTGGATGTTTATCTGGGCTATCCAGGTGGGTATCACAGAAGAGATTCGCCAGCAGTTTTAGACTGGGGAGTGCTGAATAGTTTTAGAGTATTTTCATAGTATCAAAGAGTATTAGAATCACAAAGTTAGAAGAGATCTCAAGGGCTGTCCTTTCCATCCTCATGCCATGCAAGAATACAATCAAAGCACTTCTGACAGATTGCTATCCAGCATCTTTTTGAAAATTTCCAGAAAAGGAGACTTCACCACACTTCAAAAGAGCATCTGCCACTGTTGAACATCTCTTATAATCAGGGAATTCTCCCTAACGTATAGGTGGATCCCTCCGAAGACTGAGTCCATCTCCCGTCTCTCACATCATCACACTGAGACTTTAACACAGGCAGCCCTGTTCTTCTGGGGCTTGCAGAATTCTGGGAAAGGTAGTTTAGGGTGGGGCCTTTTGAACACTCAGCTAGAAAGGTCCTTGCTTTCCCAAACTATATTTTCCAGAATTTCACAAGTGCCAGAAGAATGGGGCTGCTCGTGTTAAAGCCCCAGTATGATAAGGATATTAATCTCTGGAATAGCAGAAAACAAGCTTTCTCCACCATTAACATGACAATCTTTCAAGTATTTAAATATGGCTATAATGTCCCCTCTCAACCTTCTCTTCTCCTGGATAAACATACCCAGCTCTCTAAGCTGTTCTTCATATGACTTGACTTCCAGATTTTTTATAATTTTAGTCAACCTTCTTTGGACATGAGGGTATTGGTTTCAGTTGCCCATTTTGATTTCTTTTGGGTGTGTGTGGGATATGTTCCTCATCACAAACAGAATCCTTACAGCAGCCATTATGCTCATGTGCCCCAGGCTTCTTCTACACTGCCATATAAAATCCAAATTATCTCTTTTGAACGGGATTATATGGCAGTGGAGACTCATATAATGAAGTTCAATGCAGATAATGTGGATTATCTACTCTGATAATCTGGATTATATGGCAGTGTAGAAGGAGCTCCAAAAAGCTACTCTATCATACCTTATTTGGAAAAAAGTCATTGCCTCAAGGAAATCTTTGTCTCTCCTAAAATCCAAAAAGGAACTGTTGTTTAGTAGCCACTACTTCTTGGGATTAGCACTAAAAGATCAATGAAAAATGGAATTATTAAATTGCAAACCATACAATATATCAGACAGAATACAGTTTAAGGACAAATTACAGTTTAAGAACTTTTGATACACTAGTGAACCAGTAAACATTTTCAGAGTGCTTACTTTTACAATGTATGTGGTCAATAGCGGAGAGTGGATGCAGACAGACGTTGATAAGCAATGATTGCTGCTTGCCAGGCTTGCTGATGGAGATAAGCTCTGCCCAAGGTGTGCTTCCACACTGGCAAATTTTCCCAATGCACCCAGATGGCAAATGGAAAGCACATGTAGGAAGTTATTCCACTGGTGGTAGCAGTGGAAAATCCTGAAATGGGGATACCCCATGGCAAGGTAAGAGCTGGTGTTGGATTCAGTGGCTGTAATCCTGTTGGTTAATCCCAAGAAGAGTAGACCCATTGACTCAATTGCTGAAGAATGAGTCAGCACATAGAGACCGTCTATTGCAGATTTCTAGGGATCTGACACCACATTAATCCCCATGGCTCTATTTTACGGAATACTGGGATCTGTAATAGATTGTGGCACCAGAGGTCTCTGCCAGAGAATGATAAATATCTCACAAATGGCAAATCCCAGAATTTGATAACATTGAGTCAGGGCAGTAGTGTGGTGTCAAATTCTACAACGTGGATACAGCCATAGATAAATCAAATAGCTCTACTCTAGTCGAGAGTAGGCTTCTGCATTTTGGATGAATGTATGCTTGCTGAATACCAGAAACCCCCCATATCCATTTTCCATGCTACCAAATGGGCATTTTCATTCAGCATTCAAAAAACCAGATATTTTCGGTCCACTGGCCTTAATGGGAAATTTACAAGGCTCCCCTTTCCTCTAGGAGCCTTTCCTTTCTTCCCATCAAGGGAGCCTGGGTGTTAGCAAGAGTTAAGAAAGCACCCTATCCAGCCCATTATGGGGGTGGGGGGACTTCCCATAGACTCCCCTTCCATATCCTTCATTAAGACCTGGATTTTAAAAAGCAGCAGAGTTACCACTCTTAAGTTTCTGGATCCTTTCCCTTCTCTTTGTAGAAGAGGGGACTGGGTTTACTGCTTCTTAAAGTTGTTCTACTCTAGAGGAGACACAGGCGCGCACACTTTCTTCTCTTCCAAGACATTTTAAGGAGGCCCAGGGAAGGAAGAGTGATGACCTGGAGCTCAGTCGAATTATCCACCCTGGACTACCTTTAAAACCTTCTCACTTGCATGCAATGTTGCAATTTACTTTCTGCTTGGGGTTTGGGTTCCTTAAAGCTGTTTCTACTTTGAACTCTAGAAGAGATGTATTATTATTATTAATAATAATCTTTTAGAAGTATTTCTTGAAAGAAAGAAAGGGAAGGAGAAAAATAAGCTGAAACGGTAGAAACCCCCGACCACGCATGCACCCCACCCACCGTTCCTCAAGTCCCCAACTCCCAGTCAGCCCCACTAAATAAAAGGAATCAGGAAAATAAAGGAAAATTAAAAAATTCAACTGTGATGCCAAATAGGGGAGGAAGGGCTGAGATCGGCTCCCACTTGCTTTAGTTGTGGGTGAGTTTTCGTACTGGGAGGGCCCTTACCGTTATGAGCTCCTGAAGTACAGAAGGTACCAAAGGAAATAGAGGAAATAAAATCCACACAAGCCTAATTAAGAGTAACAAAAAATCATAGTAATTCAATTGAACAACTGCAGATGATATGGGGAAATGGCCTCCAATAGTGACTGTAAAAAGAAATTCTTACACACTGGTTTACAGAAGTGTGAGTTTATGTGAAATAGCTCCTTTGAATTGACAGTTGTTGTCACCTCTGCAATGCCCCTTTTTGGAATGCTGTTTCTAGTGATTTCTTGGGCCTGCACAACGATTCTTCCCAAACTGGGTTGTGGTTTGCTATATGATTTAAAGGGCAAAATTATTTATTTATGGGTTGAGCAAACATTATCGGGAATGTCAAAATCTAAAATATTTCAAAATCTAAAATTTTATTACTGAATGACACCTTTGTTTCTGGTGGTTCAGTGTAACCAAACATTGCTTCAAGCACAAAATTATTAAAAATATTGTATGAAATTACTGCAAGGTGTATATGAAACATAAATGAATTTAATGTTTGACTTGGGTCCCATTTCCAAGACACATCATTATGTAAATATATTTTAAGCTACAAGAATTAGAACTACAACAGCACACTCTCTGGATACATTTGCCCTGATTCAGTATCTTCCTCAATGATGTCACCCGGGAGCCCCCGGTGGAGTAGTGGGTTGCTGATCTGCAAGCTGCATTTTCTCAAGTCGTTCCTGATATGAAAAAAAAAAATGATGTCACCCCATCATCCAACCTTACTTAGGATTAAAGTGTTAAACTAATATTTTTACAGGTATGGATGAAACATTTTATATTTTAATCTTGCATGTACAGTAGAGTCTCACTTATCCAACACTCGCTTATCCAACGTTCTGGATTATCCAACGCATTTTTGTAGTCAATGTTTTCAATACATGGTGATATTTTGGTGCTAAATTCGTAAATACAGTAATTACTACATAGCATTACTGCGTATTGAACTACTTTTTCTGTCAAATTTGTTGTTAAACATTATGTTTTAGTGCTTAATTTGTAAAATCATAACTTAATTTGATGTGTAATAGGCTTTTCCTTAATCCCTCCTTATTATCCAACATATTCGCTTATCCAACGTTCTGCTGGCCCGTTTATGTTGGATAAGTGAGACTCTACTGTATGTGTTTTTAATACATGTGTTTTATCTGTTTTTAGAAATATATTGTATTTTAACCTATGTTTACCATGCCTTGAGGAGAGTCATTTAAGAAATAAATGATGATGGAGATGAAGGAGAAGGAGGAGGAGAAGAAATAGGCTTCAGGAATGTTTCCCCAGTTCAGGCTGGAGTGTAAGAAAAAGATGTTGTGTCTCTCATAGCTTGCAATCTTACTCTGGTTTCAAATTCCACATTGATAAATGTACAGATGACTAATCTGTAAAACCATTACACCTTGTATCCATTGTCTTTGTTGTCAAGAAGAGTTGCCTCCCCTTCTACTTTCCCTTTGATGTATTTGTAATGTGCACTCATACCCTTGCTCAGTCTCTTTCTGTTCATAGAGGAGTGTTTATCTTGCCTTTCCCTCACTGTCAGCACAGACGGCTTCTAATTTTGTTCTTTTCAATGGAATGCCACCATTTTATTTTTTCCCCCTGAGAGAAGTCCCTGAACAAGATAAAGCATAAAAAATGACCAGAAAACCCTGACCTTCCACCAGCATGTTCCCTTGGCAACAGCCAATTTGCTATCCTGGTATTGAAAGCGAAATTCTGGTCTGTTCATAGAAAGTAACAGCTACCTATTCAGACTAGGTCATAAGGAATTCAGAAGTGAATCTGTTTCTTAGGAAACAGGAGCAAATACAATCCTGTTGGGAACTAATACTTTCTGACAACGTTAGGTGGTGTGACCTATATGATGCATCACCTCTATTTTTATTCTATGATTGGAGCAGAATTAACAATACATTATGATCAGTCAACAGTGTGAGGGAGAGAGTTGAGAAGGTGGAAAGGAAAAGAAAATAGTGATAGATCCAGCAGTAAATATCAGTCTATGTAAGTACTATTTCTGTATTATTTATTATTTATACAGGTTGAGTATCCCTTATCTGAAATGTGTGGGTCCAGATGTTTTCTCTATTTCAGATTTTTTAAGGATTTGAAATACTTTCATATACATAAGGAGATATCTTGGAGATGGGACCTCAGTCTAAACACAAAATTCATTTATGTGTTAGATATACCATGTACACATAGCCTAAAGATATTTTTGCATACAATATTTTAAATAATTTTGTTCATGAAACACAGTCAGTACCAGCACCAAGCAAAGGTATTGATATCTCAGCCACTCATGTGGACAATTTTGGATTCTGAAATTCTGGATAAAGAATACTTAACTTGTATTGACATTCTGCAGTTGTCCAATACACTCAGGATGGCATACATATCATCCTCCTTCTCATGTCATTGGTACAAACACTCTGTGTAGAAATTTGAACTGAGAGCCTCTTAAACTTTTTCCACTCACAAACCCTTTCTGCCCAAGAGATTTTTGTGACCCCAGGTATATAGGTATATAAAATAGGTATAAAATCAAACATTTATGGATAACAAATCAGCAGTTGCAAAGCTTGCTAGTAAATAGGCTAAATTTCCCTTTCCTGAAGTACAGTTAAAGCATTTTCTTCAGAATCCACTGTAAACACTTCACAACAGATCTATGTAAATGTCTAAGAACCTTATCACATTGATGAAGTCCAGTGTTTTGATTCACCAGCCTCTGTGGTGAATTGGGGAGGGGGGCAGCAGTGGGGCAATCCCAGCTGATGCTTCCAGGCTTTTAACTGGAGCTAATAATAGTGAACGGACAATGCCCCTATTAAAACAACTCCATTGGCTGCTGATAAGTTGCTGGGCCCAATTCAAGGTGCAGGATATGACCTATAAAGCCCTAAACGGTTCGGGCCCCATCTATCTCCGCACTCGCATCTCCCCCTATGAAGCGGCGTGGACTCGTAGATCTACCAGGGAGGCCCTCCTCTCACTCCCACCTTGGTCCCAAGCGCGGTTGGTTAGGACAAGGGAGGGACCTCTCTTCAGTGCCCCCCCATCTTTGGAATGCCCTTCCCTTAGAGATAAGATAAGCCCCTTCACTATCCTCCTTTCGCAGGGCCCTGAAAACCTGGTAGTTCCAGTAGGCCTTTGAAAATGATTAGCCCCAAACCGTATCCTGGCCATCAGTTTGACTTGACCCACGCCCCGGCCCTATGTTACTTCTTTGCATTAGCCCTGGCCCAGCCTCTCATAGTTGCCTAGGCTCACCCTGAAATTCTGACCATTGGTAGTTGAATTTCATCCAATGGAGTAGTATTGGAACTGGCTTCTAATTTTAAATGTATATGATTGTTTTAATAGTAATATGTAAATTTTTATTTTTTTTATTTTGGGTATGTTGTATGTTTCTGTGTTGGTAATTGAATGTTTTACATATGCTGGAAACTGCCCTGAGATAGAGTGGTATACAATTAACATTTTATTTATTTATTTATTTATTATTTCCCATCATACTATTCCCAAGTTTTTCATGACCCCAACATTGAGCTAAGGGGACCCCACTTGGGGGTGGAATATACAGTTAAAGAACTTCATCACATTGATGAGGTTTCCCAGGGTGATTCACCAGCCTCTCTGGTGAATCAACAGGGCAGCGGGGTAATCCCAGCACCCCATACCTTGCCTCACCTGCAGTGGCACTTCCCCATCACACGTGGTGAAGCATCAGTATGCGGCTTCCCCCCATGCTGGCCCTGTGGTTTTCAGTGGAACACAAGATGCCTCCTGTGTTCCTGGTGCAGCATTGTAGGATTTTTGTACCCCAGTTGAGTCATGGAGCACTGCTGAAAGAGAGTCTGTGTGATGGATGGTGTAGTGCTTTGTGGCTCAACTGGGGCAAAAGCATCCTACGACACTGAAAATGACTCATCTGATGAGGTCGTATGAAGCAATGACCTAATTCATTAAAGCATACACAGCTTGAATCAGTGCTTCTCCAACTATCAAATGTAGGGAGTTGGAAAGATTTTTTTATCCCAAGTTGCGAGGGACTGCCACCAAATTTGTGCCTATTGGCTATAGCTGTTTGTTTCTTTGAAACTTGTGCTGACTGGCAACACATAACGCATTGGCAGACCTGGTTAAGGGACCACCATTTTGAATACACCTGGTGTGAATTACTTCTATGATTAATTTCTTTCTTGTGACATATCTTTGAGCTGCAGTCTTTGGCAATTTCATATAGCAGAAAGATCTATTCATGGTCAGAGAGGTAAACCTTGACTTTTTATTATGTTATTGTAATAGTTTTACTGGTTGATGTAATAAAAATTTCTAAGTAGTTTACACTGAAATATGTGCATGATTAAATATAAAAACTATTGTTTTTAACAATATTTTTAAAAAATACTAAAGTGTTTCAGTAAAAAGAAAATGTACAAATATTGCTGTATAAACCTTTAGTTGGCATTTACATTTGAACATAGTTTTTGCCTCCCACACCATAAAGAGAAAAGCTTTCCTTTCACAATCATTGAGATTTATTAAGTAGAATCATTTTACAAAACTCTTTTTGAATTAAACAGGACTTTTTTAAAAACAAAAAAACAAAAACAAAACAAAACATGAATGAGATACTTGGGGCCTATTCTTAATATTCCAAAGAGTTTCCTGACATAATCCTGTAATCTTCCATCCAAGTAACCAGCCCTGACACACCATCTAGCATTTGAACTCAGACAACAAGGCAGTATGGCCTAAGAGTGTTATGAAGCCATAGTTCCAGGATTATCATTTGTGAATACTATTACATGCAGATTTGATTAATATGTTCTCGACACTGATCATTTAGGTCAGTATGTACCTGGATCAGCCCCATGGTGCCTAAATGCTACACAGGCTGATCTAGTTTAACCTAGGGCAAGGTCATCTTAACTACCAAGTGACTGTGAATATCCTTCAAATTGCTATTCATCAGCTGAAATGCATCTTCTGCACACATAACAGTTATTTCATGCCACTGGGATGGGTAGAACCTTAGAGGATGAACATCTCACTAATAGTGTAAACTTATAATTGCTAATTCAGTTTTAGCTTGCAGTGAAAGACCAGTTACCATTAGCAGTAGAAGCCATCCATCTAGAAGAAGCATTCATGAGTATCCATCAGAAAAAAGTAGTTATATAGCAATGGAGCATTTATAGTTATGCATATTCCACAGTCACATGAGCACTGAGGGCAGATACATAACAGCATGAGCACCCACATTATTCATCCATCTGTGGTCCCATACTCATTCTTCCACATACCCTCGTGATGCTGCCTTCCCACATGTTTGTTGATCTGTAATTTTAAAAGCATTTTAAAAGTGGCTCTGCAGTTCCAGCAATGGTTAATTTAAAAAGTCAAAAATATTGTAAATCACATGAAAAAAAAACATTTGTGAAAAGCAAGGGAGGAGAAGTAAGTGGGAGAGGAGCTGAATCCCATTCCCTGACATTATTTCAGTGCAGCATGCTGTGGAACAATCCCATTGTACAAGGTAAGTGATGGGAGCATTAAAGGATGGGCAAATATTTATTGTGTTGGTGGACAGGAAAAGAGATTTAAAGATGAGCTTAATGCCAATCTTAAAAACGGTGGCATAGACACCGAGAACTGGCCCTTGAGCATACCAACTGGAGTCAGATGTTACCAACAGTGCTGTGGAATTCGAAGAGGCATGAATGGAGGGCGAAAGGGAGAAACATATCAAGAGGAAGGCATATCAAAAGGAAGGCATGTCAAGCCAACCTCTGTCAGGACCGCTGTTCATCTAGAAATTGATGTCATCACTGCAAAAGTACATGCGGATCAAGAATAGCAACCTACGAACCCACCACCAAGTCCCTACACTTGAAAGACAATCATACTTGGCTGCGAGTGATAGCCAAGTGATGGTTTTTCCCATCAGTAGAAAGTTAATTGCCAGGAGAAGGCAAACTGGCAGTGGGATGTTCATGGCATTTGTGATAGGGACCGTCACCAAAAAGTGACAGTCTCACTTCAGTGCTGGTGTGGTTCCCTTGTGCAATAAAGTCCTTTATTAGAGTGGTGCTGAAACTTTTCTCAGTGGTTCAATCCCTTCTTCCTTCTCGAACTTGTGTTGACTTGTTTCCCTCAACAGTTTTGCCAGCAGTCTTCAGAATACTTGCCATGTTGCCATTTCATCATGATGTCACTGCACTGTACTGAACATAACTGGCCAATGAGACATTCAGTGACAACACTCTGTTTTGATAGATGTGAATGCCTGATTTGTCTAATTTCATCTGACAGCGAGTTGGCGGTGGTGGGATTGCCAACCACAGTGGTGTTGGCAGGGGCTATGTAAGTGATAGAGAAGCATGAAAAATCACATCAAGCCCATGCAGATGGAATATCTGATTTTGAGAAAATTATGTCAGCATTCCACTTTGTACTTTGGGAACCTGTTTTCAATGACTAAGGGCAAATTAATGCACAAGCCTTCGTGGGTCCAGACAATGTATTTATAAGAACCAACACCCACATTTATTTATAAGTGGATACTCATTTGTGGCTGCAGCAGGTAGATGTAAGGATCTCTTGCAACAGTCCTGTCAAAACATCTCAGAGTTGAGATTGCGTAGCTGTGTCATGACCAAGGGTGTGATGACTGCTTTTCTTTGGCGGAGGAGTGGTAGCAATTCTGAGAACACAGATGGTGTGGCAAAGTCAGTCTTGAGATGTACCGAGGAATCAGGATGGCTAATACTGTAATTTCTACTCATAGTTTACAAGAATTTTATGGAGTTTAAAGTTAGCAATTAAAAAAAGGTTATTTTCTAAGAAGACACAAAAAATAAAGAAAATGGTGGAGAATTCTTTTCAGAAAGATTACAAGTGAGTCAGTGTCAGAACCAGTAATATAATTTAGAATTTTTATAATAGAGATAAACATGCCTTTATCAAAAGCTTGATTGCTATACTATAGGAGTGACTCAGGAATGTTTTAGAGACCAGTCTCATGCGCTATCATATAGCTGCCCCAGTCACAGAAAACAAACATAGTGTTATTTTAGCCAAAGATACAATGAACAAATCACCATGATGAAAATATTTTTTGAAAACTGATTTAAGATCACCCTGACACTCCTGCAGTTGTGAATAGACTCAATTTTTTCTGAGTATTTTTTATTTCATGGAACTTAAAAAGGTTTTCTAGGACATGTGACATTTCCGACAGTGTGGATATCTTGGGAGAGAGAAAAACTGAATTGTTACAGTTTGTTTTTGGATAGGGTACTCCTATGGACCTTGAGACAAGCTGGCATTAGTAGACTAGGCTCTCACCACCAGGAAAATTGAAATTACTAGAATCACTCAGTTTAGAGGCAGCATGGTATAGTGGTTTTGGTTTTGGACTATGACTCTGAAGACCAAGGTTTGAAACCCTACATAGACAGGGAAGCCCCCTGGATGGCCTTGGGCAAGTCACATGCTCTCAGCCTCAGAAGAGGGCAAATTCAAACCTCTGAACAATCTGTCCTAAGACAACCCAGTGACAGCTTTGCCTTAAAGTCCCCATACATTCAAAACAACCTGAAGGCACATAACATTTAAATCAGTTCTAAATCAATGGAATTTACAGAAAGGGTGAATTATTCAAAACCCAATTAAATGGATTTGCTTTAATTGGGACTACCACTAGCACTCAGGCTATATGCTTTAAGATCTTTACACTTGCTAGGGGGTTGATTCATGGGGCACAGCCTGTGAAGGTTTGTGCTCCAAAATCCTGTTTGTCTTTACCTAAGATAATTGTTTTGGTTTCATTTAAACAAAATAACATGATGTTACACTGTAAACTGCTTCTAAAATTCTCTGGAAGAGCAGCATTGCTTGCTGTCACCAGAGAAATGAAAGTTCAAGCCCTTGATAGACATATGGCATAGATCTTTGTATCTTAGCCTTCATCCACTGCCAAAAAGAGGCAAATACACTCAACAAGAATAGCCAAATTTTGGAGGTAACTGACAGAGGTTGTCACTTTTCTTGAAACACAGAATTCCAATGCAGCACTCAAGTTGTAACTTTCAGCTAATTCATTACCATTCACAAATCTTTGCAGAGCCTCTAGATGATTTATGGTTTCACATCAGAAACATACAAAATTCATGGATGCTGAGCTCCATGCCATTTGTCATTTGAATTTGCAGCACGGGAGGTTTTTTTTTGAGACACTTGGAGGCCTTTTGATCATTTAGGCTGACTTACTTAATTTGTATCCAACCAGGGAGGCAACAGCATGGTTCTAAAAAAAGAATCACAAACTCTGATAAAATGTTTTTGTCAATTCCCAATTTGTGCACATATTTATTGTGTTGACCAAGTGGCAATTGTAGGGAAGAATGTGTGTGTGTGTATGCATATATACAGAACATATGCAATCAATTTCAAAGTGTGGAAGTAATTAATTAACAAATAACCAGTAACTTTATTTGTTTGCTATCTATTTTATTGATAGAAAGGAAAAACCATTATATTACTATAATAATGTGAGAAAACACATTATAAAGTTATAATTTTTTAAAAGACCCTCTGCAATCTAAAACTTCATTAATTTATGCATTCATTGGGTTTACATTCTATCTTTCTCCCAACATGGAATTCAGGGTGGCTTATAATAAGTAAAATAAGAAAGAAAGAAAGAAAGAAAGAAAGAAAGAAAGAAAGAAAGAAAGAAAGAAAGAAAGAAAACACACCATTTGCAAAAGTTGAAAATAATTACATAGCAATATTATTAATTAAAACACTTAAAACATTTTAAAAACATAATTTAAATAAACACAATAATGTATTTTCAGTTTCTGAAAGGTGTGATTGTTAATTTGGTATGGAATCTAGACCACAATACTTTTGACGATCCTGCCTGGCAAGAAATGCTAGCCAAAGTTTCCAGATTAAAATTAACTCACCAAAGCAGCAGAAGACAAGGACAGAGGCATTTTATTGTTCATCCTGATCAGAGATGGAGACTATTTCCTGCAAAAGACAAGTCTGAGGAAATATGTTCTCCTTTAAGGAGCGAAATAAAGTTTGTTTCATTGTTACAATTTGAATTCTCTCTCCGTGGCCTGGGATTGACTGAGCTTTCAATGATGCAGCTGGAAATCTCCTTCCAGCCAGGTGGAGACGGCTCTGGGGATGGGGAGGAGTCCACAGAGGGGTGATTGGCATGTATCTAGCAGAGGATGATGGGACTATGGGATCCATATTCCTTAGAACAACGTTGGGTCTTGTCAGGCAGAAGTTTAGCTTGACAAACCAGTTTTGAGAGTATAGGAATGTCTCTCATGCCTGGTAGACAAAAGGCATTGGTTTGTGAGTCATTGCCTGGAACTGGTTCACTATAGGAGGGTCGTTTAGCTATTAATGCCTTTTGTAACATGGATAACAGCATATTTGTTACCTGTCCATTTCTGATATATATTAAATGTACACACTACACAGATCTAACATGGGAAGGGGATTCTTGCTGCTGTTAGTATTGTTGCAAGGTGGCCAAGACTTAATCCCTTTTATACCATTTCAGCCTAGTGTCCTTGACAAAACTATAAGTTCCCAACTATAAATTATCTTTTATTTGGGGGGAGGTAGTGGTATTCAATAACAGGATGCCTCAGCATATGCCAGGGTAAGGAAGGAAAAACAAGAGACACCGCATTGGTCTCCCAATTCTTTCAATTCTTTCATAGATTTGTGGCATCTCAGATTGGATTGCTTTTTCTCTTTTTTTGCCACAAAAGAGAACAAAGCCCAGTGATGCATGAAAAGAGAGTGTGATAGAGATGCACTAGTAGCCATTCTCTTTCCAGAAGAAACTGTCTAAGCTTTCAGACACAGATAATTTTCTCAAAAAGGAATGATGAGCGAAGGGGCAAAGAGGGAAGGCAACTCTTCTTCCCTATCCTCTCTTTTTCAAACTCAAACTCTAATTTACTTTTCACCCACAAACAACTAAAGATAGATATATTTTACTTAGTGTTGTGCCCTGTCAGCACTGATACAATCAGGTTTTGTGCCAGGTTAAACATGGAAAATGGCTGTTATACCTTTTAAAAACTTTATTCATTAAAGATTTCACAACATTACACTAGAAGATATAGAAAGAACAACAAACAAAAAGAAGATAAACAATGTCTTCTGATCATCTTTTCAGCAGTTATAAATGCTACCTAAGTATTCAAACATCACTCTCTAATATTACTAATATTAACACAACTTCTCTTCCCAGTAATTCTTTCTAATCATCAAAATCAAAAGTTACCAAATCAACTTCTTTTTCTGCAAAAATCCAGACTTTGTGAAATGCCACTGATAACATTTTCTAATCAAACAAGACAATTTTTCAATTTCTGTGAAATCTACCCTTCCTTCATAGTAGATAATATTGAATTATTTCACCTTTATGTATATAACGGTCCTGCTGCAGTGGTCATATACTTTTCTTCGTGTCAGGAGCGACTTGAGAAACTGCAAATAGCTTCTGGTGTGAGGGAAGTGGCCATCTGCAAAGATGTTGCCCAGAGGATGCCTGGATGTTTTGATATTTAATATCATTGTAGGAGACTTCTCTCACATCCCCACATGGGGAGCCGGAGCTGACAGAGGCAGCTCATCCACGCTTTCCCCAGATTCGAACCGGCAACCTTCAGTTCAGCAACCCAACCTTCAAGTCAGCTGCCCTACCAGCAAAAGAGTTTAACCCATTGCACCACCACAATATATACTGAAGCAATGTTTCATAGGTCCTCCTCAACTCTACATCTGACAGTCCCCAAAAATCTGTTCTGGTTTTAATTAATCATTAAAACCTTCTGTTATAATGTATTTGTAGCCTTTTTGTTTTTCATATGTCTATCACATGTGATAAAATGCCCCTTCTTGTTTGTATTTCCAGCATACATTAGAAATATTTTTTACACATTCTAGATAACTTATTTGGCAGCATATGCCACTTATATTTCCTTTTGTAAACATTATTTCAAATCAGTCAAACACTAATTCTTTTCTCTCCTTTGCAATTGATAATATCTTATGACTAACTTACAAGGTATTTGCTACATAAATTTGATGATTTTTTTTTGCCATTGCTGAAAAATGCATCAGTCATAAAAATCGGTAGAATAAGAACATCAGTGGAATCAGAATATCATTCTACCACATACCATGGTACTTTTCATTTTTCCCATAGTAACGGATTCTTCTTAACTGCATCCCATGTCTTAACATGATTGTTTTGGAATAGCATATAATACATATTTGTCGTAATAATACCTCAATATTTAACTTTCTCTCATTCTTTTTTTAATCAGTTGTAGTTGTTCTGTACTCATATTTTTCCATCAACATATTGACTTTTAATGATTAGTCTTAAAACCTGCCAATCCACCAAATGTGTTTAATTTACCATTAACATATATATGCTGTCAAAACAAATTCCCAAAGTTATCACTAAATGATCAGCAACTGCCTTTAATTTCTAATTTTCTTTTAAAATCTTTATTCCTATAATCTTTTCCACTTGTCTTATTCAATATTTCAAGAACCAAGATGAACAAAAAGTGGAGAAAGTGGACAATCTTGTCTTATTTTTGTTTGAACCTCACAGGGTTTTGTTAATTTTGTCAGGGGTTCAAATCAGCCTGAAATTCCCCGATGTACAGCGGAAGGGACTCGTTACTCCTGTTAGGGAGTCAGATACTTTCTTACAGTGAAGTGGTCTTCCCAGGAACAAAAACAACACAGACACAAAGCTGTTCATTTCAACTGGAGGGCTTTTCTTCTTTGATTGCAGCAATAGTACAAACAGTATATACAACAATCTTTCAATCTCTCTCCCAAAATATCCAGTACATTTCTAATGTTATTTCTTGGCTGTCGTTTAGGTAGACATTCATACTGATATTTATGAATAGAATGCTCTAAAATTACAGATTTTGTAAATGTTGTAAAACCTTTAATTGTTATATAGAATGAGGTAATTTGGGTGGGTGCTGTGACACAATCTGAAATCCCCCCCTCTAGATAACCTTTAAAGAAAGAGGCGCACTCTCCAGTTTTCGGTCCTGCAACTCTAGGGACAAAAATAGCTATAAAAATTTATTAACAGCAAGTATGTGTATTCTATATTAAGAGAAAGACAAGGTATAAAGTGATTTTGTAAAACAAAAGAAAAATTAGAAGCAGGATTGAGAGCAGCTAGAAATCTGAGTCAGGTCTCAAGGGAAGCCAAAGCTTTCAGTTTGTGATCCTTGGAGGCAGTCCCTAAAGTCATCCCATAGGGAGGAGGGATGGCAGTGTCAGCCGCCCCTTTCAGCCCCCTAAAATTAGAGGAATAGCCCCTCCAAAGCTCTGTAGTGGTATTTGTAAGTAGCAGGAAACTAAGGGAAGCCCTCTGGCTCCATACGGAGGCATTTATATTTTTATGATTAAAGGAGGGGAGGCAGAGAGGGGAACAATGGCCATGGCCACCCTTGCCAATCATCAATTGATACAAGTGAGTATCTAGCCAGTCTTTGCCAGAAAGATGGAGTTTCAGCCCCCTGTCTGACAGCAAAATGCGAATGGAATCAGAGTCTTGAATGCCAATTCCGCATGCTGTTTGGGCAGTGTGGAAAGGGCCCTCATATAATGTAGTTCAATGCAGTTAAACCACATTATATGAGTCTATATTGAGCATATAATGCAGTTTCAAACTCAATTATATGACAGTGTAGATGGGGCCTGAGCTTGGGACCTACTCTTATCTATATGCTCTATGACATGCAATCCATGTCTTCTGTAACTCAAATAAGCTGCATTCGCTTCTTCCTAATCCTTCCTTAATCAAGAAAGATTAATCAGCAATGGATATTCATCCAGCAAAGAGATACATGTGAATTCACTATAGATAGTAATGAAATAGTATTATGGCCAGTCCAATGAACTATTCACATTCCACAGTTATGTTATCAAAACCCAGCCAATGGAACCCAAATCAGAGTCTGAATGGATGATCTGGAGGGGTCCCCTGCCCACCACTTGGAAATCCAGGGAAGTAAAGCAGGACCATTTTTTGCAGGTCCCACTTCACCCTTTCACACACTATGGAACTACCCATTTCCTCTTAATTGTACCCCTCACAATAAACAGGGATCAGTCTCCAGTCAATCTTCCATGCCAGTAGCACCCTTAAACTCACCAACCTGCCCTCATATTCTTTTGTCTCCATTGCTAGGACCCATCAAGGCATCTTAGCATCCGCTGTCTCTAATCAGATACCACTGTGGCACTTATATATAGGGGTAAGCCTATCAAGGATCCCATGACCCAACCTTCATTTCTTTCCCATTCCTTCTGTCCCTAGAGTGGGAAGACACACCAGACAGCAAATGGCTTGAAGTTCAACCAATGACAATTTATTGAAATTCATGCCAGACCTCTCCCTCAATCAGTGGCCAAGATGAATGGACCTTTGAACTTTCATTCAATCAGTAACCAGGAACTGACAGCCCTTTATTTATTTATTTATTTATTTATTTCAATTATTTATACCCCGCCCTTCTCACCCAAGGGGACTTACAAGTGGCAATTGATGCCGTTACATCGTTATACAATGAACTAAAATGTTAAAACAGTTAAAACAGTCAAAAATACAATATACAAAGTTTACAACAATGCAAAGTGCTTATGCCATTCATCCACCAGACCTTATACAAGAGCCTTAATTCAGACCGTGTCGAAGCCAACACATACTTATTCTTCAAACTTATTCTTCATACTTATTCTTTAAACTAATGGGACCATGGAACCTGAAATTGTAACCATCATCATTTTTGAATTCATCACTTTCTTTAATTCTTTATACAATTTCTGTGCTAGTAGTGTTAGGGAATGTCAGATGTGGAATCACCTTGTCTCCTGACATTCACTTTGGCCATCAGCCATAAAAAGATCTCTGTTTACCTTCTTCTCTGTGTGTCTTCATTCCATTGAATTGGAATGGGCACACTGAGAGTTCAAACTCGCAATTATGCAGTAACAGTTATAGTGCTATGATTCCACTTTGCCATGTTTCCATAATATAGAATAGACTAGCTTTATTGTCATTGTGCTATTGCACAAAGAAATGCCTTCCTCAAGACACACAACAAAATAACACACCCCTTCCTCCACACCTGAACTACCATCGCATAGCCCCCAATGTCACATCAATGCAAAACCATGAAGTTCAACACAGCCACAGCTCTAGGATAAAATATCTCCCAGATTGGGAGATAAAATATCTCCCAATCTGTTTGTTCTTGTCTTTGTTACCCTGTAGCATCTGCCAGATGGCAATTAAAAAAAAAAAGAATATGCTGGGTGAGATGGATCCCCAAGAATGCTGTGAGCTTTCTTTAAGAATTATAAAGTTTATTTATTTACTTATTTATTTATTTATTTATTTGACTTGTATACCGCTACTCCCAATTTGGCTCAGAGCGGTTTACAGGAATAGATTAAAACAATACAATTAGCTTTAAAATAACAATAAGAACAGACATAGCCCCGAGTTTTTCACCCATCGAAAGCTTGTCAGAAGAGAAAGGTTTTGCAGGCTTTCCGAAGGCAAGTAGGTCTCAGATAGTTCGAGTTTCAACTGGCAAGGCATTCCATAAATAAAGGTCTACAATCGAGAAGGCTCTCTGCCTAGTAGAAGACAAATGATAAGTCCGTATGTTAGGGACTTCAAGAAAATTTTGGTCTTCGGACCAAAGTAATCTCTGGGGTTGGTAGGGGGATAAGCGGGCCCTCAGGTACGCCAACCCCAAACCATGTAAGGCATTAAAGGTTAGTACCAGTACCTTGAAAGTAATCTGGTACTCAATCGGTAGCCAGTGCAGTTGTTGTAGAATTGGGGTGATACGCCACCTCACCGGCACCCCAGCGAGAAGATGAGCCACTGCATTTTGCACCAGCTTCAGTTTCTGGATCACTGACAAAGGAAGGCCAATGTAGAGGGCGTTACAGTAGTCGAGCCTCGAGATGACCGTCGCCTGGATCACCGTAGCCAGGTCATTCCTAGATAGGTAGGGAGCCAGTCGCCTAGCCTGACGTAGATGGAAAAATGCAGATCTGCTCACAGCAGAGACCTGGGCCTCCATTGTGAGCAGAGGGTCCAATAAGACACCAAGACTTTTTACAGAAGATGACGGATGTAGTGTCTCGCCATCCAGGGTAGGCAGCTGGATCTCTCCCCCACCCGGACAGCCCAGCCAAAGGATCTCCGTCTTCGCTGGATTCACCCTCAACCTGCTGGCATGTAACCATCCAGTAATGGCCTCAAGGCACTGATGGAAACTATTGGGTACGGAGTCTGGCCGGCCCTCCATCTTCAGAATGAGCAGAGTGTCATCAGTGTACTGATGGCACTCGAGCCCAAAGCTCCGCACCAGTCGGGCAAGCGGTCGCATATAGATGTTAAATAATAGAGAAGAGAGAATAGCTCCCTGCGGGACCCCATAAGTTAGTGGAGACCACTCGGAAACCATCCCTCTCCTCACCACCCGCTGTCCCCTATTCTGGAGGAAGGAGGACACCCATTTAAGGGGTATCCCCCTAACCCCCATCATGGCTAGGCGGTGGGTCAATAGATTGTGATCGACCGTATCAAATGCTGCTGTGAGATCCAATAACACGAGCAGCGCTGATCCACCTTGATCCCTTTGGCAGCAAAGCTGATCTGTGAAAGCAACAGTCTCTTTCCCGTGCGCCCTATGGAAGCCGGACTGGAAGGGATCAAGTCCGGCTGTGTCATTAAGGAACTGCTGCAACTGTTCCGCTGCTGCCCTCTCAACCACCTTGCCCAGAAATGGAAGGTTCGAGATTGGGCGGTAGCTAGAGGGAACCGAACAATCTAAGTCTGGTTTCTTCAGCAGCGGAGATACCATCGCCTCTTTTAAACCGTCTGGAAAAACTCCTTGCTCAAGGGAGCTATTTATTATATTCAACAGAGGTTCACGTAATCCCTCCAGGCAAGATTTTACTAGCCAGGAGGGACACGAATCGAGGGAGCAGGTGGTTGGCCTAGTTGCAGTCATGATCCTATCGACAGCCTCCGCATCCAGCGGGGTAAACCGGTCAAGGATGGGCCCAGCAAGTGGCCACGGTGTCTCAAGTTCAATTACTGTATCAATCATGGCAGGGAGTTCCTGGCGGAGCAGCGAGATCTTGTCTGCGAAATAGCTCTGGAAAACCTTAGCAGAAGGGGCCAGCTCATTATTGTTTGGGACAGAAGGAATTGTTGTCAGGGATCTAATAATCTTGAATAATTGTGCTGGGTGTGAGCTCGCAGACGCTATCAAGGAAGCATAATAAGAATTTTTTGCCTCGATGATAGCCTGCTCATAAGACTCTCTGAAATTCTTATAAGCTAATTTCGATTCCTCATCACGGCGTTCCTGCCACACGACCTCTAGCCGTCTCTTCTCCCATTTCATCGCACTGAGCTCCTCAGTAAACCAAGGAGACCAAGGAGACCGATTCTTGCGGGGTCAGAGAGGGCGTCTAGGGGCCATCTCATCGAGTGCATTGGATAATTTGGTGTTCCATGTATCCACTTGCACCTCTAGTGAGTCGCTGACAGGTTCTATGGCCTTCAGAGCATTCAGGAACCTGACCGGTTCCATAAGTCTCTTCGGGTGAACCGAAATAGGCTCGGCGCCTAGACTGGGTGGGGTGGTATGCTCTATACGGATTCCTAGGGCGCAGTGGTCTGACCATGGATCCTCCAGAATGGAGGTTAGTGTCACTTGGATTCCAACTCCGAAGATCAAATCTAGTGTGTGACCAGCCTGATGTGTAGGCCCAGTATTATAAAGTGAGAGCCTAGTATTGCCATGGTCGATACCAGGTCTTCAGCTGCTGAGGAAAAGTTCTTCCAAAGAGGGGAGAGGGAAACCAATGATTCTCTGTGCCATAGAGGTGACCCTTTGGAGCACTTTCCTATCTGCTACTGTGCAGTTTCCAAACCATGTGCAGATGCAGGAAATTAGGACACTCTCTATAGCATAGCAATAGAAAGTCACCAGCAGTTTTTCATTCAGTTGTTGGTTTCTTAGAAATCTCAGGTAGTACCGTCTCTGCTGGGCCCACTTAACCAACTCTGCCATATGGGTAACCCAGGTCAGATCCTCCTTAACAGTAACACCCAGAAACTTAAAAGTGGCCATCCGCTCTACTTGGTCTCCATTTATGACCAAGGGCTGGATTTCTGGTATTCTCTTTCTATAGTCCACTATAAGCTCCTTGTCCTTATTGATGTTAAGAACCAGATCCCAGGATGATGGGATCTGCAATTTAGGAAGGCATAGGTTTATTAAGAATGCTCAGCCACCGTGCTCTATTGGCTCACCAAACTACAAAGCTCAGGATTCCATAGGATGTTGCTCGGGCTGTTAAAGGAGAACCATAGTACTAGGAATGTGGCATGTGAAAGGGCCCTAGCAACTTTTCTTTGGAACATCTAGTTATATCCCTCCTCAGTTTTCCTTAACGGCATGCTCTCACTTTCACAGCATCATGCTTGACTAAGCAAGCCAAGATTAGATATGGCCTCTTTGACTTCCTCTGGTTAAATGGGCCCCAGTGCTTCTGGCTGTAAGATTGATATTTTTGTTTCCATCAAGTAGCCTGTTTTGCTGCCATTCCATTTTACATACCAGAGATCAGCTGACAAATAAATGGAATGTGTGTGTTTTTTAAAAGGAGGGCTTTAGAATAAATTGTTTCTCGTTAGCTTTTCTTCCCATTCTTTCCTCCATTCCCAGCATATCAACCTTTTGGGCTACAATCTGAGTTCTCTTGTGGATTGCTTTTACTATCTTGAATGTGAACAATGCTGAGGAAATAAGGATGGGCGGTAGAGGGAGGGAATGAAGGGGAATCGCTTCTTGGGAGATGACACTGAAAAACACTGGAGTACTTTGTGTGAAAAGTAGTTCACTCTTCTCTCAGCTCCTTAATAAGTTAATAACTTATCAGAGATTAACGTTAACACCTTGAGGCATAGAAAACATTGCTTTCTTCTTACATTACCGTGGCTCTATTGTAATTCCTTTATCTCATGAGCCCCCAACTCTGTCACTGCATAGCCACCTGGGGCCATACTAATATAACAACATAGGATTCAATTACAAAAGACTACAAAAGAAGTGCAAACTATTCTTTCTAGTGCACCAAATTGGTGCTCATCAGTATTAATTATTGAGTGACCATCAGAAATTGCTTTTCTGAAATAGCAAGGGATAAAAAGCAATCACACCAGCACAATGCAAATATGAATACTGGTGTATTCTTAATGAAGACATATGGAGTGAAATGAGATAATATGTATGACTTAAGGAGGAGAAAGAAATAGCATGAAGGAAGGTGCCCCCACTCACTGCTCTCTCTTTCTGTCTGAATGTGCCTTCTGGTCTTTTGACACAATTTTCTTTAGTTTTCTTAGATGAAGAATACTCAGAGGTAATTTGCCTTTGCCTTTGGGATATAGCCTGCAGAACCTGGTATTAGCTGGCTGTCTCTCATCCAGGTAGTAACTTTTTTTCTCCCCAAAGGGAATTTTTATTAATCATTATTTTATAATACATAATCATAGTTAGTTACATTTTCCTTTTCTATTCCATTCTCCCTCCCCCACCCCCACCCCACCCCCTTCCCTGTTGACAACTTAAACCTTATTTTCTTGTTATATGAGCCTTGTTTCCATTCTTTCCATTTTTTTCTTCCAACTTTTGTCATATGGTTTAACAATCTGTAGCCATCTGCTAAATGGAGTCCATATTTCTTTAATTTTCTTCTGTTTGTCTGACCATTTTTTTTGTTTCTTATAATGTTCATAATATCCAGTTGTATTTGATTCCACATATATTCATACCATTTTTCAAGTGTCCATTTCTTTTTATCTTTCTACCCCCACACTATTACTGCGTGTGTGGCTCTAAACATTATCATCATTAATTCTTGGTTTTGGTCCTTAATTCTTCTGTCCCCATATATCCCTATTAACCGAATTTGCATATGGTAGTAACTTGACCTGAATTGGTTCCAAAATCGGATGGGATCTGATTCTTTCAGGTTATTTAGGTTCTGTGTTTTTATTTGTATGCAAAATACAAATGAATACAATACAATAAATGCAGTAAAGCAATATTAATACTAATGCTAATAAGGATACAGTATAGAAAGGAGTTCAAAATCTGGATGGCTTTGTTGGAAAGGCAGGAAATTGAGGGAGAAAAATGGGGAAGAAGACGATTGGATTGGGGCAAGGAGGCTGATGACCTGGAAGATGGTTTAAAATCAAGCTGGCCAGGAGTTTTAGAAGAATTGGATGGAAAGATTTTAAAATCTGAATACCTCTGTTGGAAGGACAGAAGATTGAGGGACATTAGTATACATAGTTGTCTATGAAAATTAGATCATTTTGACAATTATCTCTCAGCAAGGAGAAAAATAGTAAAATGATTCATTATTGCCTGTAAAATATAGTTTACAAAGCTTACACTCCTAACCCATTCCCCATTCACTCTACCCTGGAATGGCAGTAACATTCCCCCAATGGATGCCTACTGATGCTGCTGCTGATTCATGAAGACTCATGAAGATTATTTTATGTAGTTCACTCTACACTCACTCACTCTACTATCACTCAGTGATAGTAGCTTATACCTGGTTGTCCTTTATGTTTGTTCACTGTTACTGGTTTTAATCCTGAAGAATTCTTGAAACTGATAAGGATTTTAAAAATTCAACTGCTGTAGTCATGTAGTTATAGCCCCTTTCCATCTTGATTGTACTGAGACTCAATGGAAGAATGCAAGAGACGGAAGGATAGAAGCTAGAGAGGAGTCTTTTTTCGATAGAGTTACGAGTTGGGTCGATACAGGGAATGCCGTGGATGTAGCATATCTAGATTTCAGTAAGGCCTTCGACAAAGTCCCCCACGACCTTCTGGCAAACAAACTAGTAAAATGTGGGCTAGACAAAACTACGGTTAGGTGGATCTGTAATTGGCTAAGCGAACGAACCCAAAGGGTGCTCACCAATGCGTCGTCTTCATCATGGAAAGAAGTGACAAGTGGAGTGCCGCAGGGCTCCGTCCTGGGCCCGGTTCTGTTCAACATCTTTATTAACGACTTAGACGAAGGGTTAGAAGGCACGATCATCAAGTTTGCAGATGACACCAAACTCGGAGGGATAGCTAACACTCCAGAAGACAGGAGCAGAATTCAAAACGATCTTGACAGACTAGAGAGATGGGCCGAAACTAACAAAATGAAGTTCAACAGGGACAAATGCAAGATACTTCACTTCGGCAGAAAAAATGGAAATCAAAGATACAGAATGGGGGACGCCTGGCTTGACAGCAGTGTGTGCGAAAAAGATCTTGGAGTCCTCGTGGACAACAAGTTAAACATGAGCCTACAATGTGATGCGGCAGCTAAAAAAGCCAATGGGATTTTGGCCTGCATCAATAGGGGAATAACGTCTAGATCCAGGGAAGTCATGCTCCCCCTCTATTCTGCCTTGGTCAGACCACACCTGGAATACTGTGTCCAGTTTTGGGCACCGCAGATGAAGGGAGATGCTGACAAGCTGGAAAGCGTCCAGAGGAGGGCAACTAAAATGATTAAGGGTCTGGAGAACAAGCCCTATGAGGAGAGGCTTAAAGAGCTGGGCATGTTTAGCCTGCAGAAGAGAAGGCTGAGAGGAGACATGATAGCCATGTACAAATATGTGAGGGGAAGTCATAGGGAGGAGGGAGCAAGCTTATTTTCTGCTGCCCTGCAGACTAGGACACGGAACAATGGCTTCAAACTACAGGAAAGGAGATTCCACCTGAACATCAGGAAGAACTTCCTCACTGTGAGGGCTGTTCGGCAGTGGAACTCTCTCCCCCGGGCCGTGGTGGAGGCTCCTTCTTTGGAGGCTTTTAAGCAGAGGCTGGATGGCCATCTGTCGGGGGTGCTTTGAATGCAATTTCCTGCTTCTTAGCGGGGGGTTGGACTAGATGGCCCTTGAGGTCTCTTCCAACTCTACTATTCTATGATTCTATTCTATGATTCTATGAGTCTTACGATCACGAACTTGTTTTCCCATTAAGCAAAATTGACTAGAATTATCCAGTAGGTGATCTAATTGAGCAAAAAGGGGAAGTTTATTTTCATACATCCGCTTATCCACAGAGTCAACAATTTCACTGACCACAGTAAAAAACAAAACAAAAAAACCCCTTTAAATGTTTGTTGACATTTCTAGATCCTCAAAATGATTCTATGGTACTCTTCCAGTACAAGTATAATCAAAATATAGGGTTTATCATCATCATCATCATCATCATCATCATCATCATCATCATCATCCATGGGGGGGGGGGTCTTGGAACATATCTCCTGAGGATACGGGAGTTGTACTGTATGGAATATGCGATCATATTTTATAGGTGACATTTCTTTGAAATGTGAGGCCATCACTCTGTGTCTGATATGGTGTGGTAGTTTTTAGTTGACACTAAAATCATTCAGCATCACATATGACCTTGTTCACCTAGTTTGCACTGGTTCAGATTTTAGGGAGTGGGGTGAGAAATAATATCTGGTTTCTTTTGCTGACATTTCATAAATATGTCAAAGTGTTAGCACATGTCATTTTTAGCCAGCTTTTGAGCTAGCTTTCCACTGCTGTGTCATACAAAGGTGGTGAAAATGATGAATGATTATGTCACACTGCAACTCTAGAGGGCAGGGGCTCTCTGCTTTTTGCTAACTTTAGTATACACATGTCATCTCAAATGCCTGCATGTCTCAGCACAGGTCAAAACAACCTGGGTTCTAAATACATAACTAGCGGCTCTAGTTTTCCCTCCACTGTTTTCTTTTGGGCTAAAGAGAATGAAAAAATTGATGACCAAAATGAAAGCATTGGAAATTAACATTAATATTGTTGTTGTTTGATTCTTTGTTTGTTTATATAGCACCATCCATGTATCTGATACTATATAAATTAAACAACCCAAAAAAGTGGATCCTGCCAAAGGCTTAAAATCTAAGCTATATTGTTGGTTTTGTGTGCCTTCAAGTTATTTCTGACCTACAGAAACTCTATCACCAGATTTGTTTGATTTTTTAAAGATTTGTTCAGAGCTTTGCAATTGCCTTCTTCTGAGACTGAGTGAATGTGACTTGCATAGGTGGGCCAAGTCTTAAAAATACATATTAATATTACTTTTGTTCCATCATTTAAACCCTGTATAGCATCACTCTGCCCTTAGTAATAGATAGGGTCCCGGCCAAAGATCCTGGCCAGGATGTGAGGGCCATGTGGAATTGTAAAGCTCCATCAAGCTGGATGAAGATACTGTTTTCCCTCCCAGTCACAACCGAAACTTTCAGCCACAGCTATTCCTCCCAACAACACCTATTGCTTTCCCCCAGTGGAGAGCAGGAGGAAGGGGCACAGAGGAGAGCCCTTATCTCTTCATGACACGAATAGTGAATTCTAAAGTTTGGCTATAATTTAAAAACTGCAGCACAACACTTATTAAAATTAGACCACACAAATATATACCACCTTATAGTGTGGCATAGTGGTCTTAGTTTTGGACAAGGGCTTTGGAGATTTTCAAATCACTATTGTGAAACTCAGCATGGGAGATCTTGATCCAGGCACTGCATTCTCAACCTAGCTCCCTCACTAGTTTGATGTTGTTGGGAATGCAACAATGCCCAGCATTTCAACAATAAAACATGTCTAAGGACCTCATCACATTATACTCGGGAAGCGTCCTAGGATGCATTGAGGATGCTTCCTCAAAGGAACTTGCTGGAGCCCATTACACAGTGCAAGACTATTTCCGGTGGGGCTCTGTAAAGGAAGCTGCCCTGAGAACATGGGAGGCTTCCCATGGTCTCATTGACAAGATGGGGGGAAGCCGGGCAGTGATGCTTTCACCCATGTGGGATACAGGGTAGCGGTGTCCCCCACTGTCCCACAGATTCACCACGCTGCCTGGCTAATCCCCCTGCTTTGGTAGCTATACAGTAGGCCATTGTGGCTATATGTGAAATGCAACCCAAGCATTTCCCACCCGTTGTTGAAGGCATGAAATATTTCAAAAGGCATGAGAATATTTGGTAAATGTTTTTTTTAGAAACTATTATATTTCAGCTGGAGTTTTTTCCTGTTCACTGTGAATTAGGAATAATGCTAATAAACATAGGATGCAAATGATAAAAAATACTATGAAAAGTGAAGTGATGATGGGGATAACAGTTTAGTGTTTAATCCTACTCACTTTTTATGTAGATGGGCTTTCTAGATTGAAAAATGTTAATGGTTGTGTGGGAGAGGGACTTTCAGCAGATCTTGCTTGTTATGCAGTGAAGTAATTTATTTACAACATTTATACCCCGCCCTTCTCACCTGAGGGGAGTGAGAAGGGTGGGGTATAAATAAGCACTATCTGATAAATCTAGGTGTGGGAATCAATATCTTCTTGATATTGTTGGACCATTTCTCCCAGCAACATGAGCTAGCATAGCCAGTGGTGAGGAAATGCTGGGAATTAGAATAAAAATGCACTTGGAGAACTGTGTGATTCTCATACGTGCTGTACTATTACTGTACTTGTCCATGTATACTTAGATGATGATTCATCTTACCAGTTTTTTAAAAAAATCTATTATAAGCCTCCTTCGATCCAGTGTATACGACCCAAGCCAGAGTAACCCAAAAGTGCTCCCTTGGTTTTCCAATTGTGCTTAAAGAGGAAAATAGATATCTTCTAGCCATGGTTGAAGGCAGCTGCATCTTTATATTAGCCCTGAGAGTGTTTTCTATTAGGCATGTTTCGAGAAAATAAGACAGAGGGCTTCTAACAGACATTTTCAAATATCTAAAAGACAGCTATAAAGAAGACAGAGAATAATTGTCTATTCGAGATCCTAATGGAAAGACAGGAAGTGATATCTTCATCTTGCAGCAAAGTAGATTTAGATTGGGCAACAGGAAACCCTGAACTGTAAAAACAATTTAGCAATGAAAAATGTTGCTCCAGAAAGTGATAGAATCCCTAGAGGCTATAAAACAGAAAGCAGAGAAACACCTGACTGGAAAGATTTTATTTGGAGGAATTCCGCTATTTCTGGGTGTTGGGTTCAATGACCCTTGTAGAATCCTTCCAGTTCTACAGTCATGTAATTCTGAGAAAATGAAAAACAATAATTTACATAATGAAGAATGTTATTGAGGCTAAGCTTTAAATACTACCACCTAAACATTACCTGGAGCTTTCCAAAGCACCTATTATTCTTTTAAATAGGAAAATGAAGTTAGTGCAGCTGGCTGATGACGTTTTACCACCTACGGCAGAGCAGCAAATGACACCCAACCCCCTCAAGCCAGAGTTCATTGTACTGTACTCACTACTGCATGAGGCAGAAAATTCCATGAGCACTTTTCTTCCTCTTTGACAGTCAAAACCTCTACAATAGAACATTAAATAATGAAGAAGTTCCAATCAGATTTATCTGTGTCACTTCTGTTTATTCTGTTTTTAATCTTTATTATTGGTCTGCTTTATCCTAAATGCGACTGGGTATTTGCCTTCTGGTCAGCAGTTGACTTCCAGGGACCCCATGAATTCCATAACATTTGCTTAGACAAGGCGCTCATAGAGCTGGTTTGCTACTGACTTCACCAGAGATACAGCCTGTGGTATTTGGTATTACAGTAGAGTCTCACTTATCCAACACTTGCTTATCCAACGTTCTGGATTATCCAACTCATTTTTGTAGTCAACGTTTTCAATATATTGTGATATTTTGGTGCTAAATTCGTAAATACAGTAATTACTACATAGCATTACTGCGTATTGAACTACTTTTTCTGTCAATTTTGTTGTATAACATGATGTTTTGGTGCTTAATTTGTAAAATCATAAACTAATTTGATGTTTAATAGGCTTTTCCTTAATGCCTCCTTATTATCCAACATATTTGCTTATCCAACGTTCTGCCGGCCCGTTTATGTTGGATAAGTGAGACTCTACTGTATTTGTCAGTCTCCCTAGATGTAGGAAGAGAAGTTGTAGACCAAGTGAGCCATGGCTTGGCAATAGTCTGGGTGAGAAGGATCTAAAGGTCTTAATAGGCCACAAACTAAATCCAAGTTATCACTGTATGTAAGTAAGTTTAAAAAAGTAAATAAGTAAAGTACATCAGTGGAATTTATGCTCTATCAATAGATCTTTTGTTGGACCCTGCTGCAGGAGAGATCCAGAGGTCAGGGCATTTTCCATCCAGCTCTGCTGTCTTGCTCTGCTCTGGGCCTGCTCATGAGGAGACCTGCAGTCTCATTCCAGCCAGTTGCCTCAGCTTCCTCCAAGTAGGGAATTCAGAGGGCAGCCCAGGAAGCCTGGGAGAGCTTTGCTGAGCCTTGCTGCAGAAGAGACCCAGAAGCCAGGATATTTTCCATCCAGTTCTCCTGCCTTGCTCAACTGTGGGCCTGCTCACAAGGAGACCTGTGGCCTCATTCCAGCCAGCTGCCTTGGCTGCCTCCAAGGAGGGAGCATAGAGGGGCAATCCCATGAGGCCTGGGAGAGCTTTGCTAGGCCCTGCTGAAGGATAAACCCAAAGGCCTGAGCATTGGATATGTTTTTTTAACTTTTGTTAAAAGGTCCTCTGCTCTAGCCTTCCATAACCCAACTGGCAACCACCACCCAGAGGCCTTTTTCATCAGCCACCTCATGACTGTGGAACAAGCTATCGGAATTTAAAAACCATGTAAAAACCAGTCTTTCAGCATGAATTTTAAATGTGTGTCCCTTGTTTAATCTCTATTTTCTGTATTTTAATATGTATTTTATAGAAATGGGTTTTGAGGTCACAAAGAGTCGGAAACGACTATGTGATTGAGCAGCAGCAGAAATGGGTTTTAATCTGTGGCTTTTATAGGATACACTTTAATATGTGTATCTTTAGTGTTTTTTCTATGTTTATGTGTTTTAATTATTCTGTAACCTGCCTCGAGCCATAAGTAGAGGTAGGTAAGAAATAAAATAATAATAGTAATAATTTATCTATAACATCTAATCAAGGAAATAACAGTCCTGATTTGTTCTCCTTTCGTCAGACCTCACCTGGAGTAGCATGTCATCCAAATGAAATGGCTCCAAATAAGTGAGACCAAGGGCCCTTCTACATGGATGAATAATAAGGGCCTAATATGGTACCTTAGATGTTTTTTCGGACCCTCACGGTGGCCTAAAAAGGACTTCCTAAGCCAAATCTGAGGCTGCAGTGAGTCCCTACTGGAGAGCAGTTCTCAACACAGTTCAGTCTGGCTTACTAGAGATCCTAATGGGGACCTCCCACACCCATTTTGAGGCTTTCCAAGCTGCTACATGACCACTTGCCTTAAAGGGGGAGGTCAGGCAGCTTTCTGGAAGGGGACAGTTGTGACATGGGGAGGGGACTACCATTGTGCATCCCAGTCTGCCTGAGCATGGGGAATATGGGATGGCTGTCAAGACAGCTGTGGCCAGTCCTGCTTAGGAACCAGCCCGGTAGTCTTCCCAGGTCATAACTCAGGAGACAGCCTGAATCCTGTTTCAGGGTTAAAGTGCCCTCCTCCCCCCAAAAAATTAAGCAGCTTTTACCTAGGTTAATGTAGATAAGTTCTGTGTAGTCTTTAGCAAATGCAAACTGGGAAAAAGCACACTGGTGCACTCTGTCCTCATTATTCTATTGTTCTTTTATTAATTTTTGTCAGATTGACCACATTCTGATAACACATATTGCAGTTTGTCCTGCAAAATATTGAATGGTATAGCTGAGAAAGTCTGGACTTGTCACTTCCAGCTGTAGCTTTAGTGCTACTCTGGTCCATCTGTAAGGTCAGCTCCCACTTTACTCTCACCTTTCTTCCCACCCTCTTTGGATCCCTCCCCACTTTTAATGCTTATTGCAAAACCTTGTGTCTAATTAAGACACATTGTCCAGCCAATTGGGAAGAAGGAACTAGCAAGAGCTGTTTTACAAATAGAAACAATCCTCGTTCATTACTCCTTAATTGAGGAAACAAAAAGGTGCTGGAAAACATCCATCAGAGCCACATTCATGTGCTTCATGGGAGGGGATTGGATTTAGGAACTCACAAAAGGAACCTCAAATGTTCCAATCAAGAGTTATACAGGCAGCGATGAAACAAAGACTTGGAGACACAAATACAGAAGAATTAGACCCAATTACAGATTATATGTTTCCGGAAAACACATTCTTTGGCATTTGTCCAAGATTTTTAAAGCATACTTTTTCTGCCTTTTATAATCACAACACACAAAGTTGATGCTATTTGTTTCTCCTTCACTACCTCCAGATGTGTTCTCATTGGGTGAATATGTAAACCAGTTTCAAATATAGTGGAAAATGAGGTAATATTGAAAAAAACAACAACCTCACTCACATTTCAATTAAAGCTCTGTTGAAAAATTGAAAATTTAGTCCATCTTTTCTTTCTCATTATTTTAGAATATGTATTTAAGAAAAAATCAAGTGTGTACTCACTCTCCATATTTATTTATTTCCAGTCTATGCAGAGATTCAGCCAATGGTTATTTTTGGGGTGGTTGATATGGTGTGTGATATTTTGGATTTTTTAACAAACACAGAGTCCTGGACTATCTATTAGGGCATGTCCCACAAGCTCTAATTTTTAGTGTATGTGAATGTTGTTAGAGAATAGAGAATCCTAATTGTGAACTTGGAGCAGTAACTGATTTATTATTGTTCTGGTGATGCTAGTGTACCTTTGAGTTATTTCCAACTTCTGGCAAGCCTAAAGCAATCATATCATGGTATTTTCTTGGCAAAAAAAAAAAAAACCAAAAAAAAACCAAGAAGATTTGCCATCACTGTCTTTTGCGGTTGAGAACCAGTAGGTTTCCATGGCTTGGTAGGCATCCAAACCCCTTTCTTCCAGAGACCTAGTCCAGCACTCACTGTATCTCACTGTGTCTCACTGTATAGTTTACCAGTAGATAATGCTCAACACTAGATACTTGTTTTTTAATGTATATTTTTGGATATATAATAAAAGTTTCAAATGCATAACAGTATTCATATTGCTCATTTCTGAACTAAAAATACCATTGTCAACGTGCATCATGTGAAACATTATAATAAAATTGCTATGACCTCTGTCATTTACACATTTTATATTCCAACTGTTTGACATGTTCTTCTTACTTTAGGACACTATTATACAAGTAACAAAAGCCAGATGGTTTGCTCTCCCTCCCCCGATACAAAATTATCTTCAAAAAAGAAAATTTGGAATAGAAAAAATGCCAAATTGCAGGGATAGTGAGATGTGGATCTTAACCCATAGATTGCTTTCATTTTCCAAAAAATTTAAATGTTTGTTTCCAATGGTTTTAGAATCCCAGTGGGATAAAATGGGGAAGTGAGTATACTCTCACTTTTTGGTTATGTTTGTAGTAAAAGGAAGAACAAGGAAATAGTTTGAAATAAATGGCATGGCAGTTAAATACTAAAAGGAGAAATAACGTAAATGCAAAATAACTCAACAATCCTATTGCCACTAGGAAATCAGTGCTCAACTTGGGGAAAATGGAGCAGTTGATACAGTAGGGGAACGGCAGCAGAGGTAGTAAAGGAATATTTGGCTACTCTAAAATCACATCTAAATTGGTTTAGATGTTGAATTGGTTTAGGTGGTGAATATGTGGCTCAAAGCAGACCCTAAACCAGCATGCATGTGCTGAATCCAGAAACCGTGTCCAGGTGAATTAGGACTGCTGGAAATCTCCTTGTCCTCTGTGTCACTGCTGCTATTCCCTGCCAGCCATGGAGCTCATTGAGAGAGTGTGGCCAGTGCACATCTGCTGATATCAGAATAGGGTGCCAAGCAATGGCTTGATCTATCTTCTCCTCTCTGTAAAAGATGAGGTGTCTAGCAGTAATGAAAAGGAAATGTACTTGAGTCATGGTGAAGGTAATACTGACATTTGTGAAAAGAAATTTTAGTTTTAAGAATGCACCCATTTGTAACGATTACAGGTCATTTCAGAAAAAAAAATTAATATGTGCCCCTTCTAAAATGTGGATAGCCAAAAAAATGTGCACAATGGAAAAAAAACCCAAACATACCAAAAATAGAAATATGAAGATTACGACAAATGAATAAATAAATGTGTACACTTGGAAATACATACAAAAATATGTATATATTTTATGTGTCCCTTCCATCTCATAAAGAGAAAGCAGGGAAACATTTGTGGGATTACGAAGTAGGCCAAAAAACAGAGATTGTCAGATTTCCATATCGCTTAGGGCTGTGCACAATTATTACTAGTCCTCGTAAGTCAGATCAAATTCATTCAATTCCTGCTTATGACAAAATATATGACTCATGGGCATGGCACACACCAAAAACTTAAGAATCAAAACTCACCCAATACTTTTTCGTTTGAATTTTGTAAACCTTGGAAGCCTCCCAAAGTCAGTTTCGTTTTCAGCACACATAAGCAAAGCAAAGCCAAAAAGGCTGCCATTCCTTTTTAAATTAATGACCTTTCTCCATTAGGAAAGGGAAGCAGGGAGAAAGCAGAGTTCACTGGGAAAGCGATTGAGAAAGCACCGAATTCTGGGAAATGTAGTTTGGGAAGGCAAGGAGCCTTATGCCAGAGAATTCAAAAGGCCCTGCCCTAAACTAGGAGAGAGATTTGTCCCTCCGTAGCAGCAGCCAGCCAAAATTACAATAAATTGTTGAATCTGCAAAAAGGAGGACTGACTGATACTTCCAGTAAGTAAATCTCTGTGCTGGGCAGGGAATAAATCCCTAAATGGAAGTTCTATTGGTTAATATGATTGACATTCAATGAGATAGCTGTTGTGGCTTTAAAAAAAAAACACAACTTTTTTTCAAAACTTTTTAAAAAATTCCCTAAAATCAGTAGATGTATGAATATTTATGAAAGTTGAGGTGATTGATCCCTTGTTATCTTGTGTCATTGCACAGAAAATTCAAGGGAATGGCTCTTGTAGTTTTATTTTTTTAAATGTTGTTTATAAAATTTTTGAAAATTCCCCAAAAATCTATGGATAAGTGCAACGTTCTGAAACTTGATGAGTTAACAGTGGTAAATGTGTTCTACAATTGTTGCACGTTTCACCACAATAGCTGTAAAAATGAAGGAGAAAGGAGCCCCGGAAGTTTCCTTACTTGCAGAATTACTATAATGAAAAAGTAATGAAATTTTGTTACTCTTGTTATAGAAAGAAAATTTTCACTAACAAAACTCTAGAAATGAAACGCCGGTGCCCCCTTATTTTATAATGACCTTTGAAACATTTATTTCATTGATCGCACAGCCCTAATATCTCTAATCCCTGGTCACACATAAAATGTTTAATGAGTAGTGTTTGTGTCTTTAGCTGACTGGATAGAGGCAAGGGGGCAGGAATAACAGGCATGATGTCATTCTCTACTTCTCCATTCCACCTCCCAATGTGGTCAGTGTGCGTGCCATTGTCTTCTAAATAGGTCTGATATTTTACGGCTCTCAAAGCAATTAGCTGGCTGCAAGTTAAGGACACAACCACCCAGTGCTCTATAATGCAGTTGTATTAATCTGTGCCTGAATAATTTAGGTGAACTAAATGTAAAAATCAAGTTCCATAGTTGCCATTGAATCATTTTAAAATGTTGCAAAAGGACTAGGTTTAGAACTGTGCTCCTTCGTTCAGTTCTGCCTTAGACACTGAATAATCTCCAGAAATGAACCATAGAGGTTCAGCTCTCTGCAGTGTAGCCACATTCCTTTATTTCCCTTCTATTAGGCCTTAGAAAATGAGATGAGTGCTTCTTTAGAACCTGTAGTTGCTGTAGCTTCTTGAGTAGGATAGCATCAGACTTGCATCAAGGTATCCTCCTTGTGCCTCCAATATGCTTTTGCCTGCTCATCCTGTTGCAGTGGTGCCTTTGGCATGTTCCTTCTTTCAAAAGCCTCCTTGCTGGCCATGGACAATGCATGTATTGTGGCTGGGTGTTTTATTGGTTTTCTTGAGGTTGCTGAGATCAGTGGGCTGTTCTCATTATTTTTTATTGGCCAGTTTGAATATACATAGTCCAACTAAGCATGCAATGGTTTCCAGTTCTTACTTGAAATGTATGAATATAATGTGTCCTTGTTGTTCTATTAAAAGGGCCCAGTGCAATATGACTGAAGACAGGAATGAGAGTGTCTCTCAGCCAGCCTAAGCACTTGCAATGGATCTTCATGGATTCTGTTTGAGGAGACCCATGAACAAGACATGGATGGGAAAGGCTGACCATTAGCAGTTAAACAGGACACAGAACATGATGTGAAATTCATATCATCAAGAGAAATGTGTGCTTCCATCAATGTTTGTCTCCCTATCTTCCCTTCAATGTTATCCTAGCACAAGAAACCCTTAATCATAAAGCCATCCAGACAGTGGCTTCTATGTCACCAATTAGCAGTTTGAAATACAAAAACAACATATTTTGAGGTGGGATGGCAGACTTACATTCAAAATGAGAATATTTTTTCTCTGTTTATTGTGTGGTGACTGAAAAATTAATGTCGTCTGCAGGAATCTTGGATATTTGGAATCCATAGATTAGCTATTCTAATACATTTGATATGCTAACATTATATAATGAAGGCAAGACATGTTGGTGCTGGTGGGAAATAATATTCTGGTAGATTATTTTGTAATCATTATCATAATGGAATAACGTGGTACAATCTTTTCATAAAATAAAAGAAATGAGATCATCTAGATATCAGGGCTATAGAGAAAATTAATTGATATAATCCACTAGTTAGAAATTTTAATAAAAAGCTCAGATGGTAAAATCTTATAAGTAAGCAGAAAGATAACATGTTTAGGTGAAGAAGGAGTCTACGTACTTTTAAGCAAGGGGTTCCTCTTCTATTTTATATGGCAAAGGTTTCACAGATCTTCTTTGATTCCCATTTATATCAGTCCCAGAAGCCTGCAAATGGTGAGAAATAATAGAAGTAGTAAGATCTCTCTAGGCCTCTTACTTCATATTGTACTGCAAATCGTACAATACAGTACGCTATGAGGGAACATATTGTGCTGATAACAGAAGTCAATATGGGCAGGAGTAGTCAGAAGGTGTGGAGGCTGTTAAGATGGTTGAGCAATGATCCCTCACAAACTAATATTCATGCCAACATAAAGGCAGATCAGATAGCACATCAACTTCTGAAGAATGGGAAACCAACCTTGCCAGCAAACTAGGAAGGGAACCAATAGTGTGAGAACAACAACCTTTATGAACCTTTTACATCTACTAAATTGGAAACAGCTCTCAATAAATGTAAAAATGACAAAGCAGCTGGCCTGGATGATCTACAGATGAAACAAATTAAGAACTTTGGCCCAAAAGCAAGGTGCAGGCTGCTGAAGCTGCTGAACAACTGCATTGCATCTTGTCAGATCCCTAAAATCTAGAGGAAAGCAAGAGTCATAGCCATTTTGAAACCAGGCAAAGACTGTAATGATCCAAAAAGCTATAGACCAATCTCCTTGTTGTGCCATCTTTACAAAGTTCTGGAGAGATTAAACCTGCACATTATGGAAAAATAGACCCATTTATGATCTCAAAGCAAACAGGTTTCAGGAAAGGGAAAAGTTGCACATCACAAGTGTTGGACCTGACTCAGTACATTGAATATGGTTTTGAAAGGCAGCAGATTACAGGAACTATCTTCATAGACATGTTAGCACCATATGATACTGTAAATCATAGTCTTCTCCAGAGGAAAATGTATATCACCAAGTACTACCAACATCTCCCCTCTTCATAGGAAATCTGCTACAAAACAGGAGCTTTTTCTTAAGTTCCAGGGTCTGAGAAGCAGATGGTGCACAGACACCCCCCCCCCCATGCTCCACTTTACTTCCTGGTGTGGTTAGGGGAGGAAAACCCATGGATGATGGGATTTGCAGCACCTTCACCCAAATCAGACCACTGCAACCCCCAAGAAGGATGAACCTGGACCATATTTGGCACACAGACAGCCCATTACCCACTTCATGTCCTGGTGACAATAGGAGGAGGGTGGATCATGAATGATGGGATATGCAGTACCTTCACCCAATTCAACTCCAAATTCAACAGACCACTGAGACCCACACAAATGATGGACCTTGACAAAACTTGGCACACAGACTCCCCATGACCAACAGAAAATACTGGAGAAGTTTGGGGAATATTGACCTTGAATGACGAGAGTTATAGTTCACCTGTATCCATATAATCTGTGACCCAAACTCACAATGGACCAGGATCAAACTTGGCACAGAGACCCCCATGACCAACTGAACATACTGCTGTAGTTTGTGGGCATTCCCTTGATTATGCAAATTGTAGTTCCCCCTTATCCAGAGTGTACTAAACCAAGCCAACAACAGATCAGGACCAAACTAGGCACACAGAATCACTTTTCCAGCTTATAAACTTAACTTTAGGAAGATTGTAGAACAGGGGAGAACAATGTATGGCACTCCAGATAATGTTTGGCTACAACTTTGATCACCCATGATGATTGGCTATGTTGCTATTTTGAAGTTGTACTTCAAAGCATCTGAAAGGCCAAAAGTTGGTTGTCCCACGAGAAATAAAGGTGAGTCCTAAAGATTTCACCAGAATTTCTTCTCTAGTAACTGTACTGACCAAACGGTGTGGCTATGCAGTGGCCTGAATGACTGGTGACTACTAGGTAAAATATATCCAAGCTGACACCATTCTAGTTCCTTCTAAGTAAGGGCATATCAATCTTTTTTCTGTTTCATTTAATTTTCACATGTGTCATGAGTCTTTCCCAATCACTGCACTATTCCACATTTAATAAAAGATGCTTGTAAAATATTCAAGTATACATTTTACTTCATAATATTTATTTTTAAAAGTGTTTATCCCTATTTTTAAAAGCATAGAGCTCTGAGGAACTGTTTGGAGGTATATAACTCAGAAGATGATAGGTTCTAATTTATGCATTAATCTAGTTAGCATGGATTGGATTAAATCATTTTGGGATTTGAAAAGATCAGATTCTTCAAGCATCTTTCATTCATTCCAGTCAGCTATCAAAATCAAAGAGCTAAAGACTGGTCTATTTGACTCTTTAAAATAACTAATGTAGAAAGCAGGGGATGAAGAAAATAATATACAAAAAACGCCTTCTTCTGTATGGGAATCAAAAACCAGCAGCGTCCAAAATTAAAGGCCATTTTATTGATGTGCAAAGAGGGGATCAACCAATGCCAATTTGGCAGAAACATCCCAGATTCATCTTCTGTTGTCCCCATTTTTACCTGCTTTCAAAATGTCCCAATATCTCCTCTTCTCAGATTAATTTATTTGTCGCAAAAGGAGCAATTTGGCAGGGGGCAGGGGAGAGGAAAAGAAGGCTTCCCAGTAAGCTCAGGCAGAAGTACTTTTCTGCAGCTTCTCTTAACGTATGTATTGTTCCTCATTAATTACATTTACCATTTTTACCACCCTTTGGTAAAAATGATAAAAATGTGAGTCATAGTTTTCCTCTGTTAAATGTTGTAGGTTATGCTGTGGTTAACCACATTTTTATTGTGACTTTGCACAATGCACCTACGTCCAATCAAGCCAGCTTTCATTCCTATCACATTCTGGACTAAGTCAGTAAATTACCTTGAGTAGCTTCCTTTCCTTGGTGCATGTTCAAATCTCACATAGATTTGCTTCCATCATGGGTATGCTATTTCTGGTGTCATGTTATATCCTCCTGACTCATTCCCTTATTCTGTCTTTTCTCAAGCATACTTGCCTTGATTTTCAATCTTCTAATATGAAGTCTTTCATCACCACTCTTGTAGCAGCTGGTTGTAGAACAAGTGTTAACTCCTCCCATCAGTTTCTGAAAATACAAATCCTAACCACTATTTGATACAACACACAAACGTTTATTTGAAAATATATGATGCTGTTTTGTCTCCTTTTCTGCCATAGAAATCTCCCTCCCTAACACCACTTTTTGTAATTTTTTTGTATTGTACCTTGTTTGAAAATATGTAGAAATGTCTTTGCTTCCTTTCCCCCCCATGGCATTGTATTAGCCTGGTGCCATTAGCTTCCTCACAACTATTGAACCACTGACTCCTGTTGGCACACTGCATTGCTATTGTACTTTTCCCCAGAATGGTGTAGTGGTAGTAAGGAAAGGCAAAGAAATTCAAGCAGCCAATTTTGCTATTATCTTCCTTCCCTCTTGGCCTCTATGTTCAACAACAACAACACCAACACTTTATTTTTATACCCCGCCTCCATCTCCCCTAGGGGACTCGGGGCAGCTTACATAGGGCTAAGCCCAGATAAAACAAACAAAGCAAAATAAAACAACATCAGAAAATACAAAACACAAAAATTAAAATAAACATTTTAAAATATAAAAATAATAAACATTATAAAAACATGGATTTGGCACCCAAGTAAACAGTGCCAAAAAACGAACTGGGTAAAGTGCAGCGAATGAGTATTGTAAACAAAATAGTTAAAAGGTGCTACCATCAATAGGGAAGCAACTTGGGATGCGGTGGACCATGTTACTATAATAAATAGGTGGGGCGTAATAAAGTGCAACAGATGAGGAAATGGTTGTAGATACAAAAACTATAATGGAGATGAGGAACTCAGTCTCCGAAAACCTGTTGGAAGAGCCAAGTTTTAAGGCTCTTTTTCTTTTTCTTTTTGCTCAAGGCCTTTTTCTTCATAATATCACCACTGATGTGCAGGTAGTTATTCTCATTCATTCAAGTATCCCTTTGGAAATGGGATATATTATATGCAGCAGGATTTAAAACCACATATCCAGTGGTGCAAGGAGAAAAGAAAAACAGATGTTGCTCTCATCTTCCTTTTCAATCCCACCAATTTCCACTGGAAGTCCTTTGTTGAGTGACTGATTTCTTTCCTTCCATATCATTTTGCTTAACTTGGGGCCCTTTTATACAATAAAAGTACAGCACTATGATCTCACTTAAGACCTCATCACATTGATGAGGTCTCCCATTTGATTTGCCAGCCTCTTTAATGAATCAGTGGGGCAGTGGGGCAATCCAGGTGCTGTGAGCCCTACCTTGTCAACAGTGATGTTTCCCCATCACGCGTGGGGAAGTGTTGTTGCACAGCTTCTCTCTGCCCTCGCCCTGTCGTTTCAAATGAAACATTTGAAGCCTCCTGTGTTCCCGGTGCAGCTTTGTAGGACACTTGTGCCCAAGTTGAGCTACAGAGTTCCACCAAAAGTGAGCCTGTGTCATCTGATGGGCAGTGTGGGGCTCTGTGGCTTAACTTGGGCACAAGCGTCTTATGATGCTAAGAGTAAGTTGTGTGATGAAGTCCTTAATGGCAATGGCAACATCCAATGGATTTGTATCCATGTGTGGTACTAGAACACTTTGACTGACAATTGTAAATGCTCTCCCCAAACTACAAATCCAAGTATTCCATCCCAGTAGATGTTGCAAATGCAGTTAAATAGTAGAGTTATGGTTGTCTAACATAAAAGGATTCTGGTTTATATAAAAAAGTCTTAGCTTTTTACAAGTTGTCTTGATCAAAACACTACTTCCATATATATATATATATATATATATATATATATATATATATATATATATATACATACACACACACATACACACACACACACACACACACACACACACACACACAGTACACCTTGCCCACTATTATCTTTTTATTGGATTTTATCATACAACACCGTATTTACTTTCAGTAATTATTTTAAAGAGAGTATTTCAATGATGTTTAGTGATTGTGCCATTGAAAGTTGGCCCACAAAGGAACAGAGAGATTTTCTGATTTAGAAAATCTCACTTCCATTTCTGAATGGAAAGCAATTGTTGCCCTTGTGGAAATCAGAAGGGGAGGATATTGAGGTGTATATTTGTCACTGATCAGTAAAGGTCTGCCCTAACCATGACAACAGCAGCTGCAGCAACATATTAAAAACACACCACTTGGGAGTATGAATCATTGATAGGGGTTCATAGTGGAAGCAAAGGGAATATTTGATGTGAAATGTTATGGTCTATAGTGAGTGGTGGGTATACAGAATATGTATTGAAGCAATGTGGAAAGAAAATGTTAAACTGTCTCATCTGTATTATTTCAGAAATGTACTTTATCCTCTAAGGCAGGCTATCATTCCAGCCATTTTCGTCTCAGCAAAATGTATTGTCTGTATCTTTCATTCTTCTTCACATTCAAACACACACATATACACAAACACACACTTACTTGAGGTTGACTTTAAGTGCTTTTCATTACTACTGTGTGCTAATTTATCAAGGCAGTCCTTGGTTATTGACTAATGCTTTGGTTTGCGGTCAAGGTAAGAGCTCATTTATTTGTGGGGCCCTTCAAAGCTAAGATGATGTTTTATTTGTACAATCCTTCAGCACTCATGCTAGAGACAAGTTAACAAACATTTGCCCACTTAGGCAGGTTCAAAGAAGAAAGACAGCAGGAGTTCACTAGAGACAAAGCAGACATATCTGACAGGCTCATATGGCAGGAAAAGGTTCTCATTTTATAAAGTTTCAGAATGACTGTGGATCAAATGATATGAAGCTTTCGGAAATACAGTACACCTCCCTTATCTGTGGACTCAAGATTTACTATTTCACTTACCCACACTAACAATAGATTTTGTTCAGAAAATATTTGTGGGCTTCTCTTGATTTTCCAGTGCTATTATCTAGTTTACATCCAGCCCACGTATAGTCAAGATATAGGATTTGCTGTTATGTACTGTTTCAGGTATCCATATGTACTAGAAGAATTTTGTAATGCATTCCATGAGTATATGGGTGTCACACTGTATTGTGCAGCTACTCTTAGCCTATTTTCTTATTCAAAAGCAATAGTGGAGGGCTCAGTTTGGATAAGTATCCATTTGTTTTTTGTATTTTGCTTTGACAGGCCCCAAATGTGATCATACCCTACAACAGCACCATTCATAAGAAAATACTTCTTTCCCATTGAAACAAATGTGCTGTCTTCCACTATGCACACTGTGCGCCCAAAGGAAGTTGGAAGATCATAGCCACAGCAGAAGGCTATTCTCAATTACAGGTTATTTGTGTACTGCACTTTGATATAAGGGAAAAAAAAAGAGAGACATTAGTGTATCCAGAAATTAGAAAATGTACTTTGAAGACTAGGAATGTAATTCTTCACTCTTGTTGTCCTCAGAAAGAGCAACAACTCATTTTAGCAATTCTCTTTTTGTTGCAAGAAATTCTTTATAAATTGTGCAGCTTTTAAAGACTATTTCCAGTTTGAGATCTGTTATGTGCAAAATTCACTTAAAGTTATTTTGCACAGAGAATGGCATTATCTGCACAGTCAATCCATTTTTTTTGGCACAAAAAGAAATATTTTCTATGTGGAAAAATGCTGTTTTCTGTTCAAAACACCTACTTATTAATCTTGTGTAGAAGACATAAAGAATCTCATTAGTCCAGGTTTGTTATCTTTGGATGATCTATATACAATTTTAAAGCAATTATTTTCTCATCATTTTCATTTTTTTTTTTTAAAAAAATATTCTTCCCATTCTTATTTGGGATGATAGATCTCAAAAGCCAGGCATTTCAGCATTGCCATTTTAACTTTCCAAGGTCTGGTTTCATACTGTGCACTACTAAACATGTGCCATTTGATGTACAGCTAAAAAGAGACAAGATCTTTAATCTGGAGAATCCATTCCCATTTTCTCTAGAGCTTTCATGGCTCCTGGTAACAAGCATTGCTAGAAGCCTTCACAATTGGTGTACTTTTTTCACAACATCCCTGTAAGGGGAGCTGGTGCCATTATCTCTGCTTTTTTTGTTGAGAACAGGCACATGGAGTGTGGCTCCATATATTCCATTCCAGTAATCACAATCACAGTTGCCTGAAGTGAGAAGTAGCAGTGATGATGCATCACACAATGGCAGATTAGGCAGATTATGGTTGCTTTACTTGCATAGGAGTTGACAGTATAAAGACAGAGGTGCTACATAGGAGGGAAGATGAATCATTTGCCGGAACATTAGTGCATGTGTAATTCATGTCTTATTTATTTATTTGATTTATAGCTTTCCCTTCTCCCAAACTGGGAGTAAAATTGGTTCACAACAAAATTAAAAAATAGCTGGAGATAAAAAGAAGACGAAGGAGGAGGAGTAAAAGGAAAAGGAGGAGAAGGAGGAGGAAATGATAATAATGGGGGCAAATGTAAAATATCTGATGTTCCATATTGCAATTATGTACTTGTAACTTATCTGTATTCAGCAATCCTACAAATTCACAGCCCACCTTAACAGCCAACAGCCCCCAGCCCTCCAAGAGATGGCGATATTTTCTACTGGCAATTGAGGCTCAAGGGGAGGATGCTTCTACCCACTTCCACCAACAAGCATGATTGTGATAATCAGAAGTATGACCCAGGTTACAGTTACTTACTGGCAGGGAGAGGGTGGAAACACTGCACTTTATTCCTCTGCCCCAAAGCATCTTAGAATATAACATTGCACTTTAGTTCTAGGCCATCCTCTCCTCCATCCCAGTGGTTCTTTTTCTTTCTTTCTGTGATTCATATGTTATTTGAGTAATTATATTGTTTCTGTTTATGTGATTGTTTTAGTCAATTGTTATGTTTCTTCTTCTTTTTTTGTATTCTTATAGCGTTTTATAATGTTTCAGTGTTTTATTGTACAATGTTTTATGCTGATTTTATATTGGAAACCGCCCTGAGTCCCTTTTGGGAGAGAGGGCGGTATACAAATAAACTTTTACTACTTACTTACTTACTCCTAGTACCCTGAACTCCTGCAGAACAGACCTCCATCTCTTCAAGCATCTGCTAGCTGTTAAGGCTGCAGGGAATGCTTAGGATACTAGTTACACAACCCATTCAGTATTCTGGCAGTAGTTAAAACACAATTGAACACATTATAATATTCACTAGTAATATTCAGATTGTAACACTGAGTTAAATGCAGCTTACCTCATCAGTCAGAATTACAACATCCTGCTTTCCCTGTAAAAAAAGTAGCTAGTAAATTACTGCAAGCATGCCTGAACAGAAAGGTCAGTTACATTATGACTCCTGTATCTATGGGGGATATGCTCCTATGGATATTATCAAACCACTTTGTCATGAATGATTTCTTCTGAAAGTTACCATATAATTGCCCGCAAGGATCTAGAAAATGGACCTTCATGGTATACTCTACAACATCTTCCAGTGTAAGAATGCCATAGAATTCCTTGGAGGACCTAGAAAATTCCTAGATGTGACATATTTTGTTGGATGTGGGTAGGGGAAACCATAGGCACTGGTCCTGTGGATACTGGAGTCATATTGTACCTGATGCTAGAACAGTGGTTCTCAACCTGTGTGTCCCCAGGTGTTTTGGTCTAAAACTTCCAGAAATCTCAGCCAGTTTACCAGCCGTTAGGATTGGTAAGGAAGGACCATAGGGTCAACTGGCAGATTGAAACAACCTTTGAGAACCATATCTCTCTTCAAGAAAATAGCCTTCTCTAAAGCCCTGGATAACTGTTATGAGGGAATATGATTTTTAAGATAGCTTGAACCCTGTTGTGTACTTTACAGCCAGTATTTGGAATTGTGACCTGAAAGGCATCTGTTACAAGGGAGTTATGTTCTTCCCAAAAGTGTCCTTGGTCCTAATCTTACCAGAACTGCCTGAATTTCTGAACATATTTCAAAAGCAGCCTCATGGAAACATGAATTTGTATAACCCACAATATGGGCTGGTTCACTCATATTGGGCACGGAATAGGCACTCATTATGAGTAACATATTTAATCTGTGTAATATATGAATGTACATTTCTTGATTTTTGAGATGAAATGCCTATATTTCTTCCCTTGACCAATATCCATCCGTATAGTTTAGCCTGTGATGATCTACATGATGCAGCAAGAATTCCTTCTGAACTTACTTCTTTCATCACCCACAGTTATAATGTGTACTTGATTTTCAATAAATAAGACACGATGTATCCACCTGGGAAGGTAATTGGATCCCTAGATGGTAATAAGGATTTTCTATTCCCATTACCTACTAATAAAGGAGCCCCTGGTAGCTCAATGTGTTAAACCCTTGTGCTGGCAGGACTACTGACTGACAGGTCGGTGGTTCAAATCCGGGGGCACAGGTGAGCTTCCTCTGTCAGCTCCAGCTCCCCATTTTGGGAAATGAAAGAAGCCTCCCACAGGATGGAAGAACATTAAACGTCTGGGCATCCTCTCAGCAACGTCCTTGCAGATGGCCAATTCTCTCACACCAGAAGCAACTTGCAGTTTCTCAAGTTGCTCCTGACATGGGAAAAAAACTACTAATAGTTAGAGCACTGGTTGTCTTAACAGTAAGGTGATTACTGAATGTATTTGATTAGTACTTTTATTAGCACTAATAGTACTAATAAAACACATAATATTTTAATCTCAAGATTTCTGCATACTTTGCAAAAGGGAGCATCAACATTTGGACTTTGTTGATCCCTAGGACCTTGGTAGAAATGACAAGCAGTGTGCTATAGTTTTTTGGAATTGTGCCTAATATTGGCCAATATCTTTACAAATGCCTCTTATGAAGGAACACAGGAGATATACAAGAAGTTTGCAGAGTTACAGAAAAATGCACAAAGTAGCTAATACCTTATTGAAATGGGACAGGAAGGAAAAAGGATATTGAAAGGATGGAAAACTGGCCCAAAGCAAATAAAATTAATTCCAACATAGGTGGATATGAAATGCTATATTTAAGCAGGGAAAATCAGATGCAGAAATACAAGGCGAATAAACCTGATCTCACAGTAGTATATATGGAAAGAATGTATAAGTTTTATAGACCTCAAGTTGAGTATGTATGAGTCAATGATGTCATGGGAAAAGTGAAAAGAAGAATACTGTCTTTGGTTGCATCAATAAAAGCAAAAAGCTCTAATCATGAGATATAATGATTGCATTCTATTTAACTTTTGTTAGACCTCACCTGAGGTACTATGCCCCTTTCTTTAAGTTTAAGACATTGGCAAAATAAACCAAAGACAGTGAGGGGCCTAGAGAGCAATGCTTATTTTAAAACACTGTGTCTAGGTAGCTTACAGAAGAAATGATTCATACAATTGTTGTTGTGTGGTTTCAAGTAATTTCTGACCTATGGCCTTAAGACTCCCTAGCATAGGCTTTTCTTAGCAAGATTTGCACCAAAGAGGTTTGACAGTCCCTTCCTCTGAGGCTGAATTAATGTGGATTACCCAACATCATGTAGTGGGTTTCATGGCCAAGTGTAGATTCAAACCCTGGTCTCCAGAGCCATAATCCAATAGCCATCTTCAAATATTTGAAGTTGTTACAGACCAACAGGATTTTGTCTAAGTAGGGGGAAGAACCTCCTGGTGATGTAATGACCCAGAATGCTTCAAAACAGGATTTGTTTTGACAGTGACCCTTACGTTGATGGACTCTTTTTCATGAGAAGTGATCTTATTGGAGACTGGATAGTCACCTGTCAGGAATCCTGTAGTCATAGATTTTCTGTATCAGCTCTATAGCTCTATAATTCTATGTGTATGATTGCTGAACAGAAGAAGGTATGGCAGGTTGGAAGTAAGACAGAGAATGTATTCTAATTGGTTCTTTTCATTGGTCCCTGGAGGCATTTAGCATTTAAACCAAGTGCCTTTGGGGCCTTGATTAAGTATTTATCCACATTCCCAGTGCATTGTGTCATCACAAGCAAGGCCACAAGAAAGCAGCCAACTTAGGGCATGTGCCAGGAATAGAGATCTTTGGCTGCAGACATCAAAAGAAGCAAAGGGCCTGTTATCAAGTCCTCTGGGACTTTAAACCCTCCATCCTTCCATAACATGCTTCTGAATCCAATCAGTGTTTGCACTCTTTAAGTGGTTTACAGCTATTTATAAGCAGCATGTGAGTTGATGCTTGTTAATTAATATACCAGAGTCAATGAAGGCACATGCTGCCTTGCAATTGCTAAGCAAGATGGCAGGCTGCATGAGCTGTTTTGCCCAGAGGAGTTAAGATGCAGAGATGAAGACATTGTCACGAATTTTGAAAGCTCAAGATTAAGGGGAAGGGAGAGAAAAGAGCTTCAGTTTTCTGCCTTTTTTAAAAGAAGGAAGCATTGATTAGACTAGTGGATGAGATGTATGTTGGGTGGGTCACTTTTATCTTGTACTTTAGAATATGAAGAAACATATAACCTCAAGGCTCAATTACATGTATGCATCAATTTACAGACACAGAAGGCACAGGCCTACCCATAAAGTGTAAAATATATCCAGGAAATAACAAGGGCTGATTTGGTTTATACTATCAGAGTAACCCCTTTATTAAAGAGAGGGCTTCTAGGCTGGCTTAATCTGAGTGGATAGCCTCCCTTTGTCTTTATAGTTGGCCTGTGGCACATTCTTTTCTTTCACAGCTGAGACCTATATTAGGAATAAGTCTTACCACCTAAGGGAGTGAGAGGGCATATCCCTCTTCTGGATGTTATCACTAAGTCTGTTGCTCTATTATAGGAGGGAGCCTTTCCACAAAATGTGGAAATACGGGTCTGGTAGCAAAAGATACTGAACGTAGAGCAACATTCTTCAAGCCTTAATGGTTTGCCTCCTGACTGGCAGAATATACTACTCTGTTGGTTCTCCTTTTTGTCTCCTGAATTGGGGGAGCACAATGGAGTATTTTGAGGTTGCAGTGGGCCATGCACCTAAAGTGGACCCATAGTCACCTCCCTCTTATTCCCATCAGGATCTCATAAAATCACAGAATCACAGAGTTGGAAGAGACGTCAAGGGCCATTCAGTCCAACCCCATTTCTGCCATGCAGGAACACCCAGTCAAAGCCCTCCTGACAGATAGCCAGTCATCTAGCCTCTGAATCCTAGAACTAGAGTTGGAAGAAACCCCAGTGTCAGGGCTTGTGATGAGAACAAAGATGGGCTGCTTCACACAGCATCTGAGTCAGGGGCAAGCAGAGAGCAGCAGCCTGACACTGAGGAATCTATCCCTGCAAAGTCAGGGAAGTAGGGAAAAGAGAGTTAAGGAAAATTGTTAGGGAAAAATGTCGCAGCTATCAAATTGGGGTTCCAAACATTTAACCCCTTCTGCAGAAGATGCACCCTTTGTCCAAGGAGAAAACCCCAAAACAAACTGTCTTTTAGTAAAGAAAGATTTATATGAAAATATATACAAACATAACAGTCCTTGGCTTTTATCAGCAGCTTTCAACTGGCAAAACAAAATGTAATCTTCAAGCTTTCTTCAGCTCCACTCCAACAGCTTTCCAACAGCAGCACCATCATCGTCACCAGCATCCTCATCTTCACATTCACATCCACTAACTCAAGATTTACTCAGTCTCTATTAATAGCAATCAGTCTTTAGCAGGTGTCTTGATTGCTGCTGATCATACATGGATAGGACATGATTCTTACAAACACTTATCCATTTTCACATAAGAAATGACCTAAATAATATAAAACTCTGACAAAAAATGCCAGCCAGATAAGGTTTTTTTATGGGTAAATTTAGAGTTTGTGGGGAGGGCATGGTGCCTTTTTTGTTATCCAGGTTCCTGGAGCCTGAAAAGCTGAGATGGCTGGGTGGATTGGGCCCAGGAATCGAGTGATGCGGTCGCAGGGGACAATTCACATAGGAGACACACTTGGTAAAACCCGGATCTTACCATAAGATCCAGATATTACCTGATGTTTAATTAATTCCAAATTAATTAAACACTTGGTAAGATCTGGATCTTGTGGTAAGATCCTGGTTTGTTTCAAATTAATACAGTTTTACTGGAGGCATCATTTAGACGCCTCCAATAAAACAGAGACAGGTCTCAGGATATGGGCTTGTCTGGATGGGCCTTCTTAAGCAAACCCATAATAGGGTTTTGCTGGATAAATTTGTCCAGGAGAATAGGTGCCTTTACCCTCCATTAATACTTCATCACATGGGGGACCCCCCCCCCCAGTGCCATTTTGCTAGCCTCTGGGATGAGGGGTGAATCTGTGGTCTCACATGATGCTTCACTGTGGTGACACTTCCCCCATCATACACGGGAAGCATCACCAAAGCAATGTCCATTGGAGCCAGCGCAACATAGGCAGGCTTCTGTGTTTGGAGGGAAGCTTCCTAGGATGCTTCCACTCCAGTTGTGGGCGAGGCCTTAGCCGGAAGTCCAGTGATGTCATGTGATGGGCAGCATGCCCATCTGTTGCTGGACTGGTGGGAAAGTGAAAAATGCTCTGTGTGATTAAGTGTAAAATAATATGACTAGTCCAAGGTCACAGAATAGGTTTTCATAGCTGAGTGTGTATTTGAACCCTGTTTTTAGAGTCATGGTTCAACACTCAAACCCTGCTGGCTCTACCCTGTGCTACCTCATCTTTTGAAAATTAGAGATCCCAAGGAATGCTTTTGAGGTCATGTTCTGAATGCAAAGCACTTGATCTCCCACTGTGACATGACCCCCCCCCCCCTTCATCTCAAGAATCATGCTATAAAGCCTTTTTTAAAAAAAACAGATTGCTGGAGAAAAAAGAAGTAATGTGAGAACAGCAGGTGATATATTTACTTTCCTTCAGGAGAAAGCATAAATAGTATTACCTTGAGAATCTGAGTGAGCTGCAGTGCCCCTGTAGAAGGGTTTCCAATTCATCTCAATAAACTGTTTCCTAACTCCTGTTGTTGTCTTCTCATTTCCTCTTTCTTCTATTCATTGGTCCTATATGTCCATTTTTCTCTTCATATAGGTTGCTAGGTCATGACAGCTGTGAGAGTGGAAGACAGAAATGCCTATAAACTTCAAAATGAAGACATGAAGTCAAAGATTAAGAGGAATAAAATATGCAATGCACTTCAAAGCAATTATCTTAGAAATCTGTAGGGTAGTTTTTAAAAATAACTGAAAATAACCTCGCCACCTCATCATGCACTGAACTCCAGGAAATTGTTAACCTTGAGAAGCAGATGTACTCAAGCTTTGCATCTTGTCTCTCCTCCCCTCCCCTCCCCCTTGTACCATTTTCAGTCCCTGCTGATCATTTAGAGTCACTTTTGGGACTACAAACGCCCAGAATCATGTAGCCAACGGTGCCACAAAGCTGGCTGAGGGATTTAGGAGCTGTAATTTCCAAAACTGTATTTTCTAAATTTTGGAATTATCCAACAAATAAAATAGTCTGAGTTGCCTATTCAGGCTAGATGGTGAAGTGCCTCCTTTTCTTGAGGAAAAAGTTACCTGCTGTGCCCTTGATTTATGTGCTACATGAGGCAAAATGGGAACACTTGCAATTGCCATGCCATACAATTGTTAGTCACACCATACCCACTCAGCTTTGCCAAGAAGGCTGGTACTATCTCTTCCAAACAAGTAAAATGTGCCTAGCCATTCACAAGCCCTGTTGCAATAGCCATCTGCTAGCAAAACTTCTGCATCCTTAAATAAATTGAATGTTTCAGAGACATTTGACGGAAGAGAACAAATGCACTTCCTTTAGCTGTATTAATCAGGAAATGCAGAAGGTCACAGCAGGCCTGCCACATGTATGATGTTCTTGGTACATTCAGACACCTTTTCTGTTACTGAAATACACCTGGTGCATGCCAGTAAATACTGCGGCTGCCACCTGCTGCATTCCAGGACCATTTAGCAGCTGTCAAATATTTAATGATTCAGGCTGAATGGCTGCAGCACCCAAGAGATACACAACTTCAATATAAAGAAGATGAAGTGAGCACCATCATATCCCCACGGTTTCTGCAAAGGAAAATCCAGCCTACCGAGGCAATTGAATCTGAATGGTGAGGAAAGCTGTCAAGCTTTGAATAAGCAATAATATGCTTTTTTCCCTTTGGCTTGAGCAACATCTGTAGTGTACCGCCTACTCACCATTCCAAACTCAGTGCCATGAACCCCATTGCAGAATGTCCTTTACTGTAGCCCAAAGCTCCTCTTCTGTAGCTTCATATATTTCATTTATTGAGACAAGGACAGCAGAGAGTTTGCCATTCATTAAAAACAAATAATATATTTCTTCGTTAAGTGTTGTTTGGAGAACTGCTGCTTTGCCTTCCCTTTAATATGGTTCCTGGTGATAAATGCAACTTGTAAGGATGATTAAGACATTTCATTATGTTTTAATGTGTCTTTAGTCTTGTGTCTAGTAGCAACAACAACCATTTCCATTCTGCCTTCCCCAGACAAAATGATGATGCATTACTTATAGGGAGGACTTTACAGTGGCGAGGCACTCAGCCACAGCAGAAGCAGTTGTATATATACAGCGGAAGAGCTTGCCTGCAACTGTTACCAGCAAGTGCAGCTTTAGCAACATCAGTGTTTTCAAGCTTTGGTCATTCTTGACAGTGTGTGAGGCCAAAGTCAGGCCATAAACCCAAGATGGACAGAGAGATTTTATACCGTATGCTTTGACATTTTTTGGCCTCACACCTTCACTGTTTATTTACTCAGAAAACATTTCACACATTCACTTACTCAGAGAACACTTCTTCCCCCCCCCTTTTTTTTTTTTTACAATTGCAATAAAAAGGGAGCAAGATAATCACATCTGGATATAGAACCACAGAATCATAGAGTTGGAAGAGACTCCAAAGGCCATCCAGTTTAACCCCCTGCCATGCAGGAAACATTATCAAAGCATCCCTGAGAAATGGCCATCTAGCCTGTGCTTATAATTCACAAGAGATACCGACATGCTCCCAGGCAGCATATTTAATTGATGAATAGCTCTTAACATTAGTAAATTCTCCCTAATCTTTAGGTGGAATCCCCTTTCTTGCAATTTGAATCCATTGCTCCATGTCCTGATCTCTAGAGTAGCAGAAAAGAAGCTTGCCTCTTCTCATGACATCCTTTCAAATATTTAAACATGCCTCTCATGTCCCTTCTCAGCCTTCTTTTTCTCTAAGCTAACCATACCCAGCTCCCTAAGGCACTCCTCACTGTGTTTGCCTTCTAGACCTTTTATCATTTTGGCCACTCTTCTCTGGATGCATTCATTTGATACAGACTGGAACACATCACTGCGATGAGATAGTCTTTGTGATGAGGGACCACATGGAGAAGATTGTGAAATGCTAGTGTCAGTATCATAGATGCTGCCATGCTGGTTTGTCATGCTTTTGTATATGTATTGCAATGCTGGATGATGGGATATATTATACAGCTGGTGATGCTGGGAATTAGTTTTTCATGTGTGGCTTGGGATAATGACTAGCTGTGCATTTGTGTGGAGGGGCACACGTCTCACAGGAGACTGGAACAAATACTGGTGAAGAAGTATAGTGCTAGCTATGGGAATTTTGAAAATATAAGTTTGGGGTTGAATAATTTCAGCAGAGGAAGGTTAAAGAGTGGATATGAAGGGACATAAACAAACAGAATTAAATTTTAAGAAACACACAGAAACAGAATGGATCTCCAAACACACGTCTTTATCTCTCTCCTGCAAACACCACAAAGACACAGACATTGAGAGGAGGAGAACAGCTTTTCAGAAAACTGCATAATTGACTTTCTTCTTCTAATTGGCTGACAAGAAAAAATAGCATGCAGCTGCCCTTGTCAATCACATCAGCTCCTGCCCCCTCCAACCTCAGACAATTACGAACATAGTATATTACATTGAAAAAAAGCTCCGAAACAACAAATCTTTACTAATCTCTCCAAAAGTTTCAGAGGCTTCTGTTTCTATTCTTAATGCTTCAGTGGGGTTCTTTTCCAATTGGTAATTCAGAGATTGATATTGACAAAACATACAAATTTCCGAATTTTTACACACCCTCAGTATTTGTCTTTTCTGAGTTGACTAAGATATATTCCAAAGTCAGCATGCCGATAATTTTTGACTCATCCTAATATTTTTCAAAAAACAAGTTATGCACGATTAATTTATTTCTTTTTTATAGGGTTATAAGCTTGGTAGACTAGGGGAATGCTGTGGATATAGTATATCTTGATTTTACTTAGTCTTTTGATAAGGTCTGCCATAATATTCCTGAAGACATGCAACAGTAGGCTACATCAACAAACAATACTGGTCTTGATATTGTATAATGTGTGAAAACAATCCCACTATTTATTTTTTGGATTCAAATTACAGTGGAACCTCGAATTAAGAGTGTCCCTACTTAAGAAAATTTTGATTTAAGAGCTGTTGCTCAGTGCTGGTTTTGCTTTGACATATGAGCAGTGTTTTCATTGAAGAGTTAGTGCCAGAGGGAGCACTGGGGCTGGGCTGTGGCACAGGCTGGTTAGTAGCCAGCTGCAATAAATCACTCTCATGGAGCTCATGGGTTCGAGGCCAGCCTCTGATGGAATGAGCACCCGACCATTAAAATAAAATAAATAGCCCCTGCTTGTTTCTGACCTAAGCAACCCGAAAGATAGTTGCATCTATCAAGTAGGAAATTTAGGTAACACTTATATGTGGGGAGGCTAATTTAACTAATTTACGACACCATAAAAATCATCCAGCAAGCATTTGGAATGAGGAAGTGGCGTTGCAGTGGATGATGAAGCAGCTGCTCCCCCTGTGGCCAGAATAGAGCATGCCCTCAGGAAACTGGAAGCTGGAGAAGATTAAATTGCCTCTGTGTCTGTCTCTGTTCTATGTCTATATGGCATTGAATGTTTGCCAACTATGTGTACATGGTGATCCGCCCTGAGTCCCCTTCGGGGTGAGAAGGGCGGAATAAAAATACTGTAAATAAATAAATAATAAATAAATAATAATAGCACCAGAGGAAGCACTAGTACGAGAGTACGGGACTCTAGGGCGACAAGGCTGTCTGCCTTGGGAGATTGCTATCCACTTTGCTCTTGTCCACTTTTAGGAACTTTGGGTTAGTTGATTTTGTCTGGTTTTTATTCTGGTTTTGGTATGTTTGGCTTCATGGATGGAGAGAGAGCAAGAGAGGGAGGGGGTTGGAATGAGTACAGTATGAAGAAAACGATGCTTTTGCCCCTTCACTTTGTGCTTTGTGTTTCCTGGCCACAACTTTGTGCCTTTACCATTTTAAAGTTGATCATTTTTTATTGTTCCATGTGAATGTGCATTTATACTTTACTTGTTATTTATAAAGTTCATTTTCCTTTTTTAAAAAAGTAACAAAAATTGGGGGGTTCGGGGGGCAGAACAGATTAATGGCATTTCAATGCATTTCAATGGGCAAATTCACTTTGAGATAAGAGGGATTTGAGTTAAGAGCTCAGTCATAGGACAAATTAAACTCTTAACTTAGGGTTTCACTGATAAGTTTCCACCTAAATACAAAATACAGCATAGTTAAAGGATGCAAAAGATCTTAATTGAAATGAAATGAAATTATTCACAATATTTTAAAACAATTTCAAAAATACTGATAAAGTATAAAAGTAGTTGCAATTAAAATAGTATATTATCTCTTCAAAGTTCTTTCTTTAAAAAGCATACAGTTCTCATGAATCTATCAGAATAAAACATCTTTGTGTGCTGGTGAAAGAATGATAGGGATAGAACCATTCCCATCTCCCTAAGAAAAGGATTCCGGACTTTAGGGGCAGCCAACAAGAAGGTCCTGTCTCTTATTCCCCACCACTTGTACCTGTAAAGATGGAAAGAAAAGGGGCCTCTCCAGGCTCATATGTAGAGATACAGTTTGCCAGATATCCTGAAATCAAGCTGTGATGAAAAACAGACCAGCAGTCAGAGTTGTCGTTGTAAATCAGTTGATCTGACTGCAGCACTTTGTATGAGTGGATGTTGCCAAATATTTTTCCAAGGCAGCCCCATGTTGGAGTGATGCAGTTTGGTGAAGCCTCATAGGTCTCAGGCTGACACTTCTAATTGATTTTCCTTAAATGGCAAATCTCATGATGTCAAAGTGAAATCATAGCCTAATAACTGTGCAGCATGAAAGGGCTCCAGTGGAAGTTTTTTGGCTGTTGTCTATCTAATATCAGGTTTGTCTGCAGATACCAATACTGATAGCCCTGCTTTCTGAAATCCTAAAGTCTCACTCAGTTGAGAGCCTGCTTTTATTTTCTGTTGCTGTACAGACTTTGAAGAACGGAAGGTTTAACTCCTTTACTAAATGACACTCTTTGGGTGAACACTCATATTTTGCAGCTGTTGTGTGACTGGATTGCGCAGGAGACACTTTATGTGTTAAGTGCCATAGGAGCTCAACAAACAACATGCTTCCATCTACCACCTGGGTGGCCTTGTTCTCCTGTCAGCAGTGACCTTGAGTAGGGATGGTTGCTCATTTCCTGTGCAGCTGTTATTTTGGATTGTGGGCCAGATGGCCTCTTCCATAAAGATGCTGTCTAACAATAGTGCTCAACCTGTTATAGTCTGAACCATTCATACAGTGACTCAAAGACCAAGAATGAGAAAGAAGTAAGAAAAGTGGTCATGCGGTGGCTCTTTATATACACAACGGGATTCATTACTTTTGCAATAGGAATTTTTTTTCTCTAACCCCCTTTAAGTTCTGTGTCAGCATTTTCTGTACCAATCATTTACAATGATAAAAGTAAGAGAACATTGTGTGTGTGTGTGTGTGTGTGTGTGTGTGTGTGTGTGTAATGAGAGCAAATTTGTGTTCAAGCAAACAAGGACATCATCAGACAGTGACAAGCTACTTATTCAACTCTTCATAATCCTTACAACAGCAAAACTGAAATGCATGGGGTAAACAATTGCTTTAAGGCAAAGAACAATGAAAAGGTGTAGTTGAAATATCTCATTCTTCCATATGGCATTTTGAGTTTAACACGATGGAGAAAGGGGTAGGAAAGTGGGAAAGGAGTCAATTTGCTTTTCATTTTTCCAGTCTATATAATAACTATGGTACATAAAGACATAAGTTGAACAGTGTTGGTGGTTTCCATGGGTGGACTGGTCAAACCCATTCATAAATTAGGTCCAGCACTTTGGATATCTCCTTTAAGGTTCAGATATCTCTTGTACCAACACAGTGAGTGACAGCCCCTCTTCCAGCAGATTGTAAACCTCAGACAGGCACATGTAGAAGAACACTCCCTTAAAGTTGGGGCCAAAAAGGGTTGTGTATGGATGAAGAAAGAAGAAGAATTGGGTTTTAGGTTGAGAAACGGGAAAAGTGGTGTGCATGAATGAAGAAGGAGGGGGAATGGATGGAGGAGGAGGAATTGGGCTTCAAGTTGAGAAAGTGAAATGTGGTGTGTATGGATGAAGGAGGAAACAATTGGGCTTCAGAATGAAGGAAGCAGGGGGAGAATTGGGCTTCAAGTTGAGAAAGTGGGGAAAGGGGTAGATGAAGGAGAAGGAGGAACTGGGTTTTGTTTTAAGTAAATGTTTGATTTTTATAGGTATGTTATATACCTATATACCCAGGGTCACACAAAAATTTATTGGATTGAAAAGGGTCATTACTGAATAAAGTTTAAACCATCCTGGTCCAATCTGGAGGATTCCTGTGCATGGATTAGTGTGACTAGGTTATCTCTGTCCAAGAAAGGCTGTAGCTGGTGTCAAGCCCTCCAAGGCACAGAGTCCACTTGGGCCTCCAGCGATAAGGATGGATCTAGGGCAGTGGTTCTCAACCTGGGGTCCCCAGATGTTTTTGGCCTTCAACTCCCAGAAATCTTAACATCTGGTAAATTGGCTGGGATTTCTGGGAGTTGTAGGTCAAAAACATCTGAGGACCCCAGGTTGAGAACCACTGATTTAGGAAGACTCCCAGGCTACAAGTCTGCTCTGTCAGGGGAAGTGAAAGCAAGGACTATAAGTTTCAGCTGGTTTAATTGATAGAGAATTGTACAAAAATTACTTGACTAATAGGTGTCTTTCCACCTTCACAGTTTTAATCTTAAATGGAACATTATAATTTGAGTGAAGAGAATATTCATTTATGTTTTGATGTTATTTTGAGTCCAGTGTGTTATTCTAATAGCAAATGGAAAAACAAAACATCAGAAGATAACTATTCTTTCCCAGCACTTAGTGGTAGATTTGTTTGTTAAAATATAGGTTTATCTCACACAACTTCCTTTAATATTTGGGGGAAAAATACATCTATATTTAAGGTGTTAGTGATATGGAAATATATTTAAATTTAATCAGTTAATTAACCAATTAATTGGTTTAAAAGCATATGATTAATCAACTAAAATTATTTAATCAGTTGACAGCCTTAAAATAAAGTGATAGACGCTATTACTGTATATGACAGATAGGTTTTGCACATATCTGGATGTGGGGAGGAAAAACATGGAGGAAAAAGATACACTTGTGTCATTCTTATAACTTTCAAAAATATTTTTAAAAAGAAGATGAACTTGAATGTAGGAAATGCTTAAGCTCTGGATAAAAATGTAAATGAAGGCATATTGGCCACAGTATAAGAATCTAACATTAAAATACACATTGAGATGAAACTTCTACTGGGCCAACTGAAAGCTGAAAAAATGATGTAGTTTTCAGAACAGCCTGGCTTGTTCATCAGGCAGAGATAGTAAAAAAATAATCCTGTGAGGAAAGAACGGTGATATTATTGGAGATATTGATCTGCAACTTGCTTGTTTGAGATGTAACACACACACACACACACACACACACACACACACAGAATATCTGCAGAAAACTTTCATACCATTCCTCCTCATGGGTGTGTGAAGTTCTTGGGAACTAATGCAAAAAAGTAAACAAAAATTAAAAGGCAATACATTTTCTTTATCAATGTTGGAGTATGAAATCTATCCCCTTGTGATCTGGATCTCTCCTTGTCCTAGGCCTCTATATTGGCAGAATTCAGTGATCATTCAGGAAGATCTGATTCTGGAAATGATCTGGAAATGACGTTAGATTGTGTAAGCTTACCAAAGAAAACAAATTAATTACTTTACCACATACTGTACAATCAAGTTCAAATGTAAGGATGCCAAACATTCCATTTTTCCAGTTCCTTGGCTGGTTTGTGTGCCTTCAGATTCAAATAATATTTATATGCGTTAGGCATGCTGATCCATAAAACAAAATGTAAAATGCACCTTATGGTAAAGCCTTTATTATGCCAACTGGGAGACACAAAAATAATAAGTGATGGATGAGAAAGAGGCATGTCCCTGTATGCAAGTAATTTCTGAATCCAACAAAGAAAAGGGTAAGATGTACCTTCAGCTGTCCCAGTTTGGTAGGCACAGTGTTCCCTTTGTTGTCCCACTTTTTCTTTTGCTTTTCACTTACTCTTGTCTTCTCCCATTTCCCCCCTATGCGTTAAAGCTTACTTCCATTGTTACAAACTGCATTCAAACTGCAAAAGTAATTTGCATTCAATTAATTCTGTAGAGAGAGGAGAGGAGGCGGCAAAATATTATCCTTTCCAGTAGACTCAGGGAAAAACACAGAGCTGCAGCTTCTCCAAGTTTATATGCTCTTCCTCATTAATAACATTTAATCAAAGTTTGACTTGCATGGCCACATATGTCCTTTTTTCATCTGAGAAATGTTGGAGGGTAAGATAATTTTTGTTAGAAATGCAACAATGCTTAGCATTGAAGAGTGAACAATGCTTTGGAGCAGGCAATTGTAATAGAGTTAGGTAGTTTGAGAGCCCTTCCACACAGCCATAAACCCCAAGATATCAAGGCAGATAATCCACAATATCTGCTTTGAACTAGGTTATCTGAATCCACACTGCCATATGATCCAATTCAATTTGGATATTATACAACTGTGTGGAAGGGGTCTGAGTGACCCAAAGTATGCTCCTTCTATGTCTGCCTAACCTGACTCTTTTATGTTGTAAACTGATACTTTTAGGGATGTGTTTCCCAGTTCTTCTCTTCCTGCCAATCCTTTCTCAGCTCTTCTCTAGAATGAAGCAAGTTTAGATTAGCACCTTGAGTAATTGTCCTATCATTGAATTGAGTTCCTATAATTTAGTTTGTTTACTTTATTTCCCCAAGCCATTGGTGCCTTTGCTCCTTAATCAGCATCTCTAACAGCTGAATATGCTCTTTCCATCAGTTTGGACATGAATTGAATTGACAGAATTGCAAACCATCTTGCTTTGCTGGATATCTTTGGAAGGATTCATTATATAGGATGGGTTCTCTAGGTCTTAGGATACAGCATGCACAGCTTACAAGGTTATGGCATAACCTCAGGTGAACATGTGAGTTCTGTAAGTAATAGTAAGTAAAACTTTATATCTATTTTGCCCTACCTTCCTGTGGGGACTCAGGACAGCTCACAACATAAAAGCCAAACATTCAATTCTGTGTTTAGGTCCTAGAGTCCATAACAAAATACTTTGGACCAAAAGTGTTCTGTATTTCAAATTTTGGAATACTTATGTATAAATAATGGGATATCTCAGAGATAGGACCGAAGTCTAAGCACAAAAGTCTTTTGTTTTATATCCACCTTATACACATTATTTTAAATAATTTTATGCATGAAACAAAGTTTGAGTACTTGAACTATCAAAAAGCAAAGATGTTCTCTCTCAGCCACCCATGTAGACAATTTTGTTCTGTGTTTTGTTTGCCGATTTTGTTTGTAGACACTTATTGTTCAGTAGGTCAGGAGGTGGTACATCAGGATAAATAAAATTGCAAGTTGTGATAATAATAATAAAATAAAAATAAATTAACAGCAACAGCAACTAGCTTTAATAATTGTTATAATTGTATTATCATTATAATAGCTACCAGATTTTAAAATATGGTTGGCCCGCCACATTTGCAGGTTTAACTTTTGTGGATTTGATTATTTACAGATTTGATTAAAGTGTTCTCTGTAAGTCCTCCAATGCAATTTTACAATCTGTTTTGAGCGGAAGTTGACCATAGACTCATGCTTGAAAGCTCAGACATTTTTAGTTATATTATCTCTCAGGTTTAAAAAGCATTTTTTTCATGTTTTTTCACTTTCATGGAGGTCCTCTGACCCTAATTGTAGGGAATGTGAAAGACTAATTGTTCAAACTGATGTGTTGGAAGGGATGTACTGGATGCTGTCAGGGTGCTTAATAACAATCTTGTCACATGGCTGCAGACGTCACTCCGCTTCATAGAGGGGTGTGGAGAATCCGGAGCCCTATGCCCCGCATCACCCAGATCCGGCAAGCAGCGACTTCACTCTCCTTCACCCGCGAAGCCGCACCAGCATTCTCTGGTTGGAGCCAGACAGCTCAGTGGGTGACCTGGGCTAAAATTGACACATGCCCTTTGTGATGATGTCACTTGAGGGCATCTCTCCAGGCCATTTTTATTTTCTTATTGTCACCGCTTGCTCATATCACAGATGCTGCTCTAAAATGCTAAATCTCTGACCTCTCTGTTTCTCCACAACTACATCATACAATTACTCCTCCCGCTCATTCTTCCCCCTTTGGTGTGAATTGGCTCCCAGAGAGGTGCCTAGCTGCACTTTGAGAAGAAAGCACCAATGACAATGCAAGACTCTAAACTGGTGAGGAGGAGGACTCAGAGCAAGACCTTCATCCAATTCCCCAGAGAGTACTTTCTATTATATTTTTAAAGTGAAAGCAAGGGAGCAAACACTGAATGTATATGTATTGGTATGCCCACATTCCTAGCTTAGTAGCTTACATGAATTTAAAGCTAACAACTGTGATAGCTTCATTATTCAGAAACAACATAAATATTCTCTTATTGTAAAATAGCTCATTAGCAATATACATTGAAAAAATGGGGGGGGGGGATATAGTTGAAATTGATAATCCATCCCTCATTCAAAACATTGTCTCCCGGTCACCATGGTTACTGCCAGGTTTCCTGCAATGGCCCAGCATATTCATCTGTCAAGTATGCTAATGGAGAATGGACCCTGTCACACAAAGGAGCAGGCTATTCAAACATACACTTGGCAAATAATTGTACATGTCAAAAGAAAGATGCTTGTTATTTGCCTAATATTATCCCCCAGAAGTGGGAAATAGTTCAGCTCTCAAAGCAAAATGGCTTGCCCTTATCAAATAGGCAATTTGCTGATAATTTAGACTATTACGTATCTTGGGGTGGCCAGGCAAAGAGAAAAAAAGGGGGGTTGGTGTGATAAGTGGCGTTTTATAATTTTACTGAAAAGCTAACTAGGGCATTAGGAGCATGGGAGGTTGTTGTAACAAGAAGCATCATGGGACATGCTGCCAGCCAATCAGTAGGATTGCTAATGGAACCCCATTTCACCTCTGTCAGGTAGCTCTTGATGGGTGGTTAATTATAATTTAGAAGAAACAGTTTTCTCAACTGCAGTTTTATTGCTATTTGTCTTCATGATGGGCCAATTTCCAATTTGTCTATTTCAGTAATTAAGCCAAAGAAAAATGCTCTCGCTTCTAAAGCTCCTGATGCTAGCAGCTGGAAGTGCCAGGGTTTGCTTTCTTTCTCTTTCTCTTTCTTTTCTTTCTCTTTCCCGATAATGGAGCAATATTTTCCTCTTGCATTTTCTCTGGGGAATTTTATTTTGTTTTTAAACATTTCACTCACATTCGATCAAGGGGAAGAAAACAAACAGCTTATGAAAGATGGATGGTGGCTCTACAGGTCCCTATGGGATCCCATAGAAGCAAACAAGAGAAGAGAAACCAGTTTTATGGGAGCACATTCCTCATTCCTCTGTCCTGACTAACATGATCCTGGTGTACCACAGTGACTGGTGCTACTCATTTTCCGTTTCCACCTCCCACTGATTTTGCTAGAAGGCATTTCCTTTTCTTTAAATCCAGGACTGTTTTCTTTCTTTAGAATTAGCTTCCTCCCCTCTTTAGTTCTGCTGACGTACTTTAAGCTACAAGCAGTTGAGTATCCTTTATCCCAAATTCCAAAATATTCCAAAATCATCCACATGGATGCCTGAGATAGAAACATCTTTGCTTTTTGATGGTTCAATATATACAAACTTTGTTTCATGCCCAAGATTATTTAAAATATTGTTTACAAATTTACTTTTAGGCTACGAGTATAATTCCCTGTTTAGACTTGGGTCCCATCTCCAAGATAACTCATTGTGTACATGCAAGTATACATTTTTCAATGACTTGGATGATGGAATTGAAAGCATGCTAATCAAATTTGCAGATGACACCAAATTGGGAGGGATAGCTAGTCCACAGCAGATAGGATCCGAATCCAAGATTACCTTCACAGACTAGAGAGCTGGGTCAAAACTAACACAATAAATTTCAACGGGAAGAAATTTACAGTACTACACTTTGGGAATGAAATGCACAGATATAGCATGGGTGAGACCTGGCTTGAAAACAGTACATGCAAAAGGAATCTAGGCAACTTAGTAGGCCACAAGCTGAACATGAGTCAACAGTGTGATGTAGCAGCTAAAAAGTCAATGTGATTATAAGCTGCATCAATCGGAGCATAGTGTTGAGATCAAGGGCGGGGGGGGGGGGTCATAGTCCCATTCTATTTGGTCTGACCTCACCTGAAATAACACTGTGTTCAATTCTGGACACTGCAATTTAAGAAGGATATTGATATACTGGAATGTCTACAAAGTAGGGTGACTAAAATAATCAAAGATTTGGAAAACAAGCCCTATGAGGAGCAGCTTACGAAGTTGGATATGTTTAGCTTGGAGAAACAAAGGCTGAGAAGATACATGATAGCCATGTTTAAATATTTGAAAGGGTGTCACATTGAGGAGGGAGCAGGCTTGTTTTCTGGTGCTCTGGAGGTGCTGCTCTAGAGACTAAGTCATGGAGCAATGGGTTCAAATTGCAGGGAAAAAAAGATTCCACCTAAACATTAGGAAGAACTTCCTGATGCTAAGAACTGCTTGTCAGTGGAATGTGATGCTGTCTAGGGCGTGGTGGAGTCTCCTTCTCCTTCTCATTATTTAAGCACAGCCTGGATGGCCATCTGTCAGGGTGCTTTGATTCTGTATTTCAGTATGACAGGGGGTTGGACTTGATACCCTTATACCCTTGTGGTCTCTTTCAACTCTATGATTCTATATCCATTTTAAATGTTCCGTTCTTTTTGTCCTGTTTATGGAGAAAACATTTGTAGATTTTAGCTTTTTTAAAAATGCAAAATGAACCAAATGAGAATCTCAACCATGTATCAGCCAAACTCAATAGGTACAGTTTTCTGCAGCATTGAGAGGTCCATGGTGTTCTTCTCTGCCATGGAGCCCTTAAAGATGGGGAACCTGTCAGAAAAAAGGGGTGGCAACACCCATTCAACACCACAAATCCATATTCATGGATTGCACAGAACAGGTGGGTAATAAAATAATGACAATAACAACAATAATAAAAATGTACATGCATAGGGATTCAAAGCCATGTTTTTAAGAACTAGGCAAACATCTTTCAGCAAATATATCAGTTTCTAATTCTCAAACACATGTGGGGTTTTTTTAAAGTCACCACCACATTTTTGATGAAATTTGCAAAGTTATGATACTGGGTTTTTTAAATTAATCAAACACAGTTCTCACAAATTCCTAATCTTCCTTGAATTCTGCTTTCATAATAAACTGCTACTGGGATAATGTATTTGAAGAGTGTTAAACACCCTGATGTACAATATACAGTAAATGCTAAGTAATATTATGAGGCTGCTACAGCTACCACAAAAAAAGAAACAATATGTGGTCTCTATTTCTGTACGATAAAGGCACCTTGTTGTTTGGGGCTGCTCTCTTTAGTAGTACTTCCTTTTGTTGGATCTTCTGATTAAAGACTCCACTGTAATGCTGTTGTGGTACATATTAGCGAAGGGAGCTGAGATGCTTTAACATCAACATATCAGCACTTCAAGAGACCTGGAGAGCAAGAGAGGGACAGCTGAAGGAGGAAAAAGGAGGCTACACCTTCTTCTGGAAAGAACTGTGAAGAAGAACGAAAAATACATGGAGTAGGCTTTGTTATCAGAAACGATCTGGGGAAGCATCTGTCTGAAGCACCCATTGGCAGTAACAAATGACTCCCAACCCTCCAAATTAACCTTGCCAAAAACCAGGCAACTATCATAAGTACCTATGCACAAACACTAGATGTTGATGAAGACATCAAGGAAAATGTTTACTGTCAGCTGGACACCATTCTGTCAGAGATCCCTGAGGAGGACAAAATCATCTTCCTGGGAGATTTTAATACAAGAGTTGGATGAGACTTCGGCCTGTGACCAGGGACCATAGGACCATCCCCAAAGTTGGAAACAGCAATCCAAATGGCATCCGGTTTCTCACCAAATGTGCAGAACATAACCTTGTCATCACCAACACGCTCTTCCACCAGAAAAAAAAAGCTCAGACATCATGGCCAAAGCATTGGCTATGTAATTATCTTAGACTATGTAATTACATATCCCAAAGACCACCGTGATGTGCTTTTCACAAGAGCCATGACAGATGCTAATGACTACTGGACATACCACAGGTTAATTCGATCCATGATGGCCATCAAGATCACCCTTAAATGCAGACTCCAAGGAAGAAAAATAAGACATAAAATGAACACCCAAGCTTTTCAAGAGCCCTCCAAATGAACCCTTCTCCAAATAACACTCAAAGATCACCTACCCATAGAACACCCTGAAAAAGTTGAGGAACACTGTAATAAACTGAAGGTTTCCATCATTACAGCCTGTGAAGAAACCATTGGATACCAAATGAAGAAACATCAATACTGGTTTGATGAAAATGATAATGAGATCTAACAGGTAATTGATAAGAAAAGAAAAACTTTTCAAATAGGGCAGAGAGACACCAACTGCGCTGCTAAGAAAAAGATCAGGTAAAGGTAAAGGTTTTCCCCTGACGTTAAGTCCAGTCATGACCGACTCTGGGGGTTGGTGCTCATCTCCATTTCTAAGCCGAAGAGCCAGCGTTGTCCGTAGACATCTCCAAGGTCATGTGGTTGGCATGACTGCAAGGAGCACCATTACCTTCCCGCCAGAGCGGTACATATTATCTACTCACATTTGCATGTTTTCAAACTGCTAGGTTGGCAGGAGCTGGGGCTAACAGCAGGCGCTCATTCCGCTCTCAGGATTTGAACCTGGCACCTTTTGGTCCGCAAGTTCAGCAGCTCAGCACTTTAATGCACTGTGCCACCAGGGGCCCCTTAAGTAAAAGATCAATGCTAGTGCAAAAGCTGAAGTCCAAAGAAGGATCAGAGAACTCAAGAAATCCAAAACTTAGCAAACGCCCATGATGTACGAGGATTCTTCAATGCCACAAAGGTCATCTATGAGCTCATCAGATGGAACCAAACTTCTGAAGGATAAAAAAAAAATCAATTGCACTACATTGGAAAGAGCACTACCATAACCTCCTTAACTGTAGCTCCAACGTAGCTGAAGAGGTTCTCTTGCAAATCCTGCAACAACAAATCATGGATGGGTGTGCAGCACTACCTAGTTTGAAGGAAGTCAGCAAAACCATCAGCCAACTAACAAATAACAAAGCCAGCAGACCCTTCTGAAATCTTTAAAAAGGGTGGACCTGAACTGACACAACAATTCCACCAGCTCATTGAAAAAGTGTGGGTGACTGAGAAATTCCCAGCAGATTTCATGGATGCCACCATAATCACCCTTTTCAATAAGGGGAAAGAACGGACTGTAGAAACTATCGAGGTACATCCCTTATAACCTCCGCTGGCAAAATCCTCAGAAGAATCCTTGCAAACCTCCTTCTACCTATCTCAGAAGACATCCTTGCAGAATCCTGGAATGGCTTCTGCTCCTTCAGAGGAACAGTGGATATAATCATCTTCACTGCATGACAGCTCCAAGAAAAATGCAGGGAACAAAATCAACCTCTGTACATGGCAATGATTGACCTTGCAAAGGCATTCAGCACAGTGAATCACAGTGCTCTCTGGACCATCCTCCTGAAAATCAGATACCCTAACAAATTTGTGAACATCCTTCAACTTCTCCATGAAGACATGATAACAACAGCCTTGGACAGCAATGGTTCCCAAAGTGACCCATTTAAGATGGAATCAGATGTCAAACAACGTTATGTAATAGCCCCAACTTTATTCTCCATCTTCATCGCTATGATACTGCACCTTGTTGATAAGAAGCTTCCCACTGGTGTGGAAATCATCTATCGGACAGATGGCAAGTTATTTAACCTCAGCAGGCTGAACACCATAACCAGGGTCACAACAACATCTGTTATAGAACTCCAGTATGCTGATGATAATGTAGTCTGTGCTCATTCAGAAGAAGACCTAATAGCCACTCTTAAACACTTTTGTAGAAGCATACCAAAAGCTTGGCCTCTCACTGAGCATCTAGAAAACCAAAGTGCTTTTTGAGAAGGCACCGGCCAATCCCGCTGCAATGCCAGAAATACAGCTTAATATTGTAACATTAGAAAAGGTTGACCATTTCTAATACCTTGGCAGCCACCTCTCCACAAAAGTCAACATCGACACTGAAATACAGCACTGTTTGAATTCTGTGAGTGCAGAATTTTTCCAAATGAAACAAGGAGTGTTTGAGGATCAGGAAAAATAGACTATACCCAGCCGAACTGTTTAAAATCTTGAAAGATGATGCTGTCAAGGTGATGCATGCCATATGCCAGCAAATATGGAAAACACAAAATTGGCCATCAGATTGGAAAAAAATCAATTTATATCCCCATACCAAAAAAGGGAAACGCTAAAGAATGCTCAAACTTCCGTACAGTGGCACTTATTTCCCATGCCAGTAAGGTAATGCTCAAGATCCTACAAGGCAGACTCCAGCAATACATGGAGCGAGAGTTGCCAGATGTCCAAGCTGGGTTTAGAAAAGGCAGAGGAACAAGAGACCAAATTGCCAATATCTGCTGGATCATGGAGGAAGCCAGGGAGTTTCAGAAAAACATCTACTTCTGCTTTATTGACTATTCTAAAGCCTTCGACTGTGTGGGTCATAATAAACTATGGCATGTGCTTGGTGGTATGGGGATACCAAGTCACCGTGTCTGTCTCCTGAGAAATCTGTATAAAGACCAAGTAGCCACAGTCAGAACAGATCATGGAACAACAGACTGGTTCATGATTGGGAAAGGAGTGCGGCAGGGCTGCATACTTTCACCCTCCCTATTCAACTTGTATGCAGAACACATCATGCGACGTGCGGGGCTTGACGAATCCAAGGCCGAAGTTAAAATTGCTGGAAGAAACATTAACAACCTTAGGTATGCAGATGATACCACTCTGATGGCTGAAAGTGAGGAAGAGCTGATGAGCCTTATCACCAAGGTGAAAGAAGAAAGTGCAAAAGCCGGGCTGCAGTTAAACATTAAGAAAACTAAGATCATGGCAACCAGACTAATTGACAACTGCCAAATAGAGGGAGAAAACGTGGAGGCAGTGACAGACTTTATATTTCTAGGCACGAAGATCACTGCAGATGCAGACTGCAGTCAGGAAATCAGAAGACGTTTACTTCTTGGGAGGAGAGCAATGGCCAACCTTGACAAAATAGTGAAGAGCAGAGACATCACACTGGCAACGAAGGTCCGCATAGTCAAAGCAATGGTATTCCCCATAGTAACCTATGGATGCGAGAGCTGGACCGTAAGGAAGGCTGAGCGAAGGAAGATAGACGCTTTTGAACTCTGGTGAAAACTCTGGAGAAAAATCCTGAGAGTGCCTTGCTGGAAGAAACACAAGAAGATCCAACCAGTCCATCCTCCAGGAAATAATGCCCGGCTGCTCACTGGAGGGAAGGATATTAGAGGCAAAGCTGAAGTATTTTGGCCACATGAGAAGACAGGAAAGCTTGGAAAAGATCATGATGCTGGGGAAAATGGAAGGAAAAAGGAAGAGAGGCCGACCAAGGGTGAGATGGATTGACGGTATCCTTGAAGTGACTGGCTTGACCTTGAAGGAACTGGGGGCGGCAACAGCTGACAGGGAGCTCTGGCGTGCACTGGTCCATGAGGTCACGAAGAGTTGAAGACGACTGAACGAGTGAGACAATGACGACCCAGGATTTTGGATTGTGAATTGTGGACTATACTTGGTGGTGAGATATCCTGGTTTCAGAATATTGGAACGGAATGTCAGTTTACCTTCTTACCTCCTCTTTGCTTGGCTGATTGATGTAAGTATTGACCTAGGACTGCCTCTGGACTACGTTTGTGTGCTCAGCTGATTTACAAGAGACTCTCTGGGCAGGAATCTGACATGATCTATTCAGAAGTCTGGGTGATGGGCTGAGCCATATCCATGAAGCCCTGCCCCCATAATCACCCAGCCCATTTCCTCTTTGTCCATTCACAGTGAGATATGGAACTCCTTGCCACTCATTGTCCTGAATGGGACAGTAAGCATGGGTGAAGGGACCCAGCTGGCAGAGAGAAACAGTTCTTCCGACAATGGCTGTGCACTTCCACTACCTGCAACACAACTTGATCAGACTGGTAGACGGCTTGCAAAGGAACTCAGACAACACTTGGGAGATATGTTTTTGGGGTTGTGGGTGTCTTGTGCAACCTGCTCTCCTAAGTTAAGGTCTTAATTAGGAGAGGGGAGCAGACAGGAGGAAGAAGCAAAAGCAGCTGAACCACTGCCTCAACTATTATAGGAGTGGAGATTTGAGGAGGGGCTGACGCCATACCTAGGCCCTATAGGGTGATATATCCAATGAAGCATGTGAGGAGGTCAAGCATAACATCTTCAGGGTCAGGGATGGCAATTGAAGCCCTCCAGATGTTATTGAAATCTCCCAGCAGTCGTAACATTGGATTCAATAAGAACTGGGATGCTAAAAAATCAACCAGATCTGGAGACAAACACAATTCCCTCCCTTACTGTATGTAGCATGGGACGGCATTCTAGTTTGTTCTTCTTCCTGGAAGCCAAATGATTGTTGAGGTTAGAGGACAGGTGTACTGCTGCCAAGTGGGGCCAGCCCAAGGAGTTTCAATGTCTAAAGTGATGGATTTAGTATTCTACCCTTGCATTGTTGACATGGAAACTGACAAAAGTGATAGCTGTCACTTGCTTTTCTTTTTATTTCCAGACTGATGAATGGAGAACAAGCTGACTTAGGAAATTGTGAGGTAGGCTGCAGAAAATCTGTAGCTTTCTCCCCCAACACCTTCTCTTGCCTCCTGAGGCAGCATCTGCACGCTGACTCTTGGTAGGGCTGGCTCTACCACCACATAAACTGGGATAATACAGAATATCTCTGTCATCAGCATGGAACACTATTTACTAGCTATTCTGGCATTGCAATTTTGCTCAATTCAGAATTTAAATCACAAACCTTCTGTGTATCATGCTCTATATAAAACTTAAAACACATTTCATTTTCATAAATAGAAAATAGATTGGGGAATCTTCGACAACAGATTGGGGAATGTTGCTTTTCTTAACTGGTATAATGTATTTTGAGTTTGACTGCAAGAGAAGCGATATGGCGTGTATGTGTGTGTGAGGGAGAGATTGGGAGCAGGCTAGACAGATGAGCTAGAGGTACTGAAGTACAGGAGGTTAAAAGATGGGCATCTGTGCTTCCCTCGGGTGACCATGGTTGCAAGATGCCAATTACATAATGAGCAAGAGAAAAGCAAATCATCTAATCGACTATAAAATGTTTCCAAGTGGCAAAATTAATACAATTCTCTCCTCATAATCTTCTTGCTTCTGTACAAAAATTAACATAGATAAATACATTTTTTAAAGAAAGTGAAATATATTTTCCATTAAAATGTGATAATGGTTTGAAGAGGATGCTCCAGCACACAAAATCTGCTTGTGTTAATTCTCCCCAGTGCAATTGACAACATTCAGTTTTCGGCTTTCCAATGAGCAACAGAGAAGACCGGAATTAATATATGAGGTGCTTCTCAGAACTCCTTCACACCTTTTTGCTAAACTATGTCACCTTCCAGTAACTGAGTGTTAAATATTAAATGAACTCGTCCAATTATTTGCAGGTAGAAACTTGAAGGCACTTGCACGTGCAATGTAGCTGAAAAATCCTACAGATCCTGCAGGTAATGTGTTCTTTAGGTTCAACTTAAAATCACAGAATCATGAGTCTAACTGTACAGATTATTTGTTTTATAAATAAATTATGACTATAATATATTTTACTGATATTTCTGTTTGTTTTTTAATCTGCACTGGTTTTAATAACTTGTAAGCTACCTTGAGCGCCATTATTGGGGGAAAGGAGGGATATAAATGAAACATGATATTAGAATGATAGAGTTGGAAGTGACTGTAAAGGCTATCTAGCCTAACTCCCATAGATGCAGGAATACATAAATAAAACAACCTTTGTTTAAGGACTCCCCCACCCACCCAAAGAAAGTGAGACCACCACTCTTTGAGGCTCTTACAGTTAAGAAGCTCCTCTTAATGGTTTGTTGCCACCTTATCACATTGGGGCTTTTTGCCCCTTTGCAGCACTTTGGGAATGGTCCCTGCCAAGTACCATCACATAACGCTCAGCAGGCCCTGTCCCCTTTACCCTCCAAGTGCCAAGAAAGCATTGCAACTTCCTTGACAATAATGGAAGAGTAAATTTGTTTTGGGCAGTTCTGATGGATTTTTCCTCTTTTCTCCATTTCATCCACATTGCCACCCTTTCCTCCATCTGATGGAGCTCATTAAAGGATATACATCTACTACCAGCAGGTTCTACAGCAAAAGGACAGAATAAGCAATGTACGCCGTTGCAACACAGGAGGAAACTGGGCAGCAGATGCTTCCCCCGTGGGATGGGGCCAGTGGTAAGTTAGGCAATGTGGGGTGAGGGACAACGGGTTCTCCACACCCCTCGACATGACCCAATGGATTTGCCACAATGTGCCCAAATATTGCCATCTTCTCTGCATGAGCATTATATGATATCTTATTTTAAAAAGCCTTTATAAAGCATTCCCCTGATCTAACAAGCCCATGACCGGGGGGTGGGGTGGGGGGCATCAATTCTCAAATAAAGTGGTCTTACAAATCTTTCCCAAAGCTGTACATTCTTATCTTTGAGCCCTCTTGTAACCAAATCGCAGTTGCAAAGCTATTACTACCAAACTGGAGAATTTATGACTCTTCAGAACAAGTTGGATTTCTGTGTCTATCCACATCTGTTCATCTCACCAATGAAAAAGGTTTATGGGAGTAGTAATCAGTTGTGGCTTGTGGCTCCACAGTCAGTGGAGTCATCAATCCACTGTGAATATGAGTATGAAGTTTAAATCAGATGTCCGAAGTCCAGAATGTATTTTGAGAATAGAGTTCAGCATTTTGGATGCTTTTTTAAAGTTAAGACCAAAACCCAGAGTGGATTCAGTGCTTGTTCCATTGACATCAGAGCCATCAGTTACTTCTGGTAGTAGTTCACCAATATAATTTGGGGGGCCACAAATTCCTTCCATCTTCAAAGCTACAGGGTATTTCTCTTTTCAAAACAATATCCACACTTTTCAAAAAAGCCAAAGAAGAAGAAAGAGCACATATATTTGGACAACTCCAAAGGGGAATAGTCTTCTTTTCACAACACTGCTTCAGAGGTAAACACAGATACACCACTGAGCTGGCACAACACAGACACTCCCTGGTGAGAGCAGAATGTGACTAGAGAATGATACAAACAGCTCTGCTCAGGAAGACAAGTATGACCTTCATCAGATCCAAATGACTAGAGAATTGATATTTGCTTCTGTGTCCTTGTACAGTGCTTTCTTCTCCCGCTTATCTCTCTCTCACTCCTGCAAGGTTCAGAGGGTAAAGCACTTTCCTAGAGTGCAGGCAGCATAACCTGCAATAGACATGAGAAAAGAGGAGAGCATGGCTGACAGAAGAATAAAAAACAAGCAACACCTCAGCACCTGAGGCTCATTGGAGCAGAGGGAATGCCACACATTCTACTGCACAAGTTCCCAATGTCCACAAGGGAACCAGTGATCGAGTCATGTCAAGTTTGTAAAGCAGATCTATGTGCAAGATTATAAGGAGAAACCAAGCCTAAGAAAATGAAAAAGGTTAATACATCAGTATATATTTGTTGTTTTTTGAGGCCCATTGCTCTATGGCAAATTTAGAGCTGCAGGGCTAAAAACATTTCACTCAGCACAGGGATTTCAAGGATCAGTTTGCTGTAAAGGGGTGGAGAATGTGAGGGGTAATGAGTGAGCATTGTTCAAACTCAAGGGATATCATGGGGAATAAATATTCTCTGCATTTTACCCCCAGAAATGGGATTTCCTCAGAAATGTGTTCCTCATCCATTAGACTTGCAAATTAAGAAACCTTCTAAAGAACCAATCACAGCACCGATCAGAATGCAACATATATAGACTAGGAGAATCACATGTTGTAACAAATAAATGTTTTTGTCACTAGAGGGAGCAGTATTTTCAAATACATACTAACAGTAAACATACTGTCCTGTTTGAATCAGGCTACATTCAATACTTTAAGGTAAAATATTTTACATTAAATACTTTAAATCAGCATTAATTCCAATGGTACTTGGATGTCAGTATTGTCTCCCATTTTAGCTTTTCATGGTGATCTCTTACAGATGCAATATGTAATATTGTCTTGATAAAAAAATAAAATTAGGATGGGATATCAAAATGTTTTACTAAACCCCCAGTCCAACCATGGAACCATTGGGGAGATTCAGAAATCAGCCAAAAGAAAGCACTCTGCCTTGTTCCTTATCAATGAGCCTAAGAAGGTGATGAGACAGAAAGAAATGTTTCTCCAGATTGTCATAGAGTGCAATGGGCTCATAAAAGGAGATATGGTCATTCAAATAATCTGGACCTGTGCCCAAGAGAGCAAAATGAAGGAGTGCCCTGAAACTGTGAACCTGTTTTCAGGAAGACAAATCTAACACAGGCTGAATCCATATTCCCAGAACTATCTTTGAGTGACCAGGAGCATATCTGTATTTGATTTGTTTGCCCTGCTCCACCATTATAGCTTTCAAACACTGGTTTAGCACAGGAAAGGCCTCCCTGATCTTAGGTGGAAAGGACTTGTAGAGATGAATATAATTAGCATATTTGTGACATCTTACTCCATAACTCTGAACATCATCTCCCATTTGTTTAATGTAGGTATTAAACAACATGGAGAACAAGACTGAACCCTGAGGAATTCCACAGGCCAATGGCTGAGGAATCCTTCAGCACAGGGGTCTCAAACTCATTTTCACCAAGGTCCACATCAGCCTTATAGTTGCCTACAAAGGGCCATTTGGAATTGCAAATTGTATAAATGTTGCCCTGGCACTGAAAGCCTGTGGATCACATAAAATTATGTGGCAGGTAGGATTCGGACTGCAGGTCTTGCATTTGGCACATGTGCTCTAGTACCATCCTCTGTGAGTGCCCCTTCAGGAAAAAAGACGCCTTACACTAGCTGTAAGAAGTTTCCATGTATTGAATGAAAACATCAGATTGCACAGCTCTATATTGTTTATAACAGGGACCCCCAAACTAAGGCCTGGGAGCTGGATGCGGCCCTCCAAGGTCATTTATCTGGCCCCCACCCTCCGGTTTAGACTTAGGCTTGCCCTGAAATGACTTAAAGGCACACAGCAACAACAAAAATCCTAATTAACTTGACTATCTCATCAGCAAGAAGCAGGCCCACACATCCCATTGAAATCCTGGTAGGTTTATGTTAGTTAAAATTTTGCTTATTTTTAAATATTGTATTGTTCTTTCATTATTATTATTTTGCACTACAAATAAGACATGTGCAGTTTGCAAAGGAATTTGTTCGCTTTTTTTTTTCAAACTATAGTTTGGGCCCCCGATACTCTGAGGGGCCATGGACCTACCCTCTGCTTAAAAAGTTTGAGGACCTCTGGTTTATAAAAACTGGTGTTGGCTCTTACTGGTTATAAACAGTGAGAGCCCAGTTCTCTCTGGCTGGTGCCCAGGGTTGACCCAGGGATTTCCTGCATGCAAAACACCTGTTCATTTTCTAGATTACACCCAAAGGCAATTTCCCACTCCCACATTAGTCCTTCAGAAATTAATGTTCCCAAGAAATATAGTGCATTTCTTGAACAAAGACCTTCCAATGTCTATTTTATTGTTTTAATTATATATGCTGTTATTGTATTATGTTTTTAGCTGTTGATTCTTGGGCTTGGTCCCCATGTCAACCACTCTGAGTCCCCTTGGGGAGATGGAGGTGAGTTATAAATAAAGTTTTATTATTATTATCTGCAAGGACCCCTGACCAATTTGCAGCTCATTGTGAGGAGTTCACAATTTATTATTTATTTCTATCCTGCCCTTCTCACCTAAAGGGACTCAGGGCAGCTCACAATCTGGCAAAAATTCAATGCCAATATACAATACAAGGAGATAAAACATAAGCAATTAAAACAATGGAATAATTTAACAAAATACAATAAATACATTTAAAACCATACAGTATAAAATCCTTGAACCATTCATCCGCAAAACCTTGTACATTCTTTGCAGATAAAGTCGCTCAGATCTGTTCTGATTTAGACGTCAGTGTTGATGCAGTCTCCATGAATGTGGTTGAGGCATCTGCTTGTCATTGTTTATTGGATTCCTTTCAACTTGTGCAGCCCGAGGATGTGGACAAGATCTTGGGAGAAATGAAGGCGACCACTTGCTCTCTAGATCCTTGCCCATCCTAGCTCATAAAATCAGCCAGGGGGGACTGGCAGGGTGGGTGAAGGTGCTCTTGAATGCCTCCTTGACTCAAGGCATAATGCCAAGTATTTTCAAGAAGGCAGTAGTATGACCTCTTTTGAAGAAACCGGTACTGGATCCCACCCAACTTAATAACTATAGGCCAGTGTCAAACCTCTCCTTTATGGGCAAAGTTCTGGAGAAGGTGGTGGCCTCACAACTCCGATTTTCTGAATCCAACTCAGTTTGGTTTCAGGCCTGGCTACGGGACAGAGACGGCATTGGTTGCCTTGGTGGATAATCTACGAAGAGAGCAAGACAGGGAGAATGTGTCCCTGCTATTTCTTCTGGATCTCTCAGTGGCCTTTGATACCATCAACCATGGTATCTTTCTGGGCTGTCTCTCTGGGATGGGACTTGGGGGCAGTGTTCTACAGTTCTACAGTGGCTCCAGTCCTTCCTGGAGAGTTGAACCCAGAAGGTGGAGCTGGGGGACTCTTGTTCGACTTCCTGGACGGTGGTCTGTGGGGTCCCTCAGGGTTCAATTGTGTCCCTCATGCTGTTCAATATTTACATGAAACTGCTGGGAGAGAGTTTTGGAATGCGGTGTCAAATTTATGCAGGCGACACTCAACTCTATTACTCCTTTCCACCTAATACCAAGGATGCCATCCTGCCCCTAAACTACTGCCTGTCATCAGTGATGGACTGGATGAGGGCTAATAAGTTGAAACTAAATCCAGACAAGACAGAGGTACTCCTGATCAGTCGGAAGGCGGATCAGGTTATGGGATTACAGCCTGTGTTGGATGGGATCGTACTCCCCCTGAAGACACTGGTGCACAGGCTGGAGCTGCTCCTGGACTCATCACAGACCTTGGAACCCCAAGTGTCGGCGGTGGCCAGGAGCGCCTTTGCACAATTAAAACTTGTGCGACAGCTGCGCCCATACCTTGAGATGCCAGATCTTGACCATGGTAGTCCACGCCTTAATCACATCACACTTGGACTACTGCAATGCTCTCTATGTGGGGATGCCTTTGAGATAGTTCAGCAGCTTCAAATGGTTCAGAGATTGACAGCCAGATTGCTAACAGGAGCTCCGTACAGGGAGAGATCCACTCCCATGCTACTGCAGCTCCACTGGCTGCCGGTCTGCTTCCGGGCTAAATACAAAGTGCTGGTCATTACCTTTAAAGCCCTAAACAGCTTGGGTCCAGGTTACTTGACTGATCACATCTCCTCCTACAAACCAGCCCGGGCACTGAGGTCAGCAGAGGAGGCTCTGCCCCATTTCAAGTACGGCTGGTGGGAACTAGAGAGAGAGCGCCTTCTCCGTGGCTGCTACCACCTCTGGAACTCCCTTCCTAAAGAAATAAGGCTGGCCACCTCCCTCCTCTCCTTCAAAAAAAAACTAAAGACCTACTTCTGCTCATTAGCATATGGAGAGGAGGAGGGTTCATTAATGAGAGACCACTTTGATATCGTGATTGAGAGCAATGCTGTATCTGGGTTTTGTTAGTCAATGTCGGCCCATTTACCACCATAGGTCACATAATCCAACCCACCACGTGTTGTGGTGAATCCAGCGACCCTCGTTGGAGGGTGTGGAGAACCTGCCGCCGCACATCGCCCAGCTCCTGATTCAGCTGAACCCATAGGGGGAAGTTGATCCCATTGATTGCACGGCTCTCCCCCCCCCCCCCCGCCCCCCATTGCTTTATATGGCAACACGGAAGCCTCCTATTTTGTTGCGACAGTGGATTGTGCTGACTCCATCCTCGATCATCCACAGAGCCCCACTGGCATCATTTAATGGGTGCTGGCAGGCTCCGTGGATGACATTGGCCGTAACCAGCATATGCCACTGAAATTAGCCCTGTATGATGAGGTGGCTGGTCCCTGTTAGCATGCATGCAGCAGTTAGAGATCTTGATTTAAGAAGCAAGCACACCAATGACTTGGATGAAAAAGTATCTAAGCTTTACTGTAGCAATCCCATTCTAAGTTAGGAAAGTCACTCAGGATCTAACCAAGCTACATTTTGGAAGGTCTATAAAGGACTCACGGGAAGAAAAAGAGGTGGAGAAACATCCCTAATTGTATCAGTTTACATCATAGAGGAGTCAGGATATGAAGGCATATAGGGAGGACACTAGTCACTCAAACTAACTCAAATACCTCAGCCCACAGTGAGTAATCCTTTACTTATCAATACAGTGATGCACTTCCAACAGTCTCACTGTCCAGACTGCCCCAAAGCTACAGGGTACTCTGGAGTTTTCATCAAATTCTGGAGTATTTCCCAACTATGTTCAAAGAAGGGTAGAATCAGTTTAAACCGAAAAAAGCCCATAACACTTCCTGGAAAAATGTGTGCATTGGAGGGACAGCCAGCAGCCCATTCGAGGTGAGTCTAGTTTTGGGCTGACAGGCAAGCTCCTTGTTACCACCAAATGTATCTGGAAATATAACAGAACAGAGGTAATGTATTTTTTCTGAAGATCTTAAAGCTTTATCAGGCCCTTCAAAGAGCCTGAACCTGGGCCATTTCTATGGATTCCTCCTCCCATACAAATCATGCAGTACAAGTAAGATATAGATCAAAAATATCTGTAATGTTCTTAACATGATAGCTCTGTGCTAAGCAATCACCTTGACAAGGCTTAGCAATAGTTTTCATACATTTGTGTCTAATTTTCTTAGCTGCCACCACAAACAATGCTGTCTCAGAAGTAATATATTTGTCAACATCATCAACTAGCAAGTAAGTAATCTTGTCAGAACCCATCATTTGAGAAATCTTTGAATAGCTAAACAACAGAGTAGAACAGTATTTACTAGGCTTGATCGATCCACGAAAAATTTGATTCTAAACTCGTTTCAAAACTAGAGGGGGGCAGCTTTTCGTTTCTGATGGTATTTCCGAATTTGGCCCCCCAAAAAATTTGAAATTAACGAAAATTCGTTATTTTCTAAATTAATTCGTTAATGGCGGACGCGCATGCGCAATTCCCAAAAACAGCACAGAGGGAGAGGACTTTACAGGACTCTCCCACCCTCATTTTTTGAGTGATCTTCTTCCAACTTGGTACAGTGGTAGAACACATTTAACATTTGGTCTGACCTCACCTGAAATAACACTGTGTTCAATTCTGGACACTGCAATTTAAGAAGGATATTGATATACTGGAATGTCTACAAAGTAGGGTGACTAAAATAATCAAAGATTTGGAAAACAAGCCCTATGAGGAGCAGCTTACGAAGTTGGATATGTTTAGCTTGGAGAAACAAAGGCTGAGAAGATACATGATAGCCATGTTTAAATATTTGAAAGGGTGTCACATTGAGGAGGGAGCAGGCTTGTTTTCTGGTGCTCTGGAGGTGCTGCTCTAGAGACTAAGTCATGGAGCAATGGGTTCAAATTGCAGGGAAAAAAAGATTCCACCTAAACATTAGGAAGAACTTCCTGATGCTAAGAACTGCTTGTCAGTGGAATGTGATGCTGTCTAGGGCGTGGTGGAGTCTCCTTCTCCTTCTCATTATTTAAGCACAGCCTGGATGGCCATCTGTCAGGGTGCTTTGATTCTGTATTTCAGTATGACAGGGGGTTGGACTTGATACCCTTATACCCTTGTGGTCTCTTTCAACTCTATGATTCTATATCCATTTTAAATGTTCCGTTCTTTTTGTCCTGTTTATGGAGAAAACATTTGTAGATTTTAGCTTTTTTAAAAATGCAAAATGAACCAAATGAGAATCTCAACCATGTATCAGCCAAACTCAATAGGTACAGTTTTCTGCAGCATTGAGAGGTCCATGGTGTTCTTCTCTGCCATGGAGCCCTTAAAGATGGGGAACCTGTCAGAAAAAAGGGGTGGCAACACCCATTCAACACCACAAATCCATATTCATGGATTGCACAGAACAGGTGGGTAATAAAATAATGACAATAACAACAATAATAAAAATGTACATGCATAGGGATTCAAAGCCATGTTTTTAAGAACTAGGCAAACATCTTTCAGCAAATATATCAGTTTCTAATTCTCAAACACATGTGGGGTTTTTTTAAAGTCACCACCACATTTTTGATGAAATTTGCAAAGTTATGATACTGGGTTTTTTAAATTAATCAAACACAGTTCTCACAAATTCCTAATCTTCCTTGAATTCTGCTTTCATAATAAACTGCTACTGGGATAATGTATTTGAAGAGTGTTAAACACCCTGATGTACAATATACAGTAAATGCTAAGTAATATTATGAGGCTGCTACAGCTACCACAAAAAAAGAAACAATATGTGGTCTCTATTTCTGTACGATAAAGGCACCTTGTTGTTTGGGGCTGCTCTCTTTAGTAGTACTTCCTTTTGTTGGATCTTCTGATTAAAGACTCCACTGTAATGCTGTTGTGGTACATATTAGCGAAGGGAGCTGAGATGCTTTAACATCAACATATCAGCACTTCAAGAGACCTGGAGAGCAAGAGAGGGACAGCTGAAGGAGGAAAAAGGAGGCTACACCTTCTTCTGGAAAGAACTGTGAAGAAGAACGAAAAATACATGGAGTAGGCTTTGTTATCAGAAACGATCTGGGGAAGCATCTGTCTGAAGCACCCATTGGCAGTAACAAATGACTCCCAACCCTCCAAATTAACCTTGCCAAAAACCAGGCAACTATCATAAGTACCTATGCACAAACACTAGATGTTGATGAAGACATCAAGGAAAATGTTTACTGTCAGCTGGACACCATTCTGTCAGAGATCCCTGAGGAGGACAAAATCATCTTCCTGGGAGATTTTAATACAAGAGTTGGATGAGACTTCGGCCTGTGACCAGGGACCATAGGACCATCCCCAAAGTTGGAAACAGCAATCCAAATGGCATCCGGTTTCTCACCAAATGTGCAGAACATAACCTTGTCATCACCAACACGCTCTTCCACCAGAAAAAAAAAGCTCAGACATCATGGCCAAAGCATTGGCTATGTAATTATCTTAGACTATGTAATTACATATCCCAAAGACCACCGTGATGTGCTTTTCACAAGAGCCATGACAGATGCTAATGACTACTGGACATACCACAGGTTAATTCGATCCATGATGGCCATCAAGATCACCCTTAAATGCAGACTCCAAGGAAGAAAAATAAGACATAAAATGAACACCCAAGCTTTTCAAGAGCCCTCCAAATGAACCCTTCTCCAAATAACACTCAAAGATCACCTACCCATAGAACACCCTGAAAAAGTTGAGGAACACTGTAATAAACTGAAGGTTTCCATCATTACAGCCTGTGAAGAAACCATTGGATACCAAATGAAGAAACATCAATACTGGTTTGATGAAAATGATAATGAGATCTAACAGGTAATTGATAAGAAAAGAAAAACTTTTCAAATAGGGCAGAGAGACACCAACTGCGCTGCTAAGAAAAAGATCAGGTAAAGGTAAAGGTTTTCCCCTGACGTTAAGTCCAGTCATGACCGACTCTGGGGGTTGGTGCTCATCTCCATTTCTAAGCCGAAGAGCCAGCGTTGTCCGTAGACATCTCCAAGGTCATGTGGTTGGCATGACTGCAAGGAGCACCATTACCTTCCCGCCAGAGCGGTACATATTATCTACTCACATTTGCATGTTTTCAAACTGCTAGGTTGGCAGGAGCTGGGGCTAACAGCAGGCGCTCATTCCGCTCTCAGGATTTGAACCTGGCACCTTTTGGTCCGCAAGTTCAGCAGCTCAGCACTTTAATGCACTGTGCCACCAGGGGCCCCTTAAGTAAAAGATCAATGCTAGTGCAAAAGCTGAAGTCCAAAGAAGGATCAGAGAACTCAAGAAATCCAAAACTTAGCAAACGCCCATGATGTACGAGGATTCTTCAATGCCACAAAGGTCATCTATGAGCTCATCAGATGGAACCAAACTTCTGAAGGATAAAAAAAAAATCAATTGCACTACATTGGAAAGAGCACTACCATAACCTCCTTAACTGTAGCTCCAACGTAGCTGAAGAGGTTCTCTTGCAAATCCTGCAACAACAAATCATGGATGGGTGTGCAGCACTACCTAGTTTGAAGGAAGTCAGCAAAACCATCAGCCAACTAACAAATAACAAAGCCAGCAGACCCTTCTGAAATCTTTAAAAAGGGTGGACCTGAACTGACACAACAATTCCACCAGCTCATTGAAAAAGTGTGGGTGACTGAGAAATTCCCAGCAGATTTCATGGATGCCACCATAATCACCCTTTTCAATAAGGGGAAAGAACGGACTGTAGAAACTATCGAGGTACATCCCTTATAACCTCCGCTGGCAAAATCCTCAGAAGAATCCTTGCAAACCTCCTTCTACCTATCTCAGAAGACATCCTTGCAGAATCCTGGAATGGCTTCTGCTCCTTCAGAGGAACAGTGGATATAATCATCTTCACTGCATGACAGCTCCAAGAAAAATGCAGGGAACAAAATCAACCTCTGTACATGGCAATGATTGACCTTGCAAAGGCATTCAGCACAGTGAATCACAGTGCTCTCTGGACCATCCTCCTGAAAATCAGATACCCTAACAAATTTGTGAACATCCTTCAACTTCTCCATGAAGACATGATAACAACAGCCTTGGACAGCAATGGTTCCCAAAGTGACCCATTTAAGATGGAATCAGATGTCAAACAACGTTATGTAATAGCCCCAACTTTATTCTCCATCTTCATCGCTATGATACTGCACCTTGTTGATAAGAAGCTTCCCACTGGTGTGGAAATCATCTATCGGACAGATGGCAAGTTATTTAACCTCAGCAGGCTGAACACCATAACCAGGGTCACAACAACATCTGTTATAGAACTCCAGTATGCTGATGATAATGTAGTCTGTGCTCATTCAGAAGAAGACCTAATAGCCACTCTTAAACACTTTTGTAGAAGCATACCAAAAGCTTGGCCTCTCACTGAGCATCTAGAAAACCAAAGTGCTTTTTGAGAAGGCACCGGCCAATCCCGCTGCAATGCCAGAAATACAGCTTAATATTGTAACATTAGAAAAGGTTGACCATTTCTAATACCTTGGCAGCCACCTCTCCACAAAAGTCAACATCGACACTGAAATACAGCACTGTTTGAATTCTGTGAGTGCAGAATTTTTCCAAATGAAACAAGGAGTGTTTGAGGATCAGGAAAAATAGACTATACCCAGCCGAACTGTTTAAAATCTTGAAAGATGATGCTGTCAAGGTGATGCATGCCATATGCCAGCAAATATGGAAAACACAAAATTGGCCATCAGATTGGAAAAAAATCAATTTATATCCCCATACCAAAAAAGGGAAACGCTAAAGAATGCTCAAACTTCCGTACAGTGGCACTTATTTCCCATGCCAGTAAGGTAATGCTCAAGATCCTACAAGGCAGACTCCAGCAATACATGGAGCGAGAGTTGCCAGATGTCCAAGCTGGGTTTAGAAAAGGCAGAGGAACAAGAGACCAAATTGCCAATATCTGCTGGATCATGGAGGAAGCCAGGGAGTTTCAGAAAAACATCTACTTCTGCTTTATTGACTATTCTAAAGCCTTCGACTGTGTGGGTCATAATAAACTATGGCATGTGCTTGGTGGTATGGGGATACCAAGTCACCGTGTCTGTCTCCTGAGAAATCTGTATAAAGACCAAGTAGCCACAGTCAGAACAGATCATGGAACAACAGACTGGTTCATGATTGGGAAAGGAGTGCGGCAGGGCTGCATACTTTCACCCTCCCTATTCAACTTGTATGCAGAACACATCATGCGACGTGCGGGGCTTGACGAATCCAAGGCCGAAGTTAAAATTGCTGGAAGAAACATTAACAACCTTAGGTATGCAGATGATACCACTCTGATGGCTGAAAGTGAGGAAGAGCTGATGAGCCTTATCACCAAGGTGAAAGAAGAAAGTGCAAAAGCCGGGCTGCAGTTAAACATTAAGAAAACTAAGATCATGGCAACCAGACTAATTGACAACTGCCAAATAGAGGGAGAAAACGTGGAGGCAGTGACAGACTTTATATTTCTAGGCACGAAGATCACTGCAGATGCAGACTGCAGTCAGGAAATCAGAAGACGTTTACTTCTTGGGAGGAGAGCAATGGCCAACCTTGACAAAATAGTGAAGAGCAGAGACATCACACTGGCAACGAAGGTCCGCATAGTCAAAGCAATGGTATTCCCCATAGTAACCTATGGATGCGAGAGCTGGACCGTAAGGAAGGCTGAGCGAAGGAAGATAGACGCTTTTGAACTCTGGTGAAAACTCTGGAGAAAAATCCTGAGAGTGCCTTGCTGGAAGAAACACAAGAAGATCCAACCAGTCCATCCTCCAGGAAATAATGCCCGGCTGCTCACTGGAGGGAAGGATATTAGAGGCAAAGCTGAAGTATTTTGGCCACATGAGAAGACAGGAAAGCTTGGAAAAGATCATGATGCTGGGGAAAATGGAAGGAAAAAGGAAGAGAGGCCGACCAAGGGTGAGATGGATTGACGGTATCCTTGAAGTGACTGGCTTGACCTTGAAGGAACTGGGGGCGGCAACAGCTGACAGGGAGCTCTGGCGTGCACTGGTCCATGAGGTCACGAAGAGTTGAAGACGACTGAACGAGTGAGACAATGACGACCCAGGATTTTGGATTGTGAATTGTGGACTATACTTGGTGGTGAGATATCCTGGTTTCAGAATATTGGAACGGAATGTCAGTTTACCTTCTTACCTCCTCTTTGCTTGGCTGATTGATGTAAGTATTGACCTAGGACTGCCTCTGGACTACGTTTGTGTGCTCAGCTGATTTACAAGAGACTCTCTGGGCAGGAATCTGACATGATCTATTCAGAAGTCTGGGTGATGGGCTGAGCCATATCCATGAAGCCCTGCCCCCATAATCACCCAGCCCATTTCCTCTTTGTCCATTCACAGTGAGATATGGAACTCCTTGCCACTCATTGTCCTGAATGGGACAGTAAGCATGGGTGAAGGGACCCAGCTGGCAGAGAGAAACAGTTCTTCCGACAATGGCTGTGCACTTCCACTACCTGCAACACAACTTGATCAGACTGGTAGACGGCTTGCAAAGGAACTCAGACAACACTTGGGAGATATGTTTTTGGGGTTGTGGGTGTCTTGTGCAACCTGCTCTCCTAAGTTAAGGTCTTAATTAGGAGAGGGGAGCAGACAGGAGGAAGAAGCAAAAGCAGCTGAACCACTGCCTCAACTATTATAGGAGTGGAGATTTGAGGAGGGGCTGACGCCATACCTAGGCCCTATAGGGTGATATATCCAATGAAGCATGTGAGGAGGTCAAGCATAACATCTTCAGGGTCAGGGATGGCAATTGAAGCCCTCCAGATGTTATTGAAATCTCCCAGCAGTCGTAACATTGGATTCAATAAGAACTGGGATGCTAAAAAATCAACCAGATCTGGAGACAAACACAATTCCCTCCCTTACTGTATGTAGCATGGGACGGCATTCTAGTTTGTTCTTCTTCCTGGAAGCCAAATGATTGTTGAGGTTAGAGGACAGGTGTACTGCTGCCAAGTGGGGCCAGCCCAAGGAGTTTCAATGTCTAAAGTGATGGATTTAGTATTCTACCCTTGCATTGTTGACATGGAAACTGACAAAAGTGATAGCTGTCACTTGCTTTTCTTTTTATTTCCAGACTGATGAATGGAGAACAAGCTGACTTAGGAAATTGTGAGGTAGGCTGCAGAAAATCTGTAGCTTTCTCCCCCAACACCTTCTCTTGCCTCCTGAGGCAGCATCTGCACGCTGACTCTTGGTAGGGCTGGCTCTACCACCACATAAACTGGGATAATACAGAATATCTCTGTCATCAGCATGGAACACTATTTACTAGCTATTCTGGCATTGCAATTTTGCTCAATTCAGAATTTAAATCACAAACCTTCTGTGTATCATGCTCTATATAAAACTTAAAACACATTTCATTTTCATAAATAGAAAATAGATTGGGGAATCTTCGACAACAGATTGGGGAATGTTGCTTTTCTTAACTGGTATAATGTATTTTGAGTTTGACTGCAAGAGAAGCGATATGGCGTGTATGTGTGTGTGAGGGAGAGATTGGGAGCAGGCTAGACAGATGAGCTAGAGGTACTGAAGTACAGGAGGTTAAAAGATGGGCATCTGTGCTTCCCTCGGGTGACCATGGTTGCAAGATGCCAATTACATAATGAGCAAGAGAAAAGCAAATCATCTAATCGACTATAAAATGTTTCCAAGTGGCAAAATTAATACAATTCTCTCCTCATAATCTTCTTGCTTCTGTACAAAAATTAACATAGATAAATACATTTTTTAAAGAAAGTGAAATATATTTTCCATTAAAATGTGATAATGGTTTGAAGAGGATGCTCCAGCACACAAAATCTGCTTGTGTTAATTCTCCCCAGTGCAATTGACAACATTCAGTTTTCGGCTTTCCAATGAGCAACAGAGAAGACCGGAATTAATATATGAGGTGCTTCTCAGAACTCCTTCACACCTTTTTGCTAAACTATGTCACCTTCCAGTAACTGAGTGTTAAATATTAAATGAACTCGTCCAATTATTTGCAGGTAGAAACTTGAAGGCACTTGCACGTGCAATGTAGCTGAAAAATCCTACAGATCCTGCAGGTAATGTGTTCTTTAGGTTCAACTTAAAATCACAGAATCATGAGTCTAACTGTACAGATTATTTGTTTTATAAATAAATTATGACTATAATATATTTTACTGATATTTCTGTTTGTTTTTTAATCTGCACTGGTTTTAATAACTTGTAAGCTACCTTGAGCGCCATTATTGGGGGAAAGGAGGGATATAAATGAAACATGATATTAGAATGATAGAGTTGGAAGTGACTGTAAAGGCTATCTAGCCTAACTCCCATAGATGCAGGAATACATAAATAAAACAACCTTTGTTTAAGGACTCCCCCACCCACCCAAAGAAAGTGAGACCACCACTCTTTGAGGCTCTTACAGTTAAGAAGCTCCTCTTAATGGTTTGTTGCCACCTTATCACATTGGGGCTTTTTGCCCCTTTGCAGCACTTTGGGAATGGTCCCTGCCAAGTACCATCACATAACGCTCAGCAGGCCCTGTCCCCTTTACCCTCCAAGTGCCAAGAAAGCATTGCAACTTCCTTGACAATAATGGAAGAGTAAATTTGTTTTGGGCAGTTCTGATGGATTTTTCCTCTTTTCTCCATTTCATCCACATTGCCACCCTTTCCTCCATCTGATGGAGCTCATTAAAGGATATACATCTACTACCAGCAGGTTCTACAGCAAAAGGACAGAATAAGCAATGTACGCCGTTGCAACACAGGAGGAAACTGGGCAGCAGATGCTTCCCCCGTGGGATGGGGCCAGTGGTAAGTTAGGCAATGTGGGGTGAGGGACAACGGGTTCTCCACACCCCTCGACATGACCCAATGGATTTGCCACAATGTGCCCAAATATTGCCATCTTCTCTGCATGAGCATTATATGATATCTTATTTTAAAAAGCCTTTATAAAGCATTCCCCTGATCTAACAAGCCCATGACCGGGGGGTGGGGTGGGGGGCATCAATTCTCAAATAAAGTGGTCTTACAAATCTTTCCCAAAGCTGTACATTCTTATCTTTGAGCCCTCTTGTAACCAAATCGCAGTTGCAAAGCTATTACTACCAAACTGGAGAATTTATGACTCTTCAGAACAAGTTGGATTTCTGTGTCTATCCACATCTGTTCATCTCACCAATGAAAAAGGTTTATGGGAGTAGTAATCAGTTGTGGCTTGTGGCTCCACAGTCAGTGGAGTCATCAATCCACTGTGAATATGAGTATGAAGTTTAAATCAGATGTCCGAAGTCCAGAATGTATTTTGAGAATAGAGTTCAGCATTTTGGATGCTTTTTTAAAGTTAAGACCAAAACCCAGAGTGGATTCAGTGCTTGTTCCATTGACATCAGAGCCATCAGTTACTTCTGGTAGTAGTTCACCAATATAATTTGGGGGGCCACAAATTCCTTCCATCTTCAAAGCTACAGGGTATTTCTCTTTTCAAAACAATATCCACACTTTTCAAAAAAGCCAAAGAAGAAGAAAGAGCACATATATTTGGACAACTCCAAAGGGGAATAGTCTTCTTTTCACAACACTGCTTCAGAGGTAAACACAGATACACCACTGAGCTGGCACAACACAGACACTCCCTGGTGAGAGCAGAATGTGACTAGAGAATGATACAAACAGCTCTGCTCAGGAAGACAAGTATGACCTTCATCAGATCCAAATGACTAGAGAATTGATATTTGCTTCTGTGTCCTTGTACAGTGCTTTCTTCTCCCGCTTATCTCTCTCTCACTCCTGCAAGGTTCAGAGGGTAAAGCACTTTCCTAGAGTGCAGGCAGCATAACCTGCAATAGACATGAGAAAAGAGGAGAGCATGGCTGACAGAAGAATAAAAAACAAGCAACACCTCAGCACCTGAGGCTCATTGGAGCAGAGGGAATGCCACACATTCTACTGCACAAGTTCCCAATGTCCACAAGGGAACCAGTGATCGAGTCATGTCAAGTTTGTAAAGCAGATCTATGTGCAAGATTATAAGGAGAAACCAAGCCTAAGAAAATGAAAAAGGTTAATACATCAGTATATATTTGTTGTTTTTTGAGGCCCATTGCTCTATGGCAAATTTAGAGCTGCAGGGCTAAAAACATTTCACTCAGCACAGGGATTTCAAGGATCAGTTTGCTGTAAAGGGGTGGAGAATGTGAGGGGTAATGAGTGAGCATTGTTCAAACTCAAGGGATATCATGGGGAATAAATATTCTCTGCATTTTACCCCCAGAAATGGGATTTCCTCAGAAATGTGTTCCTCATCCATTAGACTTGCAAATTAAGAAACCTTCTAAAGAACCAATCACAGCACCGATCAGAATGCAACATATATAGACTAGGAGAATCACATGTTGTAACAAATAAATGTTTTTGTCACTAGAGGGAGCAGTATTTTCAAATACATACTAACAGTAAACATACTGTCCTGTTTGAATCAGGCTACATTCAATACTTTAAGGTAAAATATTTTACATTAAATACTTTAAATCAGCATTAATTCCAATGGTACTTGGATGTCAGTATTGTCTCCCATTTTAGCTTTTCATGGTGATCTCTTACAGATGCAATATGTAATATTGTCTTGATAAAAAAATAAAATTAGGATGGGATATCAAAATGTTTTACTAAACCCCCAGTCCAACCATGGAACCATTGGGGAGATTCAGAAATCAGCCAAAAGAAAGCACTCTGCCTTGTTCCTTATCAATGAGCCTAAGAAGGTGATGAGACAGAAAGAAATGTTTCTCCAGATTGTCATAGAGTGCAATGGGCTCATAAAAGGAGATATGGTCATTCAAATAATCTGGACCTGTGCCCAAGAGAGCAAAATGAAGGAGTGCCCTGAAACTGTGAACCTGTTTTCAGGAAGACAAATCTAACACAGGCTGAATCCATATTCCCAGAACTATCTTTGAGTGACCAGGAGCATATCTGTATTTGATTTGTTTGCCCTGCTCCACCATTATAGCTTTCAAACACTGGTTTAGCACAGGAAAGGCCTCCCTGATCTTAGGTGGAAAGGACTTGTAGAGATGAATATAATTAGCATATTTGTGACATCTTACTCCATAACTCTGAACATCATCTCCCATTTGTTTAATGTAGGTATTAAACAACATGGAGAACAAGACTGAACCCTGAGGAATTCCACAGGCCAATGGCTGAGGAATCCTTCAGCACAGGGGTCTCAAACTCATTTTCACCAAGGTCCACATCAGCCTTATAGTTGCCTACAAAGGGCCATTTGGAATTGCAAATTGTATAAATGTTGCCCTGGCACTGAAAGCCTGTGGATCACATAAAATTATGTGGCAGGTAGGATTCGGACTGCAGGTCTTGCATTTGGCACATGTGCTCTAGTACCATCCTCTGTGAGTGCCCCTTCAGGAAAAAAGACGCCTTACACTAGCTGTAAGAAGTTTCCATGTATTGAATGAAAACATCAGATTGCACAGCTCTATATTGTTTATAACAGGGACCCCCAAACTAAGGCCTGGGAGCTGGATGCGGCCCTCCAAGGTCATTTATCTGGCCCCCACCCTCCGGTTTAGACTTAGGCTTGCCCTGAAATGACTTAAAGGCACACAGCAACAACAAAAATCCTAATTAACTTGACTATCTCATCAGCAAGAAGCAGGCCCACACATCCCATTGAAATCCTGGTAGGTTTATGTTAGTTAAAATTTTGCTTATTTTTAAATATTGTATTGTTCTTTCATTATTATTATTTTGCACTACAAATAAGACATGTGCAGTTTGCAAAGGAATTTGTTCGCTTTTTTTTTTCAAACTATAGTTTGGGCCCCCGATACTCTGAGGGGCCATGGACCTACCCTCTGCTTAAAAAGTTTGAGGACCTCTGGTTTATAAAAACTGGTGTTGGCTCTTACTGGTTATAAACAGTGAGAGCCCAGTTCTCTCTGGCTGGTGCCCAGGGTTGACCCAGGGATTTCCTGCATGCAAAACACCTGTTCATTTTCTAGATTACACCCAAAGGCAATTTCCCACTCCCACATTAGTCCTTCAGAAATTAATGTTCCCAAGAAATATAGTGCATTTCTTGAACAAAGACCTTCCAATGTCTATTTTATTGTTTTAATTATATATGCTGTTATTGTATTATGTTTTTAGCTGTTGATTCTTGGGCTTGGTCCCCATGTCAACCACTCTGAGTCCCCTTGGGGAGATGGAGGTGAGTTATAAATAAAGTTTTATTATTATTATCTGCAAGGACCCCTGACCAATTTGCAGCTCATTGTGAGGAGTTCACAATTTATTATTTATTTCTATCCTGCCCTTCTCACCTAAAGGGACTCAGGGCAGCTCACAATCTGGCAAAAATTCAATGCCAATATACAATACAAGGAGATAAAACATAAGCAATTAAAACAATGGAATAATTTAACAAAATACAATAAATACATTTAAAACCATACAGTATAAAATCCTTGAACCATTCATCCGCAAAACCTTGTACATTCTTTGCAGATAAAGTCGCTCAGATCTGTTCTGATTTAGACGTCAGTGTTGATGCAGTCTCCATGAATGTGGTTGAGGCATCTGCTTGTCATTGTTTATTGGATTCCTTTCAACTTGTGCAGCCCGAGGATGTGGACAAGATCTTGGGAGAAATGAAGGCGACCACTTGCTCTCTAGATCCTTGCCCATCCTAGCTCATAAAATCAGCCAGGGGGGACTGGCAGGGTGGGTGAAGGTGCTCTTGAATGCCTCCTTGACTCAAGGCATAATGCCAAGTATTTTCAAGAAGGCAGTAGTATGACCTCTTTTGAAGAAACCGGTACTGGATCCCACCCAACTTAATAACTATAGGCCAGTGTCAAACCTCTCCTTTATGGGCAAAGTTCTGGAGAAGGTGGTGGCCTCACAACTCCGATTTTCTGAATCCAACTCAGTTTGGTTTCAGGCCTGGCTACGGGACAGAGACGGCATTGGTTGCCTTGGTGGATAATCTACGAAGAGAGCAAGACAGGGAGAATGTGTCCCTGCTATTTCTTCTGGATCTCTCAGTGGCCTTTGATACCATCAACCATGGTATCTTTCTGGGCTGTCTCTCTGGGATGGGACTTGGGGGCAGTGTTCTACAGTTCTACAGTGGCTCCAGTCCTTCCTGGAGAGTTGAACCCAGAAGGTGGAGCTGGGGGACTCTTGTTCGACTTCCTGGACGGTGGTCTGTGGGGTCCCTCAGGGTTCAATTGTGTCCCTCATGCTGTTCAATATTTACATGAAACTGCTGGGAGAGAGTTTTGGAATGCGGTGTCAAATTTATGCAGGCGACACTCAACTCTATTACTCCTTTCCACCTAATACCAAGGATGCCATCCTGCCCCTAAACTACTGCCTGTCATCAGTGATGGACTGGATGAGGGCTAATAAGTTGAAACTAAATCCAGACAAGACAGAGGTACTCCTGATCAGTCGGAAGGCGGATCAGGTTATGGGATTACAGCCTGTGTTGGATGGGATCGTACTCCCCCTGAAGACACTGGTGCACAGGCTGGAGCTGCTCCTGGACTCATCACAGACCTTGGAACCCCAAGTGTCGGCGGTGGCCAGGAGCGCCTTTGCACAATTAAAACTTGTGCGACAGCTGCGCCCATACCTTGAGATGCCAGATCTTGACCATGGTAGTCCACGCCTTAATCACATCACACTTGGACTACTGCAATGCTCTCTATGTGGGGATGCCTTTGAGATAGTTCAGCAGCTTCAAATGGTTCAGAGATTGACAGCCAGATTGCTAACAGGAGCTCCGTACAGGGAGAGATCCACTCCCATGCTACTGCAGCTCCACTGGCTGCCGGTCTGCTTCCGGGCTAAATACAAAGTGCTGGTCATTACCTTTAAAGCCCTAAACAGCTTGGGTCCAGGTTACTTGACTGATCACATCTCCTCCTACAAACCAGCCCGGGCACTGAGGTCAGCAGAGGAGGCTCTGCCCCATTTCAAGTACGGCTGGTGGGAACTAGAGAGAGAGCGCCTTCTCCGTGGCTGCTACCACCTCTGGAACTCCCTTCCTAAAGAAATAAGGCTGGCCACCTCCCTCCTCTCCTTCAAAAAAAAACTAAAGACCTACTTCTGCTCATTAGCATATGGAGAGGAGGAGGGTTCATTAATGAGAGACCACTTTGATATCGTGATTGAGAGCAATGCTGTATCTGGGTTTTGTTAGTCAATGTCGGCCCATTTACCACCATAGGTCACATAATCCAACCCACCACGTGTTGTGGTGAATCCAGCGACCCTCGTTGGAGGGTGTGGAGAACCTGCCGCCGCACATCGCCCAGCTCCTGATTCAGCTGAACCCATAGGGGGAAGTTGATCCCATTGATTGCACGGCTCTCCCCCCCCCCCCGCCCCCCATTGCTTTATATGGCAACACGGAAGCCTCCTATTTTGTTGCGACAGTGGATTGTGCTGACTCCATCCTCGATCATCCACAGAGCCCCACTGGCATCATTTAATGGGTGCTGGCAGGCTCCGTGGATGACATTGGCCGTAACCAGCATATGCCACTGAAATTAGCCCTGTATGATGAGGTGGCTGGTCCCTGTTAGCATGCATGCAGCAGTTAGAGATCTTGATTTAAGAAGCAAGCACACCAATGACTTGGATGAAAAAGTATCTAAGCTTTACTGTAGCAATCCCATTCTAAGTTAGGAAAGTCACTCAGGATCTAACCAAGCTACATTTTGGAAGGTCTATAAAGGACTCACGGGAAGAAAAAGAGGTGGAGAAACATCCCTAATTGTATCAGTTTACATCATAGAGGAGTCAGGATATGAAGGCATATAGGGAGGACACTAGTCACTCAAACTAACTCAAATACCTCAGCCCACAGTGAGTAATCCTTTACTTATCAATACAGTGATGCACTTCCAACAGTCTCACTGTCCAGACTGCCCCAAAGCTACAGGGTACTCTGGAGTTTTCATCAAATTCTGGAGTATTTCCCAACTATGTTCAAAGAAGGGTAGAATCAGTTTAAACCGAAAAAAGCCCATAACACTTCCTGGAAAAATGTGTGCATTGGAGGGACAGCCAGCAGCCCATTCGAGGTGAGTCTAGTTTTGGGCTGACAGGCAAGCTCCTTGTTACCACCAAATGTATCTGGAAATATAACAGAACAGAGGTAATGTATTTTTTCTGAAGATCTTAAAGCTTTATCAGGCCCTTCAAAGAGCCTGAACCTGGGCCATTTCTATGGATTCCTCCTCCCATACAAATCATGCAGTACAAGTAAGATATAGATCAAAAATATCTGTAATGTTCTTAACATGATAGCTCTGTGCTAAGCAATCACCTTGACAAGGCTTAGCAATAGTTTTCATACATTTGTGTCTAATTTTCTTAGCTGCCACCACAAACAATGCTGTCTCAGAAGTAATATATTTGTCAACATCATCAACTAGCAAGTAAGTAATCTTGTCAGAACCCATCATTTGAGAAATCTTTGAATAGCTAAACAACAGAGTAGAACAGTATTTACTAGGCTTGATCGATCCACGAAAAATTTGATTCTAAACTCGTTTCAAAACTAGAGGGGGGCAGCTTTTCGTTTCTGATGGTATTTCCGAATTTGGCCCCCCAAAAAATTTGAAATTAACGAAAATTCGTTATTTTCTAAATTAATTCGTTAATGGCGGACGCGCATGCGCAATTCCCAAAAACAGCACAGAGGGAGAGGACTTTACAGGACTCTCCCACCCTCATTTTTTGAGTGATCTTCTTCCAACTTGGTACAGTGGTAGAACACATTTAACACTGATAGCTCACCAAAATTTGGAACGTTTCCCTTATCCTCTGATTTTTGGCGAATTTTCATAGCTTTTATAATAAACCATTTTTTAATAATTGCAGAAATCTGTTCCTGGTTTGAAAGTCTTATTTCCTGTTAAATTGGGTTGTCTTTACTGTGAAAGTCATTGTTCTACTTCAGAAACTTTGTTTTTGTGGCTGAAACTTTGTTAAATTGGTGTATGTGTGATATATACTGTGTATATATATAATATATATATAGTCCCTGCATAATGTGTGTGTGTGTGTGTGTGTGTGTGTGTGTGTATAGGTAAAGGTAAAGGTATCCCTTGACGTTAAGTTCAGTCATGTCTGACTCTGGGGGTTGGTGCTCATCTCCATTTCTAAGCCCAAGAGCCAGTGTTGTCCATAGACACCTCCAAGGTCATGTGGCCGGCATGACTACATGGAGTGCCATTACCTTCCCGCCACAGCGGTACCTATTGATCTACTCACATTGGCATGTTTTCAAGCTGCTAGGTTGGCAGAAGCTGGAGCTAACAGCGGGCACTCACTCTGCTCCCGGGATTTGAACCTGGGACCTTTCGGTCTGCAAGTTCAGCAGCTCAGTGCTTTAACACACTTCGCCATCGGGGCTCATGTATATATAATATACATACACATACACACAATGTGGAGAATATGTGGAAAGGTAGATAGATAGATAAGTTGGGAGCCACAGCGAAGGCACCTTCCTGGGAGCAAGGTCTAATAATAATAATAATAATAATAATAATAATAATAATAATAATAATAATAATAAATCCCTTACAATATCCAAGATGGCTCACTGCTACAGAATCTTGGGAGGTTTAGTTTGATATGGTACCATTATTGGCAGAGAAAGCTAAGCTGTAGGAGTTGAAATCCAATCATTTATCCTCCCTATAGAATCAATTTTATATGCATTTTTAGCTACAGAAAAGCTAAAATCAGGACAGTAAAAGAACAACACCCAGAAAATGGGAATTCCAGACAGGAAACAATCAGGGCCAGCTAATACCTCCCAACAAAGGATTCCCCCAGGTAGGAAGCAGCCAGGCTTTGAAGCTGCAAGGCTATTCAATGCTAATCAAGGTGACCAATTGCAACATTCACACTTGCCTCCCACAGACAAGAGTTCTTTCTCCCACCCTGGACCTTCCACAGATATATAAACCCCACTTGCCTAGCTTCGCACAGACGTCAAAACCTCTGAGTATCAGGCCTGAGCTGAGGCGAGGCGGCGGCGGCGGCCATTTCCCCCCTCCGTCTTCCTCCTCCTCCTCGGCCTCCTTCCCCCTCGCCCCCTCCCATTGGCTGAGCCCGTGACGCCCCTTTTGCTGAGGGGCAAAAGGAAAGGGCCTGAATGGTGGGAGTTTGGGTGATTTGCAAAAGCTTTTTTTTCCTAACGAAAAAAATGACGACATAACGAAAAACGGCCTCTCGCGATTCGAAACCGCGATATCCAGACGTGTGGACAACCAATGCTTCAAAGTTGCTTCAAAACAAACGAAAATAACGAATTAATAACGGTTAACGGGGAAAACGAATTATTTGAGCAAGCCTAGTATTTACTGTATAAATTCCAAGATTAAGGAAGGGCTGCAGGCAGCTTAATATTAAGCATATTATATGAATGCAGAAGATCCCAGTTTTAATCTTTAGGTGCCAAAGACCGACTATCTGAAAATGTATCTATCTCAGTGTTAACTGATATAGAGAAACCAATGGAGCTACTCAGGAAGACACCTTCCAATGTTAAGTTATGTCTTAGATCAGGGGTCCTCAAGCCTTTTAAACAGAAGGCCAGTTCATGGTCCTTAGATTCTTCGGGGGCAGGACTATAGTTTGAAAAAACCTGAACAAAGTCCTATGCACACCACACATATCTTATTTGCAGTGCAAAAAAACAAAACAAAACAAAACAAAACAACGAAAGAACAATACAGTAAAATGAAGAACAATTTTAACCAACACAAACTTACCAGTATTTCAGTGAGAAGTGTGGGCCTGCTTTTGGCTGGTAAGATAGTCAAGTTAATTAGGATTATTTTTGTTGTGTGCCTTCAAGTTGTTTTAGACTTAAGATCGACCCTAAGTCTAAAGTTCAGGGTGTGGTAAATGACCTAGGAGGGTCACATTCAGCCTATGGGCCTCAGTTTTGGGACCCCTGACTTAGAGGCACAAAACTCTCGTCAGTACTGCAAAAATACCACACAGAGAAACACTTCATATATAACAATTTGGGGCTGCTAAACGATAGTTTATCAGATAAACTGGGTGCCTGGGCAAAGGAGACAATGATGAGATTTATCATGAGCAACTGCAGAGAGATTCCCATTAAGACAATACACCCTTAGCTTTACATATGCACTAATGGAGCCTAAATTGGCTGTAATTAGTCAAGAACAAGATCTTGAGGTCACAGTAAAAGACTCACTGAAATTGTCATCTCAGCATGTGGTTGTAAATTGGGGGAAAAGGATAATTCAGTGTTAGGCATTATTAAGAAAGGGACTGAATAGAAGTAAATTAGTCTCTGTCAAAATTGAGGGTCATCCAATTAAATTGATTGTTAGTAATTCCAGGACGCACAACAGGAGGAACATCTTCATACAATGAATGTTGTATAATTATTTATGGAATTCATTGTCACAATACGTTGTTATGGCTACTAACAGAAATGTCTGCTAGTATCGATTGGACAAATTCATTTTATTATTGACTGGCATTATCTACAATATCAAAAGTTGAAATCTTTGCTCTCAAAAAAAGTTCTTATTACATGGTGCTATTGGTTAGTCTCAACTAAACCCATTGAATCAACTGCTGAATGGTGAGGGGTGGGGGTCTATAATCCTCATCCAAAGAGCTCCACAGACTCACCAGGGTCCCACATGATGCAACCATGGCAGTTAAAGTGGAATTATAGTGTTGAAATTGTATACAATGAAAGGTCTCCTGGACATCACACATATATTTATTTATTTACTATTTCTTTACTACATTTATATCCTGCCCTTCTCACACCAAAAGGGGGATTCAGAGTGGTCTTACAAAAAGGCAGCAATTTGATGCCATACATATACATACAAACAGTAAAAATAAACATATAAATTAAAACCAAAAATCAGCAGCAATATTAAAACAATTATTAAAATCATGTCATCCAGAGTCAAATCCAAGGCTGTTCCATTAGTTATTTCACAATTTCACGTACTCATATTGCACTAACTTGCTCACCAAAACCTTAGTCCCCGGAGGGAGGGGGCTGCTCTGATTTCACTGGGGAGGTAGTTCCATAGCTGAGGGGCCACCACTGAGAAGGTCATGTCTCTCGTCCCCACCAATCGCACTTGCAAGGGTGGTGGGACCGAGAGCAGCCTCCCCGACGAGGTGGATCATATATTTGAACTTTTAATGAGATGAGCTCTTTTTTTCAGCTCTATTTACATTCAGTTTTCTTTGTGACCAAAAGAATGGAGAAATAGTGATGGTAAGAAGAGTTCCTGGTTCCTGAGTTTGAAAACTGCTCCACTTCTCCATTCCTAGGCTCCTAAAACTACAAACTTCAATCCTAAATATCAGTTCCTCAGATGAAAAGCCTCTTTCTGTTTGTGGAAAACTTTTCAATCTAATTAAAGTCCTATATTGAAGGAGATTAAATGACCTTTTGATTCTTACATTTTTTTTTTGCTCTCCTTGATATCAACATCATACTCTTTTGGAAGGTTCCTCAACAACTGGAGTAGTATCTCATTGATCTCACTCAATGGATCTGAGGATTCAAGCAAGCAATAGTCTTGAAGATCTGGGATGTATTTATAAATTAATAAATAGACCACTGCTAAAGTAAAATGACTGGTGAATGACTACTCTGTCCACCCTGTTTTACGGTAAGCTGACCCAAGATATCATTTACTAAAATTTTATAGACCAATTTACAGGCCACAGAACATAACGCTGGGGTTCTCTGGAGCAGGGATGAAGTCTGGTAAATGAGGAAACAACTATTTTTCCCCATTTCTCAAGCCACTGCTACATGATAATGTATCTCTTTCTGTCTCCTATGTGGCCAACAATAACCAAATATTACAGACACAACTACCGGTGTTTCCCAAAAATAAGACAGTGTCTTATATTAATTTTTGCTCCCAAAGATGAGCTAGGTCTTATTTTCAGGGGCTGTCTTATTTTTCCATGGAGAAGAATTCACATTTATTGTTTAACAAAAATATGAACATTTGTATATACTGTACCAGGGGTCCCCAAACTAAGGCCCGGGGGCCGGATGTGGCCCTCCAAGGTCATTTACCTGGCCCCCGCCCTCAGTTTTAGACTTAGGCTCGCTAAAAATCTGAAATGACTTGAAGGCTCACAACAACAACAATCCTATTTGACTATCTCATTGGTCAAAAGCAGGCCCACACTTCCCATTGAAATCCTGATAGGTTTATGTTGGTTAACATTGTTTTTATTTTTAAATATTGTAATTGTTCTTTCATTTACTAATATTGTGCTATGGTAATAATATAATATATTGTGTATACATATAATAGTGATACTAATATTATAATGTAATACAATATAATAATAATACAATATAATAATATTAATTATATATTATTACTAAAAATATTACAGTATAGTGGTATAGTACAATATAGTAATATATAATGCTAATATTGTGCTATGCTGATAATATAATATATTGTATGTACATACAACTTATAAGCCGCTCTGAGAGAGGGTGGGGTATAAATGTAGTAAATAAATAAATAAATAAATAAATAAATGTTGTTGGGTTTTTTTTTTTTTGCACTACAAATAAGATGTGCAGTGTGCACAGGAGTTTGTTCGTATTTTTTTTCAAATGATAATTCGGCCCCGCAATAGTCTGAGGGACCATGAACCGGCCCTCCACTTAAAAAGTTTGAGGACCCCTGTAACTGTACAGTAGTTGTCATCACAAAGCAGCATAACCAGACAAACTTTGAATCCTATCAAGAATTCCTTGTTACTACCATTATGTACAACAATCTATGGTATGTACATTTACCAATCCTGTATGCTCTGGTGTTCTGTTTGGCGGGCGTGCTTCCAAACAAAAACTTTGCTAGGTCTTACTTTCGGGGGAGGCCTTATAATTAGCAATTCAGCAAAATCTCTACTAGGTCTTATTTTCAGGGGATGTCTTATTTTTGGGGAAACAGGGTACACTTTAAATCTCTCCCTCCCCCCCCTCCCCGCAATAGATGCATGAATCCACTGTTATAGCATACCTGGTAGGTAGCTGTTTAACCTCTGTATAATATAAAGAATTTTATTCGCTGAAAACCTCTAGCCTCATAATTTTTTCAACTATTAATGAAGACATTATGAAAAGGAGCGGCACAAGTACATCACTGATTGCTTGATAAGAACCAATTGCAGCAGAACAATGACCAACAGGGGAAATGTTCTAGATTTCCTCTAACTGCTGAGGATTACGTGGAAGTTGGCTAATAACTTCATGCATTCATTGCTCCCATTTCTCCCTGGTGAGCAAAATAACCCACTGACAGCCAAGAATGGAATTGGCCTCTCCTTGCAATAGCCTTTTAAGATCAGGTTTAATGGAATCATAATTGTGTTTATTGAATAAATACCATTGTCTGATTAAGATGATATTCACAGAGTTTCTACAGTAAGCTGCAGCTTCTGCATAGCTATTACAGGGCTGTTAAGCTTCACTAAATGTATTTGCCATAACTAGCCAGTATTTCCTTATTAAACAATAACTCTGTATTGAGCCTAAATTAAATCCTGATTTGAAACACTTCATTTAAAACATTATCAGGAAACCAAACCCAGGGGGAGAGACAGAACCAAACTCTGCTTTATGACTTACGCCATTATCTCATGCATAAGTTTAGAACTGGGTTTTACCCTCTGCACATTCCCATAGTACACACAACCTTTTACTAATGAGCCATACTAATAAAATTAATCTCTCCTCTTTAAGGTAAAGCCGGTTGAGGACTATTTCAAGTACACATTTATAAGATGGCACAGGGATTTTTCTTATTTCTTTTTCAGACAAAGAACCACATTCTTATGAGAATGTTATATTAACTCCACATTTTTCATAGTGTGATGGTTTCAGGCATTCACTACCTATAGGGGCAGACCTATTTTCTTACTTAAAGCATTTTTAGGTTTTCTCCTCTCTTCTATGCTGTGATCAACTTTTGGTTTTCATCCCTTGTCTCATGCTGAAAATAAATCCAGTGAAGAGAATAATACTTGAATTCATTGCTATTATGTGTCTACATTCCCTTTGTATTCACAAATTCTGCATCCATGGATTCTACCATCCACGGCTTTAAAATATTCTCCTCCCCCCCCTCAAAAAACATTAAACAAGAAACCTTGATTTTGTCATTTTTATAAGGGCTACCATTTTACTATGCCACTGTATATCATGGGACTTGAGCATGGCTCGTGTCCGGTATAAAACGTTAATTCCTCTTCGGCTGGCCAGTAACTGTATGCCTCGAGTTTACTCAGCTGTGAAGCACAGTGAGGATACAGCTAAACACCTGAAAAACCTTTATATGAATACACCTATGCATGTCTAAGAGCCCTTCCAGACAGCCTCATAATCTGGGACAAAGAAGTGGGTTTAAAAATTATGGCACCTTAAGGAGAGCCCACACATGTAGCTGTCAGTCCCAGTAAATGGTTCCTTGATGTTCTAACAGATTCAATTGTAGCAAATTTTAGAAATCTGCAAGATGGATGTGGGACATCTAGCAGAAGTTTACTTTCTTTTTTTTTAAAAAAAATTACTCCCTGAGATGTGTTGGATCTTGTAAGCCCTGATGCGGATATCTGAATTTGCACACAAGCAGGTTTTTTGTCATTATCTCTACTCACCCTCCTGCTGCCTTTATTTTTCCCTCATGAACCTCATTTGCCTTTGGGGTCACTTGCCTCCCATGCTGGTGCTTACAGTATAGATTCAAGCTCTGTTTAATTTCATAAACATCAGAACAAAGGAATGCTGGCAGAGAGTTCTCATGGGAATTACTTTTGCTTTCCAATTGTGCTTTCATTTATCCACCTATGTGGTTGTGGCTCCATTTGTTTTAAAATGCAGCCATGCCCTGGAGCAGTCATATAGGAAAAAAGTCACGTGTTTACCTTGAGTGTTGGGATATATAGTCATGCACATATTTTGGCCAAAGTTGAATTTTAAGCGCACCCCTTTAACACATGTTTTTCAGTTGTTAATGTGATCCAAAGTGCATTTTTGGCAAACGTCATGTAGCCACCCCCTCCTTTTATCCCAGTTTCTTCCGCATTTTAGGGCTGTGTAGAAGGACCATTAGTGTGTACTGGAAAGTGTGCTCAATGGTATGAATTACATTAGATGTGCCTGTGTCCAGAACATCCTTTGAGGAAATGTAAGGCAAATTTAAGTCTGGAATGATTAGGGATTGCAGATATGGAATTGTGAGTGTGCTCACATGAATGCAAACTATGCACACACCTACCCAAATAGGCCCAGAAGAGCTAGTTATAAATCTAATAACTTGGCAAGCTCAACAGGCCGTCTGTTGTCCATAAATAATTCACTGCCAAGATGCTTGTAGGAACGTCACCTTCTGGATACACTGTAGGAAGCTGTAACTGCTACTCTGCCCCCCTGACATCTTCATGGAAAAGATTGTTGAGTGGCAAACTCACTGCTATTTAAACTTAGTCTCATTAATCCAGGAATACTGGACCCAATCCACAGATTTTACAAAAGAAGCAGGAAGGGGATAAAGAGGGCTGGTTTCTCTGAATATAGGATTGGTAGCTAATGGACTGAAAGAATGAGAACCAGAGGGGTGGAAGAAAACTTTGTTGTTGTTTTTTTTAACCCCACCTAGCATCTTCCTGTATACACAGTCTGTGTAAGATTCTTCCATACAAAAATCATGCTTGCTGGCTCAGAGTTCATCATTTGTTTTGAGTTTATTATGCACTTTGAAGGATCAGTCAGGACTAACCTCGGGGCTACTAATATATCTAAGAGAAAATGTGTCACGTGAAAAAAGACACATGCAAGTCCTATTCTCTTAGCCTTAGAGGAAGGCAATGGCAATATCCTCTGAATAAATCTTGCCATGAAAATCAAGGATAGAGTAACCATAGTTTGGAATCAACTTGAAGTCACACAGCAACAACAGCTCCTTTCCTACTGCACTGTATGTACCTATATTCCTCAAATCATTATGGAAAGCCTGATTATTTATTTGATTTATGTCCTACCTTTCTCCTCATGTGGGACCCCAAAGCAGCATATTTTCTTGTCATCCCAGTTTCTCTTCTGAGAAGGGTTTTTTTTTCATCCTTTACCATATATAGGAAAGTAATACAAATACATAAAGTGTCAGAAATGTATCTGCTGGAAGGAATGGAGGATTTTTATAGTAGTTGCAATAAGAAGAAAGGGACGAGGGTGTCCAATTCTCTTTTGTATCCCGAAGTGTTTTGCGCAGACCTGCAGGAATGGGGTGCAAAGTTTCTCCATGCACCTAAAAATAAACGAGTTAATTGAGTCTCACTGCATTGCTTTTGTAATTTCCCACAAAGGGAAAAGGTCCTCTCTTCTTCAGTGTACAATTTTCCATCTTGAAAGGCTTGGACAATTACTGCATTTTTACCTCTTTCACCGCCACATGGACACTTCCCTCTTTTTAAAGAGGCTATGAACATTTCAGCTTCAGCTTAATAAGAAAAGACTGATGTTTGCACTTTCCTGGGAGGTTGTATGTGCTGAAGTTTCCACTTGTATAGCTAAGAGGATAATTGAAAAAGATTCATAAAATGTATGAACAAAGCTTTTCAAGTTGGAGGGAAGCAGGTAGAGGTTGATGGGTTCTTTAAATAAATTTTTAAAAAGAAAGGAGGGAACCTATTTTCTGCCGGCTCTTTCTCTGCTTTCTGATTCTCCCCTCTGGCACTCAGTGGATATGCTAGAAAAGCTAAAAATGCTAACATTCAAGATGCAGATACTAGTTGTCGATTCTAGCGCTGAAGGACAATTGTCGTGCTTACTTCAAAGGACCAGTCTGAACGCAGATCAGAGATAGCTGCTCTCAAATCCAATCTTTATTGAAGAATACATGACTTTGGAAAAGTCGAGAATGACCTAATGTTTACATACATTCATTTTTATCACCTCTGATGCAACGTAACACCACACGCAAATATCATCATCAAACCCCACCCCTTTGTCTCACATTTCTACTATTCCCACACACTATACCAATTATGATTGTTTATACTTTCAACCCTGAGTTCCCAGGCTCATTATATCTTCTCCCGCCAGGTGCTTTCAGGGTTATTTATGTTATGACTCCAAGTCCAGGGCTTGGAAATTCAGCCCTGGGACTTGGTTCCATGACATGGAGCCCTCTTTTTCTTCGTCCTCCTCTTCGGTTCTTCTTTCATCACAATCCTGAAATAAATCAAACAATAATTCTATGTGTCCATTTTGTCCAAAGTCCCCATATACTTTTTCAGTAAGCTGCGATGGAATACTGGGTGTATTTTCCCTAAACTTTTTGGCAATGCCAACTGGAAAGTTACTTCATTGATAACACCCTGTATTCTGAATGGTCCAATATATTTGGGGCCCAATTTTCTCGAAGGTAGCCCCAATTTGATGTTTTGGGTACTTAACCACACTAGATCTCCTTTCCCCAATTTATCGCCTTCCACCCTTTTTCTGTCTGCGAACGTTTTATACTTTTTGTGTGCTTCCTTTAAGGATGCAGTCACTTGACTCCAGCATTCTAGCATTTGAGTTTTCCATTTCCCTGCCCCTGTTTCTTCATTCTCTGTCCATCTTGGCAACTGGGGCAGAGGTTGTATTTCATACCCGTAAACTACTTCAAAGGGAGTTTTATTTGTTGCTGAATGTATAGTTGAATTAAAAGCTAGTTCCGCAAAAGCCAGCCACCTAGACCAGTCGTTTTGTCTCATGTTAGAGTACATTCGAAGGAACTGCCCAAGCGTCTGTTGAGTACGTTCTACTGCCCCGTTTGTCATGGGGTGAAAAGCAGAACTTAGACTCCTTTCCGCTCCTAGCATTTCCAAGAATTTTTCCCAAAATTTTGCTGTGAATTGAACCCCTCTGTCACTGACCACTCTACTGGGACATCCATGAAGTTTGTAAATATGGTTTATGTATAATTCAGCTAGTTTCTCTGCCGATGGTAATTTCGTCAGTGCTATAAAGTGGGCCTGTTTAGAAAACAGGTCTAATACTGTCCAAATATAACGATGTCCTTTGCTAACCGGCAGTTCCCCCACAAAGTCCATAGCTACACATTCCCAAGGTCTGGTAGGTTCCGCTACTGTTTGTAATAATCCCATTGGCTTCCCTCCTCTCGATTTATTTCTGGCACAATCATCACATTGAACAACATGATTCTTTATGTCCTTCCTCATTCCTGGCCACCAACAATGTTTTGCTATTGCCTTTGTTGTTTTTGTAATTCCTGTATGACCAGCGCTCTGGTTATTGTGAAAACGATGCAAAATCTTAATCCTTAATATTGCTGGAATATACAGTTTCTTGTTCACAAACCAAAATCCCCCCTTCTGCTCCCCCTTTTCTGCGTTGGATGCGATCCACTGATCTCCTTCATAAGACTGTTTCAGTTCTTTTCCCCAACTATTTTCCCCGTCGAGTTCAATAATAGCAGTGTTCTCTTTTTGGGTTTGCGCTCTTGTCCTGACAGCTAAGCCCCATTGTTTATCAGAGAATATTGTTCCCTCTTTTGCTGTGGTCATGCCTTCGTGTTGAGGCATGCGTGAAAGAGCATCTGCCAAGACATTCTGCTTCCCTTGGAAAAACTTTAATTGGAAATCGAACCTGCTGAAGTATTGTGCCCATCTAATTTGTTTGGGGGACAATTTTCGAGGAGATTTTAAATACTGGAGGTTCTTATGGTCAGACCAAATTTCAAATGGGATTCCGCTCCCTTCGAGGAAGTGTCGCCAGCATTCTAAGGCTTTTAATATGGCTAATGCCTCTTTTTCCCATATGGGCCAACATTTTTCAGTTTCACTGAACTTCCGGGACAAATATCCACAAGGTTTTAAGTTCCCATTTTGATCCTTTTGCAATAGTACTGCCCCGTATGCACAGTCTGAAGCATCGCAATGGATTATGAAAGGGCTCTTGATATCGGGGTGTTTTAAGATGGGTTCTTCTGTGAAGCATCCTTTTAGGGTTTCAAATGCCTTTTGGCATTCTGGCGTCCAACTCAGTTTGGCGCCAGGAGCTTTCACTTTTGCTGTCTCCCCTTTCCCTTTTGTTTTTAAAAGTTCAGTAAGGGGTGCGGTTATTTGCGCGAAGCCTTTTATGAAGGATCTATAAAAATTTGCAAACCCCAGAAACGATTGCAATTGCCTCCTTGTTTGAGGTACTCCCCATTCTTTTACGTCTGATACTTTAGACGGGTCCATAGCTAACCCTTCTGGAGATATCCGATACCCCAGAAAGTCAATTTGAGTTTTATTAAATTCACATTTGGACAGTTTTGCGTACAGCTTTGCTTCCCTTAGTCTCTGCAAAACTTCCCGGACCAATTCCACGTGCTTTTCTTTATCTTCGCTCACGATCAAGATATCATCAAGAAATATGAATACCCCTCGGTACAACAATGGGTGCAGTATTTCATTTATAAGCTGCATAAAGCAACTGCCGCCATTTTTTAATCCAAATGGCAAAATTTTATATTCAAAATGGCCGAATGCGCAGGAAAATGCAGTTTTCCAAGTATCCTCAGGTTTGATTCTTAATTTATGATATGCTTCAATTAAATCAAGTTTAGTAAATATGCTCCCTTTCTTCAATACGGTAATTAAATCCTTTACTAAAGGCATAGGGTATTTATTGTCCTTAGTAATTGCATTTAAATTTCTATAGTCAATGCACAATCTTAGGGAGTTGTCTTTCTTTCTCCTAAATAACACTGGGGCTCCGAGAGGAGAATTGGATGGCTTAATAAAGCCTCGCGCCAGGTTCTTATCAATATATTTCCTCAATTCCTCCTTCTCCTGAACAGACATGGGATACACTTTTGGTTTTGGTAAGTTTGCTCCTGGGGTTATTTCAATTTCTACTTCTATATTCCTCTTGGGAGGTAATTTACTTGCCTCTTTCTGATTGAAAACATCCACAAAGTCTCTGTATTCCGGTGGCAATAGCTGTGGGTCCATTTCACCTGCTTCATCTCCCTCGTCCTCCTCTCCTGCTATTTTGCTTATCTCCCATTGCGTCTGTTGTTCTTTAAATGCTAGGCTCTTTCCTCTCCAATCTACTTCAGGATTTGCCTGTTCGAGCCATGGGATCCCTAGTATTACGTGGTATGTGGCAATAGGGGCTATCACAAAGGATATTCTTCCTTCCCATTTGCCTATTTTACATGGGACCCCTCGTATTTCCTTAGTAGATACTTCCCCAGCAGCAACTGATCCATCTAGCTGCGAAAATGCAATTGGGGAGTCAAGTAATGTCTGCTGGCATTTTAGTGCTCCTGCTAGTTCCGGAGTTATAATGTTCCTAGAACAACCGCAATCCACGAATGCCCTGCAGGTGGCCCGATTCTCTAGCCCCGATAGGCAGATTGGCACTACTAGCATGCGTTTGTCTCGACTCACCAGCCTTTCCGGAGATTCTGGGGCTCGCACCTCCTCCTCCGCTCGCCTCCCGGCTGCTGGCTTGGGCTTTGAGGGTTTTGGCGGCTCCCCCTTCCGGGCCCAACATTCCGCTGCTCGATGGCCCGTCTTCCCACATACAAAGCATCCCGGGTTGGGTTTGTTGTCATCTCCTTTGAAGGGGATCCCCGGCCTCCCTCCGGGCCTTTCCTGCTTCCTCGTTTCTCCTCGACCTTTCGCCGCCGGTCTTTGCTGGCCGCCGCCGCCCCTGAAACGCTTCACCTGGGCCAGGGTGGATTCGACGCGCCCCGCTAGTTGTATCCAGCCCTGGAGTGTTTCTGGGTCGTCTCTATGCGCCGCCCAACTAAAAACCTCGGGGCGTAGTCCCTCTTTGAATATCTCCACTTTGGTCACTTCAGACCACTCTGGTACCTTTTCCGCGAGATGGAGGAATTCCTCTGCGTACTCGGGCACCGTTTTGTCCCTCTGCTTTATTCGTTTAAGCTGGTCTCGAGCCCTCAATTGCTCTAGCCGGTCTCTGAACCGGTTTTCCAGTGCGGCGAGGAAGCGGGGCACTGACCTCAGGCACGGGTCGCGTCTGGCATGTAGTTGCACATACCAGCTGGCCGCTCCTCTCTTTAGTGTGTTGCCGATGGCCCGAACCATGCTTGCTTCAGAGGGGAATGTGTGTGCGTTGTCTTCTATATATCCTCTGATGCTAATGAGGAAAAAGTTCAGTTCAGATGATTCCCCTCCGTATTCCAGTTTGAGATCTTCCCTCCTTTGCATCCATTCTGCGGCCCGTTGCTGCTGTTTGGGAGGCATGGGGAAGGGTTGCATCGGGTTTCCTTGGACGGCCCCTTTGAACACGCCGCGCCCCACTCCGGCGGCCGTTCTGCGTGGTTCCCGAAATTCTGCCGCTGCTGTCGGCCCTTCTACCCATCCGAATGCGGGCCTCGCTGTAGCCCCCGCACCTCGCCTTCCCTCGTCGTACGGCACATCCTCCTCCCCTTCCTGGATCTCCGGCTCCTCTCCTCCTTCGTCTGCTAATCCACTGGACCCGATCCCTGGCCTCAGTGGTCTTTCCACCCCGACGCCCATTCGGGGGGTTGGAAGTTGGGTAGGAAGTTCTGTTGGAGTTGGCGGCCTCAGAGTTCCCAGAGCTTGCTGGCGCTCCACTTCACGCGCCATTCTGTCTCGGAACTCCAGTTCCTGCCAGTATTCTTCATCCCCCTCGCTCCTAGCCGCCACGGGGCTCTGCGTTGAGGCGCGCTGGCCCCTCTGGCTCCAATCTTCCTCCTTACGTGGCTCTGTCTCGGCGCCATATCGGGTGGGCTCCTTCTGGAGATTCTCTTCCAATAGTGGCACCAACCTCCCCACGGTTTCCGACAGCCTGGATAAATTCGTTTCCAGGATGGATAACCGCAGGGCCACGGTCTCCGGCATGCTTCCTCCAGATCCCCAACTGGTTTCTGCCGCCGCCGAAACGCCTCTTCCTCCTCTGGGAATCCTCTGGGTCACGCCGTTTGGCCTGGGGTACCCCGTAGAGGAAGCTATGGCTTGCAGCGTCTCTTCCCCCAACGGCCGGGCCCCTGGCAAAGGCCTCTCTGCTCCATTTGGGCTTTGATCTCCTTCTCCACTCATTATCACTTCACTGCGAATTCGCAGGAGGGTGAGAACGGGATTCTCGACTTAAATGTCGTGCTTACTTCAAAGGACCAGTCTGAACGCAGATCAGAGATAGCTGCTCTCAAATCCAATCTTTATTGAAGAATACATGACTTTGGAAAAGTCGAGAATGACCTAATGTTTACATACATTCATTTTTATCACCTCTGATGCAACGTAACACCACACGCAAATATCATCATCAAACCCCACCCCTTTGTCTCACATTTCTACTATTCCCACACACTATACCAATTATGATTGTTTATACTTTCAACCCTGAGTTCCCAGGCTCATTATATCTTCTCCCGCCAGGTGCTTTCAGGGTTATTTATGTTATGACTCCAAGTCCAGGGCTTGGAAATTCAGCCCTGGGACTTGGTTCCATGACAGACAATTAAGAAAAAAATTGTAGCCTCCGGTTCTATTTTTCGTGGTGTAGTTTCACAGAGACATGGATGGCCATATCCCAAAGCAGATGCACTCCAAGGACAATAGGTAAAATTTACACTAGATTTTGCATATTCAGGTGAAAAATAACCCAAAATGTGCTCCCCTAACAATTAAAAATTGAGGTGTTTGGGGTTTTTGGCTTCATGGATCTGGTGATAATCCTTTCCCATCACCTGGCTCCAGGTAATACTCTGACATATTATTTGTCTGCACTGGAAAAGATGACTCAAGAATGGCATGTTCCTTGGGTCGCTGTAGGTGGATGGCTGTATAGAAGGTGGCTCAAGACCAGCAAATTTTAATGAGAAGCCTGAGGGCCTCTGAGCCTAGGTAAAACATCTTTGCAACAACAGAACAGTGTGGCCTATAAACATCAGTGTTAGAACAGAGATGCTTTCTTCAGACACAACAAGGCACCTCTGAACCATATGATCTTCCTTCTCCTCCTCCTCTGGAAAGCACTGAATAACAAGGAAAATAGTCTTATTCATTCTAAATAACAAAGCAAATAGACTTTTTAATTCTATTGTAGCAAGGGTGAAAGCTACAATTTAAGTACTATGGTAAAACCAAGTTATTTTCCAAGGTCTGTCAATGTATACTACTATCTTGTAAAAATCACTAATAAAACCGAGTAATTAATTAGCAGAAAACTACTGACTTTTCACTAGTTATTTCTGAACTCTCGTATCACATGACTTATTGCAAGATAAAAATATTTAGGATTTCAGACCAACCAGGTTATCACACCAAGGCTTTAAATCGGGAAACCCTGCATTTCTGTCACTTGCAGAATTCTGAAAATTTAGTTTGGGAAGGCAAGGACCTCTGTAGCTGAGAATTCAAAACTACATTTCCCAAAATTCTGCAGATAGCAAAAATGTGGGGCTGTCCACTTTAAAGCCCTGGTGTGATAATGTGGCAAGACTGTAATCCTGAGCAAATATAAGAAGGGAGTAAGTTTCATGTCGGTCAGGACTTGTTTCTGAATAAATATACTTAGAACTGTAATATAAAATATGTTCAGAGCAAGCTGATATACAAAGCAAGCTTGCCTTTCTTATTTGAAACATACCTTTACTATTTGCAAAGGTACCCTAAGGGAATTGGGATAAATTATTTCTCCTGCCTTAGAAAATCTCATTCTTTGTCTGTTGTCTATCACACATCCAGATAAGGAGATGAGCTGATGTGTCCTGGTGTGTTGGGCAGTGATGGACTTACTCAGCTTTTCTAGGCAGCTTCTAGAGACTCAGTTTTCTCTGGAACTTCACAGGATGTAGCTGCCTGCCATCACCACAATCACACAAACCCAACCAAGACCACCAGTATTGAAGGGATCCCCAGAGAGGGACAACTTATATCTCAGACAAACCCTGTTAGGTTTTTCTCTGTCAATAAGTACATCTGCTGGCTTTCTTACTTTTCAACTGTTACATTTTCCCATTTCAAATGTGCATTAGTTTACAATTAGTTTTAAAGTCTGGCTGAAGATTTCCTTGTATTTTCACATTCTTTTTTAAAGTGTGCATTTAAAAATATTTTAAAATCTAAACATAAATCACAATCTACAAATAAACAAACATCATTACAAAGCATTAATGCAATGTACAATATTTAATCTGGTTTCCAGGGTTAGTAGTAGTACATCATTCCATATATGCACATGAGTATCCATTGTATGGTACTACATCCAAATTTGGTCCCTGTAACACCAGACTCATTGAAATCAATGGAAAATACATAAATGGCAAGTTATTTAAAATGATATCCTATCTTTTTTTCTCATACTGGGATGCAAAGCAGTTTACAACATGAAAGCACAGTTGCAACTACCAAAAAATATAGCATAGCCCAGCCAGATTAAAAACAGTTTACTACTTTGGAAAATTATGTTGGGGGGGGGGGTTAAGCAATTCCTACCCTCATAAAAGCAACAAGTCAATTTCCCAAGGACTGATGGAATAAACAGGCCTTTGCTAGCCTAATAATTCCTTCTTGTTTCAGTGGGCTTACTCTAGTTGGGATTAATACCAAATTCCACTAATATAGGCATTTTGTGCCTATTTTTTTTCCTTTTGTACACATTTTGTGTTCCTTTGCTCTATGCATTTTAAAGATTTTTTTAAAATCTGAAAACCACATTGCCATATTCAGAAAAGTTTAAATACTGCCATTTCAGCACATTTAGGTTGGTGTGTCAGAGGCAAGTGTGTTACAAGATTTTAACAGGGGGCTTCTGTCCTTCATTCATTAAACCTGGAACTGGACCTGAATTCCAACAAAAGCCACATCTCCTCAAACATGTTGTAAGAACTGAATGGAGGATGGAAAGGAAAGCTTAAACTTAGCAAGATTGTCATGGAGACCATGTGTGTCTGTATGCAACTGCTCTGGTTATGTTCCACCAAAAGCAGACTCTGAAGAAGCCGCTTCAATACCATGGAAACGCTGGGATGCACTGCTGTGATTTCTAGTAGACTGCCTGGTAGGCTACCTGAGTGCTTGGTAACCTTTCATAAAACTCAGTAACCTCCCCTGCTTTCCTGGTATTATTTCGGAGTATTTCCATTACTCCTTCTATTGGGAGATGATCCCCTTCATTTTTAATGGATCTCCAGATAAAAAGAAGGTCACAATACCTACGTTCTTATGAAAACAGCAAAAAATATGCCACATACAATTCATGCTTCCATTGGAGATAAAATGTGTTCATTGACCAACTTGGAAAAACCCATATCTGTGATTTGATATGAGTGTTTATATCCAGTTAAATCTTTTTTCTATCATAGAGGCATGCAGAGGAGAAGAAGAGAACTGTATTTAATGCTGAGAATTTGTGCAGAGTGGTGCAAAAAAAAAAGTGGGGTTGGGGAATAGCTAGATAATAAAATTCCATAAAATGTATTTCTAACCAAGATTGATGTATATTTTCAAGTGACTCCTACACCTGGTTTTAAGAAATTCTTTATGCAAATTAAGCAATTGATATGTGCAGGGTGTGTTAATGTCGCTTTTACACTACACAATTCTGGCACTTTATTACCACTTTTAATTGCTTTGGTTGCATCCTCTGAAATACTGGGGTCTATAGTTTGATGAGGCTTCTCTGGCAGAGAACTCTGACTATCCCATGAAAACTAGAAATCCCAGGTTTCCAGAGAATGGAATCAATAACACCAAAGAATATAACTCTATAGTGTGAAAGACACCAATGTTACAATTTATTTCTGTTGTTGGCCTTCAATTCATTTGTGACATATGGCAACCCGAAGGCAACCCTATTACAGGGGTTTTCGTTTCCTTCTTCATTTGTAGTGATGATGTGATAGAGCTTTGGAGAGGGAAATCCCCCTCTCTGAAGAAGGAAAGAAATAGACAGCCTCCAGGAATTGTAAGGAGGCTTTCTCTTTGTTTTTGGCAGGGAAAGTAGGGAGGCACTGCTATTACATCTCCCCAGGCCACCTGAGCCTATGGATCACAGGATGGCTGTGGGAATACCACCTGCTTCAACACCCACAAAGATTTGGCTCTTCAAGGAAGATACGGATCTTTGCAGGTTTTTTAAACATGGGTGTAAAACTACATTAAAAGGTTTACCCTAGGTTTCTCTGCATTAGTCTGGGTGAATAATTTGGACACCCCAGGCTAATGCGGTATCTGCACTGCATTATCTGGCAGTGTAGCTGAAGCCTAATTCAATACACATTACACAATCATTCTTTTTGCAGGCATTCCCACACATTGCTATAGGCACAGAGAGAAACCTCTCTTAAATATGTAAGCCTGTGTTTGTGACATACATGGAACCCCTGCAGCTTTGGTGTTCGTTCTTTTGTGTTTCAAAACCATTTATTCATCTCAGTAGCAGTGACAATGCAGAATATAATGCATCAGATTTGATTCCATGCCAGTGCGACTATTACGACATTATGTAAGCCACAAAATAACCTCTACGTATAATTGTGACAAGTGGCAGACTCTATAAAATGTAGCAGATGGCACAATGAAGAACAGCCAAGGTCCTATTGGCTGGCAGAACTATGTCAGTGGAAGAGGGGGAGGAGGTAGCAGCAGCGTAGTGACAGAGAAAAAGGGACCACAGGGGCTGAGAGGAAGATGGAAACATTTCTTCTTTGGCGATACAACTGCTCTGTCAGCTCCCAGGCTGTATGGCAATCGGCAGGGCTGCCTTTCCAAATAAAGATAAAGTGAGACTTCCACTGGTGTACATCACCAACAGGTTCCCAGTTGCTAACTGCAGAAAATGAATGTCGCAAACAGTGTGTAAAATAAATTATTGTGGGGAAAGACTCCTTGTCATTTGTTGCGAAAAGGCATCTCTAATGTGATTATTGCATTGCTGACCCTTTGGTCCCTGCCCTAAGAGGCAATAAATTTATCCTTGTAGGATCTGCTGAGAAAAATGTAAAAATAAGTGGCAATCTGGAAACAATACACTGAACAGAGTGTACCATTTTTGCATTATATTGTATGTTTGTTTTCTCCTGCTGCTTAACCTATTGTGAGCGAGGGCAGGATATGCCAAGAGAGTGTGGTAATGAGCTACTTAGTGCAGGAGATTAAATGGTTGTTGATTTTGTATGGGGATACAGGCTTGTACTGTATCCATCTCATTCTATCCGTGGAAGGGTCATATCAATAGAAAAACCAGCATGGATGTGCCAGCAGCGGGTGATCCCAAACTATGCAGGATGTCACTCTACTAATTTTGGGGGGCATGTTTGCTATAACATATCTCTCCCAGGACACTGGCAGTGTAGTTTTTGATCCATGTTCAGGAGGAAAGAGGGTGGCTACAGTTCCCCATGACTCCTCACATCCTGGTTCTCTTATCTTTTCCTCTTTTTGTGTGGGGCACAGCTGGTGGCTGGAGTGACATAATGTGACACCAATTTAACTGTCATGGCTCAATGCTATGGAATCATGAGAGTTGTAGTTTTTAGCCTTCTCTAGCAAGAGGGCTGGTACCTCACCAAACTAAAACTCCAATAATTTCACAGCACTGAGCAATGTGGCTAAAGTGGTGTCAAACTGTATTTATTCCACAGTGTATACCTTTGTTTGCAGGTTGGCAAAGACGTTCAGGCTCCCAGCTCCGCCATGACAATTCAGATGTACAATGAAAATATATAAATATTGAGTTTGTTACATTAGGAACTTGTATTTATTTGTAACCTTGGATAAACAAGAACAATATTGTTTGTAACTCTGTAACGACTAAGTAATTTCAAAGGAAGGTGCCTTTATGTATGAGCAATCCTTTTGTATATGCAGATTGTTGGCTTATAATAAAAGCTTTCCTTTAAAGATCTCATCTTTTTCGCACTCTCTTTACATGCTCTTCCTCAATATGTATGCTGAGGAATATGCATGTAGGATTCTCATTTATATGCATATAGGATTCTCATTTCCTAAAGAGGATGCGGAGGAAAGGTCTCCGAAGAGTCAGACCTGGGGAAAGTGCAAGAGGCCCTCAATAACTTCCCATAGAGTGATTGGGTGAGGGGTCCCCAAACTAAAGCCCATAGACTGGATCTGCCCCCCCCCCCCAGCAATTTTCCCATCTCCCGTCCCCTTTGCTTGCAACTGCTGGGGACCCTTGCCATAGAAGACAAAAGAAAGAAAAAGGAGGGAAGGAAGGAAAGAACCATAAAGAGAGCCATGATGACACTGTGAGCTCGCTATGCGCCCTCAGTTACTAGCTGCCTACACAACAGCAGCAGACGTGATAGCTACGTATGCCCATCTTAGAGAAGTAATCACTATGTTTTATTCCTAGGAAACGATTATGTCAAAGAAAAGAAAAATGGACACACTTGCAGGGGCAGTTCAACTGCTAGGCAAACTCAGCAGTTGCTGAAGGCACCATCCTCTGAGGGGCACAGTTGAGTGCCTCCAAGTGCCCTAAGGCTAATGAGCAGTTTTTTTTTGTCTTTTCCCCCCTCCCTGTTGGGAGGGGGCATGCCCTCTGGGCGTGCCTCATCTTCCCCCTCTCGCGTGCACGTATGCATGCATGCACGTGCACCCCCGCCTCCTCCTCTCAGACTCGCGGCCGGAGTGGACAAGACAGAACAAGAACAAGACCATGGATTTGGAGGTGCCGGCAGGGACAACGGCAGTGAAGATCTCGGGCACCGTTGTCAGGTTGCACGGCACCGAGTGTGAACATCCGCTGCCGGCCTGGCATGGATAATGGCAAGGTCAGGACGCGGCTGGTGCAAGGAGGAGGAGGAGGAGGAGGAGGAGGAGGGGGCAGGGCCATCTGGGAGTGTGCAGCGCCAGGCCGGTAGGCCCCTACGGTGGCCCAGCAGGGGCCTTGGAAGACTTCATTTCACCCCTCTCAGGGCTGCTCCATAGACGCGGCCGGTGTGAGGAGGAGGAGGAGGAGGAGGAGGAGGAGGCGGCGGCGGCAGGGCCGGCTGGGAGTGTGCAGCACCAGGCCGGTAGGCCCCTACGGTGGCCCAGCAGGGGCCTTGGAAGACTTCATTTCACCCCTTTCAGGGCTGCTCCATAGAGAAGAGGAATTCCCTGTATGGTTGCTGACACCCACCCAGGGATAATGGCCTGGCGTTACTGCAGCAGACTTTTCCGTCAAGGGTTAGAAACCAGTTCCTGTCTGGATTTCCCCTGTTTTCAGAGTGTTGTTCTTTATTTACTGTTCTGATTTTAGAGTTTTTTTTTAATACCAGTGGCCAGATTTTTTCAGTGGCCTTTTAATTCCTAAGGATTCATAAGGACCCTCAGAATAACCCACAATATCTGCCTTGATCTGGGTTATCTGAGTTTACACTTCTATATAATCCAGTTCAAAGCAGATAATGTGCATTATCTGCCTTGACATTCTGGGTTATATGGCTGTGTGGAAGGACCCTCGGTGCTCTTCCACACAGACATATAACTCAGAATATCAAAGCAGAATAAAACACAGTATCTGCTTTGAACTGGGTTATCTGAGTCCACACTGCCCTCTATCCCAGTTCAATGTTTGGTGCTAAATTTGCAAATACAGTAGAGTCTCACTTATCCAACATAAATGGGCCGGCAGAACGTTGGATAAGCAAATATGTTGGATAATAAGGAGAGATTGAGAAAAAGCCTATTAAACATCAAAATAGGTTATGATTTTACAAATTAAGCACCAAAACATCATGCTATACAACAAATTTGACAGAAAAAGTAGTTCAATAAGCAGTAATGCTATGTAGTAATTACTATATTTACAAATTTAGCACCAAAATATCACGATGTATTGAAAACATTGACCACAAAAATGCGTTGGATAATCCAGAACGTTGGATAAGCGAGTGTTGGATAAGTGAGACTCTACTGTATAATAATTCCTACATAACATTACCATGTATTGAACTGCTTTTTCTGTTGATTTGTTGTAAAACATATTTTGGTGCTTAATTTGTAAAATCATAATGTAATTTGATGTTTAATAGGCTTTTCCTTAATCCCTCCTTATTATCCAACATTTTCGCTTATCCAATGCTCTTATTTTTCAGTGATTGGTTTTGGGGGGGGGCATCAAAATTCTGTTCGCTTACACTTGAAAATTACCTTGGGCCAGCCCTGCACACTTGCACCACTTGTTATGACTGGCAGTGACAAATATGGAACCGGACATTGACCATCTCATCTGCCAAATACAGGTTCACACGAAGGGAATGGAAGTGGAAATGAAGGGAGGAGATGAACTGAAAACATAAACTACATTGAAGACATACATCACTAATAACAACAGCAGTAACAACAACACCAGAGCCTTTCTATGAATCTGATAGACATTTACGATCCACTGGGGAGGGCCTTCTCTCTGTCCCACCACCCGCTCAAGCGCACTTGGCGGGAACACGAGAGGGCCTTTTCGGTGGCTGCTCCCAAGCTGTGGAACTCCCTCTCAAGAGAGGCTAGGATGGCCCCATCCCTGCTGGCCTTCCGCAGGTAGGTCAAGACTTTTTTCTGCAGGCAGGCATTTGGGGAAGGATAAGGAACATGTTGCTGGGGAAGTTATGGGTGAGATTCTTTTTGGGGGGAGGGAGGATCATTTGTGTATTTTAAATGCCTTTTAATTCTATTTATTGTATTTGAATTGTATTTTTAATCTAACATATACAGTACTGTTTTTTTTATTTTTGCATTTGCTTTGTTTTAAATTAATCAAAGTATAGGGTTGTTGGCCCCCTTGAGGAGAAAGGTGATGTATAAATTGAAGACATGGAAATGGGGCCAGAGAAGAAGAGAGGGAATCAATAGGAAGATAAGAAGATGATGGTTTGCCAGGCTAGGTGCTCCAATTTTTTTCTGCATGCCTGCAGGTCATTTAGGCTTGACATGTGCACCAATTGTCTCAGGGAAAGTATGATGGGTGCAGAAGAGGGATTGAGCGAGTGGTTGCTCTGCACAGCCAACAAACGCACCTGTGTACTGTGCACATGGCAGCCACATGATCTGCTGCACTTTGTTCATGTGGCTGAATGTGGAAAGGAGTCCAGGCAGAGCAGTACTCTTAGAATTACAATCAGACGGTTTTTCAATTGCACAATAATAACAGTATTGATAGTAAGTTACTTTTACGACTACAGTAAAGCTAATAAGTTATTCTGGGGTGATCAAAGTAATGACTAATGCAAATAGTTCCTTTACAAAATAACATTCCACATTCTAATTTTTGCTGCTTTCTTTCCTGCTCCATTGAAAAGTACATGTCTGATGTTTATGGTAAAAGAATGGTATGACTCAGTGTCAAAGCCCATGCTTGGCATGCAAAGTGCCACAAATCCAATTCCTGGCATCTCCTAATAAGGCTAGAAAAGATCCTGCCTAAATCCCTGCCAGTTAATGCAGAGACTATTAAGCTAGAAGGACCAATGGTCTGACTTAATATAAAGCAGTCTCCTTTGATCCTGTAGCCCTGATTTGTGTCTCAGTCTTCAGCCCTATTAGTAGCAGGTTTGATTTCATGAGACCATGCAGGGGAGTGCATATTCAGGAGGGCTGTTTTTATGTTCTCAACATGGGAAGATCTGTGCAGGGTGTACAATCTGGTTCACAGACATTTCTGCCATCCCTCCCTTCCGGAAAGAGAGGGTAGATTTGTCCATCTGTTGGATACTCATGGAGGGTGCTTACAATCAAACAACAGATAGCCTGATTGTTCTGGATCTGTGGAGGTATGCTTGGAAAGTCCTACCCGTTTCTGAGCCAAACCTTGGCAGCAGGACCATTCAGTACTGTAAAGGAGCCATGCGACAATGCCAAGGGGAGTTGCCTGCCCTATTTAAAGGTACTGTCGATCCCTTTTACCAATACTGGGCAGCCCGGCTTGCTGTTTCCTTTTCTGGGCATGAAGACAGAGAGAATAATGAGGATTTGAAAGACAGAAATAAATAACAACCCAGCCAAGCCAGCTTTTCACTGTTCAGGAATGGAAATTAAGAGCACTGACCAGCACTGACCTTTTGTTTACATTTCCCTCTGAAACGGGGAAATAATTGCCGTTTCTAGACAACGCTGCCTTCAAATTATACCCTCTCTCCCTGCTTTGTTCAAGACTAGCCAGTGATGACATTAGAGTCCTGAATCAAAAACTAAGTGGTTACTATGGTGTCAGTCTGAAATTATGAATCTCGGAGCCTGCCAGCTTGGAAAAGATGCAGCGATGGACACATAATTAAAAATGGGAGAGAGAATAGAACCACATTGTATCTGAATAGCGGCAAGATTGCACTTCCTAAGCTCGGGTTTACGGGGGGAAATTAGATGTGCTTAGAAATACAGTTAAATGCATAATCAAGATACAGGAACAATTCGCTCGGTTTGTATTTTATTGCTGGCCTCAGTTTTACCACCTCCCTGCTTGGCTGCTGCCCCTCCTTTCCTCCCAATTGTTAGTGCTGAGAATAATAATTTCCAAAGGTAGTGTAACAAAGCACTTGGCGCTTGGATAGGGCTCAAGTGCCCTCCGTGGCGGTTCTTCCCCATAGAGAGCAGCACCAAGCAGCGCAATGATTGAGGAGAGAGACACAGAAGAAAGTCTGGGGTATTGGGAAGCAGGACTGATTTTGTAATTTCAGCTGTCATTAGTCGAGCTCATTGTGGGCTTGATAGATCTGTGCTGCTTTGTTACAGTTAAGTGGACTGATTGTGAAACACAGAAACATTTTTAGTGACATGACGTCTAATTTAGAAAGGAGAAAGAAAGAGCATGCATTATTCTGTAATTGCGTCTTGCTCCCAAAACGGCTCTGGACTGAAAGTCCCTGAGGAATCTGACACTGGTCTTGTATGCATACAACAAAGAGAGGGTGAAATAGTCTTTTCTGAGAGTCATGTGCTATGCAATGCAATTTCACCGAAGGGCTGGTTCAACAAATTACCAAACCTACTCTCTTCTTCCCTCAGTCCTAACATTTCCTGTTCTGAGAGTGAGAATAGAAAATGGCTAAGGGGGAAAGCACTGCCTTAAATAAAATTGTTAGTCCCATCTAGAGTGGATCCACTGAATCAATGCAGTGCATGGAAGGGTTGATTGATCTAGTTTGCATTGTCCTGATGTATTTAGTTTAGTTGGGACCAGCAAATGGATTTAGGCCATGATTGCTATTGCTTAGATTTGAATCCTACCATTCCTTCAAGGAACAGGTTAGATGCAGATTCATGTTCACTGGGTGATATTCACAATTCCATGGTAAAGTTGGTTAGTCTGGGAGACAAAAATGTGCCTAAGGCCACCCAATATGCTTCATAGCTAAGTAGAGATTTTGAACCAAGCTGTCTTTCCAGTTGTCATGCTAGTTCAGTCTTCCCCAATGAATCGAGGATGTTTTTGCATAGGAGGACAATTTATGCCTGTCACTCACTGTAATTTAATCTGGCACATGCAGGGCAGATTATATTTGACTTGTACATCATGATTACAGAATCCTCTATGGCACAGTAGCTGCTTGCCTTTAACTCTGCCTACCACATGGTTGTGGGATACATCCCATTTATATTCACTAAAATGAAAGGAGCGATCTAGCTTCATTTCATGGGATATTTCTGGGATTGAGCACTGGTGATTTATTTATTCATTATTTATTTCCATTATTTCTATCCCACTCTTCTCACCCAAAGGGACTCGGGGTGGCTTACAAAACTGGCAGAATTCAATGCCAATACACAACAATTCAAAAGAATAAAACATAAGCAATTAAATACAGATTTAAAATAATACAAAATACTTGAGCCATTCATCCACAAAACATTATACATAAACCTTAGTCCAGACCGAGTCGAAGCCAATGAAACTTATTCTTTGAATGCTTGCTCGCATAGCCAGGTCTTCACTTTCTTTCTAAAACTCAAAAGGGATGGAGCCTGCTGGATGTCACTAGGGAGGGAGTTCCACAGCTGGGGAGCCACCACTGAGAAGGCCCTGTCTCTCATCCCCGCCAGCCACACTTGTGAGGCTGCCTCACCTGTGAGGGCCTCCCCTGAAGATCTTAAATTACGTGGTAGGTCATAGCGGGAGACACGTTCAGACAAGTAAGCTGGGCTGGAACCGTTTGGCATCTTCAGCTGTACCTAAGCACATTTTAATATACACCAATACACTGCAATGCACATTTTTCTGATTTTCATACAGAAGCAAAACAAAAATTGGAAAGTGCTTATCTAACCCATACTCATAAGGGTGCCACCATAGCCAAACTCTGGGATATTGAGCAGAATGAACAGAGGAGCACAAATGCAGTAGAACTGGTTTAATATATTTGGACTTTGTATTTCATCACACTGAGGTCCTGAAGCAGAGCAACAGTCAGAGGATTAGCCAGGCAGCATGGCGAATCCATGAAGACGTGGGGGAAACTGTTACCCCATGCCCCACATCGCCTCCTGTGCCACTTTCCCCATCACACAGGGGAAAGCGTCAGTGCCCGGCCTCCCCCCGTTCTATCTAATGAGAACACAGGAAGCCATCTATGTTCTCTGGGCAGCATTTTAGGATGCTGCAAGGATTCTACTTGTATGGAGCCTCACCAAAAGTAGCCTTGTGTTATATGATGGGCTCCGTCGGGCTCCGCTGATGCTTCCCAAAGACAATGTGATGATGTCCTAAGTGAAGTGATATACATTATCCTCTAAAGAGAGTGGCCCCTGTAAAATTACTCATTTTAGAGGTGGAAATCCATCAAAGATAGAAATACAGATACACAGAGATAGAGATAGGAGTTTGTAGCTAGTGGATTATTTTGCATTATATGTACTAAAAACTGAATCCACTTTATACCAATTATGATTCACTAACCAACTAGGACCAAATAAACATACTGTATTTTCTTTTGTTTTTGCTGCCAGTTTGAGACTACACAAACAAGGATTGGGAAGCATCTGGCAAGCCACCATGGAGAACTGCTGCACTACGGCTCACTCAGTGGGTAAAAGGCTGAACAGGGCTGATGTACATGAATAGCAGTGTGATGGAATTAAATCAAGTCCGAATTGATGAAGGCTGCTCTTCAAAGCTCAAGTCCTTAAACACTGCAATTTCAAATATGAGTATTTGTCAAAGATGAGTGTATTCACATCTGAATTGGTAATCTGAAAAGGACTATTTGTTTCAGTGCTATCGGCAACTTTGTTAACTAAGGTCTTGATTCAGAGAAGCACTTGAGAATGTATTGAAAACCCATTGACTCCAATTGACTTGACTTACACACTTGAAGTTAATAGCATGGCTCAATGCTTTATTGTATGGATGATTTTTACAACTAAAGCTTATCTGACAGGAGAATCTATACATTCAAATAAATTAGCTGCAGAATTATGATGTCTATAATTATTGAAATCACTGCCTCTTGCATCATCTGGCTTTGATGCAGAACCATAGGATACCATGGAAAGAAAGAGTTTTAAACTGGTGTCAGTCTCCTTTAATGTAAAGGGCTTTGGGCAGGGCAGGGCAAAGGATCTCTGCATTTTTTGATATTGTTGTTTCTCCTGATTAAAAACAAAAAAGTAATACTGACCTTGTGATGAATGTAAGATTAATGTATTGCCAGTTCTTAAGTTTCCATGTGTGAGTGTGATGAAGAGGCAGAACGCTAAGAGGGACAGCTGGCAACATATGAGGGGCGATTCTCTACACTTAAAGGGACAGTCACCTATGCTTTCCCCTCTCAATGTGACAAGGTCATAAATGTTCTTGATTTAATATTTCCGAACTTCTTATATGCAACAGCCATTTGAAGGCCTTGAACTCTAGTAGATAAAATCAAAAACCTTAATGGCATAAGAAGCATCTATGTGAAACCCCTATACAAAACATAAACAATGGTGACTTCTGTGCCATTGGGACAATTCCGTTTTTCATCTCCAGGTGCCAGATTTCTTTGTTGTACCAATAACTGGCTTTCAAATGTTTTGTTTCACTATTTAACATTGGTGCATGTGTTTTTATCACTGATCCTTAGGGACTCTATTCCAGACACCAACTATGGAGCTCATCGCACTGAGATCCTGAAGCCAGGTGACAGTGGGGGGGGGGGGAATTCGCCAGACAGGGGGTGCTTTGAATGCAATTTTCCTGCTTCTTGGTGGGGGGTTGGTCTGGATGGCCAATGGGGTCTCTTCCAACTCTATGATTCTATGAATCTGTGTGGCAGTGGGGGAAACTGTTGCCCCGCATTGCCCACTGCGCTGCTTTTCTCATCACATGGGGAAAAGCGGCGCTGCCCCGCTTCCTCCCATTCTATCTAATGAGAATACAGGAAGCCACTCATGTTCTCTAGGCAGCGTCCTAGGATGCTGCCAGGATGCTTCCTCTTCAGAGCTCAGCTGAAAGTAGCTTTGAGTCGTATTTTATTTATTACAGCATTTCTACCCTGCCTTCTCACCCAGTACGGGGACTCGTATGATTGGCTCTGATGGACTACGTTGAGGAAGTGTCCTGGAAGTGTCCTAGGATGCCTCCCAAAGACAATGTGATGAGGTCCTATATCTGAGAGCCATCTAGAAATTCAAGTGCTTTCCCCTACCATCAACACCAGTGCCACCTTGTCTTGCCAAAATAGATATCCCAGTAACCAGAGAGGCTTTGCAATTTATATCAGTCACAGCTACCACTTAAAAGTTTGTAAGAAACAATAGAGAGTAGGCCTATATAGAAAGAATATTATTTCCAAGCAAAAGCCTGTCTTGTGATTCCAGACAATCAGGGATTAACACTAAAGAATGTCTGTGCATGTAGAAGAGTCTAGTTAGTCTGAATGCAGACAGAACATGTGCGGCATCGCTTTTTGCATTCTGAGCAGGATGGAAGCAAAATGTGGGAAATGACACTTGATTCATAACACAGCTGGGCATTATGCGTTGGACAAATTCATATTCCTAACTGGCTAATTAGAACACAGGACGCTGCCTCTTTCCAGGTCAGATTCTTTGTCCATTCAGCTCAGACACTGAGAGCAGCCTGGAAGCTACTGCATGCAAATTGTGTGGGGCTATGTGTGCATGTGTATGCATTATCGCTCAGCGAGGACTACCTGTAGTAGTTGGGTGCCATCAAGTTCAATTTATGGAGACCCTATTGTAGGTTTTTCCTATGAAGATGTATTATAAAAGGTTTGCTAGTGCCTTCCTCTGAGGCTGGAAGAATGTAACTTGCTCAGGGTCACCATGTGGGTTTTCTGGTTGAGCAAGGAACCCCGGTCTCCAAGAATCCTAGTCTGGCACTCAAACCACTACACCCCATTAATTCTCTGGTCTCTTACTCTATTTGTAAGCTTACTTATTATCCCTTATTTTTGTACCCCATCTAATTGTATGGCAGCTAACTGTAAATCTATATGGTGTTATTACTATGTAGTTACTAGTAATGGATGTTACTAATTAGGGATGGACCAAACATTTTTCAGGTACTGTTTGAACTCGAAGCCAAGAATTATGAATATGAATAAATAAAAGCCAAGTCTTCTCTTCAGTGATAAGGGAGGAAGTTGGGATTTACAGAATTTTATGTTACTTCATGGTTTTATGATCTCTGCAACACCATTTGAGGCTGGATTCACCACATGCTGCCATTTTGTGGTTGTGTGATTTTATTTGACTCAGTTCTGATGTTTCCATTTTAATAATGAGCCATAATGGTTTCCAGCTATCCCAAGAAGCCCTTGAGAGTAAACAGATTAGAAATTATGGCAGTTAGGTGTCAGATGACACAGAAGACATAAACTATTCAGGAGAGTTACGGACAGACTAGAATCTATATTGGATGTGGAATAAAGCATTTAGAGTAGGATGGGGAACCATAGTGGGTGCAGGAACCAGTTCTTTGTCCTTGAGGTCCTACAGTTCTACATAGACTTCCAAAATGCTATCTTCAATGATACAGCTGGAACATACTCTCCAACATTTCATAAATTAAAATGAGAATCAGTTTGCTTTTGCCTGAGCTTATTAGGAAGGATAAGATTCCAACAGCTCCTCTTCCCCTTGCTGAGTAAACTGAGTGCAAACTGCGTTTGTATTTCACACCCAGTTTGCAGCTATTGATGTAAGCAGATGATAAAGCGGGAAGGTGGGCAGAGTGGAGAGAATTTGGGACATTTTAAATGCTGATACAGGATTAAACAGGACCAAATCAGAATTGTTGAAGAGTATCTCTTTTTGACACTTTTGATGCAGTACCTGAGAGATTAGTTGCCTCTCTTGAAGGCGTACAGGAAAAGCCATTCAAATCCATTTTGCCTAAGGCAAAGGCAATCTGCCGAATCTGAATGGGTCAAGGACAGGAAAAACAACCTCAGAGCTCAGAATTTGCTCTCCTTAATTTAGAGGCAATGTGAACAGGATGTTCCTGGGACAGCAGAGCTCTCGGACACAGAGTTAGAGATCCATTAATGTTGCTTGACAGGAAAAGCTGAATCTAATAATTACTCCAAAGAAGCTCCTTATCTCAGCTGCAGAATTGCCAGTAACAAGACTTCTTGACACTTGGCCAATTTGCAACTGACTAGGAATAGATACAGAAAACTCCTGGACATCACATTTCCACAATCAATATTGCTAAAGTGAGAGGGTACATTTAAAAAAAATTCTGCATATTAGAGTTCAATGTTACATAGAAAATAAAGGAAGCTGAAATGCAAAGTGCCACTACAGGAGGAGGGGCTGCACATTGATCGGGAATTCCTTCAAGCTCAGCTGCTGATTCCTGGGTCATTTCTAATATTGTCTGGGTTCAACTTGCCTTTGTATTGCTGCCATTATTTTTAAAAAGCCATATTTGACTCAAGCAATTATTACGTCAACGTTGTTCATCAGGGGTAATTGCTCCCTCCAACACATGTGGAGGGCTCTTTTGAGATCCTGTCAAAAAAACTGGACCCCAGCTGTTGTTTATGCAGGCAGTGAGAAGCAATTGCATAGTCTCTCGATACAGCTGACCAAGCTGAATAAGCATGTCCATCCTACATTAGGGATGGACAATTAGCAAATCCAGGGTTACAACAACCTGACTTCAGCATAATTCGTCTGCCATAAAAGGCTTTAAAGTCAAGTGGGAATTAATGCACATTCAAAACTGAGCTCTTCTACATCAGGTTACAAGTGATGCCTATCCCATCCTCAGACTACAATGCTATATCAACATCATAAAAATGCAAACATAACAAATACAATTCTCTTTAAGGATGCATCGACCCTGCAGAAGGGACACAGTTTGACACCACTTTAACTGCCTTGTCTCAATACTAGGGAATTCTGGAATTAGCAGTTTGATGAGGCATCAGTAGTCTTTGGCAGAAAAGGCTAAAAACCTTGTAAAACTGCAACTCCCATAATTGTATAGCATCAAGTTACGGCAGTTCAAGTGGTATTAAGTGCATTCATTCTACAGTGTAGATGCAGCATAAATTCTTAAGTGGAGGTCCATGATCCACTAGAACAGTGGTTCACAACCTAGAGTCCCCAGGTGTTTTTGGCCTTCAACTCCCAGAAATCCTAACAGCTCGTAAACTGGCTGGGATTTCTCAGAGTTGTAGGCCAAAAATATCTGAGGACCCCAGGTTGAGAACCACTGCACTAGGAGGCCCATCAACTGGATAGGGAAAATTGCTTTTCCCTTTTCAATTTCCTTTCTGTTACTTTGAAAATGGCACTTCAGTGCTGATGAGATCCATAGCTTTCATCTGTTTCTTAGGGAGGCCTGTGAAGGGCCCCCCTCTGGCTCCTCCATGCCCCCCCCCACTCCAAAAGGTGGGGCTTTTTTGTGTCAGGAGCAACTTGAAAAACTGCAAGTTGCCTCTGGTGTGAGAGAATTGGCCATCTGCAAGGACGTTGCTCAGTGGACGACCAGATGTTTTTGATGTTTTTACCATCCTTGTGGGAGGCTTCTCTTATGTCCCTGCCAAAAGGTGGTAAGCCAGGGTTATAAGTGAAAAGCTAACATACCAGGGCTTGCAAATGGCTATGGATAGTGATGTGGTTGCCCAAGCATTCGAATCTGGATGTCAAAAAAAGGGCAGGAAGTTGCTCATTATTTATTTTCCTTTTACTGTGTTATCACTGCCAGGAATGGAGAGATGGGACCCTTTCACACTGCAAAATTAGATTTCTGTAATTCCACTTTACCTGGAATCCTGGGATTTGCAGTTTGAATTATAGTGAATCATCAAATTACAAATCCCAGGATTCTATAGAATGTTTCCAGGGGAATTAAAGTGGTATGATTGTGCTATAAATATGTACTTTGGAAAGTGCCATACTTATGGGCTCCCCCCCCCCCCCCCCGATACATATATTCAAAATATCATGCTTAATTTTGAATGCTTGAATTTGTTGTGTTCTTGAGGGAATCAAAAATTATGGGGTCTTAACTCATGTCACTCAATGCTATGCAAGTACTCTGCTCTCTATAGATATGCATAACAGAGTTGCTCTCTATTTTGCTAAGATTCATCTGCAACGTTTTATCTTTTGTGTGTAAACCTAGTTTTTTCAAATGGTAAGGAAAGTTGTGCCAGTTGAAAATAATCAGCCCTCCATATTTGCAGGTTTGATATTTGTAGTTTTGGTTATTTACAGATTTCATTACAATATTCTCTCTAGGAATCTCTGTGGTCAGCTTGCTGGAGGATTTAGCAGTTCCTAGAGAGATGTATGTCCTCCCTTGCAAAAAATATTGCTCTTTTTAATTTGCAGTTTTTCACTTTCACAGGGTTCTAGTGCTCCCAACGACAGCGAATGTGCAGGGCTGACTGTACACTTACAATGCAAACATGAATCAGTCTCCTAGATTTCAGTCTAGGCAAGGTTAGTAGGAGGCTGAAGCAAACCAGCTCTTACATCTTAGTCACTCAGCAGAATGTGAATTATATGATTAAGGAAAATACTTGGGAAAATAGAAATATTTGGTCAATTCTGTAGAGCTTTAATTAAAATTAATACTATACCTTATTGGAGCCAAAAGCACAAAGCTGCATGTGTAGCTGAATATGTTGAACCAATTAGCTAAACCAAATAGGGCTGTCTAAATGTAATTGCGGGCCTCTCTATTCCCCTATTACGTCAAGTATTGCTAATGCTATTATACTTTTGACAGGTGGCCCCTGTTAAATGAACAAATCAATAATGTATCTGAGCCTAGGGAGAAGAAGAGGGAAACTCAAATACCATTTGGCTCGCTGTCAAGCATCCCGAAACATTTCACCTAAACCTCATTGGGTCCCTCAGCAGCTGTGGTAAAATTGGCATCTCTAGCTGCCTTTTACAAAAGGTAAAAGTAAGAACAGAGATTAAGGGCTTTCCTAGTATTAGAGCTGACTTAAAATTCCAGTGAAAACAAGGTGCGTTGGCTTTACTTCAGCACAGCATGGCATCATGAACATTGGTTAAGGGGATTGCAAGATGTCCCTATAGCCATTCATTTTGCTTTCTAAAGCTAGCTTTTACTGTATATTTAAGAACTTCACACTGAAAACCAGTTCCTCACATCAATCGCTACAATTCACAAAGAAACACACACACACATTCCTACTAGAGAAAGAGTGAGAGAGTTGAAAGCAGCCAGATAGATCTCAATCACACTAAAAATTCAATAAAATAGCATTTATAGTCCTTCTGAGACTTTTCTTTTCTCAGGATGAAGATGGGACATTTCACATTTTAAAATCCCCTCCTATAAAATAATTCAGCACGAAGAAAAATAGCATGCCAAGGAAACAGCTAAGTTGGAAGCGGTCTGCCCAGAATGCTACTTTTGGGAAAGATTACGTTTTTGACACATGAGAACATTCAGACATGCAATCTGCAATATGGTGTATATCATGGATCACGAAGAAGGAAAACATAGTTTGGCAATAATAAAATAAATGCAAGCTAAGTGTTATCCTATGCATGTCTGAGAGCCTCCAATAGCGCAGTGGGTTAAACTGCTGAGCTGCTGAACTTGCTGTCCGAAAGATCGGCAGTTCGAATCCAGAGAGCGAGATCAGCTCCCGCTGTTAGCCCCAGCTTCTGCCAACCTAGCAGTTCAAACACATACAAATGTGAGTAGATCAATAGGTATCGCTTTGGCAGAAAGGTAATGATACTCCATGCAGTCATGACCTCCAAATGACCTTGGAGGTGTCTATGGATAACGCCGGCTCTTTGGCTTAGCAATGGAAATGAGCATCAACCCCCACAGTCAGACACGACTAGGCTTAACATCAGGGGAAACCTTTACCTTTACCTATGCATGTCTACTCATGCATACCTATAAGTCCCATTGCATTCAGGTTATTTTTTTGGTTTCCAAGTCTTTTTGTAAAGCATCAGTGAATACTGTATAAACTACTTTTAAGAAAGTGTGCATAGAATTGCCCTTTAAGGACCATTTATGCGATCTTTAAGAAAGCGGGGGGGGGGGAGTAGTAAATTTCAGTTGCCTTTTCTGTGTAGAGCAACTGAAAAATCCCTTAAGATTCAGAATTGCCTTGTGCAACTAAGGGTGCATCAGGACTGTAGAACGAATGCAGTTTGATACCAGTTTAACTAAATGCTATGGAATCCTGTGAGTTGTGATTTTACAAAGTCCTTAGCTTTCTCTGCCAAGGAGTGCTGGTGCATCACCAAACTACAAATCCCAGGATTTCATAACACTGAGTCACTAGTATCAAACTGCATTAAATCTGTAATGTAAATGCAGCTTCAGATTTGATGTACTGTAATGATGGAAATTAACTTGACCTGAGACTTGATCTATCCTGCTATATAATCCAGATTTGAGTCTACACTGCCATATAATCCAGTTCAAAGCAGATAAACTGAATTTTATATGACAGTGTAGATTGGGCCTGAGATGGCTCTTCCACTTCTTTCAAAGGTGCAACCAAATTTCTGAGTTTTTTTTCTGAATTATTTAAAGGCAAAATGAAAATCCTGCCCTGGATTAAGATGCACTGAGAGCTTCTCAGTGAGAGCCTAGATACTGTGATGTTTGTTACAAGCAGAGTGATCACTTATACATTACCAGAAAAAAACAAACAAAAACAAAATTGGGCACCAATCTGTGTAAAAATGCTTACGCTAATGAATATGCTGAAATGCAATATAAGAGTTTTTTATGAAGCAAAATTACAATACATTTTATCAGAGTACAGAAAAATATGACCCTAGGCCCAATCACATTACAGAATTATAGTACCATGATTCCACTGGAATTGCTGTGGTTGCATTTGATAAAATCCTGACATTTGTTGTTTGGGTAAAGGTTTTCCCCTGACGTTAAGTCCAGTCGTGACCGATTCTGGGGGTTGGTGCTCATCTCCATTTCTAAGCCGAAAAGCCGCTGTTGTCCATAGACACCTCCAAGATCATGTGGCTGGCATGACTGCATGGAGCGCCGTTACCTTCCCGCCAGAGCAGTGCCTATTGATCTACTCACATTTGCATGTTTTCGAACTGCTAGGTTGGCAGGAGCTGGGGCTAACAGTGGGTGCTCATTCCGCTCTCGGGATTTGAACCTGCGACCTTTCGATCTGCAAGTTCAGCAGTTCAGTGCTTTAACACACTTCGCCACCGGGGCTCTCTTTGTTGTTTAGGGGAGGGGAATCAGCCAGAGTGCTCAGTACTTCCAAAGATTACAAGCTTCAGGATTCCATAGGATGGAAATTTCACAGTTTAAGTGGAATGATAGCACTATCACTCTGGTGTGACTGGGTTCCACATTACTACAGGCAATCCCCAAGTTACAAAAAAGATAGGGTCTGTATGTTGGTTCTTCAGTTGAACTTGTATGTACATTAGAACAGGTACATGTTTTAAGTGTAACATATATGCATGTGTGGGTGTGTGTATTAGCTTTGGATCACAGAGGAAGGGAATACCCCTGTGGTGTTTGTTTTGCTGTCTGTGCACCTGTTCAGAAGATTTTGCCTCATTTTCTGTCCCTGTGATAATTGGATTTTGAAAAATATGTCTTGTTGTGGAAACAAGAATTGGTGAGAAAGCTTCTGTGGAGACACCTTTTCCCCATGACAACTCTTTCACGAGTGAATTTCCCTTCCTAGAGGTAGACTTCTCCCACTTTCTGTCGTCTTTGTTTTTAACTATGAGTGGTTTGTAAATTGGATGTTTGTAACTCGGGGACTGCCTGTGCTCTGATTGCTGATTCTTCTCTTTCAGGCACTAATTGTGAATAGCAACTTCAAGGTTTCTGGTCTCCTTTCTGATGGGCTTGATTAGAAGGCCCTCCAGATAGAAGATACCCATGATATCTACAGAAGAAATGAGTCAGGTCCACATGGTATCAAGGCAGGAAGCATTGTCTCTGGTCCTGCCCACACTCTGGTGTTGTTATGAATTCTCAGACCAGGAAAATATGCACTATTAGGAATAGGCCATAATCAACAGTAGCAGAGCACATATTTTCCATGTAGAAGGCCCCAAGTTGAAATGTTGGTACAGTATCTCTTTTGGGAACTCAGGAAGGTAAAACCCTGGACATTTACTCCTGAACCAGATGGTCTTCCTCTTCTTGAGGTAGTTTTTACAGATCCCTGATCCCAATAAACTTCTCCTTCCACTGTTACTGAACTTGTAGCACTCCTAGGTTGTGAAGGCACCTTAAAACTACACTGGAGCCCCAGAATATAAGCAAGCAATCTGTTTGTTGAAGATTATATGCCAGCAATAGAAAATCAAAGTTCAAAGTCAATAAAATGGGTTTGAATCCACAAGAACAAAGTACTTGACAATCTTGAAGGAAGAGTCTATAAAAGTCACTCAAAGAACATAGTCCAAACTGGATATCAAAGTTAGTCCCAAGAAAGGTATCAAGAATAGTCCAAGCAAGATATCAAGGATTAATCCATGGCATGAGTCAAACTGGAAACACAGGAAGCAAAACTGGAACACAGGAACAAACCTCCAAGTTTAGTCCAAGGTACAAGGTCAATGCTGGAACACAAGGCAAGCGTCTTGGCTGGAGCAGAAACCAAACTGCAAGGTTACTGGAACATTCAACTAGATACACAGAAATCCCCAGAAACAAGAACAAGGCTGGAACTAGAATCAAGGTACAAAGCTGCAGGAAATAACATGGAATTCACAGGAGCACGAAGCAGAGATCTTCCTCTCTTGAATAAGCAAAGTTACCACCTCTGAATCGTTCAGAGAAAGCAACCCTACTTAAGGGAAACTCAAGGTTTCTTCCCATGAGAAGTCTGCTCATTATTTTGTTTCAATAGCAATTGTTTACTGCATCTGACACACTCCCTTTCTTTCCTCTGCTGAGTTATCACTTTCCTTCTGTCAAGCTCATTAGCCTTATCACTTCCAGAATCTGAACTAGAATTTCCATTTGGCACCAGGAGATACAACCTTGACTCCTTTGAGGAATGCAGTTCAAGCTGCCTGCTTGAAACGATTATGTGTCTGGTTCCAGAATCCACTGGGACACACTCTGGCTGCATCTCAGGTCCAAACCCAGAGTCCTCTGACAAGGCAGATGCAGGAACAATCACAGGTTGAACAGGCCCAACCTCAGGCTCACCTGATAACTCAGATGGAGGCTGGGCTACAACAGAATGGCTCTCTCAGCTTCTCATCCTAAAATAGGATAGTGAAAGTGGAAAGAGTAATTTCAGCTCAGCACTACCACACGCAATGAGAAATTCACAGGGATATATCTTCTATCCTATGGAAAGGATGTGGGCATATTTGAGAGAGTTTATGCATGTTTCAATTCCCTGTCTGAGGCCAACTGCTTGCATTTCTTCTTCTAACTTCTTTTGTTCCTGACATCTCTCTTGTGCATGCATACCAGCAGCTAAAGATGAAAAAGTACGATTTATAATGGATTGATCTGTGCATAAAGCTTTTGACCTCAGAAAAGGAGGTCTGGTAAAACTGCAAACCATGCTTAACAATTAGTGACTACTTAGTGCTTGGCTGCTTGCTAACTGTTGTTTCTCTCTCTCTCCACCATTTTATTCAGTTTCACTGAATCACAGAAATGCTGTCATCTAGTCAGAGATGTTTGCATTGCCGATCAATAGGTGATTAACACTTTGGAGGCACCCAAGAGGGTTTGGGATTTGCTTAAAGCAAAAATATTAAATTCCTCAGACTCGCATGCGACTTAATCTTTGCTTTTTCTCTTTTAATAACATTTCTGTAGAGCGTTGTGATTTTTCAGACCCCTACATATTACAACAAAACCTCTCCATTTTGATCTTCTGTCTTCTGAAACAAACATTGGTTGAGATGCTACAGGTTTGGGATACCCTTCAATATTTCACATAGGAAACCTGGATACACATGGCCAAAAAAAGATGGCAAAACCTATTAATTAGAAAAAACAGATAATAAGCTTCAAGAAGCTGCAGCAGTTTGCTTTTACCTGAGCTTAGTGAAAAAGGCACAATTCCTTTCCTGCCTCTCATTTTTTCTGTTGCATGTAAACTAGTTTTGCACACTGAATTCAGTTGCAACAGCCAAAGTGAGCTAAGGACAAGGGGGAAAATTGGGAGTAGGAGAGCTATTTTAAAAACAATGGATAGTGGGATGACAGATGATTTATTGGGACTCTACCTGCTGAATTATTACATTTGGAAAGTATAGTGTGCGTAGCTCTCCAGTTCTATGCCCTTCTACCACTTTGCATCTATCAAGTCCTGGAATGGACTTGATAGGTGCAAGTAGATAGAGTATCAGAAGCAACTGGTCTCTCAACTCAGTGGGAGGGAATAAAAGCAGGTGCTCTCTTAAAACAAGTGCACCTGTCTTTTCTTTCTCCAAGTATCTCAGAGCAGCTAAATATTTATGGTCTGAATTTCCTTTCTTCTTCATTATCCCTTGGGTAAACAGCAGCATCAGATCCTCTTGGGAGCTATTGGGCATAGGAGGATTTTTGATGGAGTGCAATGACAAGTCAAAAGCCATCTACAACTTATTCTGAAAACGATTTATGAACTGCATTTTACTCACACATGAATCACAAATCGGTTGCTGGCTATTGAATCTACCCAACAAGATCCAAAAAACAAGATGACACAAAAAACAAACAAAGGATACATGTACACTATAGAATTCATGCCATTGGACACCATTTTGAATACAATGGCTCAGTGCCCTGCAATTATGGAAGCTGCAGTATTGTAAGTTTTTAGCCATCTCTGACAAAGAATTCTGGTGCCTCACCAAACTAAAAATTTCAGGATTCCATAGCATTGAGCCATGACAGTTAAAGTTACATCAACCTGCATTAAATCTACGGTATAGATCCACCCTCAGTTACAACTACAAAAGTTTGGTGTGTGTCCATGATGAAAGGCATGGGAGATTACAAGATCAGGTGAACATTTGACTACTTTTTATGGGCCAAAATACTGGTCTGTCTCCCTCACGCTTGTCCAGTCTTAAGGATGTCATTCAGAAATGTTTTCCTGGACCAACTAAAGATGCCAAGAACTGAACATATGGCCTTAGAACAGTGGTTCTCAACCTGTGGGTCCCCAGATGTTTTGGCCTTCAACTCCCAGAAATCCTAACAGCTGGTAAACTGGCTGGGATGTCTGGGAGTTGTAGGCCAAAACACCTGGGGACACACAGGTTGGGAACCATTGCCTTAGAATCACAGAGTTGTAAGGGGCCTTATGGACCATGAGGTCCAACTACCTGCTCAATGCTAGAGCACCCTCAGCAGACAACTGTTTAGCCTCTTTTTGATGCCACCCAGAGAAAGAGACCCTACCACCTCTCTAGGTAATTGGTTAAATTGGTAAATAAGTAAGGCATTGATTCTGTCATCAAGCTACATCATATTTCCCTTCCTCAAAGGGCCTCTTCAGGGCAACTATAACCACTTGAACATACAAATGCTAAGGTAGGGCAGGGAAATACATAATTTGCAGGTTATTTGTGACCCCCAGGGGCTCCAGTCTATACCCACATTTTTTCGTAATTTCTTCTGTTCTTTAAGATTTGAAAAGGGTCAATTTCTATCCAATATCTAGGATAGAACCATTGCAGTCACTACTATAATTACACAGTATGAAGGGTCCCTGGAGGAAGACTGTCCCTTCTGAGTTCCGTAGGCATTGATGGAGCATGGAACCATCTGGGCCACATGGTCTTCTCTCAGGTGTAGTGGATGATGCTTTTTCATTGACGGTCTTCAGTTGGCCACTCCATCACATCCTCAGTGTGGAAACTGGGGGAGGGGGGTACTCTCAGGTAGCAAAGTACATGGAGGCAGATCTGATTGCAGGAAGAGCTGGAGGTAAATCAGATGCACTCCCTTGCCTTTCCATATACAGTACAAACATGGACCAAAGTTTTGGTTGTTTCTTTAAACACTGATGTAGTGATCCTATTGGAATAAATAGGTCAGATATTTTGAAAGGGTGCTTTGCTTCCTTCTGTCAGGGAATTGACTGTAAACTTGTAGCCAAGAAAGATGAATTTGCCTGAAAAAGCTCTTTCAAAAGGTTTCCCGAAGTAGGATGTGCTGATCTCTTACAGCAGTTCCCTGTGCTTCGTATGGAAACATAGAAGTAAAGAACTGCAAACTTACTCAGAAAGGGGAAGGCCTGCTATATAATATTATACCTTAGAGTGAAATGTCTCAAGGCATAAAAAGCCCAGGACAGTGAAAGAAGAGAGGGAACAAGAAAATGGAAGGAAAAGCATAACCGATAAATATGGGCAAAGCACAAACTAACATTTCTCCTGAATTTAGGTGTTACAGGATGTGGATGAGAATACCCAGGTATGGTGACTACAAGGTCCCATGGTGTTCTCTGAGCAAGATCTATCTTACTCTTCTTCCTTGCTTTTTTTTTTTTGAGATGACAATCTTTTTTTGTATAATTTCCAAACATTCATTGTGAATTTAAAGAGAAGAGGCAATGAGCGGTGGGGGCTAAAAAAAATTCCTCATATTATTTACTCAGGTGGTGCAGATATTAAAGGGTTCTTTTAAGGGCCAGTGGGTTATTAACTTCCTGTCGCCTGCCCCAATGATATGCTGTGACATATTGTCACTGCATTCTAACAAAGCTTTAAACATTAATTGGTAAGTAAGATGAGTGAAGCAGCTTTAATGAGATACTTGTTCTAACTTCTAACTTTACACATTATTTACAGTGATTCCACTAATGTTTCTATCCATCAGAGAGAAGAAGAGGGAAGGAGGGGAGTGGTGAAAATGAACAAAAAAAGGGGGGGGGGAGAAGAAAGAAATAAAAAGAAAAAAAGAAAGAGAAAAGGAAGGATGTAAAAGGAATATATGGCAGTGGGAACTGTTCAACTTCCAGAAGACACAGTTGGGGTGGGGTCTTTATTATCTAGAATTTTTCTCTTCTGCCAATGTATAGCATCTTTCTGCAGTATTCTGAACAGCAGAAAGAAGAGAAGTATTATTTCCATTATTTTTCTGTTTTTGTAGCTCTACAGCTCAGTGCTGAAATCCCATTGATCACATCAGAGGATGAATATGTAATTTACGCATTTTGATGACTATATGAAAGCTGGCTCATCAACAATACAAAGTTTTTTGTGTGCATTTCTTTCTGAACTGGATATACAGTATTTGAATTTAGGTTTTTCATCATCCATATAATGACAGAACAGCTTTTAACCTCCTTTAAATCAGTTTGGCTTTCCCATAGAAAAGCTAGAATTTGGAGCTATCCAGGCTTTTCACAAAGGTACAATCTCCAGGAATGTCCCTTTTGGAAGGAGCTTTAAAATCTATTGTACATGTGATCTTTTCATCCCTCCTCCCCGTTGTAGGACACGGCTCTACAAGGGCCGGAAAAATAGTACAGGTCAATAACTGGCTCAGAAAATGGTGCCAAGAGGAGCATTTTGGCTTCCTTGACCATGGTCTACTCTTCCAGGAGGATGGCCTATTGGCAAGTGATGGGGTGCATCTCACACAAGCAGGAAAACATATTTTTGCACACAGACTCACAAACCTCATCAGGCGCACTTTAAACTAGATCCACTGGGGGAGGGGAACAACAGCCTGGCGAACACTATATTACCCACGACCACAGGGAACCGCCAAAAGGCTAAACACAGCAAGGACCAAGTACGGAGAGCACAATAATCCCAAATAAACAGCTCAAGGGGAGGTCACAGGTGCTTACATGTCTTTACACCAATGCTCAGAGCATGGGAAATAAGCAAGACGAACTCCAACTCTTAGCACAGCACCACACATACGATGTCATAGGCATCACTGAAACCTGGTGGGATGACTCCCATCACTGGAATGTAGCCATTGAGGGCTATAACCTCTTTCACAGAAATAGAACAAAAGGGAGAGGAGGGGAGTAGCTTTATATGTCAAAAACAGTTACGTTGCAGAAGAAATGCAAGACTGTAATCTGGGAAACCAGCTTGAAAGCATCTGGATAAGAATCAAGGGAACCGGGACTCAAAAAGATCTTGTCGTGGGTGTCTACTATAGACCTCCGAGTCAGGATGAAGGACTTGATGAAGCCTTCTGTCAACAGCTGACCAAACAGGCACAAAGAAGAGATATAGTAGTCATGGGCGATTTCAATTATTCTGATATCTGCTGGAAAACAAACTCAGCCAAGAGTACAAAGTCCAACAAATTCCTCACTTGCCTTGCAGACAATTTTATGGTCCAGAAGGTAGAAGAGGCAACAAGAGGATCAGCAACTCTTGATCTAATCTTAACAAATGTGGAAGACCTGATCAACACAGTTGAAGTGATTGGATCCTTAGGGGCAAGTGACCATGTGCTCCTGGAGTTTGCAATACAAAGGAATGCTGAAACTAAGACAAGTCAAACACGCATTCTGGACTTTAAGAGAGCTAACTTCCAAAAAATGAAGGAATTACTGAGCGGCATTCCATAGACGCCAATATTAAAAAACAAGGGAGTTAAGGATGGATGGGAGTTTTTCAAAAGTGAAATACTCAAGGCGCAAATGCAAACAGTGCCAACAAAGAAGAAAAATAAGACAAGTGCAAAGAAGCCAGAATGGATGTCCAAAGAACTTCTAACTGAGCTAAAGCTCAAAAGTGACATGCACAAGAAGTGGAAAAGGTGAGAAATCACCAAAGAAGAATTCAAACGTATAGCCAACACCTGTAGGGAAAAGGTTCGCAAGGCTAAAGCACAAAATGAGCTCAGGCTTGCCAGGGACATAAAAAACAACAAAAAAGGCTTTTTTGCTTACGTTGGTAGAAAAAGGAGGAAAAAGGAGGCGATAGGGCCTCTGCAAGGAGAAGATGGGGTGATGGCGACAGGGGACAGGGAAAAGGCAGAACTGCTCAATGCCTTCTTTGCCTCGGTCTTCTCACAAAAAGAAAGCCATCTTCAACCTCAGCAACATGGAATGGATGAAGGATTGGGGGAAATCCAACCCCAAATAGGGAAACAAGCTGTCCAGGAACACCTGGCCTCTCTAAACGAATTCAAGTCCCCAGGGCCAGATCAGCTACATCCAAGAGTATTGAAGGAATTAGCGGAAGTTATTTCAGAACCACTAGCAATTATCTTCGAGAGTTCTTGGAGAATGGGAGAAGTCCCAGCAGATTGGAGGAGGGCAAATGTGGTCCCTATCTTCAAGAAGGGAAAAAAGAACGACCCAAACAATTACCGTCCGGTCAGCCTCACATCGATACCAGGCAAGATTCTGGAAAATATCATCAAGGAAGTGGTCTGCGAACACTTAGAAACAAATGCGGTCATTGCTAATAGTCAACACGGATTTACCAAAAACAAGTCATGCCAGACTAATCTGATCTCTTTTTTCGATAGAGTTACGAGTTGGGTCGATACAGGGAATGCCGTGGATGTAGCATACCTGGGTTTCAGTAAGGCCTTCGACAAAGTCCCCCACGACCTTCTGGGAAATAAACTAGTAAAATGTGGGCTAGACAAAACTACGGTTAGGTGGATCTGCAATTGGCTAAGCGAACGAACCCAAAGGGTGCTCACGAATGCGTCATCTTCATCATGGAAAGAAGTGACAAGTGGAGTGCCGCAGGGCTCCGTCCTGGGCCCGGTTCTGTTCAACATCTTTATTAACGACTTAGACGAAGGGTTAGAAGGCACGATCATCAAGTTTGCAGACGACACAAAACTGGGAGGGATAGCCAACACTCCAGAAGAGAGGAGCAGAATTCAAAACGATCTTGACAGACTAGGGAGATGGGCCGAAACTAACAAAATGAAGTTCAACAGTGACAAATGCAAGATACTTCATTTCAGCAGAAAAAAATGGAAATCAAAGATACAGAATGGGGGACGCCTGGCTTGACAGCAGTGTGTGCGAAAAAGACCTTGGAGTCCTCGTGGACAACAAGTTAAACATGAGCCAACAATGTGATGCAGCAGCTAAAAAAGCCAACGGGATTCTGGCCTGCATAAATAGGGGTATAGCGTCTAGATCCAGGGAAGTCATGCTCCCCCTCTATTCTGCCTTGGTCAGACCACACCTGAAATACTGCGTCCAATTCTGGGCACCACAGTTGAAGGGAGATGTTGACAAGCTGGAAAGCGTCCAGAGGAGGGCGACTAAAATGATTAAGGGTCTGGAGAACAAGCCCTATGAGGAGAGGCTTAAAGAGCTGGGCATGTTTAGCCTGCAGAAGAGAAGGCTGAGAGGAGCATGATAGCCATGTACAAATACGTGAAGGGAAGTCATAGGGAGGAGGGAGCAAGCTTGTTTTCTGCTGCCCTGCAGACTAGGACACGGAACAATGGCTTCAAACTACAGGAAAGGAGATTCCACCTGAACATCAGGAAGAACTTCCTCACTGTGAGGGCTGTTCGACAGTGGAACTCTCTCCCCCGGGCTGTGGTGGAGGCTCCTTCCTTGGAGGCTTTTAAGCAGAGGCTGGATGGCCATCTGTCGGGGGTGCTTTGAATGCGATTTCCTGCTTCTTGGCAGGGGGTTGGACTGGATGGCCCATGAGGTCTCTTCCAACTCTACTATTCTATGATTCTATGATTCTATGAAATCTTTCCTAAAGTACAGAAATGGATATGACTTTTTAAACAGTATATGACACCTACTTCTGAATCATGTAGTTCCCTTTTAGATATGTACTAGGAAAGTGACCTAAGACCCATTTACACTACTGAATTATAGTTCTCTGATTGCATGTTAACTTCCATTATGTTGAACTCTGGCACTGGAATTATAGGGAAAGAGAATTACAATCTCAGCCAGAGGGCTTAAGTATCGCACCGGACTACATATCCCAGGATTCCATACAATGGACCCATGCCACTTAAAGTAGAATAGTAGCATTATTTCCATAGTGTGATTGGTCCTCTGGTGCTATTTGAATTGACTGATGATTAAACATATGATCTGAATGAAACACTAATATTTCAGTTTTGTAGGTAGCACCCAAGGCTGAACTCATTCCTCCCTTCAGTTTTCAGTGTAGTTTAAATGTATTATTCATGCTAAGTCTAAACATTTGTTAAAGTGAATTTATCAATGTGTATCTCAGAACTAAAAAGAAAAGAAATGCAAAGTTTGTATCCCAAGGTTGTTAGTAGACTTTGTACAAAACTGTACAGTCTTTGTTTGTGTTGATTAGAGATAACACAGAAACTTGGGTGTCTCTGTGATCAAGCATATAGTTTTGTATAAGGTTGCAAACACTCAAGACTTTAAATTATAGTTCATATTTGATCTTTTTTTTCCTCCTGTGTTTCATTCTGTATTCTCATGGTTTGATGTCATGTCCTAATTAGCAACTAGACTGTGTTTTAACGCAATATTGTGACCCCCCCACCTATACACTGTTCATTCTGTAATATTCTTCACCCATTTCAGTGCATCTGAATGAGCATATTGCTTGGTTTATGACCATAAGGAGCTTGCTTGATGAGCTCATAAAATTTAAGGATTTCATATCTGGCTTTGAGACTTATGAAATACCTAAGTTTGACTGATATGAAATGCACTGCAAATATTCAATTCAGCTTTAGTTCTCTACTTATCTACACCATTCTGTTTTGTGGTTTAATTAGATCTGTCAGTTCCACATTTAAGTAGTTAAATCAGTAATAAATGTCAAATCTATACCAGGAAACATTTATAGACATAAAGATTCTTGTTCTAGCATTAAAAAGGCACACTCTTGCCACAGAGAGCCGGACAAAAGTTGTGTAGGGGAGGTTTGGTCTATTTTAAACCATTGCTTAGATAATCTAGCATTCTATTTCCATAATGGTCAATGTCAATGGGGAGCATGGAAGCTCATCTCCAGCAGCTGGTATCCAGGGGCATAGTTGTTTTTGGCATAAATTTAGTGGGGGAAATTTCCACAAATGAAATGGGTTCTCTCAGTTGAATTATTTATTAATATTTTTGTTACCATATTTATATCCTTCCTTTCTCTACCCAGAGGTAGAGAAAGGTGGCTTACAAATGGCACTTATACAGTGCCTTAGGCATAAAATACAGACATGAAATAGAATTATAAAAATTAAAACAGACATAAAACATAATTAAAATACATTCCAATATGAGACACGTCATCCAAAGGCATGGTCTAAAGCCATTCCAAAATCCATTGCATGATTTCTTGGTAAATATATTTTTGCACTGTGCTATTTATCAAAGGCCTGCTCCCACAGCCAAGTTTTTACTCTCTTCCTAAAGGTTAGGAGGGAGCGGACTGATCTAATATTGCTAGGTAGGGAGCTCCCCAGCCGGGGAGCCACTACTGACAAGGCCTTGTCTCTCATCCCTACCAGTTACGCTTGTGAAGGAGATGGGATCAAATTCGGCAATTAGAACTATTCCCCTTTAAATGCAAACTCCTCCATACCTTGAAAATGTTCCAGAGTTATGAAACCCCTGCAGAGATCATTTTCATGTGGTATCAATGCCTCCAAGGTCTGTGAAGGAGAAAGTTTTATTGTGGTGGGGGCATTTCAAAATAAACAGTTATAGTGCTATCATTCCAGTTTAATTACCATGAGATTTGTATTTTAAAGGGAGCATTTAGAATTCTCAGTCCCAAACTAAAGCACCCTGGATTCCATAGGATGCAGCCCTGACAGTTAAAGTGGGATAATAACATATTATTGTAGTTTGAGAAGACGCTAGTGCTCTAAAATGGATTAGATTTAGCTTTCTTTTACTATGCATCAATCATAGTTGTCCTTGATAGAGCAAGCCTCCTTTTATCAGCTGCCAAGCAAACCACTCAGGTCCACTACAAAGGTCCTCTTTGGGGGAACTTGGAGCAGAACACTAGTCTATCCATCATTGCTGCACTCGTCCTCCCACCCATGAAGATAAGAAAACTGATTTTGGTTGCTGGTTGTTGCTCTTTTATATATTGCTGTAATGTTGTTTTATTCTGTCTACATTGTTGAATTGCTATGTAATTGTTATGTAACTAATTACATTTGAACTGTGTAAGTCTCCTCGAGTCCCTTCGGGGAGATGGAGGCAGGGTACAAGAATAAAGTTGTTATTTAGGGATAGGGAAAAGGCAGAACCATTGAATGCCTTCTTTGCTTCAGTCTTCTTTCAGCCTCAACCTCAGCTACATGGAGTGGATGAAGGATTGGGAAAAATCCAACCCCAAATAGGGAAAGAAGTCATCCAGGAATACCTGGCTGCTCTAAGTGAATTTAAGTCTCCAGGGCCGGATCAACTACACCCAAGAGTATTGAAGGAACTAGCGGAAGTTATTTCGGAACCACTGGCAATAATTTTTTAGAGTTCTTGGAGAATGGGAGAAGTCCCAGCAGATTGGAGGAGGGTGAATGTGGTCCCTATCTTCAAGAAGGGAAAAAAGGACGACCCAAACAATTACCGTCTGGTTAGCCTCACGTCGATACCAGGCAAGATTCTGGAAAAGATTGTTAAGGAAGTGGTCTGCAAACACTTAGAAACAAATGCGGTCATTGCTAATAGTCAACATGGATTTACCAAAAACTAATCATGCCAGACTAATCTGATCTCTTTTTTCAATAGAGTTACAAGCTGGGTAGATGCGGGGAATGCAGTGGATCTGGATTTCAGTAAGGCCTTCAACAAGGTCCCCCACGACCTTCTGGCACACAAGCTAGTCAAATGTGGGCAAGGCAAAACTACGGTTAGGTGGATCTGTAATTGGCTAAGTGAACGAACCCAAAGGGTGCTCACCAATGCGTCTTCTTCATCCTGGAAAGAAGTCACGAGTGGAGTGCCGCAGGGCTCCGTCCTGGGCCCGGTTCTGTTCAACATCTTTATTAATGACTTAGACGAAGGGTTAGAAGGCACGATCATCAAGTTGGCAGATGACACCAAACTTATCTGGGAGGGATAGCTAACACTCCAGAAGACGGGAGCAGAATTCAAAACGATCTTGACAGACTAGAGAGATGGGCCAAAACTAACAAAATGAAAAAAAGATACAGAATGGGGGACAATGCCTGGCTCGACAGCAAAATGTGTGAAAAAGACCTTGCAGTCCTCATGGACAACAAATTAAACATGAGCCTACAATGTGATGCAACTGCGAAAAAAGCCAATGGGATTTTGACTTGTATAAATAGGAGTATATTGTCTAGATCCAGGGAAGTCATCCTACCTGTCTATTCTGCCTTGGTCAGGCCACACCTGGAATACTGTGTCCAGTTCTGGGCATCGCAGTTGAAGGGAGATATTGACAAGCTGGAAAGCGTCCAGAGGAGGGCGACTAAAACGATCAAGGGTCTGGAAAACAAGCCCTATGAGGAGCGGCTTAAAGAACTGGGTATGTTTAGCCTGCAGAAGAGAAGGATGAGAAGGTCTTTAACCTTCTCTGCCAACGAGTGTCAATGCCTCAGCAAACTAAAAATCTCATGCAATTCTTATTTTAAAATCATTCATCTTCAGTTGAAAAAAATGTATCATTGGTTGCTTTTCCAAATGTGTTTTGTTTGTTTTTTTTTAACTCTTAAAAGCTAATTAGAATATGGGCCTAGGTGGGTAGGAATGTAATAAAACTGAGGTGGTAATCTCATGGATCACAGGTTGCACGCGGCCCTTGGGATACCCCAGGACTGAACAAAAAGCAAGCTATTTTTGTTAGAAGAAATAGCAGCCTCTGCACTTGCTCTTGCTGGGGGTGGCAAGTCCTCAGATGGCTTATACAGGGAGGGATTAGGATCTTTTAGTTTCCTATCATAGCCCAAAAGTGTTACGGATAGATAACATTGTCAGGCTCAGTCAATGTGAATTAAGTGATTGCCTCTTTCTTGTAAAAAGAAAATGTACTGGCACAGTTTGAACCCCTTCTCACTCTTCCTCTCTGCTCTTTGATAAGGCAGAACATGCCACAACACATTTCCCTCCTGTTTTTTATTCTTTCAGACTAGTTGGGAAGTGTCAGGCTATTGGTGTCATAAATCTTCTTCCTGTTAAGGATCCTAAACCTATTTTTCTGCCTGCAATCTGGTTCTTTCAGGTTCACTGTCTACTACTTCATCACATGTTTGAAAATCTACTGAAATTCTACTGAGCCATCCACTTAAGTCACTGCAATCTACTGTGTTCATCACATGGCTTTGGTTTCAAATGCAGATAAGAGCATTCTTTCAGTTTCTAAAGTGTTTGAAAAAGCTATCTTTTCCTATGCTTCCTGAGCTGGTTGGCAAGTGACTTTTTGGTGAATTATCCACTCTCCCTCCACCTCTCCTTCGTTCCCTCACTCACTCCTTCTTCCAATACGAGCAAGGAGAGAGAGACGCTGGAATGGCAGCAAAGGGAGAGTCCCCAGATGCCTCCTTCCCCCCCTCATTCTTCGGTTGACCCCAAGGGCCATCCAATCCAACCCCCTTCTTTCTGCCATGTAGCAAAAGCACAATCAAAGCACTCTTGACAGATGGCCATCCTCCCTCTGAATAATAATAATAATAAAAAATAAAGAAAATATATCCCTAATTTGCAAGTGTTATTTCATGTTTTATTCTGTAGTCCTAGAATCATAGAATCATAGAATAGTAGAGTTGGAAGAGACCACATGGGCCATCCAGTCCAACCCCCTGCCAAGAAGCAGGAAATCACATTCAAAGCACCCCCGACAGATGGCCATCCAGCCTCTGCTTAAAGGCCTCCAAAGAAGGAGCCCCCACTACAGTCCGGGGGAGAGAGTTCCACTGCCGAACAGCCCTCACAGTGAGGAAGTTCTTCCTGATGTTCAGGTGAAATCTCCTTTCCTGTAGTTTGAAGCCATTGTTCCGTGTCCTAGTCTGCAGGGCAGCAGAAAACAATCTTGCTCTCTCCTCCCTTTGACTTCCCCTCACATATTTATACATAGCTATCATGTCTCCTCTCAGCCTTTTCTTCTGCAGGCTAAACATGCCTAGTTCTTTAAGCCACTCCTCATAGAGCTTGTTCTCCAGACCCTTGATCACTTTAGTTGCCCTCCTCTGGACACATTTCAGCTTGTCAACATCTCCCTTCAATTGTGGTGCCCAGAATTGGACACAGTATTCCAGGTGTGTTCTGACCAAGGCAGAATAGAGGGGGAGCATGACTTCCCTGGATCTAGACACTATACTCCTATTGATGCAGGCCAGAATCCTATTGGTTTTTTTAGCAGCCGCATCACATTGTTGGCTCATGTTTAACTTGTTGTCCACAAGGACCTGTTGTCGAGCCAGGCGTTTTCCATTTTGTATCTTTGCATTTGATTATTTTCTGCCGAAGTGGAATATCTTGCATTTGTCCCTGTTGAACTTCATTTTGTTAGTTTCGGCCCATCTCTCTAGTCTGTCAAGATCATTTTGAATTTTGCTCCTGTCTTCTGGAGTGTTAGCTATCCCTCCCAGTTTGGTGGTGTCTGCAAACTTCATGATCATGCCTTCTAACCCTTCGTCTAAGTCATTAATAAAGATGTTGCACAGAACCAGGCCCAGGACGGAGCCCTGCTGCACTCCACTCGTGAATTCTTTCAAAGATGAAGAGGACGCGTTGGTGAGCACCCTTTGGGTTTGTTCGCATAGTCAATTACAGATCCACCTAACTGTAATTTTGTCTACCCCACATTTTACTAGTTTGTTTGCCAGAAGATCATGGGGGACCTTGTCAAAGGCCTTACTGAAATCCAGATAGGCTACATCCACGGCATTCCCCTCATCTACCCAGCTTGTAACTCTTATCGAAAAAAGAGATCAGATTAGTCTGGCATGATTTCTTTTTGGTAAATCCGTGTTGACTATTAGCAATGACAGCATTTGTCTCTAAGTGTTTGCATACCACTTCCTTAACAATCTTTTTCAGAATCTTGCCTGATATCGACGTGAGGCTGACCGGATGGTAATTGTTTGGGTCGTCCTTTTTTCACTTCTTGAAGATAGGGACCACATCCGCCCTCCTCCAGTCTGCTGTTCTTCTCCCATTCTCCAAGAACTCTCAAAGATGATTGTCAGTGGTTTCGAAATAACCTCCGCTAGTTCCTTCAATACTCTTGGATGTAGCTGATCTGGCCCTGGCAACTTGAATTCGTTTAGAACGGCCAGGTGTTCCTGGACAACTTGTTTCCCTATTTGGGGTTAGATTTCCCCTACTCCTATGTCCATTCCATGTTGCTGAAGTTGAAGACGGCTTTCTTTTTGTGAGAAGACCAAGGCAAAGAAGGCATTCAATGGTTCTGCCTTTTCTCTGTCCCTTATCACCATCACCCCATCTTCTCCTCGCAGTGGCCCTATCACCTCCTTGTTCTTCCTTTTTCTACCAACGTAAGAAAAAAAAAAACATTTTTTGTTGTTTTTAAGGTCCCTGGCAAGCCTGAGCTCATTTTGCACTTTAGCCTTGTGAACCTTTTCTCTACAGGAGTTGGCTATACATTTGAATTCTTCTTGGTAATTTCTCCCCTTTTCCACTTCTTGTGCATGTCTCTTTTGAGTCTTAGCCTGGTAAGAAGTTCTTTGGACATCCATTCTGGCTTCTTTGCACTTGTCTTATTATTTTTTTTCTTTGTTGGCACTGTTTGCATTTGCGCCTTGAGTATTTCACTTTTTAAAAACTCCCATCCATCCTTAACTCCCTTGTCTTTTAATATTGCCGTCTATGGAATGCCACCCAGTATTTCCTTCATTTTTTGGAAGTCAGCTCTCTTAAAGTCCAGAATGCATGTTTGACTTGTCTTAGTTTCAGCCTTCCTTTGTATGGTGAACTGCAGGAGCTCATGGTCACTTGTGCCTAAGGATCCGACCACTTCGACTGTATTGATCAGGTCTTCCACATTTGTTGAAATGAGATCAAGAGTAGCTGATCCCCTTGTTGCCTCTTCTACGTTCCAGACCATAAAATTGTCTGCAAGGCATGTGAGGAATTTGTTGGACTTTGTACTCTTGGCCGACTTTGTTTTCCAGCAGATATCAGGATAGTTGAAATCGCCCATGACTTCTATATCTCTTCTTTGTGCCTGTTTGGTCAAGTGTTGACAGAAGGCTTCATCAAGTCCTTCATCCTGGCTCGGAGGTCTGTAGTATACACCCACGACAAGATCTTTTTGAGTCCCGGTTCCCTTGATTCTTATCCAGATGCTTTCAAGCTGGTTTCCCAGATTACAGTCTTGCATCTCTTCTGCAACGTAACTGCTTTTGACATATAAAGCTACTCCCCTCCTCTCCCCTTTGTTCTATTTCTGTGAAAGAGGTTATAGCCCTCAATGGCTAAATTCCAGTGATGGGAGTCATCCCACCAGGTTTCAGTGATGTCTATGACATCGTACGTGTGGTGTTGTGCTAAGAGTTGGAGTTCGTCTTGCTTATTTCCCATGCATTAGTGTAAAGGCATGTAAGCCCCTGTGACCTTCCCCCGAGCTGTTTATTTGGGATTATTGTGCTCTCAGTACTTGGTCCTTGCTGTGTTTGTGCAACCCTCCATTAGCCTTTTGGTCGTGGGTAAAATAGTATTCATCAGGCTGTTGTTCCCCTCCCTCAGTGGATCTACTTTAAAGTGCGCCTGATAAGGTTTGTGAGTCTGTGCACAAAAAAGTGTTTTCCTACTTGTGTGAGATGAACCCCATCACTTACCAGTAGACCATCCTCCTGGAAGAGTAGGCCAATGGTTGAGGAAGCCAAAACGCTACTCCTGACACCATTTTCTGAGCCAGTTATTGATCTGTACTATTTTCTGGCCCTTGTAGAGCCGTGTCCTACAACGGGGAGGAGGGATGAAAAGATCACGTGTACATTAGTTTTAACTTTGTTCTGAGAGTTCCTTACTTTGAAAGTAGTTGTTTTGTGCCAAAATCTAGGTTAAAATGGTGGAGACTCTACCAGATATTAAATCATTGAGAAACTAGAGGAAAATGTGCTATGTATGTGTTTTTGCATGTGTTTTTTTTTTGTTTAAAATGTTTTTCCCATGTGCTCATGATAGAACCAATTAGGAAATGACATTTATAACCCAGGAACAAAAATCATAGTCCAGGAGAATAAAACGGGGGAGGGACAGTGAGCAATGTGATGACAAATCAGCTGGAGAATTGCTTAATAAAACAGAATTTGCTAGTGTGTGATGGAAGTAGGAAAATCATCAATTTAATTTTAAAACCGAGTATGCCTAAGCTGAATGGTAAATCTACTTTTTCAAACACTTGATCTGTTCAGTGAGATGAGGTCCCAAAGCTAGGAACCTCCATTATGTCTGGAGCAAACAGCCCTTTCATTCTGATAATGATCTCTCACTATCCCTCCCATCTAACAAGGGTTTGGTGGCAAAGAATCAATTCACTTTTGTCTGCAAATTTTGTCTAAGGAATTATTATTCTACAGGCATACATTTAGCATTTTAGTGCCATCTCCCACCCCGAGACAACCAAAAATCACACCTCAAATCATCCAGAAGTGTCTTCTAATTCTCATCACTTCCAAGTCTGGGAAATGGTGACAGCATGGCCTGCTGTGGCTCGGGACAAGCTGAAAAGGGCTCTTCAAGCATGTCTCTCCTGTTTATGAATAGATTAGAGAATGCATTTAAGGAATATTACGTCCATGAGTTTGCATTGCTCCCTATAATCTATGTTCATCTTGTTTTCTACTGTTGTATTTCAGCATACTATAATTATAATTCAATCTTGGGTTATATTTTTCTGTGGAATGGGTCAAACAGTTAAAAGAGGGCATGGCAACAACTGCAGGTTGTCAAGTCACAGGGCTGAAGGAATGAAGAAAAACCCATCTGCGAAATTTCCTCCTTCAGTTGTGGTTAAAAGTATTACTAAAAGTAAAGCTATTGTCTTCTTTGAATCTGGTCATCCTTCCACTTCTGCCCCAATTATTCTAGGATTTCAGGATCCCTTGTGTTGATGCAAAACATCTCATTTGACAACCCTAGAGACTGGATTTCACTGTTTATTCCCAGTACAGCTGCAGGCTATGAAAAGGCAAAAACAAGCTGCTTCCTAATTAATAGATTTCCAGAGGGACTCTAGTTTGAGCTGTGGTATCTATTAACCAGCCCTCAGGATGGATGAAAATTGGCCCACAGGAAAGATACACAGTAATGCCACTGGCCTCCATTACATAAGCATAGTTCATGCTTTATGTCCCAGCTGACTTGTCATGATAGTCCCACCTGTTAATGGTGTTGATGTTTTCAGTTATAAGGATATATATAGTCAAGAAAGAAGTTTCTTTTGTCTCTTTTGTCTTGAACAAGAAACATTTCTCTATTTATGCCAAAAATGACACAAATAGAAAAATCAGTGGAATGTCCCCACTCCTACTGGATCACATCAACAAAATTCATAGATTAATTTGGAGGCCAATATTGTAGTGGTGTGATGCTGGAGAAGAGTTCTCTTGATGACATGGACTGCTAAAAGGAACAAATGAATGGGTCCTACAGCAAATCATGTCTGAACTCTTCCTAGAAGCGAAGATGACTAAATTGTAGCTGTTGTAGATGGGACATTGTTGTTGCTGTGTGCCTTCATTCATTACTCACTTGTAACAACCCTAAGATGACCCTATTATGGACTTTTATTAACAATATTTGTTCAGAAGGGGTTTGCCCATGCCTTCTTCTGAGACTGAGAGACTACGACTTGTCCAAGTCCATCTGGTGAGTTTCTTTGGTAGACCAAGGATTCAACTCCGGTTTCTAGAGTCATAAATACTCAAACCACTATATCAACTCATCCTTGCTTGGGACATATCATGAGGCAACATAGCTCATTGGAAAAATAAATCAACCAAGGAAGCCACAGTCTTCAGTTTGCAAGACCAGATCCAGAGCAGATGGCATTAGCTACCTGCTGGGATTCTTTAACTGAAGATTCTGCATTGAGCAGGGATTTGGACATAATGGACAATGAGACATTTTTTGACTCTATGATTTGTAGAGGCCTGTCATTAGTCCAATTAGCAGCAGGCAAAAGCAACTTGATGGTGAACAACGAAGGTGTAGAGCTACACTTTGAGTACTAGATTAAGATTCAAGATAATTAGGTTCATAGTTCCCCTTATCCATGAAACCAATTGCATGGTTTTGTACCAGAAATTAATCCTTTTGCCTGAATCAGCATTTGGGGTCATAAGGTAAAAACATAACACATTAATAATTTTGCTATTTGTCACCATGGCCAAGGGATGATTATTAGTAGACTACAATTTTTCTGTCATATCCTATTGTTAGGATAGCTCTATTAAAGGGATTATTATGAGAAATAATGGAATCTACAGCCATAGTATTTATAAGAGACAGCTGTGTTGCTTCTAATTGAAGACATTCAGCGTGGGAAGCCCCACCCAAATAACTGGTTCCTTTATCCAACTGCCAATATACTATCAAGACATTTCTCTGAATCTTCTGTTTTTTGAGTCCATTAGATTTTAGTCATGGTGAAAAAGAAGAAGGTGGGATTTGCTTTGCATTATTTCTTTGTTCTCATCTGAAGAGCTCTTCACAGGAATTTAGCCCTAATAAACGAAACTTTCACAATATCTGGTGCTGGGCAATGAAATATTGTCAATAAAGGTGATGACAAGAGTTAATTGCATGTAGGGGTACGTGAAAACAGATGGGGAATATTCACAGTGGAATTGCTGGAGGGAAATGTATATTTGCATCCCATGTTTAGGCAACCAGGCATAGCAGAACAAGTCTAGGGTCCCCTAAAATTGGAAATTCCACACTCAGGCGGAGCTACCTGCCTGGGCTGTGCATCTTTTAATTGCAATGTTGGTGTCTTCCCAGAGATGCCATTTAATTCCTTCTGACAGCCACCTATTTAAATTAAAGCTAACCATTCAGAATTTTGTTGCAGGATAGAGTCACACAAGAGATGAGCTAATTGCCAGATGTTGTTAATTGGACTCTGATCTGCTACCAAAAAGAGAAATTTTTAAAAAATACGTAAAGAAAACCCAAAGTGGCTGTTTGTTCAAGTTGATGCTCTGTTAAGTAACTGACATTTGCAGAGCAGAGAGGGGTGTTCTTGCACTAATAGCCTCATGGGCTAAGGCACTTTATGCAACGAACTGTGGAGTTACCCTCTTGGGGGGCAATCTTCAGTCGATTCCAGGGTTAGCCAGGAATAAATCTCCCCACAGAGCAGCCATCTGCAACTTGTTTGGCATTTCCAGCAGCTAATCTGCTTGATATGGAATGAAAAATTTCCTGGATGGTGAAAGAAAAATATAGGATATAAAAGTTTCCTTCTTGATCATTGGAATTTTCTGACTATTTACATAATTGAAATCCATGCAAAGGGATTCTGCAGCATCTTAGAGACTGGGGCCCCTTCCAAATAGCCATATAACCCAGAATATCAAGGCATATAATCTACAATATCTGCTTTGAACCAGATTATCTGAGTACATATAATCCAGTTCAATGTGGATTTTATACTGCTGTGTGGAAGGGGTCTGAGAGAGAGAAGTTGGTAGCAGTGGTTTTTATAGATTTAATACCATATCAATGTGAGGACTGTGTAATCCTCATTGTTACTGATACTTCCGTCTCATTATCTCTAGCAAGCGTAACCAATAGAGAAGGATGATGTGATGTGCAATCCAAGATCATCAGGAGGGCATATAATGACCTACTTACCAGTTATAGCATTGCATCCCAACTTGTTGCTCATGTTGGATTGACAGAAGTCCTTCATAAAAATCAGTGAGCTGAGTAAAAGGAGAGGTTTTCTAGGAGCAAATGCATACTCTGGTTCTGCCATTTCCTTGTTTCATGAAATTATTTTGACCATTTCAGTCAGGATATCCAATACCCTGAAGTATATGAAAACCACCTGGGTTTCATTCCTTCCTAAGCAGTCCTTGTGGATAATTGCGGGGGGGGGGGGGGGGGGGGGGGGGTCGGGTGTTGACTGATGGCCCTTGTGTTCTTCCAACTTTATGATTCTACATAATTTTAGGCTGGATCTACACTGCCATATAATTTAGATTATCAAAGTAGATAATCCACAGTATCTGCTTTGAACTTGATTATATGAGTTTACACTGCCATATAATCCAGTTCAAAGCAGATAATTTGGATTTTATATGGCGGTGTAGAAGGGGCCTTAGTCCAAACCTGCCATGGAATCAAGGTTAGATGGTTCAAGACAACAATTGAAGTTAACTATTAATCACATAAATAAATGTGTAATTATGTACAAAGGAAACAGAAAGTAAATCCATGGTAGGTGGTAAACAGGAGAAAATGTGGTTCTTTTTGGTTTGTTCATAAACCTGAAAAAAAGTTTTGTAAGAACAGATCTGGGGGTGTGATTTCAGAAATTGGCTCTCACTCTGAATCAAGTAACCTCTAGGAATTCGTTATATAGATAGCCCTGAAAACCCCTATGTTCTCTTTCTGTCCCTAAGATCTGACTGAGAAAGCTCAGTTTGCTTATGAGAGATATTTGGATTTGGAACATAAATACAGGCTTTGTGTAATACATCCCTCCTTACATTATCAGGTCAGCCTTATTATATTTTGTCTGTTTAGCTCACTGAGAGTTTATGCCCTAATGGCCTCCCCACATTGTGGGACACCACTTTCAAGCAGACTTCACTGCAGCACCTGTCTCCGTTCAGAGAAAATCAATTCCTTTTCCTCAGTTCAAACAGACAAATACACCTTGAATGCATTTCAAACAGATGGCTACACACTCAGATTATTTTGAGAGTTCTCTTTTCTCCATGTTCCATCTTTCTAGGAGAAATTTTGTGCCATTTTAAACAAAGGATTTTGGAAGCATTGAACGCAAGCAAGATAGTGAATGAAATCTCAGCTCTACTAATGAAACCAGGAGCCCCGGTGGTGAAGTGAGTTAAAGCGCTGAGCTGCTGAACTTGCAGACCGAAAGGTACTAGGTTCAAATCCTGGGAGCGGCTTGAGTGCCCGTTGTTAGCTCCAGCTCCTGCCAACCTAGCAGTTCGAAAACATACAAATGTGAGTAGATCAATAGGTGCTGCTCTGGTGGGAAGGTAATGGCGCTCCATGCAGTCATGCTGGCCACATGACCTTGGAGGTGTCTATGGACAACGCCGGATCTTCGGCTTAGAAATGGAGATGATCACCAACCCCCAGAGTCAGACATGACTGGACTTAATGTCAAGGGAAACCTCTACCTTTACTACTAATGAAACCATTCATAATTTATATCAGGGATGGGCAAAGTGTTGCCTGTAGGCTTCATGCAGCCCCAGAGCCATTTTGTGCCCCACGGTGGCCCCTGGAACAACTTATGTCCAGGAAAGGCCCTTTTTGAAACAGGAACTGAACTACTGCCAACTTTCCATTGTTAAAAAATGTCCCTCTGAAGCCCAAAATGCCCCATGAATTTCCCCAAACAAGATGAACATGCTCCCTAGATAGTGTAAAGGGGAGCGGCAGAGGGTGGGGGGAAAATAATTCCACCCCTAGAAGCAGGTGCAATTGAGTGTTAAAGCCCTTCAAGATGCCACTGTAGACATTTAGTCTTTCACAGTTGTTTACTCTTGGTTTAGAATGTAAAACATTAGACTTGATAACAACAATAACAAAAATAAATGCAAACCTGGACATTTTTGTTGTTGACCAGCCATTCCACAAATGATTTTTTACTTCAATCCTCTGTCTCTCTCAATCTCACTCTTTCTTTTAGCAGTGCAGAGACTGAGCCATACCTTGACTTTTGAAAATGTTCAGGGATGATGCAGTTATCTGCCAGGGGAACTTTAATTAAGATTTTGATATAGTACAGGTTGAATTTTTCAACATTTCAGGGGATGATTCAGTGGACTTCTTCTCTAAACCAAGATTGGTATTCTAATCTATTCACAATCTTCTTACTTTGCTCCCAAGAAAAACATGTGTGCCCAACAGGGCAAATTTAGCAAAATGCATTGCATTCCACAGATACTGCTACATCCAGGACTCCAATGGGCTGTTCAGAATTGCTCCCTAATGCCTTTTTCAAAAATGCTAGCCAAGCATCTAACATTATAAATAAACATATTGAATCCTGCTGTTGGTATTCTGTAGAGTACATTCCATTTTGAAAACAGGAAGCATTGCTATGAATGCTCTTTATAGACCCATATAACTGTGAGTGTTCCCACTGGATGCATCATATTTCCCAACAGAAATGTCCCCAGAGCAACTTGGCATTTTCTATCACAGAATCATAGGGGAATTCATAGCATTTCCAGCTGATCACATTTCCCCATACACTGTACATGCACCTGGGAACTGCAGTAGATTTCCCCTGCAAGCCCACAAGGTTCTTTGCTGCATTATCAAATGTAAATAACTACAATGGTAATAAAGATACACTTCCGACAGCTTCTGAGAATTGGCTTGCTTTTAGAAGACTGCACTGGAAAGAAAAAAAAATGCAAAACAACCGATGAACACAAATGTCAAATTAGTGATGGGATATTGGTGTGCCTGTGTGCTGTATATGATTAGGAGACGAGTAAAACCATTTGTCTAATTTTATTTATGTAACTTCTTTCAACTCTACTGCTTTTACTGTTGAACAGTTGCATGCCCTTGACTATAACTTATTAACAATATTCTGATAATGATTCATTTAATGACTACCAAATATGGATTTTCCACCTTATAATAGACAAAATAACATTTGGTAAGTTTCTTCAGCACACTATGCATAAGGATAGAATTGTAGGCATGTAGATTTTAATAGTCTTGATTCATATCTACCCATTTGAGCTAGAAAGATCCCTTTTTAGAACAATGAACATACTTTTAAGCACAAGTAATGTGCTGGTACGGCTGTACCAGAAGCTCCAACTTTATTTTCTTTCTGCTAATGTTTGCAGTCATAGGGCAGGCTGCCTGTCCATCATCATTAAGTTTGATTCTGCCCCTTGTTCAGGGCTCTGGGAGGGAAGGAGCCATTTTTAAGTCAGTCTCACTTAAGGAAGCTAAGCTATAGGATGTAGACCAGCTTGTCCTGTAGAAAAGCTTCATATCTCAAGAGCATCCGGAGATATAGAACATACAAGATAACAGAAACAGAAATTCCAGGAGAAAAGTCCCAAAAGCTCTGGCTGAGAGCTCATAGCCTAAAGCCCTAAAGTTTCCAAAGAAACCTCGGAGAGAGAACAGCATCACAGAACCATGGAACCCCAGCTGAAACACCTGCAAGCCTTGGCTGGTAGGTCTACTCGATGCCCAGATGCATTTGCAATCGGTAGTAGGTCCCACATCAGCTAGGCCCATATGATAGACAGCCTGGGAGAGGTTATAAGGGGTTTTTCTTCTTACAGAGAAAGTACAGTTATCCAAAGCCAATTGCCCGTCCCCTGGGGACAAGATTGAAAAGCCAACAGTTTATTAAGGAAACCTTGAAGTGTTATTTGACTCCTTGAAGATTTATTATTTGTTCAACAATAAAGACTTTGTTATTTCATTAAAGACTCAAAAGACCATCCCTTTCAGGAAAATCCTCAAGAACCTCTCTTTGAGGTGCCCTGGCTTCCCGCTGGGCATAAAGTATATGTCCTATACAAAAGACAATAGTTACTGGCCCAGCGCATGACAGAACAAGTAACATAAATAACAGTTGGGCTGTTGTGTGTTTTCCGGTATACCCCACAACCTCTGAGGATGCCTGCCATAGATGTGGGCAAAACGTCAGGAGAGAATACTTCTGGAACATGGCCATACTGCCCAGAAAACATATAACAACCCTGTGATCCCGGCCATGAAAGCCTTCGACAACACATTAAATAACAGTTCCCTGCTCAAATACATTCCTAAGCCAAATATGGCCATTCTAAATATGGGTTGTCCTCAATACATTTTGAGACACATTTGGAGTGTTACTGAGAACCAGAGAGTTGGCCTTTAAAACTGGCACTTGGTAATTTGGTTGGTCTGCATTTCAGTAAGCTTTTCTGTTCATTTGGTGGGTTTGACAACAAGAAAAAAGCTGGTTTTTCTTGGGCAGGAGTCCAGCTTCAGAAAATAAAAGATCCACCGTCTGTCCTGACCTGTCCATCATCACCCACTCATGGAACAGATATTTAAGGCTGTGGAAAATTTAGCATTGCTTGTATGGTGTGTGGTAGCAAAAAAGACACCTCCATTTGCCTCCCCAATGCAAGTAGAGAACATAGTGGGAGAAAGTGATATGATATAGCACAGAAAGTTTCAAACTACAGTATTCATCACATCTGCATTTGGAAGAATGAAGCAGATGGGACTGTATTGATGAGATGAAGAAGGTCTGATTCTCACAAGCTTTCAATACTTGCCAATTGCAGTTATCCTGCAAAAGAAAATGGATGCATGACATTTTCATTGTACAATAGTGGCACTGATGATAGTCTTAGCCATGCTCAGGCAGAAGCCAACAATAGGAGAAATGTTTGCTTTGTGATGAAATTATCATAGGATCATAGAATCATAGCATTGGAAGAGACCACAAAGGCCAGCTAGTCCAACTCCCCCCCCCCCCCAAATGCAGAAAAACTTAGCTAAAGCACACCTCAGAGATGTCAACCAACCTCCAAAGAAGGCTTAAAGACTTTCAAAGAAGGCGTATCAACTGCAATGCAAAAATGATGTCTGAATAAAATTCATTTTAGGCTAGTTATCAAATACAAACATGTTAGATGAGGCAGTTTGTTTCATTGGTACCATTTCCTTTTTCCCATATCAGTATTTGGGCACATTTGTATGGGATATGTGTTTAAAGAATGGGGCAGCAGAAGGGGGTGGGAGATCTTGACATATCTATGTGATTTCTCATAGTTCTTATGCTTTTCAGGAAGCATAGTGGCTCATTTTGATCATGGGCCAGACTGTCAAAGATGTCCAAAACAACCTTTGCTAAAGACTGTTCCAGGTCTAGTTCCTCCACTTTCAAAGCCAAGGGCCACTCAAATATCATGTGCCCAGTCCATGATTTGGGCAGAGAAATCCAGATTTTGATATAGATGTGAAAAATCTCTTATTACCTCTAAATTTGCTAAACTTGCCCTTTTGGGCACACAGGGCATTTTTACCCTGCTTTGCTACTTTGTTGCACAGCAAAAATGGGGCCTGCTGTGCGCCTCACCCACATTCCTCCTAAAGAGGGGTGGAAGCAGCAAAAGGTGCTTCCTTCACCACTACGGGGAGGAAAGTGTAGTTTGGGTAGCTTTGTCACAGTTTCCTCCCCTTTTCCTGGGGTGATTGGGGGGGGGAGGGTGGTGGGGCAATGCACGTAGCTGCACGCTCCTGCCCTTTCTCCCATCTGATGGGGACAGGGACAGGGTTCCAATTCACCCTATCCGATCCGCACCATGTGAAGGGAGAAGCATGGGGCACCCTGGCACAGATGCATGGGGCACCCTGGCACAGCTAGAAAGGGCGGTGTGAAGGGACCCTTAGTCTTGGTTTGTTGCTTTTCTCCTATCTCAGCTACCATCCTTTTCTGCCCATTCTATGTTGTGAGACCATGGCTGGAATCCTGTATTGGGAGACACAGATGTGATATGTAACTATCTCTCCATAGGTCTCCCAATGCTACTTCATATCTGCGTCTGAAGCCACCTTTTAAATGGGGCTGGGCTGTGGCGCAGGCTGGTGAGCAGATGCTGCAATAAATCACTCTGACCATGAGGTCATGAGTTCGAGGCCAGCCCATGGCGGGGTGAGCACCCGTCAATTAAAAATAAAATATAGCCCCTGCCCGTTGCTGACCTAGCAACCCGAAAGATAGTTGCATCTATCAAGTAGGAAATAAGGTACCACTTATAAAAAAAGTGGGGAGGCAAGTTTAACTAATTTACAACGTTGGAATGAGGAAGTGAGGAAGTTCCATCAGAGTGGATGATGAAGCAGCTGCTCCCCCTGTTGCCAGAATTGGACATCCCCTCAGGAGAAAGTTAAATTGCCTCTGCGTCTGTCTATCTGTCTGTGTCCGATGTGTTTATGGGCATTTAATGTTTGCCCTGTATGTGTATAATGTGATCTGCCCTGAGTCCCCTTCGGGGTGAGAAGGGCGGAATATAAATACTGTAAATAAATAAATAAAATAAATATCGAGGTCCCTGCACCTGCATATTCCCATGCAAATCTGTGTATACAGTTTTTACAATTGCTAGTTTGACTTTAGCAGATTTGATTCATATGGTCTCTTTAGAAATTCCTAGATGCTCCAGTTCAGCTCTGTGGTTAACTTCCAGCAGAAGGTGACTGTAAAGTCACACTGGAAGAGTATGGACCTCATCACATTAATGGTGGTGGGATTTGCCATGCATAGTGGTGAATCTGGAGAGGCCAGGTATGGGGCATGGGGGATCCATTGCGCCACATCACCCAGCTTCCCCCTCACGGAAGAAGCATCCTCTGCCCAACTTCCTCCCATTGTTGCCCATGTAACACAGAATTACTCCCATGTAGAGCTACATCATGGGATGGGAGCCAGCGGGCTCAGTGTTGCAAGTGAAGAGGGAGTATCATATGACAGGCAATTTTGCCCATCTAATGACGCCCCTAGAGATTCCTAGTGAAGTATTTTCTCGGGTTAAAAAAACCCATGTTTTTTTATTTGCACTTTTGACTTTTTGGGGGGTCTGTAATCCCATTAGATATGGAGGAGTTGCTGTGCTTTTTTAAAGTACTTAAGACCACCATAAGTTGGAAGCTACTTTTTCTGCATACATTTTCCCTATTCCTTCTCATGCTGTTGCTCTTTAAATGTGGGAGGTGACAACAGAAGGGGGAAGGTCTATCATATTTTCCTCCTGGTGTTAGGATTGACTCCCACTATTTTTGCATGTCTGAACAGAGGAGCAGTCTATCCTGTCTTCAGATGCAGATGTGCAAGATGTAGACCACCAGCCTCATCAGCCTTTACAAAGAGTGCATCAGCTCATTTAATCCAGAGATTTTTCATTGCTATGATTTTATCAAAATACTAGGCAGAAGATGTTGAGCTGTCCTTGACCTTAGGTCACTGTGTTCTGATATGACTTCTGCTAAGATCTTATTCCACATGTTCTTGAATAGGTCTTTCTTTTTCATCCCTTGTCACTCTTTTCTCTCTTTAATTCCTCACTCCCTCTTGTTCTCTCCCATATTGTACAGTGATGGCACTGTTTCACGTAGTTTACGGACATCACGGCATTAACAATGCATGTATGTCACTAGAATGGCATTTGCTTATTGTGGAAATGCATGAGAAAAGAAACTGTAAATATATGGCAAAGCTAAATTTGCAGACATTTCACCATATTCTTAGCATTGCCAAGACATAGAATCATAGAATAGTAGAGTTGGAAGAGACCACATGGGCCATCTAGTCCAACCCCCTGCTAAGAAGCAGGAAATCGCATTCAAAGCACCCCCGACAGATGGCCATCCAGCCTCTGCTTAAAAGCCTCCAAGGAAGGAGCCTCCACCACGGCCCCGGGGAGAGAGTTCCACTGTCGAACAGCTCTCACAGTGAGGAAGTTCTTCCTGATGTTCAGGTGGAATCTCCTTTCCTGTAGTTTGAAGCCATTGTTCCGTGTCCTAGTCTGCAGGGCAGCAGAAAACAAGCTTGCTCCCTCTTCCCTATGACTTCCCTTCACGTATTTGTACATGGCTATCATGTCTCCTCTCAGCATTCTCTTCTGCAGGCTAAACATGCCCAGCTCTTTAAGCCTCTCCTCATAGGGCTTGTTCTCCAGACCCTTAATTATTTTAGTCGCCCTCCTCTGGACGCTTTCCAGCTTGTCAACATCTCCCTTCAACTGCGGTGCCCAAAATTGGACACAGTATTCCAGGTGTGGTCTGACCAAGGCAGAATAGAGGGGGAGCATAACTTCCCTGGATCTAGACGCTATTCCCCTATTGATGCAGGCCAGAATCCCATTGGCTTTTTTAGCAGCCGCATCACATTGTTGGCTCATGTTTAACTTGTTGTCCACGAGGACTCCAAGGTCTTTTTCGCACACACTGCTGTCAAGCCAGGCGTCCCCCATTCTGTATCTTTGATTTCCATTTTTTCTGCCGAAGTGAAGTATCTTGCATTTGTCCCTGTTGAACTTCATTTTGTTAGTTTTGGCCCATCTCTCTAGTCTGTCAAGATCGTTTTGAATTCTGCTCCTGTCTTCTGGAGTGTTAGCTATCCCTCCCAGTTTTGTGTCGTCTGCAAACTTGATGATCGTGCCTTCTAACCCTTCGTCTAAGTCGTTAATAAAGATGTTGAACAGAACCGGGCCCAGGACGGAGCCCTGCGGCACTCCACTTGTCACTTCTTTCCATGATGAAGACGACGCATTGGTGAGCACCCTTTGGGTTCGTTCGCTTAGCCAATTACAGATCCACCTAACCGTAGTTTTGTCTAGCCCACATTTTACTAGTTTGTTTGCCAGAAGGTCGTGGGGGACTTTGTCGAAGGCCTTACTGAAATCCAGGTACGCTACATCCACAGCATTCCCTGTATCGACCCAACTCGTAACTCTATCGAAAAAAGAGATCAGATTAGTCTGGCATGACTTGTTTTTGGTAAATCCGTGTTGACTATTAGCAATGACCGCATTTGTTTCTAAGTGTTCGCAGACCACTTCCTTAATGATCTTTTCCAGAATTTTGCCTGGTATTGATGTGAGGCTGACCGGACGGTAATTGTTTGGGTCGTTCTTTTTTCCCTTCTTGAAGATAGGGACCACATTTGCCCTCCTCCAATCTGCTGGGACTTCTCCCGTTCTCCAAGAACTCTCGAAGATAATTGCCAGTGGTTCTGAAATAACTTCCGCTAGTTCCTTCAGTACTCTTTGGTGTAGCTTATCTGGCCCTGGGGACTTGAATTCGTTTAGAGAGCCCAAGTGTTCCTGGACAACTTGTTTCCCTATTTGGGGTTGGATTTCCCCCAATCCTTCGTCCATTCCGTGTTGCTGAGGTTGAAGATGGCTTTCTTTTTCTGAGAAGACCGAGGCAAAGAAGGCATTAAGTAGTTCTGCCTTTTCCCTGTCCCCTGTCGCCATCACCCCATCTTCTCCTTGCAATGGCCCTATCGCCTCCTTTTTCTTCCTTTTTCTACCAACGTAAGCAAAAAAGCCTTTTTTGTTGTTTTTTATGTCCCTGGCAAGCCTGAGCTCATTTTGCGCTTTAGCCTTGCGAACCTTTTCCCTACAGGTGTTGGCTATACGTTTGAATTCTTCTTTGGTGATTTCTCCCCTTTTCCACTTCTTGTGCATGTCACTTTTGAGCTTTAGCTCAGTTAGAAGTTCTTTGGACATCCATTCTGGCTTCTTTGCACTTGTCTTATTTTTCTTCTTTGTTGGCACTGTTTGCATTTGCGCCTTGAGTTTTTCACTTTTGAAAAACTCCCATCCATCCTTAACTCCCTTGTTTTTTAATATCGGCGTCCATGGAATGCCGCTCAGTAATTCCTTCATTTTTTGGAAGTCAGCTCTCTTAAAGTCCAGAATGCGTGTTTGACTTGTCTTAGTTTCAGCATTCCTTTGTATTGCAAACTGCAGGAGCTCATGGTCACTTGCCCCTAAGGATCCAACCACTTCAACTGTATTGATCAGGTCTTCCACATTTGTTAAGATTAGATCAAGAGTTGCTGATCCCCTTGTTGCCTCTTCTACCTTCTGGACCATAAAATTATCTGCAAGGCAAGTGAGGAATTTGTTGGACTTTGTACTCTTGGCTGAGTTTGTTTTCCAGCAGATATCGGGATAATTGAAATCGCCCATGACTACTATATCTCTTCTTTGTGCCTGTTTGGTCAGCTGTTGACAGAAGGCTTCATCAAGTCCTTCATCCTGACTCGGAGGTCTGTAGTAGACACCCACGACAAGATCTTTTTGAGTCCCGGTTCCCTTGATTCTTATCCAGATGCTTTCAAGCTGGTTTCCTGGATTACAGTCTTGCATTTCTTCTGCAACGTAACTGTTTTTGACATATAAAGCTACTCCCCCTCCTCTCCCCTTTGTTCTATTTCTGTGAAAGAGGTTATAGCCCTCAATGGTTAAATCAGGATGGGGCCACATGCAAATCAGGATGGGGCCACTGTGCACATCAAAAGGCAGGGCTCTGGAAATATATTTAGGATGATTCTAAAACTGGGTGCCAGCAGTGGCAGGAGCAGATTGAGCCACCCGTTCAAGAGATCATAAGACAAGAGCAGCCTGTCTTTTACCTTGTAACAAAATTCTTATAAATATTTGTCTCTGTCTCTCTCTTTGGATGACAGTACATAAAGCTTTGCACAGAAGGTTCAAACAAGTATACAAGCATTCCTGTTGGAACCTCCCCCCTCCCCCAAAAAAATATCACAGGTTGCTACAACTACCCCACTGTGTGCAGCATTACCATTTGCATGGACATATTTAAATGCTTGTTTGTATTTTAAATGGCCATGAGATATTTAGGATATTAGTTACACCAGTGGAAATGCAAAGTACTTGCTTTTGTTGCAATTCGTTTCCAAGAGCAAATCCATCACTTGTGAGATTTTTACACAGATCCCCATTAATCAGAAGATCTTCATCCTGACTTGAATAGCATTTAGGATCATTCCTATTATGGAAAATGAGTTTGCTAACTGATTGGAAAAGAAATGGACTGATTTGCTTCTATGTCTGAAATAGCAACTTTTTTTACAGATATCATGGAAAGTTTTTACAGCATCAAACTGTTGTAAAAGCAGGCCCAAGAAACTTGTAGTCATGTGGATGCACTTAGACTACAAATCCCATCATCCTACTCCACTGCTCCTGCTGGATGGGATCTGATGGGAATTTCTGATGGGTCATAGCTTTTTCATGCATGTATTAGCATTTAAGGTAGCTGCAGTGTTCATTGAAAAATAGGACCATAAAGGAATTTCTTTGGATTTGCCAATCTCAATGGCATTTTCATACTTTTTGAGACTCATTGAGAGAGAATGCATACCTTTTCCCCTACATCTGCATTTTAGTGAGTCTTGCAATGTTTTTCGAAGATCAAATATATACACACAATAGTGCATTTATTTTAAAGTGTAAATGGCTAAAGTGCACTTGAAGAAATACACAGGAACATGCTTTAGCTGTTGGGGAAAGGTTATGTCAGTCATGTAAATTGTGCAAATAATTGTGTATATTTATATTAAAAATGAATGTTCAATAATTGAATGAAAGTAAAATGTCACAACCCAGTACAAAATGAGGATGAAGGGAATGTGTAGGTGGGATTTGGAGGAACTCAATAAGATTGCAATTGAGATTGTTAGGGACTTCTTTCAGAGACCCCTATTTTGGAGTTCTGGCACAGGAGGCAATCAGACAGCAATCCAGTCTCGTGAGGAGTACAAAAGCAAGGTTTTATTTCATCATAGCTATGATTAAAGGCAAACAACCATGCATACACACAGGTCTGTACTATGCAAAATGGCTGCTGCGCAGTTGTGGCGCAGTTACAAAACTTATATACCTTAGAGTTTGCAGAACTTATCAGAACTTAACCAATTATCAGCAGTCTTTTCACCTCCACACCTGGCTTGGCAAAGGTGCTAAACTATGACCTAAGTCTATGACCTAAGTTGTTTACGCCAAACTAGCTCTCTTCTTGGAATGTCCCCGCCCGTGGGCTTATCTCCTCACTCCTTCTTGAGAAAGGCACTCCCTTCTTTGGTTCACTTAAAGGCTTACACTTTCTTTGCAAACTTTGGTTCATGCAAAAGCTTATTTTTTCTGACCTATGGTCCCTTCAAGATAATTTTTATATCTCAGTTTGGGAGGTAAAAGACTACTGTTTGATATATATGGAAGTCATCTAAGAATAAAATTGAGTGCAAGTCATACTGCACAATTCAGAATCCAATGTGAGGATTTGGATCTGAGCCTGATTCAGTCTGGATTAATCTGGAACCAATCCAATGCAGTCTGATTCAGATCCTCAATTCAAACGAGATTTGAAAATTTGATTTACTTTTGAAGTGAGTTGAGCAATCAAAATAACAAATCTCTATTATTTTGCACATGGAAACATGACAGAACTGGAGGTCAACCAGTTGCATTGTGAAGTAATTTACAATGGTTTTGTGCTACACATATGCAATATTTGCAGGGTTTCTGAACACTATTTAAAAGGTGTTGACAGGTCAAGGTGTATCTGCACTGCCAAATTAAAGCAGTTTTGATACTAAGTTCTACAGCTCCACCGTATGCAATCCTAGGATTTGTAGTTTTGCAAGGTCTTCAGCCTTTTCTGCCAAAGGGTGCTGGTGTGGAGTTATGACAATTAAAGTGTGCAACTGCAATAATAATTAAGTGTAGATAGTCAGTCTTGGCAATTCATGTTGCATTTGTCTGGGCACAGTCCTGCTAGTTTTGGGGGCACGTTTCTAGGATCTGCAACCTCTAGCACAGTGGTTTTCAACCTGGGATCCTCAGATGTTTTTGGCCTACAACTCCCAAAAATCCCAGCCAGTTTGCCAACGGTTAGGATTTTTGGGAGTTGAAGGCCAAAAACATCTGAGGACGCACAGGTTGAGAACCACTGCTCTAGCAAGTATAGGAGGAAAGCAATGGGGCATCTGTATGCAGACTGCAGGACTTAACAGAGATGGGTAGTGGGCTGGCAGAGAAAGGCATAGTGAAACAAAGCACTAGGTTTTACAACCTTCTAGAGTCATAATAGTAAGCACAGAGAAAGCTCAGCTAATGCCAAATGGTTAAACTAAGGATATACAAGTAAGAGTAATAATGGTTAAAATGGTAAGGGATAAGTATTAGTAATGAGGATATGTAACAAAAATTAAATTTAGTTGAGTGTTTCCTCAATCAAATAAGAAATAAAATAATTGTGTTTACCTTGCTTCACAATATGAATTAAATGTGCAATATAACAATAACAACAACAACAACAACAACAACAACAACAACAACAACAACAACAATTTGGGAAGTGTCCAACGTGTGATCCAGTACAACAGCCAGCAGAGTGTCTGCTGTGGATTCAACTCGTTGTGTTTCAAATAATAATAAATGTTCTTAAATAAAAATGCTTGTTGGAAGACTAAAACTGCATATATAAGAAGACAGGCAGTAGAACTAAGGATATTATTTTTTTAATGAATTACACTGAGAAAGAAAATCAGATAATTAACAACAGCTAGGGGCAATTGGGGTGGGGAATAAAGGATATTATTGATTACTATTCAAATTAAGGAATTAACAAGAAGGGCAACTGAAGATTTAGCTAGACTATTTAACAAGATAAGGATTGGAAAATTAAAAGAAAAAGGCCCAGTAAAACTAAACCCATACTGACCAAATCTCCCCCACAGCTCTTTCAAAAACCTGCTACTAAATCCAGCAAATGGATATATATCTTCTGCATCTCTTTGGGTATATAATTTCATTGATTTCCCTGTAGACACTATTATTGAAGAGATTTTTTCCCCTCCAGATTGCATGTTAGAGTGACCACTGATCAAAAATCAGCTCCTTCCAATTCTCCTTCTTATCCTATCACCTTGGCATTTTCTTTATTAATGCAGTTTGACACCACTTTCACTGTTATGGCACAATACTTTGGATTCATGGGAGTTGTAGTTTGAGAAGGCACTAGCACACTTTGGCAGAGAAGGCTAAAGTCCTTATAAAGCTACAATACTCAGGATTCTATAGTATTGACCTATGGCAGTTAAAGTGGTGTCAAAATGCAATAATTCTATGGTGTAGATGCACCCATAGTCATACTTTTTCCTAGTTATCTTTGACATCCAAATTGTTGGCTCTGAACAATTCTGAAACTCTCTGGATCATTTCCATTCAGGAAATGAACTAGGTCAAACTGATTTGATCAGTCCAAATCAGCCCAATTAACTTTGGGATTCACCTGAATTGGTTGTGCAGCTCTAATTGAAACAGAAAGTCTCCTTTTCGCACTGAAAAGTTATAGCTTGATTATTATATTAGGTTTTTTGGTGACACATCAACTTAATGCCCCTAAAATTATTCACAGACTCCAAAATATTGCCAGACAGACCCCCTTTAACTTTCCTTTACTTAATCAGGATCCCGATTTTACCTTTCATCAGCCAGTTCTGCTTTCAATGGGCTCATTAAAAATTTCAGGACTGAAATGAGAAGTGCTTCCAGCAAAGCACAATGAAGCACAGACAGCATTTGCTGTGCCTTGCTGCTGTTTCGCAAGGTAATGATGGCTTTGAAGGCAGTGCATCTACTTAACCCATAAGAGCCGTTTCTTCCTTGCTCTTCCCTGTGCTGCAGCCTCATTGTACACCTGCTCCAGGCTCCTCAGGGGTTTCGTTGCAGGCTGCCTGGGCGAAGGTCCCGCTGTTAAAATATTGGCAGCACGTAGGTGTGTGGGCTGCTAATAATCTCTTGGTATTTTAACATCTGATAGCTGTCTCCTAAAATATTAATCAAATAATAACATATGATCCTAAAAATAGCATTCCTGACTCTATTCTGCACTCTTCCTAAGGTTCCCCGGCTGGTTATGGCTGTTGTGAGTTAACCTTTTCTGGCATTTCACCGATTGTAATAACTGCCTTGCCTGTGAATGCAAAACTAGATGCCCTTTCCTGCTGTATAAACACGCATACACTCACACACCCCACACACCGTCTCTCCCCTGGATTCTTCCTTTCAGGGAATGGATCTCCTTGGCAGTATGCAAAAGCATTCGGTAGCCTAAGGAGGTAGTCAGAAAAATTTATTCTAAATAGCTCTGAATAATCCAAGTTGTGTGTGTTTGTGTGTGTCTGCTTCTATCCAACAACCTTGTTCTGTCCCTTCCCTCACATCTTCATCCCAATCTATCTATCTAGCACATTACAGCCTACCAAAACAACCCATAAGATACTGGATCTCTCAAACTAATCATTGAGCTCTTCAGCTGTCATGGATCTCATAGGTTTAACCGCCTCTAGCCAACTTTATTCATTCACCTTTCTCTGTGCAGCAATGCTAATGGATGGATTTCTTCTATAAATATTTGATTGACCTGCCAGTGCCATACTGTTCTCATTTTTCATTTGCTTATATCAGCCTGGTGCTACTTTGGAATATGTTACACTTCTCTTGAAATAGGGTCAAATCACACACTAGCTGCCAATAGAGGATATAAAGGACGCTTGTCTTTTTAACAGTTGTGAAATGATCAGGATGTGGCCTGGCTGCTAATATCATAGTAGCACTCTGAAATCCATGCACATAGGTTGCAGTGAAGTCTTACGCTGAAGTTTGTAAGTGCCTGCCCTCAATCGAATTGCTTCCTCTAAAGAGAGAATTACATTCAGTCAATGGAACGCACATAGGTATTAACTCACCAACTTCCTATTGATTTAATAGGTCTACTCTAGTTGGTACTAGTGACTGCATTTTGTCCCATGTATTTGCAGTTTTCCCTGGCAGATCTTGTTCTTTTTTATTATTATTATTTTAAGTTTTTATTGAGTGATTTAATGACATACAAAATGTAAAACAAAAACTAGAAATAATCAAGTACACATAATACAGGTATGCCATTCCCCCAAACAAGTACATTGCCACATTCTATTGTATGTACCACTTCCCCATAACAGACTGTAATACAGAAAGATGTATGTCTTGATTTCTATAATATATCCGTCCTCCAATTCTATTGCATAATTGTTATATTTACCTCTATCTGTCTTCCCCTTGTTTCCCCTCACCTAGTGCTGACCCTTCACCCCAAACCAGCGGATTACAATTCTTATTTCCAAAATTCCATTGTTTCTATTACAGGTTTGTTCCCCCTTACCTTCTAAATATACAAATTCTATAAATTTACCCCATATCTTCCCAAAATCATCCTTTCTTAATAACCCTCTTTTAATCTTGATATTACATGTCAATTTATCATTTATTGCAATATCCCAGATCTCCCTATACCATTCTTCCAATTGGTACCCCCCTCCCCTTTCCATTTTTTGGCTATTAACAACCTTGCAGCTGTTACCAGATTGGCAATTAATTCATGTATCTCTTGATATTTCATTATCAATAAAGGAGAGCAGTGCTACTTAAGGTGTTCCTGTTATTTCTTTTTTGGTGATTCCCCTTATTTTTTGAAATACATTTTTCCAAAATTTTTGAACATATTTACAAGACCACCACATGTGTATATACCAGTTTCTTGGCAGCCCCTCCAGCACTGCTTAGAATATTTCTTATCAATTTGATTTAGCCTAATTGGTGTGAGGTACCATCTCCACACCACTTTGTAATAATTCTCTTTTATTCTTATAGACATGTTTTTAATATACACATATTCCACATTCCTTTTCAGTTTTGAGGGTGTATTTCCTTATTACAATCTAACTCCCACATTTCTTTAAGATGATCCTGATCCTGTACTTCTTCCAACAACAATTTGTAAATATCACCTCTTATACCTTTTGTTCTTTCTTTCTCTTTCTTGCATCCCCTTTGACTAATCATGTTATCAAATTTTGTAAGTTCTCTATCTCCCTTATATTTCTTTCTTATTTCCCTTAACCATCTTTCCAGTTGAAGAACTTTATAACACCTATTACTTCCTCCTAATAGTTGATCCCTTATCTCCCCAGTATTTTTCATCTTTGATACCCAATCTTTTAGTTTCATTATTCCTTTTTCTTTAAATTCGCTTTCTAACTCCTTTTTGAGATTTATAGGGAATTTTTTGCAATTAACCCTGGAGTTAATGGGGAGATCAGTGGTATTAATTTTTCTTCATACTTAGTCCAAATTTCCAATAAATTTTCTTTAAAAAGGGGTTCTCTATTTTGTTATACCATTTCTTCTCCAAATTTCTGATTTTCCCTATGAAGAAAATATATTCTAATTTCATATCTATGTCTTCACTCTCTTCTTCTAACCATTCTAAATCCTTTTGACCTACAATCCCTTCAATAATATACCTTAATTGGTTTGCTATATAGTATAATTTTAAGTTTGGTAGTCCCAAACCTCCTTTTTTATATTTTATACCATTTACTTTGTTTATTCTAGCTCTTTTATTCCCATTACAGAAGTTGTTTATCATATTCTGCCAAATGGTAATTTCTCCTGCTGAGATTTTAATATTTATTTATTTATTTATTTATTTATTTATTGTTACAGTATTTCTACCCCGCCCTTTTCACCCAGGAGGGGACTCAGGGCTGCTTACAAATATGAAGCACACACATAAAAATTACAATAACATTTCAATTCAATTTAAAATTAAGTTACATTAAAACATTCATAAAATACACATATAAATATACATTTAGGTGCATGTATATATATTTATTCTAAATATACATTTGGAATACAAATAGGTAGCATCTAAACAAAAAATTAATTTGAGTTTGGCAAATTTAGCTAGGGCATCCTTAACATTTTCCCTTAAACTGATTACATTATCTCCTTCTAGATTGCTAATTTCCTTAGATATATTGATTCCTAAATATTTTATTGACTTCTTTATTTTTATTCTAAACAATCTCCCTTCTCTTAATGTTTCTTCCTCTTCTTTAGTATAATAAAATAATAAGATTTCTGATTTATTCCAAGGTAGATTTTGTTCTAATAGAAAACATATACATATACATATAAATATTTCCTCCCTTTCACTCATGGCGAAGTGTATACTCAGTGCATGAGGGTCATCACCTTTTTGTTCAGAGTTGGAACATAGGGAATCTGACCTAGCAATAATGAATGAAAGCATTGGTCCATCCTGCCCAGTATTATCAATTTGGAATAGCAGCGACTTCCTGGAATTTTTGGCAGAAGTCTTTGTATAGTTATACTCTGCTGTACCTCAGTAGCTTACAGAGTGCCATCTGACAAGGGAATGCCATCGTTTGGCACTATCTCTTATTTCATGTTGGACTGCCTCATCATAGGGTTTTCATGGTAAAGCACATTCAAGAGGGGTTAACTGTACCTCTTTTTACATAGTAGTAACAAGCCCCTGGTGGCTCAGCGGATTAAACCGCTGAGCTGTTGAACTTGCTGACTGCTACTTGGATGGTCTCTTCCAACTGTACTATTCTATGGTTCTATGATTCTATGAAAAGTCGGCAGTTTGAATCCGGGGAGCAGGATGAGCTCCTGCTGTTAGCCCCAGCTTCTACCAACCTACCAGTTTGAAAACATGCCAATATGAGTAGATCCATAGTTACCGCTCTGGTGGGAAGGTAATGGCACTCCATGCAGTCATGCCAGCCACATGACCTGCTGTGGTGCTGTCCAGTTGCGATTTGGCACATTTAATCTGGCTCCTCAGCAAAATCCTGTATGGCATGGAAGATCCTACCAGGAATACAGTAGAGTCTCACTTATCCAACACTCACTTATCAAACGTTCTGGATTATCCAACGTATTTTTGTAGTCAATGTTTTCAATACATCATGATATTTTGGTGCTAAATTCATAAATACAGTAATTACTACGTAGCATTACTGCGTATTGAACTACTTTTTCTGTCAAATTAGTTGTAAAACATGTTTTGGTGCTTAATTTGTAAAATCATAACCTAATTTGATGTTTAATAGGCTTTTCCTTAATCCCTCCTTATTATCCAACATATTTGCTTATCCAACATTCTGCCAGCCCGTTTATGTTGGATAAGTGAGACTCTACTGTACTACTACAATCAGCATAGTCTCTTGCCTCACTAGAATATAGAATCCCATCACTGTGGAAAGATAGTGCCATGGTGGGTCAAATTCAGTAATATATACATTTTCTCAAATTTGAAACAGCCATATCATGCTGGCCTGTCATATAGCTGTTAATGCTGATGAACCTCTTTTCCATGGCAGAAAGCAAAAGGTGACAACCCTAACTTACCATGTCCCTGGTCAAATCTAATGCAATTCAAGGCCACAGTATTGGACTGGGCTAGATACATGTTGCCATAGAATCATAGAGCTGGAAGAGACCACAAAGGCCATTCAGTCCTACCGCCTTCTGCCATCCAGGAACACCCCCAACAGATGATCATCCAGCCTCTGCATCAAAACCTCCAGAGAATTAGACACCACCATTCTTTGAGGCAGCATATTGACGATTTTGATTTCTTCTACTTTCAGATTTTAAAGCATTTTCAAGTTTTCTCTGTTCTCCATAACAAGCCATTTTTTTAAAAAAATTTGCAACACACCATCAAAAACAAACACAAACAATATTGTCACCTCTCCTTACAGGTCCGGTCTCGCAAGATCTGTTGGCCTTTTATTATTTTCCAAGACAGTTTGGAACTGGGGTATACTGCCAGAGCCGGCCCTAGGTAATTTTCAACTGTAAGCAAACAGAATTTTGGCGCCACCCCCCCCCCCCCCCCCAAACCAATCACTGAAAAATAAAAGTATTGGATAAGCGAAAATGTTGGATAATAAAGAGGGATTAAGGAAAAGCCTATTAAACATCAAATTACATTAAGATTTTACAAATTAAGCACTAAAACATCATGTTTTACAACAAATCAACAGAAAAAGCAGTCTTGACTGCGCTCCCGTATGTTTTGCGCCACAGCCGACTGCCTAATTCACCTCATTGTTGGACCGGCTCTGATACCAGCTGTTAGGAATTGTGGGAGTTGCAGTCCAAAACACCTGAAGGGCCACAGTTGGATACTGCTTATATCAGAACTGGCATGTATTAAGGGAAAACAGTGGAATTAATTGGGAATAGCAAGAGCTTGAAATGGGGAGGAGGTGGTTCCCATGGAATACTTACCAGTTTGGGGCAGCTGGGGATGGGTTCTTAATGGTTGACCTCCTACCATTTCTCAAATATTGGCAGCAGGTGAATCTTGATTGAGCCAGGACTATGCTGATTGAATAATACATGAGAAGATGGATCAGCATTCAGTACTAGTCTTCTCTCTTAACCTGCCATGTGGCATTGTTTTGTTAATAAAACTTGTTACTTGCTTTATTCTGATTTCAGATGTCTAGCTCTTACTCTTGATGCCATAACCATGGGTGGGAACCTCTGACACAAATGCAATCTAAGACCCGCAAGCTCAAATTTTAATTCATTCTTGAGGTGTCGTCTGCAATTGCTAATTCTTGCTCCTTCCAAGGCAAGCCTCTGCCACTATTGTTGGCATATACGCAGAGGATTTTTTTTCTTTGTCTTCTAGCTTCTTTCAGTACTGTGATCTTCTTTATTCTACCGGATGGAGTTTGTGAGCATGTCTTTGACTGATGCTCGATTCTTGCAGCCAGAATATGTCCGTTGATTGGAGTGTCAATAGATTTCTTGGCAGAAAGGGCAGTATTCTTTGAAAATGTAAAACTGCATTTCAATCTCATTTAGGTGGAGAGAGAAAAGGGAAAGAAAAATACTTAAATCACATGTCCTCGCATCTCTCTTTGAACAGAAGCTTTAAGTAAACAAGCTCTTTACTTTCTTTTAATAAGGTCATTTGTGACATCACTTTCTCAATGGAAAAGTAACATTTTGGTGTTGTGTATTTTAAAGAGTCCTGTGGCCTTTGCAGTTAAAGGTTTTCAGTTAATCCCTTCCATGGCAGGGAGATGTGGAGGAGAAGCATCCTGTCTTCTTATTGCCAGCAATCACACCAGGGGCTCCTAACAATCATTTGCAGAAGCTGTCCTCCCTCTCCAGGTTGGAGGTGTCCCCTTGCCTTGGAGCAGCAGATTTCTGTACGCAAGATCATCGCTCCAATCTCTTTGGAAGACTGAACCTTTGACTTTTCTAAATAACAATGCAATTAGCTTCCAAAGCTGGCAGCCAAAGTACATGGTGAGAAATGGGCACCATTAACAAGAAATTAACCACCTTTAGGGAACAGCAAATTTATTAGCCAGCGAAGAAGACAAAAATGATCTGCAATGCCTGGTGTGAGGCGAGGAAGCCCCGTTCTAATTGAGCAATGCTCAGACTGGAGGGAGCCTTCTGGGTGCCAGCGAGGGGACATGGCCTGCCTTTCACTGAGACCCAGTTCTGCCATAACATTTTATACTCATGGTATGCAATTTGGAAAGATGCCTGTGAACACATTTTGTGAAAATGGAAGCTGATTGAGGAAATGGCTTTAGTTTCCCCCACTATCTTTGCTCTTTTTTGTCCTTTTTGTATCAAGCAGCTTATGCTCAAGCTCTATGCTTCTCTCTTTCTCTCCCTCTCATGTGAAAGGTGGAAGCTTACCTTACCGTGAAAGAGTGTTAAGCAGCGGTTTCCTGAAAGGCAGAATATAAAATGCCCATAGATTAGCTGGGATTGCAAAATGGATCCCATGTTGTTTTGATTTTCAGTATGAGCCTCAAAGGAGATATCCAAAGTGCTGGTCCTATTTTAGTGGTAGAATTAAGCACCTTGGATAGTTTCATCAAAGTTCCAGCTAGATTCATCACTCAAATGACATGAGTACCACCAGTCACTTTATGGCATTATTTATCCCATCAAGTAGTCAAGTCTCATGATGATGATTTAACATATGACATATCCTATAATTATATGCCTTGTTCAGTTAGTTTTTACCTCTTCTTTCAGTCCAGAAACATTTGCTTCTGATTAGGTTTTTGTCTGTCTATCATATTTGAAAAGTTAATAGTTTTAACCAAGCAGATGCAGCAACCACACAATTTATTTCTGCTCCAATTCAGCACTTTAGAAAATGGTTGATTTTGACTTGGATGGATTCAGAGTTGTGCTACTTCAACTTGGGTCCTGAATCTGAATCGAACATCAGAACTCTGAAAGTTGATGCCTTCTATTGAAATTTTAAAATGAATATAATTTTTCCCCCTTTTACTCTAGCTTGAATGAAATTTGCTGGTGGGATTTCTCTTTCCAAATGGCAGACAGATAAGTGCAGAAGGCATTGTGTGATGTACATTTCAAAGCTCAATTGTTTTTTTAAGGAAGAAATAGAATCATTTAAAAATATTTGTGGCTTTGGAATAGATAACTGCAGACTTGGTTGTCACTTCTGAAGGAAGCCGAGTTCTCATGTTTCAGTGACTTTTGTGCAAGAACAGATTTTATATTTGGATGGTATCCCGAGATGGAGGCACATAGGATTTTTGTGGATAACTGCTACACAAATCAAAGCAATGGCTATTTATTAATTAATTTATTTATTAACAGTATTTATATTCCGCTCTTCTCACCCCGAAGGGGACTCAGGGCGGATCACATTACACATATAAGGCAAACATTCAATGCCTTGACATAGAACAAAGACAAAGACAAACACAGGCTCCGAGCTGGCCTCGAACTCATGACCTCTTGGTCAGAGTGATTGGTCTCAGCTGGCTGCAGCTGGCTGCTCACCAGCTTGCGCCACAGCCCGGGCCTAAGTAACTAGAGATAGGTGCTATGGTTCAAATGCAATGAGAGTTCCAAATGTTTTGAAGGTGGGGAGTAATTCCTCCCACCCTTCCCGTTTTGTTTTAGCAATTTGTGTAACTATTATAAATATCATAGAGGTGAACTCAGGCTAAAAATGGAAGCTTTTATACTTAGAGGCTGAGATGTTGTGATGCCTGAAAACCATATCCAGGTTTTAAAATACTGAAGTGTGGTAGTACTGGGGAAATGCCCATGTTGTAGTCCCATTCTTGTTTACTCCATTTCATTTTAAAGAAGATTCTAGCAGCTGAGAACAGAGGACAATCTTCTAACTCAAAAGCTCTTTCAGCGTTTGCATTTTTTATTTTTTTTCACTCTAGATCACATGGAGAGACTCTATGTATAGAAAAAAAATTCTTTAGATTATCTTCCACTTGGTCTGGAGAGCAACTAGAGATAGGTGCAGGGATAGGATGCTCCTCATCTTCACAGCTTACTCTAACAGGATGTCAGGTGCCCAGAAAGGGCTCATTACTTAACAAGCTCTATTTCATAGAATCATAGAGTTGGAAGAGACATCGTGGGCCATCCAGTCTAACTCCCTGCCAAGAAGCAGGAAAATCACACTCAAAGCATCCCTGACAGATGGCTATCCAGCCTCTGTTTAAACGCCTTCAAAGAAGGAGCCTCCGCCATATTCCGGGGCAGAGACTTCCACTGCCAAACAGCTCTCAGTTAGGAAGTTCTTCCTAATTTTCAGGTGGAAATTTCCTTTCCTGTAGTCTGAAGCAGTTGTTCTGTGTTCTAGTCTCCAGGGCAGCAGAAAAGAAGCTTGTTCCTCTCATGTCTCCCTATGACTTCCCCTCACATATTTATACATGTCTATAATGTCTCCTCTTAGCCTTCTCTTCCACAGGCTAAACATGCCCAGCTTTTTAAGCCATTCCTCATAGGCCTTGTTCTCCAGACCCTTGATCATTTTAGTCACCCTCTTCTGGACACATTCCAGCTTGTCAACATCTCCCTTAAATTGTGGTGCACAGAATTTGGACCCAGGCATTCAGGAGCTCTTATTTAAAGTTACAGATTTAATGTGAAAAGTTCAGATGAGAAATTTAAGATTTCATAAGTGGTACTTTCATGACTCTCCTTCTAAAAGGATATATGTAGGTACAGTGGTATTGGTATGCTGTTCTGTCCAGAACCCCTATACGGAGACTGAGCGGGGAGGGCAGCAATTACATTTTCACTTTTCTTTGCACATACACACAAACATGCTTATACCTGCTGCTATGTCATCATATGCCTATGGTGGTAAGCAAGTGCTAGAGTTCCTATTTTCCATATGATGAGCAGAAAGGTTAATGGAAGTCAATAACCAGCTCCTTTCACAGCAGTTTCCCACTTTACTCTGAAACTACCTCTTCCTTAAACTGCAGAATACAGTAAGAAAGAAGGTGGCTAAATGCTCTTTAAAAATGCCAGGAGTTGGCATTTTCTTTATCTAATGTCAACATACTTTTCGCCCTTAGTGATATGTCAAAGACCATATAGATTAGGTGGTGGGACAAGGAATCCAAGTCATATTTTGTACTTTAAATCACAAGCCTGGAGCCGAGATATTCAGTGGAAGCTACCTCCTAATATTAATTCTGACTTATTATTAAGTTCATCACTGTTTCTTTCCAATAGGGATTTTTCTGCAGATTTTAACCATTTTGCAATAAGTCCCCTGATATCATTGTCCAAAGATGTCATTGCATTATGAGCCTCACATTCTAGAATCACTAGGGGAGCCTATGCAAAAACTTAAGATTCAAAACACTGACTTATGACTTTTGGATGAGTTATATAAAACTCGTAAATGGCTCCAGACCTCCATTGCCGGCACTGCTTCTCCACCAAGAAGGCTGGGTTTGGTTCCCCTAAAGGGCCCTGAGGAGGATGGTCAGGCCAGAGTGGAGGGAAAAGCCCCACTCTTTCCCCAAAGGGGGCCGTGATGGAGGGAGGGAAGGAGGGTGGGGGATGCCTGGCTGGACAAGGAAGAAGCCCCTCCGGCACATGGCTGGCCCAGAGGGAGAGGCAGAAACCACACTCACATTGAGGCTTTAACATGGGAAGCCAGCAGAATTCTGGGAAATGTCGTTTAGGTTGGGACCTTTGGAATTCTCTGGCACTGCTGACATAGAGGTAATGCAGCACCTGAGTTTTAAAAGTAACTTTTCCAACTTGGAGAGAGAAAACCTAAGCCCTGCTGAGCTGGAAACAGTGCATCACTTGCTTTTTAAAAGTAACTTATCCAACTTGGAGAGGGAAAACCCATGCGCTTTAATGTGGGAAGCGAGCAGAATTCTGGGAAATGTAGTTTAGGGTGGGTCTTTTGAATTCTCTGCGACAGAGGTTCTCACCTTCCCAAACTACATTTCTCAGAATTCTGCTTACCGTCTCGTACCTCCTCCTCCTCCCTGAAAGTTTCCCTTGGGGAATGCCTATGTTCATTCTCTAAAGGAATTTTTTTTTGGGGGGGGGGGAAGGGGGTTGTTGGGAATTGAATCAACCCTGTGAAGTAGGCAAAGTTGAGAGGTATTAACTCCAAAGTTTACGTAGTAGGTTTCCTATTATTATTATTATTTTATTATGTCACAGCAAACAAGATAGATATGCTGGATTTCGTATCACAAAATCACAAGTCGAACACTTCCCAAGTGTCTAGGACTGTGTAATGTATTTTCAGATGATGCGTGCAGATCCCAGTAGGGTGGCCTTTTGCAGTTGGCAGATCGTAATTTTGTCAATGTCTATTGTTTCCAAATGCCGGCTGAGATCTTTTGGCACGGCACTCAATGTGCCCATCACCACCGGGACCACCTGCACTGGTTTCTGCCAGAGTCTTTGAAGTTCAATCTTGAGGTGCTGATAGTGGTTGAGTTTTTCCTGTTGTTTTTCGTCAATGCGACTGTCACCTGGGATGGCAACATCAATGATCCAAACCTTTTTCTTCTCCACAACCATGATGTCTGGTGTGTTGTATTCTAGAACTTTGTCAGTCAACCCCCCCCCCCCCCCCCCGCAGGTGCCACCTTGACATGGTGAGGGGGCTTAACTGCTCCAATGATGACTGAGGGCTGTGCTGGTGGTAGTGTAACTACCGGCAGGTCCAACCAAGCCAGAGAAGCCTCAGCTGAGGAGCAGAACTAAGAGCACCAAACCCATTAGCATTATGGAGAATGAAACCAAAACGAAGTCTATACTTGCTCGGTCGTCGCCCAGGATAAAAAGGACCGCGGTGGATGCTGCTGATTCTGGACCTCCATCGACAAGTGGGCTACAGAATCAAAATACAAATGAACAGTCACAGAAGTGGCAGAAATATACAATGCACAACCGTGATGCCTAGTGTGCTGTGTTCCAGAAAATTGTCAGTCAGTCAGTTATTATTATTATTATTATTATTATTATTATTATTATTATTATTATTTCAAAGGCTGGGTAGGCATTTGTTGGGGGTGGTTTGACTGTGCTTTTCCTATCTGGCAGATGGGATTGGACTGGATGGCCCCTGAGGTCTTCCCATGAAATAGTAATGTTAAGTTTATATTGGTTAAAATTCCCTAAAATTCAGTGGATGTGCAAATCTTTATGAAATTTGGGGAAAATGGTGACCTGGTTATTTTGTATAATTGAAAATAGAAATGTAAAGAGATAGCTCTTGTGGTTTTTTTAAAAAAATAAGTTGTTCATAAAAACTTCTTAAAATTTCAAAAATCAGTGAATGAGTGAAACATTCTGAATTTTTTTTGGGGGGGGGCAGTGCTAAATGTATCCTACCATTGTAGCAAGTTTCGTCCTGATAGCGCTAAAAATGAGAGTGAAAGGAGTCCTGGAAGCTCCCCCCTTGCACAATTACTTAATGAAATAGCAATGAAAAAAATGTGTTTATCATTATAGTTACGATACAGACCCCTAACAATATTTTAGAAACACTTTAGAAATTATTCGCCACTGCACCCTAATATAGTAATGAGTATTTAAACATTTTTTTCATTGATCACACATGCCTAGGGTTATTTCTACATGGAGCAGGTTACTTCTGGGTGCTTGGGCTCCAGAGTTACCCTTGATCCAGTACATACATGCTGAATCTGGAACTATGTATCCAGTAGGTCCAGCCAATTCCCATGCTGTCCTATCCCTTTCCCCCCATATTGCTACCACTCCATGTTGGCCACAGAGCTTCCAGTAAGCACCTGGCTACGATCTCCCACTTTTGCTGGTGTCCGAATGGGATACCTGTATGACCACCAAAGAGGGAGCAGAGTGACCCTTTCCTTCCTGCTGATTGTGGCTGGCACCTTCTGATATCAGCAGATGTGACCACAATGGCTAAGTATTTAGAGGAAGCTCTTTGGCTGGCAGAGAGTGGTAGCAGTGACACAGGGGTGAGCCACCCTGTTTTTCGCACTGATCAGTGCAGAAAAAAGATGATAGCAGCAGTGTCCATCTGGACAGTGGATTGGGTCAAACCAGACCAAATCCAGCTATCTGTGAAACCCACAAATGGTATGCAGGCTCCAGAGTATCCTTCCAACTTTGCTTAAAGAAGAGCAAAGTTGGGCTAAGGGCAGACAACCTGGGATACTTAAAGGAGTTTGCTGTGCGTCATAAAGACAGTCAGCACTGGATTCCAGATAAGTCCATATTTGTATTATTTGTGGAAACAAGCCCAAGGTCATATACTTGGCTGATTGCAAATGGATACAGTTGGATGAACATTGAAAATATTGCTGCCAAATTAAATATGGTAGTAATGGGAATAGGAGTCAGATTGATGCAGTGTTGGATCTTGCAAAATTATCGTCAGCAGTAGAAAAACAATGTCCAGGGTCTTGGAAGTTAAACAGGAGCAGGGCTCAAGAGATAATGTAGTTCCAGGATTAAGAAGTTTAGCATAAAAATTAAGAAAGTGGTTCAAAACTGTTATTGGCACTTAACTCCCAATAGTTAGGCTATCCTTTCTGTGATAGCATATTGTTCCAGAGAACTGGATGAACATGAGCGATATTCACCTCTTTAGAGAATTGTAACAGATTAGAGAAATCCCTGGAGAATATCACCTGGTGATCACTCATGACTGAGTATAATTGTCTTCCAGAGGTAGAGTCTTAGCAGTGGATCCATTATAACTCTGAATACCTATTTTGGATCCACATGGTCTTTCACATTGAGTACATAAATGTCCAGATGGAAGGCAGTCACAACAAGGGTTTGCTTGATGTGCCTTCCTCTTGGCACCTTTCTTCCTGTATTTGTCCCAGAGCTTCCCAGTGCAAGGTGTTTATACCAAATTTTTAGGTTAGATTTTAGCTCATCTTCAAATCTTTTTTGTTGTCCATCAACATTTAATTTTTTGTTCTTAAGTTGAGAACAGAGTAACTGTGTTGGATGATGATGACTGAACATTTGGACCAGTAATGCATACACATGATAACCCTGTCTATATAGAAGTGAGCCTTTGGTATCTGCTGGGGTTTGGTTCTAGGATCCGGCATAGATTTCCAACATTCATTAATGTTTATAGTAAAAGGGCAAAATCAAGATTCATTTTCTTTTTTAAAATATATATATTTTCAAGCCATGGATTGTTGAATCTATAGATACAAATATGAAGGGTTGACTGTACAAACTCCAGAATTAAGAATGATACTAAACAGGAGGGGTTAAAGCAAATGATAGGAGAGTGTCCTGCTTGTGGGATTTTGGATGGCTGATGTCTATCAGTAACAGGATGCTGGACTAGGTAAACCTCAGGTCTGCTTCCTTAAAGTTGAATGAATATAATCGATGCATGGTTTCTTCTTTGCAAATTAGTAACATACACTATCTAGAAACTAGATCTCCACCAGTACTCTGTTTGGGAGGATTGGTACTGATTACCTGACAGGTGACTCTGAGGATATCAGTAGTTTAATGGTAATGGTTATGCTGCGTCTCTTGAAAGAGAACTTTATGGGCACTAAGAGTTATGAGGTGAGCTTATTTTCTCCTATGCGGCATCCTCTTTCCCCCTGCTTTCCAGTGAGGCTGTGAGAACTAATTAGTTCATGTTTGTTGAGTGCCAGAAAGGTGGAGGGAACTGTGTAAGAATGAAGTATTATTATCATTACAGACAGGTGCTATTAAGACTGTGGCTATACACTTATGTGTCGTTTCATACTTAATGAATGCATAATAAATTTCTGCTCAAACCTAGAGGTATATATCTTCCTTTCAGACAGTTTAGTCATTAAAGCAGCACTGTAAAACTTTTTGAAGGCTCCTTGGATTTTTTTCTCCAAACAAACTTATTTCTAATCTTTTAAAAAAGGTATAAAACTCAAATGGATTGGTATCAGTGTTGATAAATAAAACTTGGGGAAGAAGCCTATGCAGTTGGCCTTCTGTATCCACAGATCTTGCATCCATAGATTCAACCTTCTACAGCTTAAAATATTTTTTAAAAAGTAAAACCAAAAATCAATTTTACTGTCCACCATTTTATATAAGGAATACCACTTGACTACACCACTTCATATAATGGCACTTGAGTACGATGGATTTTTGGTATTTATGGAGAAGAGGGTCCCAATATATGCCAAAAGGTTTTTTTAAAAGGAAGAATAAAGATTACAGAAAATATTGATATATGAGGATAAATCAAAATGTAGATCCAAGAAACTATGAATATCAAAAGAAAATACAAGAGTATTATAATCTGTGCAAAACCTTGAGGCAACAATTCTCCTAGCTGCCTCAAATTGACTTCTTCAGTGATCATTTCATTAGAGCTTGTGTGATATACTATTTTTAGACTAAAGCTTCCAAAATTGCCAATCATGCTGGCTCGGGGATCCTGCGAGTTAAAAAAAAAGAGTAACTATTCCAAACTGTGGTTAATCTGCTTTAGCATTGTGAAAGCGGAGGATAGAACTTTATTTATTTTAGCTTAACATAGGAGAAATCAAAACTGGGATCTTTATCCATCCAGCCCAAGGCACCATGTATCCAATAAATAGCTCCAGTGCACGATGATAGTAGTTTGATATCACCTGAATTGCTGTACAACAATCTATAGAATACTGGGATTTGTAATTGGGTGAGATACTTAGAATTTTCAGCCAGAGAGCTGAAGTCCAGTGGTTCCCAGAAGTCAACAGCAAAGGATTCTGAGAGATAAAATCTCCAAAAAAGCTGGAAGGCAAAAGGTTGAGAACCAGCGCTATGTTCCCCTACCCTGAACTTTACCATTAGAGATCTCTAGAAGAGAGTTAAAAACACACACAAACTTCATAACCCAGGATTCTATACCATAGATCCATTTCAGTTAAAGTTGCCTCAAACTGCTATAATTTGGCATTGTGGATGCAGCTCATGTTAGAATTAGTGCTGAATTAAAACAGCCAGGTCTTTCTTACTGAGAGGCTTTTCAGCATTAACAGCTATGAGGCATTTAGGTACTACATAATTCCCTCTTCAGTAGAAGCAACTGAACCTATTGCACTTACAGATTTATGTCAAATTGATTTTCCTTAATATTTTCTAAAATTCAGAAATTTATTCAAATTTGGGATGGAAAGGATTTGAAACAGATTTTTTAAAATTCATTTGATTTCAATTACACTTTTCTCCTTCTCTATGTAGAGTGGCAAAGGTAATAATTTAGTCCATTCTGTGAGAACCTATAAGAAGCATTGATCTCTACTTTCTCTTTTTTGGATGCCTGGGTGAGGAAATGGCAGCATCGGTGTTTACCCTTCTCCATAGAATGACCCTTGATATATCCATGAGTTATATCAAAATCCACTTCACTTCACTTCACTTTATTTCTTAATTAGTTGCTCTCCACCAGAGTGCTCCGAGCGACTTACAATTTAAAATATCATTCCACAATATAAAAACATTCAACATAAAAACATTCAACCTAAAAACATTCAACAGTGACTATTTGGCAAATTAGATCTGATTTACTTAAATGCACAACCAAACAGCCAAGTCTTGAGCGCTTTTCCAAAAGGTCGCAACTCCGATATTGCTCTAACATATGGAGGCAATGAGTTCCACAGAATTGGAGCATAGATCGAAAAGGCTCTATGCCTTGTAGCTTCCAGGTGTACCTCCCTAGGGCCCGGTACGTATAGGAGATTTTCAAAAATCCAAAAAAATTGTCTCCCAAACCTGCCACCAACTTATACACAAGTATATACAGTAAGTCCCATTGATCCCAATTGTACTCATTTCTAAGTAGACATACATGGGATTGCTCCGTTAATGTTCTTGCACATGCATTTTTTATGGAAGTGCACAACAGCTGAGTTGCATCAATTTCCTATTAATGGGACAAATGTGATGGCACATGACTTCTGGAAACCATGAAGGGAGTGAAGGTAACAATAAGAAGAGTACCTGACCAAGGAAGGTTATCTAAAAAGAGAGGCTGTCATTGGTAGACTGGCACCATTGGGGAGTAGGCCATGTAGCACTACAGAGCTTGCCAAAACTAACACAGGGCAACGACATTTGACTGATGGTGACATGATTCAATTCCTTTTCCATCCAGGTGTGAGCATTGTTTGAAGTACTGGATCTTTTCCCAAAGCACAAAATAAAATAAAACATTGCTGGGTTCTTTTGTACAGGACATTGCTTCTGAGTGTCACAGGACTGCTCAGGAAACAGTTAAAAGCCTTTATTTATTTTCTTGTCTTTTCTTTACAACGAGCTTATCTTCCTGTTGTGATGGGACACATGTCCAAACTGTCCCTTCAGCATAGTTTTAGAATGATAGAAACTTTGGCTATCACTGAAACAAGCAATTAGGATACTAGAGAAATATTTCTGAGAGAGATTTCAGCAAACTGTTACAAATTTAAGAATATCATCAATTGCAGATTGCAGTTAACATGCAACTCAAAATTTCAGGACACACACACATACACTCAATAATGTTAAATATACATATGTAGAATATAGAATAATATATGCTGTATAATACTATAAAACCCTTAGCTAAATTTTATATCTATAATAATAAAAGACAATGCCTGTAGGCAACCATCATTTATTGGCACTTTGCCCTAGAGGTCTCAAAATCTGAGGAAAGTGGCTGTGTCTACACAAGGCAAAATAATCTAGAGTACTCTGCTTTGGAACAGCCCTGGAAACTCCACCACCATGTCCTAACAAGAAAGTGCCCTAAAGCTGTTTGGCAGTACAGATGGTTGTCCTAGACTACAGCGCATTTGTAATGATGTCCTGTGCTCCTGAAGCCTTCATCCGTATTTTGCCAGGCGGAAACAGCTTCCTGGTTGAGCCTTGCTGGTGAGGTCACAATAAAGTGCCCATCCATTTCATCACCAGAAACAAAGTCTCCAGCAAGGTTCTGATGGGAAGCTGCTTCTGCAGCAGAACAGAACTGTGGTTTTTTTTTTTTTTTTTTTGATGTGCAGAGACTGGACTGCTCCAGATCCAGCCTGATCCAGCTGCCCACATGTTAAAAACTCCAGAATAAGTTGTGGTTCTTCTTGTGCTCTGGTAGCATCAAAGAAGCAGTCTTGTGCTTTCAGGGTAAACCTTGCCCAGTTTTGTGTCCTGGCTTTTGCTGGGGACTCCAATCCATTTTCGAGAGCCTCTCAAAATTGGGAGGATTTTTTTCGGTTTGGGGTCCCAAAATTTGGACCATTATGGAGGGGGGTTTCCCACTCACTGACTCCCCTTCCTGGCATTCTTCTTACCTGGCACCTAAAGTAAGACACGTGCATCTGCAGGCAAGCTCTGGGCCTGCATGCACACCCTGCCAGCCACCACACATGCCCCACTACACTCTCCAAGAGTGTATGTATGGCGGGGCCAGCAGACAGGCCTCAAGCCCGCCTGCACTCTAGCTCCAGGTCTGCCTACATGCAAGCAAGTAGGGAGGGGGCTCCCTGTGTCATGCTTCCAAAGAAATTGAAAACATGAAAGAAATGGTATAAACGGTAGGAACAAATTTCGCACACATGACTGCAAATAAGGTAGCCAAGCTCTCTCTATGCGATGAATCTCTGTGTTAAAGATACAGTTCCACTTCTTTCGCTTGACAGTGCCCCTTGGACATGATGAGTTGCAGACACATGCACACATATACACTTGCTGTGTACGTACACTTTCTTTATACAGCAATATATATTAAAAGAAATATAAACAATAAAGTGCAGTGTTGTGGGCTCCTCCTACTGGTATAAAAAGAGAAATTCAGTCAAATATTTTCCTTGTTCTAAAGTGGAAAGGATGCTGAGAAAATGCATGAGCTAGAAGTGCTGTATGATCCTAGATAACCTTGAGTTCATGAAAATAAGTGAAGGGATCAATATTCTTAGAATTTGAATGGGCTAAAGGTCATATAGTGTGTCTCACAGAATAACTTTTTTCAGACCTGCAAAAAGGGAATAATGTTATTGTGCATGTGTGGTTAGAGTTATGGAAGGGTGGTACTCACAACTCTTGTGTTGAATGGTACACTTCCACAACTGAATACATACTCAAAGGTAAAGTTGAAAGCAGAAGCTAACACAAGTGCATTCACATGAGTGATGATGCTACATACGCAGTGCCACTTCTGCATCCTTGAACTGAATTCCACATCATCCCATATCAGACAAAATCATTTAGCTGCTTCTGTGGGAAAACTTCCAGCCATTGAATAATGTGTTTTATACAAATATATGCATTTGGAACCATAATTGACCAATCATTTCCTATTTCAAAATGTGTTTTGGTATTATTTTAGAGCTAAGAACTGCATCAGAAGAGTCAGAAAAATGCAAGAACTCAATGAATATTCATGTTCTGATCTATACTTAGGCCTAAGACATGTTGGTAAGATCAGTTTTTTTAGATAATGGATTCCTTCAGTCAAAGACATGTTCGTACGATCAGTTTTCATTAGCAAAGCAACCTATGGCACATTGTTATTTTGTGACATAAGCATTCAGCATACCTCCAGGTAGCTAGTGGCTTCAATGCCTGTGGGATAGTGACACTTTCTGGGTTTTAATATGAACTTGAAAGCTGCTATCCAAGTACTGAAGTCTATCTCAGATAGTTGTTTTAAAGACTAAACCATATTGGATTCACAACCCCATTAGGCAAGACTTTAACTACTGTGTCTAAATTAATATGCTAGGTGATTAACATTAGATTGTCTTTATTAAGGTGGCATTTTAAACTATTTAAATAACTTTTAAATTTATGCATCATTTAAAATTTACAATAATTTGGATGTTAATAGATATTTTAGTATGCTGCAAGCCACCTTGTGTCCAAACCTTGGGAGAAAGGTGGGATGAAAATAATACTAACAAAACAATCAAAAAGGATTCCCCACCCTGGATGTTTCTTTGGATCAATCTGTTAATCAGGAGAATGCTTCATCCATCCGACAAATTGGTTTTCTTCTAAACCATCAAAATGTTGATTGCAATACAGTCTGTTGATCTTTGAAAGTCCTGCAATAGGAATAGCTGAAAATTTCATTTCAGTTTACTCTTAGTAAGTACTTGCCAGAATTGTAAATTTTCATTATCTTTTGGACTAAACAAGTGTGAGATTTAAAAAAGAGCAACAATTCAATGTTGAAAAAACTGACAACAGATTTACGCAGCCAAAGTGCTTTACTCTAAAAGTCCTTTTTGTCGTGAACCATGTTACTGCTGAAAAACAGTTGTCAGATCTCCCCTTCATCTTAGCAGCTATCTAGCAGGCAGCCTCATTCTTTTTTCTGAGGATAGATGTACCTCCTGGATTGACTAGTCCAGATGGGACAGAATTTTGCTCTAGCTTCTTTTTGAAGAATTTACCTGAAATTTCGCCATATTGAAGATGGAATGAACTTGAGGTCTGAAACATGTACAACTGAGTGATTTTCTCATTGCTATCCTTCATCCTATAGCATTTGGAAATGAGGCTTTGGCTGTGCAACAACAGACTAGCGGATCTACCTTCTTGAGATATTTTACATTTGATAGGTAAACATGGACCCAGTGTTGATATTACTAGTACGGGAGGGAGGACACATCCAATAAAACTTTCCATTCCTCTCAAGGGGAGAGGCAGATTCACTGCTGTGATCCAAAGATTGCTGTTGCCAACAACGTTATATCACCTGAACTCTTCTCATCCCCTCTGTGCTGTGTGTGACAAGGCTAATATCATGATTCAGACAGTCCTCACTGTTTCCTCATCAGTGTTAAATACTCTGAAGGTCGTGGGCAACAAAGCCCCCTGAAGCAAGTTACCAAAGGTCAAATCGTGCTTCGGTTTAGTTTAGAATATTTTCTGTCTGCTTTCTTGTTTCCTTTTGTGTTCCCTGAAGCTGCTAAGATGAGGAGGTTCAGACACCAACTGCTCTCTGACTCCCACCCCTCTTTCCCTCTTCCTTCTGCTCTCATTTATTTCAATTTGCTATGCTTTCAGCATTAAGGGGGGAAAGGAAGAAGCCATGATTGTGTCTGCAGAGAGAAAAATATTCTTAAAAATAAACAACCCCCAAGGCTGCAGTTCACAAAATGGTTAAGCTGGTGAATAATAGAAGCTGGCTGCCATCTCTGGATTCCAGGACTAGCTGCCCAGCCCTATGCTTGTTTTAATATATTGTTGAAAATAATGGTTGGTTATCAGTAGTCCCAGCTCTACATAGGATCAGATTGTAAATCAAACTGAGGTAGTGAATCAGTTCAAGCCAGAACTAAGATTTCTGATGGACTCCAGAAGAGGACACATCACACCACAGCCCTACAACACACACAAATCACAACAAATAGAAGATGTCTCTCTTGGGTAGATTGGAATTCATCATGTCTATGAAAATGGTCACATTAATGCCCAACTCATGATGGTGAGTAAACTAGACTGAGTTAACATCAACAGTCTACTTATGTATTCTTAATTACGATTAATTATTAATTATGGAGACTCTAGGATATTATTTAGATGGAAATTCAGCAGGTTCATTTGATACTCTTTGTGGCTATCATAAGCTTTAACCCCCCCCCCCCCCAATAAATTTCGTTAGGTAGACACAGAAACATTCTGGATGTTTAAGCTTCATTATATTCCATTACATTAAAATATAATTATATTGCATCACACCATAATCATCAAACACCCAGGCTTCCCCTGAGCAATGTCCATGCAGATGGCCAATTCCCTCACACCAGTAGTGACTTGCAGTTTCTCAAGTCACTCCTGACATGAAAAAAATCACATCATAATACCATCAAAATGTTACTCTTTCATTAGGACATTTCACAGGGACGTTATCTTTCGCTTCAGCTCTTTAACAATTAATCATTAAATTATTTTATTTGTAATCATAATGATCATTTTCTATACTTTGTCATAGTGTCTGCTAGGATACTGTACAGATAGTTAATAAAGGCTTTAGCAGACACACAATTCTGTCCCTTCTATTGGTTCCTTAGTGCTCTTAATAACACAGCCAGTTAACCATGATGTAATACATTTTCGTCTGTTGACATTCAAGGGTTAATATTTTCATTGAATCTTACGGCATTCATAATTCCATAAATGTAGCCATAGCTTTACCAGCATAAATCAGCATTTTAGGACAGCCATTTAGGTTATCAGGGTTTATCAGCAGTATCTTCTGCACTGTAGGCTCACTATAAGGAAGTTTGATAAGAGTGATTTCTTGGTTTCCTTTTATTCTGTCCTTAAGTCCACTCAGCTTGACTATTGACTAATTAACATAAGCCATATTTCAGAGATTTGCTACTTTTGCTCCTCTCTTTGAAATGCATCTTTTATCTTTAACGTATACACTAGTCTTGTGACTGCCTGTTGTCAACCTATACGTAGGAGGGTTACCTAGTGGTCCTATAGCTAAGTTATCATTGGTCACTTTCTACTCTCATCTCACAAGGTGAGGCTAGTGTATGTTTCTTCTCTTGTATACAATCATAGATGTGTTTCTTATCTAAGTTTACATCCCAAAATATCTGTCATTTATCCCAGATTTTTGCCAGTTCCTTAATAATTCCGACTGATAAAAGACACCAAACTAATTGCCTGAGTTAGTACCTATGCCATTTATCTTACACTCTGTACGATATAGTGGAGTAAATGCCATTTTTGTTTATATGAACAGTTATATGGCCAGGAAGAAAAATTGGCATCTTATACATGGCCTTTAACACACAGGTGTCTTACACACATGGCCTTTAACACACAGGCTGAATTTTTTTAATGTGCTGAAGTGATTCAGTGCATAAATACATCCCTGAAAAAGAATCATGTATTTTTGCAGTCATGTATTTGTATAGTCACAATGATTTTCCCTCTCTCAAATTTAGTCATACTGAAGCTGTTGATCTCAAACATTGTTTGTTTTATAAATTGAGCCAATTGTTAGCACAGCAAATCAAGTGTAGGTATATGAGGACAAAATAATTGAATTTTGGAGTTAGGAGGGACAATAAAAATCTAGCCCAGCCACATCTAGTAAAAAGGGGACATTACTCCTCCAAATAAGAACTATCTCTCACCAAATCAAATGTCCAGTCTCCAAATGTTTAGCATTAGAGAGAGTAAGACATTGATCATACCACTGATGTAAACCTGGATGCCAAAATGGACCCCTAAATCTGTGGTTCCAAGGGCACCCAGAAACGGAGCTCATTATTACCTTTCTCCCAGTTCCAGGCAACTCCTAAATGAACTCATCCAAGTTGCACACACACTACACATACCCCAGGGAATATCCAAGCATTTAATCTAGGAAATGTCATAATCTCCTCACAATACCCCCAAGAGTCTTGTAATGGGATTAGAAAGAGCCACAGGTTTTTTTTTTCAAGATTTTACCAAACTGTATCAGTGGGAACACTTCCCAATACTAATCATCAGATCCCCTCTCTGGAGACTCCATTGAATCTGTGCTAACACCCCTGGCACCCATTGTGTGGCCAGCTGGAACCCATTGTCTTGTTCAGGATGAACAAAAACATTTATCAACCTCATTAACACTGACCCTGCTCACATTTCTTTCCACTTTCACTCCTCCATGGGTGGGTCAAGAAACAGCCTCAAGAACACTTCTGTTCTTTGCCTTCATCCCATCTGTGTCTGATTCAGTCTTATTGGAGCTTGGAACATCAGACCCCTGAACCCATGGTTACTGCAGAGCTGAAATCACTTGACAATATCTAGGGATTTTATCCAATGCAGGCTTCTCTCCGTCTTTTATGCTGCAGAAACAGAGTCCCACAGAGGCTTTCACAGGATGCAAGGTCACTTCTGGTGGTTGCCCATTGGGCTCCTTGTGCCAGCACAGGGAAACAGAGGGAAGACTTCAATTTCAGAAATTGTTTACCACCCGATTCCCAACAACAGAAGCCTAGGAGTAGCTGGATGAATGCAGGGAAAGACATGGAAAGAATGTGGGATGGCTGCTATCCCTAAAGACAGAAAGGCATGGTAGGGAAGGAAAGAAGGTTTTTCTCCCTCTTTTTTTCTATGCTTTTCCTGCTTTCATGTGATGAGGTCCTTAGTGCTCTCCTATTTGCTCTGTTCACATTCTTTTGGTAACTTTGTTCCTTTTCTTTGGATGCCTAAACTGAATTTAACTTAAATTTTAAGTTGCTGCCATGCTAGTAATTTGGCAATTGAGAGAAAAAGTCATTGGTGAGGAACAGGATTCTTATACTGGGACAATTCCCTTAGTTTGCCTTCTCCCAGTTGTAAATGCATAATACTGGGGGCATAACATAAAAATATTTAGGGATGTGATCCTAAAATCACTTACCAGGAAGTAACCTGCACATAGGTTTGCTTATTCTGAATACACAGGTTTAATAAAAGGAGATGGGGACATTGAATTTTCTCCCAAATAAAGGGAGCAGCTTGTCAGGGTGATTTGTAACCTAGCAAAGTCAAAATTGTCTTCTTTACAGATGATTTTTCTACTTGGATTTCAGTTCTGTTTCAGCTTAACTGTGTTGGGAACTCTCCTCATTATTAGTACTCAGAATCAATGACAATTGGTGACTTTGAAAGATGTGAAGAAATAGTTAAATAGGAAGGTCAGATGGAATTAGATGCTCTTACTTGAATGCAATGCGCTGACAGGGCATTAGAATCCACGCTGATAATAATGAGGAGGATACTTCAGAATATAGGTTAATGGCTCAGATTGCTGCAGGTTGCTGTTGTGTCACTATAGTGCTTTGGGCCATGACTGCAAAACGCTAAAGATTTGGAGAAGTGAAAAAGAAAAAGCAGAAGTATGCTTGTCCTTGTAAAAAGGAAGTCAAGAAAGAGAATGTAGTTGCTATGGATTCATGACTGTGAATTTCTTTGCTATGGGAATTCAATGAGCAGTCCATCCTATCAGCCAGCTAATCACCAAGGAGCACTTCTAAGAGAGTGGTGTTTAACATATTTGAGCTTGTGGAAAATTGTTGTAGACCTGTAAAATAGTCTGAGCACCAGTGAAAATGAGACAGCGGGCCCTGAACCACTTTCGTTTACAGAGGTAAGAGCAGTAAGTGAATATTTCATATTGAATTCTTTTTACATCAAGGGCGAGCATCTGTATCCCTATAGATGGTTTTGGACTATGTTTTCCAAAATCTCTTACCATGAGCCATGCTGGCTGGGGTCTTAGGGTAATGGGATTTGTAGACCAAAAATATCTGGAATGCTGTAGCTGCTTACTCCTGCTTGACACTATACATTTACACTTATTTCATATAGTTTAATCATTACCGCGGCTTCCCAAAGTAAATGGAAAGATATCAGCAACCTGTGGAGCTGACTGAAGATATTTTGCTGACTCAAGCAGTGTAATCACTCAAAATGCCACTAACATGTTATTTTGGCACTTGAGACAAAAATAAACCCACAACCATTTTATCTTCACCACTGCAATGAAATATATCAGTAATAAATATATATCAGTAATAAATTGGTAAATGCCAATTTTCTGCTGTTGTTGTGGTTAACTGCCTTCATAGCAACTCTATGAACGAGTGATTTCCAAGTCACACCTTTGTCAACTGCAGCAGTCAGGTCTCGCAGACTCAGGATTGTGGCTTCCTTGATTAAGTATATCCATCCATAATGTGATCTTCCTCTTTTCCTACTGCTCTCCACTTTACCAAGCATTGTTGTTTTCTCTGGTGAGTCATCTCTTCTCATGATTTGGCCAAAGTATGATTGTCTTTGTTTAAGCATCTTGGCTTCTATGGAGATAACCCATTTATTTGTTTTCTTTTTTCCCCATTTCACAGTGTCAGCAGAACTCTACTTCAGTGCTACATCTTAAATGAGTTGATTTTTTCTTATCGGCTTTTCTCACTATCCAGCTTTCACAATCATACATAGTCATGGATTATCCTAATTTTAGTACTGATCTTCTTCTTCTTTATTCGTTTAGTTGTTTTTGACTCTTCGTGACCTCATGGACCAGTCTACACCAGAGATCCCTGTCGACCGTCACCTCCCCCAGTGCCTTCACGTTCAAGCCAGTCACTTCAAGGATACCGTCCATTCATCTTGCCCTTGCTCGGCTTCTCTTCCTTTTACCTTCCATTTTCCCCAGCATAATGAGCTTTTCCAAGCTTTCCTGTCTTCTCATGATGTAGCCAAATTACTTCAAGTTTGCCTCCAATATTCTTCCCTCCAGTGAGCAGCCGGGCATTATTTCCTGGAGGATGGACTGGTTGGATCTTCTTTTGGTCCAAGGCACTCTCAGGATTTTCCTCCAGCACCAGAGTTCAAAGGCATCTATCTTCCTTCAATCAGCCTTCCTTATGGTCCAGCTCTCACATCCATAGGTTACTATGGGGAATACCATTGCTTTGATTATGCGGACCTTCATTGCCAGTGTGATGTCTCTGCTTTTCACTATTTTGTCGAGGTTGGCCATTGCTCTCCTCCCAAGAAGTAAACATCTTCTGATTTCCTGGCTGCAGTCTGCATCTGCCGTGATCTTCGTGCCTAGAAATATAAAGTCTGTCACTGCCTCCACGTTTTCCCCTCTATTTGCCAGTCATCAATCAGTCTGGTTGCCATGATCTTGGTTTTCTTGATGTTTAACTGCAGCCCGGCTTTTGCACTTTCTTCTTTCACCTTGGTGATAAGGCTCCTCAGCTCTCCCTCACTTTCGGTCATCAGAGTGGTATCATCTGCATACCTAAGGTTGTTAATGTTTCTTCCAGCAAGTTTAACTCCGGCCTTGGATTCGTCAAGCCCCGCATGTCGCATGATGTGTTCTGCATACAAGTTGAATAGGTAGGGTGAAAGTATACAGCCCTGACGTACTCCTTTCTCAATCTTGAACCAGTCTGTTGTTCTGTGGTCTTTATTCAGTAATATATATATATATATATATACTTCAAAATCTTGTCTAGGTCCCTCATAGCTGCACTTCCAAGTCCCAACCTTTTTCTGATTTCTTGACTGCAGTCTTCACATTGATTCATTATGAAGACAAGGTATGGAAAATATTGATGCCTTTCTCTGACACAAAAACTGAGGTAGTTTCCTCATAATATGGCCACTTCTAGGGTGATGAAAGTTCCAGAGGGGAATAAATGCTAGCTCTGTTACAAAATTAACATCCCCAGAGTTCCTTTGGGAATGCGATGAGAGCTTTACTCAGCCTCAGATGTGTGATCTGGTACTTTTTCCTGTTTCGCTCTTTCCCATAATGGAAAGAGGAGGGTAGGATTCCTCCTCTGAATGTACAGCATCTAACCCCTGAAATGGGAGAGAGATGCTACATTGCTATACATTAATTTAACAGAGCATTTTTATAATTTCTCTAAGAGACTAGCAGGATTCTCAAGTACAATAAGTGTTCAGCAAATCCCTTCTTCTGCAACCAAATTACTTAAATGATTTTCTAAAAGCCAACTTCTCATATGTGTTGAGGAGAGAGTGTTAACTGGTACATGTAGACCAGGAAGACCTGGCATGGAGCCCTGTATGGGCAGAAGATGACAAAATGGCTGGAGCTCCCAAAGTAGGCTTTAGGCTGATTCTCTCCTCCTAGTCCCCATCCCCAAATGATCTGACAAAATTGAACTACTGAGACTCCAAAGGGTGTTTTCCAATAGCTCATCCTCATCTTGGAGAAACGTTACCAGTGGGTTGCCACAGGAGTCTCTGGACCCAGTGCTGTTCAACATCTTTATCGATTACTTGGATCACAGAATAGAAAACATACCTATCAAATTTGCAGATGACACCAAATTGCAGATGACACCTAATATTCCAGAGAACAAGATCAGAATCCAAAATGACCTTAACAGATAAGAGAGCTGGGCCAAAACTAACAAAATGAATTTCAATAGGAAGAAATATATGGAACTACACTTTGGCAATAAAAATGAAATGCACAGATTCAGGATGGATGACACCTGGCTTGATAATAGTCCATGTGAACTTTGAAAATCGCAAGGTACCAAGATTAAAACGACAGATTGGACCCCATTCAAGGAATGGGCAAAAGAGAATAAAACAAAGATATAGAGGAATGAGAAGAGAAGGCTAAAACAACACCACAGAAAAAAACTCTCTCTTTTTTTAATTCTTTTTTTCCATCACAAAGAAGAATGGAAGTACACCCCCCTTCTTTCTTCTTCTTTTCTTCTTTTTTTCTCCCCCCAACTTTCCCCAGTTCCTCCCCACCCCACACTCTTTCCCACTCCCCACCCAGTACCCCTTCCCACACTATTTACTCCAATTTCCCCTCCTTCTTTTTAATTCATAAATGAAATCTATCAATAAAAATTATTATATAAAAATATAATAGTCCATGTGAAAGAGATCTTGGAATTTTAGTAGACCACAAGCTGAACATGAGTCAACAGTTTTAACCAACTCAGACTTACCAGTATTTCAATGGGAAGTCTGGGCCTGCTTTTGGTGATGAAATAGTCAAGTTAATCAGGTTTGTTGTTGTTGTGTGCCTTCAAGTCATTACAGACTTGAAGGCATACGTCGTTACAGACTTGAAGGTGACCCTAAGTCTAAAGTTTTGTGCAGGGGCTGGGTAAATTACCTTAGAAGACCGCATCCAGCTAGTGGCCTTAGTTCAGGGAACCCTGGTCTAGATCAAGGAAGTATTGATGCCCCTACATTTTGCTGTGGTCATATCTCACTGGAACAGCACTGTGCCCAGTTCTCTGCACCTAAATTCAAGAAGGATATTGACAAGCTAGAATGTGTCCAGGAAGGGCAACTGAAATATTCAAAGGTTTGGAAACCAAGACCTATGAAGTGAGCTGGGTATGTTTAGCTTGGAGAAAAGAATGCTGAGAAGGGACATGATAGCCATGTTTAAATATTTGAAAGGATGTCACATTGAGGAAGAGAAAGGCTTGTTTTCTGCTACTCTGGAGACTACAACATGGAGCGATGGATTCCAATTGCAGGAAAAAAGATTCTACCTGAACATTAGGAAGAACTTCCTGAAGGCAAGAGCTGTTTGACAGTGGAACATTCTGCCTTGGAGTATGGTAGAGTTTCCCTGTCTGAAGGTTTTTAAACAGAGGCTGGATGGCCATATGTCAGGAGTGCTTTGATTGTGCTTTTCCTGCATGGCAGGGAGTTGGACTGGATGTCCTGGTGGTCTCTTTCGACTGTGTGATTCTATGCAGTTAAGCCATAAATACACTAAATATTTGAGTATGCATGCAGAGGCTTCATGAAGTTTCCACAGACACTGACTTGGTAATAACTATTGGGGCTGTGCGATCAATAGAAAAAGGTTTCAATGCTCATTATAAAATTGGGGAGGGGGGTGAATTGTTTTTGAGGGTGTTTCTGAAATTATGGACCTAATTTTTTTTGTAGCTATAACAAAGTAACAATTTTTGTTACTTTTTTCGTTAAGTAATTTAGCAAGTGGGGAAACTTCAGGGGCTCATTTCTAGAGCTATCATGACTTGCTATAATCGTGCCACATATTTTCCACTGTTAGCCCACCAAGTTTCTTAACATTACAGTTTTCCATTCATTTTTGGGAATTTTTGAATTTTTTTTTTTACAAACAATATATATATTTAAAAAACTAGAAGAGCTATCCACTTGAATTTTGTAAACAATGCACAAGATAATCAGGGGATAAAGCTCTGGAAGTTTCAAAAAGATTCACACATCTACTAATTTTTGGAGATTTTTAAAAGTTTAGACAAAAACATTTATCCTCTCAAAAAGTCACAACAGTCAGCAATCTGCCTAACAGTGTGTCTATATGACACACAATTAGCCATAGAACTTCAACTTAGCACAGATTTACATTACTTACTTTTGTCCTCTTAGCCGATTAAATAATGTTTATTATTATTATTATTATTATTATTATTATTATTATTATTATTATTATTATTAAACTGACTGCTGCAACCCTCATTGGGCTTTCTGATGCTGAGCACTGCATTCTGGGAAATGTAGTTTAGGACAGGGCCTTTTGAATTATCTGCCATCCTGAACACATTTTCCAGAATGCTGTGTTCTCAGTCTCCTGCCCAGCCCAGATAGCTGCCCTTCCTTATGATGACCGGCAAGCAGTTTTGGTCTAGCAATGGCCTCTTTTGCTTTACTAAAGTTGCTTAATGCTTGCTTATACCAATAATTAAACTGACTTTGGGAAATGTAGTTTAGGACAGGGCCTTTTGAATTATCTGCCATCCTGAACACATTTTCCAGAATGCTGTGTTCTCAGTCTCCTGCCCAGCCCAGATAGCTGCCCTTCCTTATGATGACCGGCAAGCAGTTTTGGTCTAGCAATGGCCTCTTTTGCTTTACTAAAGTTGCTTAATGCTTGCTTATACCAATAATTAAACTGACTTTGGGAGGATTCCGAATCTTACAGAGCCTTAATAAAAATTATTGGTGAGTGTTTCAATTCTTAAATTTTTCTCCCCCCTTTCCTGCAAGTTTCTTAACAGCGATTCATTTGCACAAATCTAACGAATTACTAACGACTTACCGGACTAACAATAGTTTTGTACAGCCCTAATAACTACACTGAACAGATGGAGGGGTATTCTAAGTACATATGCTTGTAATAGTCTCCTTATTTAAGGATGATTGAATAATAATTATCAGATAAGCAATTTGCCCTTCCCTCAGGCAGTATGATAGCTCTTTTAATAGACTGAGGGAGAGTCCTAATCACAGTAGGATGTACATTTGTTCCACTGAGTTTTCATTTACCATTTTAGTCCGTTGTTCTGTAGAGAGATCCATTTGTAACTCTTTGCAATCTCTTTTTGTTCTCAACACCCCCAAAAATTTATTGTTATCAGGAATTGTGACCTCCCCATTACAAATATCTAACTCTAGGTTTTGCATCAGAAATTGTCTCTCAGCCTTGGTAGATATACATTGTGCAAACTTATAATTTCAATCATATCTTCACAGCCTTTGTTTGTAGAGTAGTTAGTGTTGTGGCAGATATAATAGTTCTTATAGGCACCTTTGCATTCACTTAATAGGTATTACATATTTTCCCTTTTGCTTGATGTAGTAACTGAATATACGCAATTCTGTAATATTTCATTTATTATATTGCCATTGTTTTCATGACAGCCAGATAGCTCCCTGCTTCGACTGGTGGTAGTTCTTATTTTAATGCAATGCCTGTGCTTTCTCTGTTTGCAAGAACATATCTGAATCTAAGAAAAATTGATAACAAGCTGTCTGCCAATGTTCAACCCACACTATAAAAACACAGAATAAAACAAAACAAAAACTTCATAAACTAATTGCAGGATTACTGAGACATGGGGGAGGGTTTACACAGGCCACACACCCCAAATTGCCCTAGTAGTTGCTTCTCAACATTCACAAGATGTTCAGGAGTTAGTGATTTTCAGACCCTAACACATTAGAGACTTCCAGACCTTAACGTGAGGTAATACCAGTTAACCTGCTTTTATCCCATGTTAGCAGAAACTCCAGAGCAGCCCTGTAGTTCAGGATTGGTGTGCACAATTGTGCTGGTTCTGATTTTAATAGGTCCAGCTGTTCACATGGGCCAGTGCCACCATGCCATTTTCCCTGCACTTTGTTCAGGAAAAGGGGGTGACACTTAACTTTTACATAGCTGTTGTCACAGCAACAACCAATGGAAAGGTAAAAGTAACTAGTCAGAGGCGGTCCACCAGCGAGGCCATTTAAGCGGTCGCTTGTGGCGCAATCATTCCGGGGGCACAGTGAGGCCCCGGTAGGATGGCGGCACCCCCACCTCCTTCCTTGGGCCTTGCAGGCCTTCTTCGGGCCTTGCGGGCCTTCTTCAGCCCGCCTGGGCGACCGGAAGGGCTGACGCGGGTTTTGGAGTGTCCGACGCGGGCTCCGGAAGGCCCAGCGCAGGCTCCGGAAGCCCACGTTGGCTCTTCCGGTGGGCCGGCCGGGCCTTCCGGAGCCCGCGCTGGGCTTTCTGGAGCCCGGGTCAGGCACTCTGGACCCTGCGTCGGCCCTTCTGGTGGGCCAGGCAGGCCTTCTGGAGTCCGCTTCGGCCCTTCCGGTGGGCCGGGCGGGCCTACTAGAGCCTGCGTTGGCCCTTCCAGTGAGCTGGGCTTTCTGGAGCCTGCGCCAGGCACTCCGGAGCCCGCATCGGCCCTTCCGGTGGGCTGGGCGGGCCTTCTGGAGCCCGCATCAGTCCTTCCAGTTTATTATCTGCTTTCTCTCAAGGCAGTTCACAATCACAGTCAATAAAGCAAAAAAGGCTGATCGTAGTTTGAGACATCATAAATCACTCCCTCTGAGCCTACCTTATCTCATAGAAGTGGGCTCATCATCCTCTGCTGCTTGGAAGAACAAAGGTGAGTTGAGATAATAACAAAAATAATGATGGTGATAAATATCTATTGTCTGGAGGCGCTTCCAGACAGGCATTTATCCTGGGAAAATTCATGTTTAAAAAACGTGAATGTTCTCAGGTGCCTATCCACACCCCCCCCCTGTGCTTTCTGGGGTGGGTATCCAGATGTTCTCCTGGAACTTTCTGGAAACCCCCTCCCCAAAAGCACCCCAAAACCCTTAAAATTAAAATAACTTACCAGGCCTCCATTAGAGTGGTCTTGCAGTTCTCCTGGCATGTAGGAATGATTTTGCTCCCACCCACCCCCCGCATGGTTTATCCTGCGTCTTCCAAGAAGGCGCAGAATAAACTCACTATCAAATTGATTTGCCACAAACAAGGATTTTCCTGGTTTGTGGCGAATTAATTCATGTTTTCACGGACATCCTCTAGACAGTCCTGCATTAGATGGGCTGTCTGGATGCACCCTGGGATTCCAGTTACAATCAGCCCTCCATATTTGCTAGGTTTGGGGATGCAAACATTGAAAAAAATGCAAATAAAAATGTTGGTTTTTTTTTACATGGGAGAACACCTCTCTGAGAATCTGTAGATCCTACAGCACAATTATATAGCCAGTTTCCACTGGAAGTTGATTATACAGTTGCACTAGAGGACCTTGAGATTCTTGAATCAAATCATGCATAATCAAATCCATAAAAGTCAAGCCTGCAGATGTGGAGGGCTGACTTAATAAGGATAGTTTTATAGCATATCTATGCATTGAATAAAATGTGTTCCAATAGTATCATTCATGCTAGAGGGAAATATGCTACAGTATGAAAGCTTGACTTAAATAAGGCATTTCTTCTCTCTGTGGGGGCAAGGCTGGTACGCTTTGTGCTAAATAGCCCTGTTTAGTTAGTGATCGAAAGCTGTTGGATATAGTTTCCTCTTTCATTTCATTTAGATTTCTAAAGCCTCTCTTATATTGCCTGGGTTAATTTACAGTCATTTAAAGTAAGGGTTAAGTGAAGGTCACAGGCTACTCTAAATTAGAGGGAAGCTTTTGCAACAATTGCTATGCTGTGACCTTTTCAGGTTTTTTTTAGTTTTGCTGGCTAGCCAGCCTCTTTATAGCATTGTTAACCTGTGAGAAATACATAGAGTGGTCGCACCTAGTGGTAATGCAATGAATTTTAAAAGGTTAAAGCCATTTTGGGGGGAAATAGACATGAAACAGCCACAGAATCCTGCAGAGCCATTCTTTTTGTGATTGGTTTTGCCAAGCTTTATTGTATGAATTGGAGGGGAATGCAAATCATGCCAGTAAATATACATGCCAAGGCAGTCCCCGAAGGTCTGTTACAAGAGTGTTACTTCTGAGTTTACCACAGGCATTTTCTCTGTCAAGGTTCTGAGCAAGCAGCCTCTCAGGCCCAGAGGAATATGAATTCACTCTTCATGGATAATGAAATTCTTACGGTGTTAAAAGTGTATGCCAGGTTTAAAAAGGTACATTTATTTCATCCCACAAAATCAGAGCCACATCAGCATTAACAACAATCAGATGAGCTCTGTGTGCACACTTTGCACAAAGGAACACAGATGGTATATTTGGGTAATGCAGAGAATGCCAACTGACTTTCAGATGTGTGCTCATAAATCAGCATATCTTCCCAATGGTAGTCTACTGTTATAACATACCCTCCAACTGTCCTGATTCAGAAAGAACAGAGCTGATTAATCCTCTACTGTCTCATTTTTCCAGCTGCTTTTCAAATATCACAGCTTCTGTCTCCCATTTCCCCCTTTATTTGATCTTAAGGATACAAGGGAAAAGGATGCAGAATCTTTCACTTTCCAGGAGGATCAAGCAAAAGCAGTCTGCCGCAGCCTCTCCTGGCTTCTGTGATTTTTCTCATTAAGAAAATGTGCCATCTTGATCAAATCCTAATGTTGCTTAGCCACCTTGTTCCAGTTTTAATCTGTGAAATATTGTAGATAAAAAGGTAAAGGTAAAGGGTTGTTGTATGTCTTTCGGGCTGTGTGGCCATGTTCCAGAAGCATTCTCGCCTGACGTTTCGCCCACATCTATGGCAGGCATCCTCACAACCTCTGAGGATGCCTGCCATAGATGTGGGCGAAACGTCAGGAGAGAATGCTTCTGGAACATGGCCACACAGCCCGAAAGACATACAACAACCCTGTGATCCCGGCCATGAAAGCCTTCGACAACACAGTAAAGGTAAAGTTTTTCCCTTGACATTATGTCTAGTCGTGTCCGACTCTGGGGGTTGGTGCTCATCTCCATTCTAAGCCGAAAAGCCAGCATTGTCCGTAGACACCTCCAAGGTCATGTGGTCGGCATGACTGCATGGAGCACCGTTACCTTTCTATAGGAGCAGTACCTACTGATCTACTCACATTTGCATGTTTTTAAACTGCTAGGTTGGCAGAAACTGGGGCTAACAGTGGGAATTCACTCTGCTCCCTTGATTCAAATATTCCAAGGTCTTGTTGAAAAAAAGCACTCACCTTATGATGACCAAGTTGGCCGATATGTGTTATGAACAATATCAGACTGGCAGCACAGCAAAGGATGGGCTTGATGAGTGGGACCAGAACATGGAAATAAATAGTTAATCAACTTCTTATTAAGTAGATTTTCCAACAAACATGTTTATGCTTCTTGATTTTCTGATTATCATTCAAGTTATTCCTATGCTGATTGTTTTTAGGTTTTTAGAATTTATTAGATGGGATTAGGGTTCTGCTTTTGCTGGATTTTAGACATGAAGTTATCAAAAAAGAAGGACTTGGACTGGAAGAAAAACTTCATATGGCTCTTGCTGAAGTTGGTTAAATTGTGTGTTGCTTTCTTTGGGAGAAGAGACTGATACAGAAAAAAATGGAGCCTAGCAGTAAAAGAAGATCAGTGAGGCAAAGTAACTATGACAGGAAAGCAAATGAAGAATAGAGCAAAAGAAACAAAACATTTGCACATGTTCAGGCAGCAAAAAGAACCACCCTGTGGCTTCCCCCATATATCCAGTAGGCCCTTGTTGATTATAGTGTCATGTATACATGAAGAGCTTTGAATACCATAGAATTGTTTTGTAGGCACTTTCTAGGTAATCCAGGACAATCTTATGGTATGCTTTGGCCAGAAGCCCAAGACATTGCTCATTTCATGTAAGAAAAATGGGGTTCCAGATTACACAAAAACCATATTATGCGAAGGGTCCTGGAACAGATCCCTCACATACTATGTGGGTCTATTGTAGTGAATATTTGCACCTTCCTCAAGTATTGCTAATCCTCTCCTGGCGAGTGGCTCCAAGAGAAAAAGAAGAAGAGTGGAAGCTGGATATTAAGTTCTAAATGCACCATGGCCATAAGGTGTACATATATGCATGTGTGAGAGACAAAATATGTAAGATTGTACTTCAAAGACTCCTACATTGTTTGATGGGTCTGGACCAAATTTGGTACACGTACCTTTTATGATTCAACTTAAAATACTGGTGGGGTTTTTAAAAGCCACCTCTTCTGTTTGTCATCTTATTTTGTTGCTTTATTTTTAAAAGGACCTACATTGTTGGGCCATGAGCTTCATGCTGTAGCACCCAGATGCAACCACTAGAGAACACTAAATACAGTAGAGTCTCACTTATTCAACATTCGCTTATCCAACGTTCTGGATTATCCAATGCATTTTTGTAGTCAATGTTTTCAATATATCGTGATATTTTGGTGATAAATTTGTAAACACAGTAATTACTACATAGTATTACTGCATATTGAACTACTTTTTCTGTCAAATTTGTTGTTTAACATGATGTTTTGGTGCTTAATTTGTAAAATCATAACTTAATTTAGTGTTTAATAGGCTTCTCCTTAATCTCTCCTTGTTATCCAACATTTTCACTTATCCAATGTACTGCAGACCTGTTTATGTTGGATAAGTGAGATTCTACTGTATTTAGGGCCAGCCAGAAAGCAAGTTAAGGCTGTTTGGAAGAAAGGAATTTATGAAATCTGAATGTGGTCTTTGGAGCTTTGAGAGCTCTTTGATATTCCCCTTCAAAGGAACACCAGAAATGTAGAGGTGGCCAGTATTTCTTTTAGATTCTCCTGGGATGGATGAAGCTCTTGCTTTTTTCAACTCTGCTTAGAGAAGAAGATTGTCCATTTTTATAAGAGTTAATACAACATTTTATCCAAAAGGGAACCATTATGCCTCAGAGTGACAAACGGACTTTTTGAACGTCTGGGCAGGAAAATGGTAGTGGTGGTCAGGGATAGCTGTTGTATGAGGTGACACTGATGCTTTAGTCTCTGCCTGGAATGACCTTCGAAATATTCATAGGTCATAACAGAATCTGTAATTTTGGTCCCAGTTCCTATCCTCCTACATGAAGTTGACTTTTATACAAGTGAAGATGGTATTTTAGAATGATTTAAGATGATCTCTGCCAGTAAGGACCTCATCTCATGAAAGTGGAAAAAAGGTCCTGTGCATTTCTGTCTTCAGGTATAGCAGCCATCCCATGTCCTTCCCCTGCCCTTCCCTGCTTCTATACATCTTTTCTTCATGTTCTGTTACTTGGTGTTGAGTAGCACTCCCAAAAACACAGCCTTCTCTCCATTTGTCTGCATTGCCACAACGGAGTCCCACAGGCAACCACTGGAAGTGGCCTTACGTCATGTGACGGTCTTCATGGGACTCTGTTTCAGCAGTGCAGAGAAACTGAGAGAAGACAAGATAAGACTGCAGGGGATGAAGTCCATAAAAATGCTTATTTTTTTTCAGGACATAGATTCAACAGAGATCCAATCAAATGCTTGTGTCTAAACAAAATATTTTAATAGTTGACTAGTGTAATATTGCTAAAGTATTTCAGCACTTTAGCTATAATTCCTGAATTACAATAAAGACATGGAAATTGCTGGAAATCAATTTCAGAAATGTTGCCTGAGTAATTCATGGTCTGTGGGAGGGAGAAGAGGAAAACACAACTGGGGGGGCGGGGGGGAGAGAAAGCAAGAAAACAAAGAATTATTTCAAGAAACATTTAAGATGCAAACTGGGAAAATCAAAACAAACAGCACTGGAAAGACTTGGTGTTTTCAGTGACTTTTTTCATTTTTTGATAAGCCTGAAAAACTACACAATTTTTGATTTATCACAGTCACACTGGACTTGGAAAGGGATGGCTAAATTTCTTGTAGCAGCCATGGACATACCTATGATTTCGCAAATTAAGCAAACCCAGAAAGTTATAGGAAAAAGAGAATAAACACAACATTTCCTAGCAGTAGTTTAGGATTTGTCCCTTCAATCACTTTTGAAAACATAGGTAAAATAGCAGGTATTACACATGGCAGAAGTGATAGCATTCAATATCTAAAAGTTCCACAGTCATCTGCTGCTGAGTGTGGCTAAAGGCCCTTCCAGATAGGGCCCAAAATGCAGGCCCTTTCAGACTTTTACCAGAGGCATCTAAACAAAAGCTCAGGTGAAAGAGGATTAATTTGGGACAAAGCAGGAAAACCTCACTATGGCCCAAAATAATTTGATATCCATTAGATCTGTACCTTCCTGAAAGGTCTGGGTCTAATGGGGTAGGGGCCTTGTGGGAATTGACCCACGGGATTGCTTCCGCAGTCCTGGGGTAAGTTCCCATAGTTCATCTTGGTTCTTTGGACTTCCAAAAGCCCGGATAACCAAGGAGGGAATCTACCACTCCACAACTCCCCCCCCCCCGCCCGCCCTAAGCCCATTAAATAAGTAAAAGTTTATTGGGTGCCAGGCCTCCTGGCACTGTATGTAGATATGATTCATAAGGAGATGGGGGATTGCTCCTGCCCCCTCCTCGCCTCCTGGTGCATCATTTCTATGTGCCAGGAGGCCTGCCAGAGAGGCCTAATGTGCCCGGTAAGTTTTTACTTATTTTAAGGGCTTGGGTGATGGGAGCTGGGTTATCAGGAAAGCATGGGGACACCAAACTAGGAAAACTCAGTTTTTTGGGGAGGGCAGAAGTGGGGGCAAAAACCCATGCCGAAGCAGGTTTTTAAAACTTGCTTTGATGTGGGTTTTTCTCATGTTTGGAAGTGCCCTAAAGCTTTCAATTTCCCCCATTAATTGGATGTAAGCTCTTTAGTATGTCTACAACTTTGATCTGTCTTCAACTGAGATAAAAAGATATAAAGAGGAAAGGGATCACAGGAACCCAATGCTAGGACTAATCTGTTTCTGGTTGAAGATATGGTCTCCAAAAAGGTATACATGTTCAGAATGGAAATATTATTTATTTTAAAAAAATAATTTGGCCAATCACCACAAATGAACACCCTTTAATGCAGTTGTTCTCAACCTGTGGGTCTCCAGATGTTTTGTCCTTCAACTCCCAGAAAGCCTAACAGCTGGTAAACTGGCTGGGATTTCTGGGAGCTGTACGCCAGTTGTAGGGATTTGTAGGAGAACCACTGCTTTAATGTGGAAAGCAGACAAAAACAAACAAACAAACAAACAAAAAACAAGAGTTAATACTGTCTTGCAGGTTGTAAAATGACACAGAAAATGTCACATGGAAAAAAGCCAATAACTCTGTGAGCAAGAGTTATATAAACTGCAGGACACAGCTTTTCCCCTTTAAGTAAATGCATAGTTTTATTTGTATCATACAATGGAATTGTGCAATATTAGTGTGAATCAAAATACAGATGCCCTAGAATCCTCTATTAAAAGATGCCAGTAATATTAAAGTAGGTTGAAAAAGAAACATTATCAACAATATACAGAAAGGTGAGAAGATAATTATTTCAGTACCAGTTTGCACCTGCAGCAACTGCTGTTTGAATTAGCAATGACTTTTAGCAGAATAATTCTGTCAGTGTGAGAAATGAAAACTATCAGTGTTAAAATGTATTGAAGTTAAATTTCATTATTACTGTTTGCTAAAAAAAAAAAAAAAACTAAAAAAAACTAATATGCCACTCGGTACCAGAATACTGAACAGTATTTCTGAAGGCATTTAAAACAAACCAGAGAATTTTAATTCTTCATTCCTTGTGATGGAGATATTCGTGTCCCCTTTGTAGGGTCATCATTCCTCTGAAACTAAAACACATAAAGGTAAGGGCTACTAATATATAGAAATAAAGTGCAAATCGAATTATAAAATTGTTGCTGAACAGTCCTACTTCAGACTATAAGCGTGAGGAAGTTATGGGTGTCAAAGACAAAATCATTCTCTACCTTTTCATCTGCATGGTACAGAGATTGCCCATTGGTTTTAGGGGCAAATCTCAGGGATGAAGGGGAAGAACAATGTTCATTCAAAGTCCACAACAATGTTCATCCAAAGTGCACAGCTTAACAGTCACTTGTTGCCATACTATATATCCATACAATGCATCAGTCCATCAATCAACCATGTCAGAAGCAGAAAGCAAACACTACATAATTCAAGCAAGCTTGCCTAAATGCAGATGAATAAATGATCCAGAATAAAAGATCCAATATAGACAATAATTCCAGGGAGGAATTATAACTGTATGAAGTGTTTAATTCCAAACAATAAGAATAACTGAAAGGCTAAAGGGATATTAAAGCTTTAAAACAGATCATATTAAAAACAGAGCAATTCAAAACTGCTCTCATGTGCAAATTTAGACTGTATCAATCATTCCCCAAAGGCTTTAGTAAACAACTGTGTTTTTACCTCACACTGGAATTACTATAACATTGATGACAATGAAATCTCAAGGGGAGGGTGTTTAATCAGTGGGGTGCGATAACAGAGAAGGTCCTCTTTCATACCCTCCCACAGTATATTATTTATTTATTTATCATGTCAGAAGCGAACCGAGGGTACAGTTGTAATGTATTTAAAAACACAAAGTTAAAAACCTGGCTTTATACTAAATGTCTTTTGACAAGTAGCTGACCACTTGGAGCACCTCTGGTGTTGCTGACCACTTGCAGTGTCCTCTGTTGTGTATGTGGCAGGGCTTAGGCTGCATTGTAGTAGGTGGTCTGTGGTTTGCTCTTCTCCACACTTGCATGTCGTGGACTCCACTTCGTTGCCCATTTCTTAAGGTTGGCTCTGTATCTCGTGATGTCAGAGCGTAGTTTATTCAGTGCCTTCCAAGCTTGCTGAGGTGTTCCTGTGAGTATCTATGTAGATCTTAGAAAACTATTTCTTGATTTAAGGCATCAGCATGCTGGCTGATATCTGAACAGAGGATGGGCCGGAGATGTCACTGCCTTGGTCTTTTCATTATTGGCTGCTACTTCCTGGCAGATGTCAGTATATTGCCCTTACAGCTGGAACATAGAGAAGAGCCTCTCCAGCACACCTCACCTCTGGCAGTCATCTATAGGAAAGATGCTTCAGATATTAAGATATCAATAGGATACTCTGAACTAATGGTCAGCTCATGTATTTCTGCTAGACTGGGAGCAAGTGATGAGGCAGGCTAATATCTTCTCCTTTTTGCTGTTCATGTATGCTCAATGACTTTTGAAGCAATTGCAGTTATTTTGTGTGCTATAGGCAGACACATACACCAGAATAAGTTCATTTGAGGGGTATCCCATTCTTCCCCAATTGAAAATTTATTGCACTGTTTACTGCAGACATGCTGCTGAAACTTGGCAACTGGATGTTTGTGCTTCTCCAGTTCTTAACCATAACTACCCTCCCAGTTCTAATGCTGTTCTTAAATGGTCCTGGACTGGGTCTAAATAGCCACCTGATGAAGCTAAGGAGCCAAAGTAATAACAATACAGAAAAAAATAGTGGCTTTGGGAACTAAACAGCAATTTTAATTTAAAAAAACCTTGAATTTTGTGACAGTACTAAGAAAAGTTACTTTGAACTATTAGATTAATTTGTACATCACAAGTGTTATGACATTTTGGGTAACTATAATAGATAGTTTATTAGATACAAAAGCCTCTAGTAGTGGAATCATGTGACACAATTATATATGTCCTCATCTCTTTTAATAGGCTCATATGTGGGCACAGAATCCAGGAACCTACAAAAGATAGATTAGTAGGGCTCTGAATGGGGTTGGGATATGTTCCTGCATATTAACCAACTCTCCCAACTTATATTGCATCCTTTGTTTGCTTAACAGAAGATGCATTGCATATATATCCTGATGAACATCTGAACCCTACCAAACCTGTTGTAGTTGAGTCAGTAGGTAATGTTGCAAGCAGTAGTAGCAGTACCAGTAGGAGACAAAGGGGTCATCACGGGCAGGTGTCAGATGAGGAACAGCAAAGGGAATGGATCCAGGATATACTTATGGCACCTACTGATGAAGACACATTCGAAGGGTTTTCAAGTGGCGGGGAGTCGATGAGCAAGGAAGAAAATGTGATGGATGGGAATAGAGGCACAAAAAGGGTTACTCAGGAGCAGGAATCAGATGAAGAATGGGAGAGGAAGAAGCTCCGGGATATATTTACTGCTGCCACAGATGATGAATCGTTTATGGGTTTCTCTGGGAGTGATGGGTCTGGGAGTGATGAGGATGGGTTGGATTGGACTAGGATACAATGGACTAGGATAAAATGTATTGGACTAGGGTACAAGAGATTGGGAACATATGTGCAGAATCAGCTTCTAGCAACACGTTGTGGGGTTTTCAGGACGTGAGGATTGGCAAACGGGAGGTACATCCGAGTCATGGGGAAACCTAAGTCTTGACAGGAGATGGAGGAACTGGAGAGATTGAAACAGGGGTTTGGGTGTGGAGACAAGGACAGCTGCTAGAGATGATGATGGGGTGGAGGCCAGCTCATCATCAGATAATGATATGTAAGTTAAAAGTATTCCCTGAAATGGGGAATCTTTGCAGAAGGCAAAGTGTTGGTTTCATATCGTGTGTATTTTGTCGCTGCCTGCTCTCGTGTTGGGTTTTGGGTTCGGGTTCTGCAGCTTGGAGTTCTGTTTCCTGAGAATTCTCAATGTTTGGACTGGCTTATCGTGAGTGTGGCTTTCTCCCTTCCTGGACTCTTGGATTGATTTGACAACGGCTCTGTTTGATCACCTTGGTGACAACGTTTGGACTGGCTTATCGTGAGTGTGGCTCTCTCCCTTCCTGGACCCTTAGATTACCTCAACTATGGCTCTGTTTAACCACCTTAGTGACGACATTTGGACTGGCTTATCGTGAGTGTGGCTCTCTCCCTTCCTGGACCCTTGGATTACCTCATCTACGGCTCTGTTTGACCACCTGGGAAACGACGTTTGTTTGGACTCCTTTTACGGTGACTCTGGGACTTCGGCTGGCTTTGGGAACTCCTATTTGCAACTGACTCTTTGGGTACAGCGCTGTGTAGTGGAACCCTTTGTTACAGCGCTGTTTGCTTGCTGTTTATTTTGAACTGAGTTTTAATCCGGGTTTTCTTTCTGTTTAATCCGGATTTTCTTTCTGTTTAATCCGGGTTATTTTCCAGTTGCTTTTTGAAGCCCAGTTTGGGCAAATCCTTGAGTTTTGGCTAGAGACACTGAAGTTAAGTGTCTCTGAGTGTATTTTTGTTGCTTTATAATAAACCTTTTGTTGGACTAAAAGCATGTTGGCTCTTTAAGGCCTCTGTGTCTCAACAAAACCTACCCACAGATGCTCTGTCTTGAAACTGAATATAGCATTAAACTTTGTCACTCATTTGGGCTTCACTGTGCACAAGCTTTATTTCCATATATTTTCCCCATATATTTGACCTTGTTTCAACTTTGCATGCATTCTAACCTCTTTTACATGTTTGCTGTATTTGTACACATCCTTTCACTTGAGGATGACATTATATTATTAAAATGAAATGTACATGATATGAGATCCTGTGGCAACATATGCTTAAATAAAAGGTAAGGCCTCACTTGTGGCCATCCCAGAAAAGTCTCAAGTTTTTGACTTACAGAATAATTACCAGGAGACCTGAACAGCTTAATTCACTAGGTAATTACATGCCTATTTTCCCCTGTCCTATAAATGGTGAAGAACATTTAATTTACAGGATACTGGATAATCCTCTAATTACTCAGTAATTTCCATGTCATCACACAATAAGAGCAAGATCTTTTCCATGGCCCAGATATGACATGTTGAAAACCTAACTCTACCTAATGTTATCAGGGAAAAAAACAACCTGATAACCAAGGGAATGGGATTTTCTAACTCTTATTGACATGGAAGTTATCAGGAGGGAAGTGGTTTTTTTAAAAAAAAAAATTGGCAAGCTGAAGTTGTGCCAACATTACCGGTCATTTAGGGCTGACAAGGGATAATTACTAATGACATGACCTCAATGTGTCAGAAAATGTGCATTCAAGGAAAAAAAATAGAAAAAGAAGGTATGTCAGTCTCATTAAAACAAAATGCATTTAACTTTTTAACATTTTTAAGTCATGCCAGTCACAGTCTTGGTTGGATTCTAGTGAGTTGGGAATACCCATGGGACAAATATTATGCATTAATGGCAAAAATGGGTGGAGAATCTAGTGTGCTATATTTTAGTCTGCACAAATGTATTGTATGGTTTTTTAAAAAATCCATTGCTGACTTGTGGGAGTATTGGTTGTCTTATAGAAACCATTTGTTTTCTTTTCAGTGATATAATGTCTAGATAATACCCTGGTTGTTTGTGTGTTTTTTGTTTTAGCAGAAAGAAAGGTCAGAAAGAGAGAACTAGATAAAATTGCTCTGAACTGCTGTTGAGATAAAGAGATTTAATCTAAATTAAAATGTGTTCCTTATGTATCCGAGTATTTCTGCTGCCATTGAAGTGGTTGGCATTTTAAACATTACATTGCCGTATTGATCTATTACTGTGGTGAAGCCTGGTTTACTGCAAGGGCCCCCTTTGACACCTTTTCGGGCTAATGTGAGCGGTTCAACAAACTGGAAGTGATTTGCTTATTGAGTAGTCTAAACAGGAGCTGTGTTACGCCTGAGCAAACCAGGATTTGTCAAACAAGAATAAACCCTGTTTTACAATTTAAGTTTGTAGAAGGCATAAAAAGCCAATATCGTGGGTTCAAGAGACATCATTTGTTTCTGTGATATCATTTGTTACTGTTGCATATCAGTGCACTCACAACTGTTTGCACACTGCAGGAGCTGGTGTGTAAACAGTTGTGCATGCATCAGTATGCAGCAAGCTCACAGTAAGGGACCATTTAGATTATAGACTTTATTTACTTATCCCAAAAATATACTGCAGTGTCATAATCTTCTGATATTTGGAACTGGTAATAGAGAGAGCTTCTGCGATCTTTTCTCAATCATTCTGGATTTGAGCCATGTCTTCCTCCCTCTGTCTCCTACCTGTGTGTTCAATATTACAACAACAGGTCAGCTAATGTGAGATTTAATCTATAAAGCTGCCAGGGAGATTGTTTTAAAGTCTGTGGTGCTTGCTACCCTTCCATTGCTTATAGCATGCTGATTAAATGAGGCAAGTATTCCTTCAGTATGCTGACAACCACCACTCAAATTGCCTTTGACACAATGCCTCATAATAGGTGTAGTTTGGACCCATTAATAATTCATGAGGCAAGGTCTTTGACTGGCTATGTCATGTCAGCTATTCAGGTCTACTGTGCCAATAATAATAATAATAATACTTAAAATTCCAGTTCCAATGGTTGTTTATATTTGAGAGGACTTCTAACCCCTGGCACTCTTCTGTTCCCAGGACAGTCCTTTAGACTGTTCTTCCTAGTTAGTGACTTGGAATATTTGCTATGTTTTTCTCCTCTCAGCACTCTATGTTAAAGGAAGGCTCAGCCAAAAATGTCATACCTAGTCTATGTTTGTTTTGGAGAAGGCTGAAATTGATTCCTATTTTCAGTTTCATAAAAGTACTTCCTGTGAAATGTTTATGAATTTCATTAAACCCATTCTAGCCATTTCCCCTTCTGACATCGGTATCTTAAGGAACATTAAAGTTGGCCCACTGGAAATAAATACCTTTGATACTGGCATATCAGTATCAAATAAATGTATTTGATTTTGAAGGGTATAACAGAGTGTTTTATGTTATTACTATGACACACTTAAATCTTATATAATTCTGGGTGGAATTGTAGAATACTTCTCCTCCCCCTCCCTTCTCTCCCCTTTCTATTTTATTTCATGACAAGTGGTCTGTCTCCTTTATATGGCAATAATTCATATCCTTACTAGAGTGTAAGCTGTATTGGATATATTCACTCCTAAATGAAGATGCATAGGATCAATGATACCTAATGGCCAAGATCTAAATGAACACTGCCATAGCAAAGAGCTTTGTCTCACTACAAGACTGAATAAGTCTCTGCTTGACATTGGGACAGAGGAACTTCTGCTTATACAGTGAAGTAATTGATATTTTGCTGCATAAATGATGAAGTCCAACTGTTAGACTATGGTCCACGATGTATGTACTTTAATGACATAGAACTTACCCGTTATAATCAATTATGTTCTGATTATGTAGTATACAATCCTATTGACCCTGAATTGCCCATCTGTGGATAAGTAGAGGGCATTTGAAACAAGCATGATTTTCCACCCATCTCTATAGATCAGTGGTTCTCAACCTGGGGTCCCCAAATGTTTTTGGCCTTCAACTCCCAGAAATCCTAACAGCTGGTAAACTGTCTCGGATTTCTGGGAGTTGTAGGCCAAAAACATCAATTTACTGCTCTCCATCAGCCAAAGAACAGCTGTGGGTGAGTGATGTAATTATTCAATGGTAATGTTTGAGTTCATTGGTCATTTAGGCAGAGGGTAGACAATATTGCAGCAACAACAGCAAAAGTGATACAAGGTGGTGTAAGGTGGATTTCCGCTAACTCAGTAGTTCTGAACCTGGGGTCCCCAGATGTTTTGGCCTTCAACTCCCAGAAACCCTAACAGCTGGTAAACTGGCTGGGATTTCTGGGAGTTGTAGGCCAAAAACATCTGGGGACCCGAGGTTGAGAACCACTGCACTAGAGAGAGGAATTAAGAATATTTTGTCATTTTTCATCTCACATGCTTCTGTCTGGGGTCCATTTAACACTGTTTGACTGTGGGCATCCATTTGTGACTGGTAAAATCCAGACAGGCAGCAGTAATATCAACCCATTGCTTAAGCATTCTTAGGAAAATGAGCAGACACTCTGATAAGGCTGTCATACATATGCAAACATATGCATTCTTCTTATGGAGAAATGTAGACATGTCAGTGTTTCAGCACATTGTTTTCATTATATTATGTTGTATGTAAAGCATTAATTATATTCCAGTATATGTCAGGTCAGGAGCCCCCGGGGTCACAGCGGATTAAACCGCTGAACTTGCTGACTGAAAGGTTGGCGGTTCGAATCTGAAGAGCGGAATGAGCTCCCATTGTTAGCCCCAGCTTCTGCCAACCTAACAGTTCGAAAACATGCAAATGTGAGTAGATCAATAGGTACCACTCAGGTGGGAAGGAAATGGTGCTCCATGCAGTCATGGCTGCCGCATGATCTAGGAAATGTCAACGGACAACGCCAGCTCTTTGGCTTTGAAATGGAGATGACCAGCACCCCAGAGTCAGACACAACTAGACTTAATGTCAGGGGAAAACTTTTACCTTTACTATATGGCAGGTCAGTTGTTATACCTTCATAAGGAATGAACCTTTATAACATTTCATCTCTTTAGCACATAGTTCATTAATACATAATGTCTTTTATAGAAAGACATTTTAATATGTGCATTTTTGGTATTTTTACAATGTTTATGTATTTTAATTATTCTGTAAGCCACCTGAAGCTATGAGGAGAGACGGGTAAGAAATAAAATAATAATAGTGACTATTATTAAACCACATAACTAATCCATTTATCCACTAAAGAATTCACTGTCATATAAAAAACTACCCATCACTAGACAGGTGTTGAAGAAGTTTGTATCCTTGAATATTGCTAGATTCATCAGACTCTATTACAATCAGAATGGGAAGTATGCCTATTTAGCCTAGGCTATTTGAGAGCAAAGATTTTTCTGTCTTAACAGTATGGTCTACTACCATCAGCACATTTCGGTTATCAGCTCAGAAAAGCAGCAGTTATATATAAAAAAATTCTACATTGGAGACAGACTTCATTCACCTTACTTATCTCTCCTTTCAGCTTGTTTTAAATGTTTCCTATTCTATCAGCTGACATTTCTAGTCCAATCAAAACAAGAAATCTTTCACTGTACTGTGTTTAAATCAACATTGTTTTGCTCCAATTAAATTACTGGAGTTATAACACACCATTTATACTTAACTTCCATCAGATTACATCAGTCATCTGATTGCATCAGCCATTGCTCTCTACATGGCAACTAATACATGTTTACTAGTCAGGTCATGTTGTTTATATTATCATGTATATTTTATAGTTGTTTTAACACTCTGCCTGGAACTAAGGTGGGTTTTGGTAACACACACACATTCTACAATATATGGATCTTTCTGCTTCATATATTAGACTTTATATGTCTTATGAACTCATTATTTAAGTTTTGGGGGTTTAAACATTGCAAGCTTTAACTTAAATCAGCACTCAGCAAGTACCACATTATCAGCTTTTTGAACGGGGGGGGGGGGGATAATTAAATGAAGTCACTCTTGTATCAGTGTTTTAATGCATCCTATTGTAAGGTATTTTTAAAGAGTGAAGACAGTTGGATCAAGTAGCTACCATTATTCTCAGTGCCATAGAATGTGGCTCGGCATATACATTTTTAGAATGTTTTTGAATGCTGCATTCAGGACATTCTGGGGAAGATGACATTTACCAATTAACAGAAGTGGAAAAGAGCTGCCTTGTTATTGCCCCACTAAAAATGGATAGCCATCCTTTCTGAACCATTTTAAAATAACTCTCTCCAAATAGTTTTGGTGTAAGAGTCCCTTTACCTTCCCAATCTTAGCCAAATGTTTCTGCTGATCATTGTTACTGTCATACCTTTTGTCTACCTGGTACAATTTTCTTTCTCTGCTTTGACCTCATTATCCTCGACCTCACTTGCCCGCACTGCCAGTTCCATTTGAAACATTACAACAGATCATATGATGTTGCAAGAGCAATCATGATCTGCCTGATGTCATGATGTCAGAGGTGCTTCCCATTGCATGTTTATTGATAGCCAATTCAATTATATAACAGTAAATGAGGGTGAGACTGAAAGCAAGGAAGAAGAAGAAATACAAGAAGAATAAGGTACCAAGCAACTACTGCCACTGGGAGAAAAGAATTGTCAACATTATTGAAACACACTAAATATTTTCCAGGTTGAATTTTTGGGGTGTTAGTGGTGGGGGTAATTCAGCTGCAAGAAATATGCTAATTTCATACAAAACCTCAAAATTACTGAATATTTGGCACAGCTATAATTTCAGTTTCTATAATTTCCTAGCAATTTTTCTTCATTCACACAGTCGTCTCCGACCCTTCATGACCTCATGGACCAGTCCAGAGCTCCCTGTCGGCCGTCACCACCCCAGCTCCTTCAAGGTCAAGCCAGTCACTTCAAGGATATCATCCATCCATCTTGTCCTTGGTCGGCCTCTCTTCCTTTTTCCTTCCATTTTCCCCAGCATCATGATCTTTTCCAAGCTTTCCTGTCTTCTCATGATGTTAGCAGCTATCATTAGTGGCTCCAGTTGGGTTGAAGACAACTTGCATGATAAGTCAGAACCTAACTCTGCCCTCCCCTACTGATATTTTACAAGGCATTGTAAAAAGTGATCTGCCTAAATGTTTCAGGGAGAAAATCACTCACAAACATGCTGTAAATCTAAATCTCAACCCCAATAGGCTATTATCTTGAAATTAAAGTGGGAAACTACACTCCATATTAAAGAGTGCATTACAGGAGAGAGGGGGAAAGAAAAATTGGGGCAATTCACCTTCTTCAGAGAAAGAGAAATGTGTCCAGCTAGCTCATTATATTAGAGGGTTTTTTTTTTAAAGTGGATCACTTGACCCAGTAAAGCAAAAAATTCTTCTACATTTTATGAGAATATTTTTATCATTATTTGTTCTATATTGACATTAACCCTAAGCTTAGTGGTAAGGGCTGTGCTCCAGAAGAAAGAGGGTACAGGGAATATTATCTCTTTTCATTCTCATAAAGGAGCTCAAATGCCTATAGCGACTGCAAGGCAACTCATTCACAAAGTGCCTGAACTGGCTACTAGTTGTTTGTAAAAAGGTCTAGGAAGTAGTTTTTACTCCTAGAAGCACCTACCCTTGGATCGTTTTTATGTATACTAGGAGATTGTACACACATATATATGAACACCATAGTGGTTTGTGTGTTGGACTTGAACATTAGGAATCTGGACATCTGGATTCAAATCTGTCACAGCGACCTATTGCGTGATCCTGGGCAAGTCACACTCCCTCAGCCTCAAAGGAAGGTAAAGGCAAATCTCCTCTTAACAAATCTGCCAAGAAAACCCTATGAGTGGTTTTCCTTAGAATCACTATGTCAGAAATTACTTGAAGGCACAAAGTAACAACAACAACAACAACAGCAACAACAACAGCACACAAATATGATTCGACAAAAGAAACAGAAATAAGAGAGTGGAAGGAAGGAAGGAAGGAAGGAAGGAAGGAAGGAAGGAAGGAAGGAAGAGCATAAAATAAGAGCAAGGGCTAGCCATATACATTGATATAAGCTGACTGTCATTCCAAAAATATATTATTTAAAGTTGACTTCAATATAGTACATTTATGGACTGCTAAAGCTGTAAGATTATCTGCTTGTTGAACAATGGATGGTGAATTTTTATATTTCCAACCCTGGAAGATAATTCTTTTTGCAACTGTAAGAGTGTACAGGACCCGACAACCTTGACCTGCAATTAAATTCCACATCATAAGAATGTTACCGAGAGAACATGTGTATCTACAAATACCAAAGATGTTTCTAATATACATTATGCATTATAACCTATCCAACTAAGCAAATATAATCACTAGACTTGCTCAGTTCATAAGTCACAATATGTGTGTTTGGATAACTACTAGAAATTTAATATTAAAGTTGACTACCAGATTTGAAGAGGCTAATGGAACATTCTAGCATGTGCTACCATACCACTCTGGGTTGTCTGGGCCAGCTAGAAATGAATAAAATCACAATTTAAGTTGCATTTTATATTTAATAGCAATACAATAATTTATACAGGATATTGAGTCCTACAGATGCATTAATATATCTTTACAAAGCATCTTTGATTGCTTATCTACTATGACCATCAATATACTTTCCTCAGTTGTAATCTTATTGTAAATAGGTTAATCTTCTTTTCAATGCACAGATAAATCAAAATGTTATAGTCTAAGTGAATATAATAGAAACATTAATGACAAAGTAAGAAATTAAGCTGTTTAGGATCTGACCTATACAATACACAATTTCTGCAATTTTCATTATAGTGGCTGTCAATCATGAGTCTTGGACAGGTTCCCAATTCATAGCTTTAATATCATTGAGGCTCCTTGCGTTATTTATGTTTTTGTCAATATTTGTAATTAATTATGAATGCTGTAATCAAGACCTTGTTCATATTATGTGTTTTCCAATACCACAGGTCACTTCCCTAGGGTGTAGTGTCACTTGAACCATCATGAATATTCTTGACAAGGTTTTTCTTTTAGGCCAAAGGGGGATGTTAATTAACAAGGCAGTGATAAAACTTCATGAGTCTTCATAGAGAGATGTCATTGCTTTATAATATTGTATGGTGATCAGCTACTACCATCTCCACCACTGCCACAAGTGAAAAAGGAGTCTGTTGAATGTGATCAAGTACTTGATCTAGATTAGAATTTTGCATCACAATAACAATTCAGTTCATGATACCACATTTAAACTGCTTGCTGCAATGATGCAAACAGTCATAAAAGCTAAGCAGTCATAGATCCATAATGCTCTCTTTCTCCATCATTCTACAATTTTTCAAAAAAATGAACTTGTTTCAATATACAATTTTCCAAAATATTTACATTTTGTGGCAAAATTCTTGTGTCACAGAAAGAGCCCATGACAGGTTGAGACACCCTGCTGAAGAAAAAGGCAACTGATGCAACACTTTTTTTGTCTAGCACAAAAGCAGGAAAATTGATTTATTATTTATTTATTTACAATATTTATATCCCGCCTTTCTCTACGCCGAGGGGGACTCAAGGTGGCTTACAAATGGCACTTATACAGTGCCTTAGGCATAAAACACAGACATGAGATAGAATTATAAAAATTAAAACAGACATCAAACATAATTAAAATACATTCCAATATGAGACACATTATCCAAAGGCAAGGTCAAAAGCCGTTCCAAAATCCACTGCATGGTTTCCAGGTTTAAAAAAATCGTACTGCACTATTTATCAAAGGCCTGCTCCCAAAGCCAAGTTTTTACTCTCTTTCTAAAGGTTAGGAGGGAGACGGCTGATCTCATATAGTTTGGGGGGGGATTCCACAGCCGGGGGGCCACCACTGAGAAGGCCCTGTCTCTCGTCCCCACCAGTCGCGCTTGCAAAGAAGGTGAGGGCAGGGCCTCCCCAGACGATCTTAAACTCCGAAGTGGTTCATAGGGGGAGATACATTCTAACAGGTGGACTGGACTGGAACAGTTTAGGGCTTTATAGGCTAAAACCAGCACTTTGAATTGTGCTCGGTAGCAGACTGGCAGCCAGTGGAGCTGATGCAACAGGGGAGTAGTATGCTCCCTGTATGCCGCTCCAGTGAGCAACCTGGCTGCCGCCCGTTGGACCAATTGAAGCTTCCGAACAGTCTTCAAAGGCAACCCCACATAGAGCACATTGCATTAATCTATACAGATGTAACCAGAGTGTGGACCATTTAGGCGACTGCCATGCAAGTCGCCTAAATGGCAGTGCTCCAGTAAAGGACCAGCTGATGAAGCAGGTGAAGAAACGAGAAACAGTAAAGGAAAGAATGGATTCTCTGTTTTTCCAAAAATACACTCAAAATGAATGATCATAAATCCTCACTTATCTACTCAGTTTCACTGCTAAAACTCATGAATTTCTTAATGTTGACAGTGGGAAGTCTCTTCACACACATTAAAATAACCAAAGTGGCACTCAGTCTATGTCATTTCAAATGAAAGGTGTGATCACACATTTAGTACTAATGCCAAACAGTGTCTAGGGGTCAAATCTGACCTCTGTAACACCTCAACTTGCATTTACATCACTTTTTGTCTGCTGTTAACATCTCTCTCTTCCTGTAGTGGAAACTTGCTGAAATATCTAGAAAACACTTTTTGGCCTCTCTTTCCTACAAATCACACATATGATGCTTTTTCTCTTCCTTTAAAGACTAACCTGATTTCTTAAAAAGTATTTTGTCACAATTCATGTGGAAATGTTCATTGGATAGAATAATTACCCTTGAAATATTATGTGAGTGGAGTATTTGAAACCTTTCACGATGGTGCATTTTATTTTTGCATCTCCTTGTTATCACATTGCTTTGATGTTGTTCATGGAAATATGGCTGGTGGGAAATGGGTGATGCTTTCTCCACAGCTTCCCAGTACCTGTATTTCCTGGAATGCCTTGGAACTAATGCAACATCACATCAGGGATGTTCAAATGTTACACTGTATGTGTTCAGTCTGTACGCATGTACATATATTTGTGAGAATCTCTGTGCCTATATTTGTGCAAAAATCATCTTAAATCCAAAATATAAATCAAGAGTACAGTTGTACCCAAGCAGAATGAAAATATTTATGTTGGTATAAATTGATAAGCATGTGTTCACTTTATGGAGGTAGAAGAAGTCTGCTTGGAGCGCAACCCTTTATATCCTAAGGACCTCCCTTGGAAACCTTTAAGAGAAATATTTTGTGTTTGTGTGGGGCAGTTTGAAAGGAGGAGGGAAGGCCTAAGAGAAGAAAGCACCAGTGAATAAGACCAAGGGAGAAGAGAAATACTTCTAATGCCCTCAACACAGACTTTGTCTTCCTTTTGGAACAGGTTATGTTTTGTCATTGTATGCACATATGCTAGAACCTTTCATACCTGCTCATTTTGCCCTTGTTCATTTTCTAACTGTACAGGCTGGTCTAATCACCATAATAAAGTCATCAAGTCACAGTCTTCATCCAGCAGCAACTGTAGGGCCAGAGAATAGCAAGACAGAGCTTACAATTACATTCCAACTCAGGGCTGGTAGGGTTGCTGGGCTGAAAACTGGAGAAGGGCCTTATACTTTTAATGTTTATGTAGATAGAAGTGGGAATTTCAGATGACGTTGCTTCTTATCTGGTTGCAAGACAAGCTGTACCTGCTGAAATTCCTTCTTTTACACAGTACAGGAACTCTTTCCAGTTTTCATTTTGGTAACTCTATCCTCAGAGGATATTGGTTTTATTTGAAGTCATCCTGTTCTATTTTGTCTTGCTTTCAGACGTAGACTATATCATTATTGGAATTGTTCATATTGCTTTTCCCCCCTTTTTTCCACTTCTTAATAAAGAAATCATGAGCTTTGAACAATTTTATTCCATTTTCAAACTTTGTAGCAGTGTTTTCAAGGTGGAAAAAACACTACTTAACTGAATTAATATTGATCCTTCTTAGTAGAGAGCACAATCCTTTGTAATTTACGCTGAACTTCTTAGGACTATTTCTGTGTAAGATAGCAACAGCATTTTTATGAATAACTGCTCATATTGAATAATTGCTCACAATTCACAAAACACCCTAAATCCTTATTTCTAGTCTGTATTGATGAAGAACTGTGAATACTTGAAGAGCAGTATAAAGACAGAATCTCCACATTAAATACATCTATGGAAAATTAGCTTCTACTTTTGAAGAAATTATATTTTCAGGAAATTAGTATAGAAATTTTGAAAAGCAGTCTTTGGTGATATTGTTGTTTTAAAAGCAAGGGTAGAAACACTTACCATATATACTCATGCATAAGTCGAGGACAGGTTTTGGGACCAAAATTATGGATTTTTATATGACTAATGGATTTGTCAAGGGTCATTCCACAGAGATGGGAAGGTACTGCTGCCACCTCTGTGGGCCAGCTGTTTCTAGTCACTCCCACCATTTCCCCATTCAGGTATTCAAAAAGGGCAGAAACAGCACCATCTCGGAGAGATTAAAAGGGCCACTGCTTCTTTTAGGTTCTGTTATGACAGACTAAGCTCAGACCTTTCATTATTCTACTCAGAGAAAGGAATGGTTCCTTTTTTGATACGAGTTAAGATACTATATTCATATTGATCCATGGATAAGTCAATCCAGGTTTGACCCAGAAAATAGGCTGAAGGGGGTGGCAACTATGATCATGGCAACAGTGTCCAAGTCATAACTAAGTAGCAATTGTGAATACAGTATAGGTACCCTGAATCCATTCTACCAGTGACTGGAGCTCATCTGAATGACATTTCTGTCAGGTTTGAGAAAGTTGGGCCAACTAAATATCTGAGACAGTACACACACACACACACACACACAGTTTTGGTAATATAAGCATAGGTACTTAGTCAAATACTGAGAAAACCAATCTCAGAATTTAAGATTTCACATTTAAGTCATTATAGGAAGAGATTCCTATAGGAAGAGATAGGAAGAGTTGGTTCTCGCAGAAGAAGAGGCAGCAGGAGGACATTTTTGCTCCCTGGCTTCAGGTAGGATTTGGCTAAGATTTGGCTAAGATTTTAAACTGAGTTTGGGCTTGGCTCCTGTGGTCAAAGTCTAACTGTTGTGTGACTGTTGTGTTGAAAGAGAGCCAGGTACTTAAGTTGATTGACAGCAGGCATTGTCCCCTGTTAATTGAGTTTCTGGGAAAGCTTTATTTGCCAGAGGCTGCTCTCAGAAGGGCAGTTGGTTCTCACAGAAGAAGAGGCAGCAGGAGGACATTTTTGCTCCCTGGCTTCAGGTAGGATTTGGCTAAGATTTGGCTAAGATTTTAAACTGAGTTTGGGCTTGGCTCCTGTGGTCAAAGTCTAACTGTTGTGTGACTATTGTGTTGAAAGAGAGCCAGGTACTTAAGTTGATTGACAGCAGGCATTGTCCCCTGTTAATTGAGTTTCTGGGAAAGCTTTATTTGCCAGTGTCACCTTTACTAACTATCCTTTGCAGTACATACAGGAAACAAAACAACATAAACAAATACACAAAGAGGTGGTTTGGGGCAGTCTGCACATAAAGTGCGTGCATATTACTTAACTGTACAAAGATCCCACTTGGCCACCACACTCACCAAGAGATGCAACAAAAGCAAAACATTCCCATCACATGCACCAGCTGCGGCATGTTCCGCTTTTTCACACAAAAAGTAGTCAACTACATCTGCTCCAAATGCAAACAGATGACTCTGATGGAGCAGAGGATCCAACAGCTCGAGCACCGTATTAAGACCCTTAAGGACATTCAGGAACTCGAGCTATTCTTGGACTGCACAACACGCTGCTGTAGATTTGCAGCCCGCATCACACCAACACCACCATGACCATGATCACGAACCTTATGGGGAGATCAACGCAAAGGTAGACAACCCTCAGGCTTGGAAGGAGGTCACCCATAGAAGGAGACACAGGACCAGGCAGCCTCCGCTGAACTCCTCTGCTCAGCTGGATTTACACAACAGATTTGATATTCTTACACCATCAACATTCAATCAGGAAACACATCTTGTGGAGGACCACTGTTTCTTAGATATTACTCAGTGGGCCACCCTTGATCAATGCGCAGGGGATAGCCCTGACGGGGACAGTGCATCACCACATTCACACTTATGTAATCATGCAAATGCTCCATCCCCAATCATAGACCAGGAGCATCAGGAACATCCTTGGGAGAGTAATGGGCTCTCGGATGTATCTGAATGGATTGCCATTGATGAATGCACTGGGGATGTTGAGGAGGAGGACAACACTTTACACCTACATGATTCACTTCAACAGGAACACTCTTCAGGGGACATACACACTGTCTTGCACAAAAGGGAACCTGTCAATCCTCAAAGGAAACAGGTCTTGGTAGTAGATGACTCCCTCCTTAGAGGAACGGAAGCCATCATTTCCAGACCGGATGGGATGGCTCGAGAAACATGCTGCCTCCCGGGGAAAAAATACACCATATCACTCAGAGGCTCAGCAGGCTCCTAAAGCCCCATCACCCTCCCCACCTTATGTTGATTCATGTAGGTACCAATGGCACCGCTAGGCATACTTTTCAAAAGATCACAAATGATTTTCGAGCTCTGGGAACAAAGCTAAAACTGTATAATGTACATGTGATCTTTTCATCCCTCCTCCCCGTTGTAGGACATGGCTCTACAAGGGCCGGAAAAATAGTACAGGTCAATAACTGGCTCAGAAAATGGTGTCAAGAGGAGCATTTTGGCTTCCTTGACCATGGTCCACTCTTCCAAGAGGATGGACTACTGGCAAGTGATGGGGTGCATCTCACACAAGTAGGAAAACATCTTTTTGCACACAGACTCACAAACCTCATCAGGCGCACTTTAAACTAGATCCACTAGGGGAGGGGAACAACAGCCTGGCGAACACTATATTACCCACGACTACAGGGAACCGCCAAAACGCTAAACGGAGGGCTGCACAAACACAGCAAGGACCAAGTACAGAGAGCATAATCCCAAATAAACAGCTCAAGGGGAGGTCACAGGGGCTTACATGTCTTTACACTAATGCTCAGAGCATGGGAAATAAGCAAGACGAACTCCAACTCTTAGCACAGCAGCACACATACGATGTCATAGGCATCACTGAAACCTGGTGGGATGACTCCCATCACTGGAATTTAACCATTGAGGGCTATAACCTCTTTCACAGAAATAGAACAAAGGGGAGAGGAGGGGGAGTAGCTTTATATGTCAAAAACAGTTATGTTGCAGAAGAAATGCAAGACTGTAATCCGGGAAACCAGCTTGAAAGCATCTGGATAAGAATCAAGGGAACCGGGACTCAAAAAGACCTTGTCGTGGGTGTCTACTACAGACCTCCGAGTCAGGATGAAGGACTTGATGAAGCTTTCTGTCAACAGCTGACCAAACAGGCACAAAGAAGAGATATAGTAGTCATGGGCGATTTCAATTATCCCGATATCTGCTGGAAAACAAACTCGGCCAAGAGTACAAAGTCCAACAAATTCCTTACTTGCCTTGCAGACAATTTTATGGTCCAGAAGGTAGAAGAGGCAACAAGGGGATCAGCAACTCTAGATCTAATCTTAACAAATGTGGAAGACCTGATCAATACAGTTGAAGTGGTTGGATCCTTAGGGGCAAGTGACCATGTGCTCCTGCAGTTTGCAATACAAAGGAATGCTGAAACTAAGACAAGTCAAACACGCATTCTGGACTTTAAGAGAGCTGACTTCCAAAAAATGAAGGAATTACTGAGCGGCATCCCATGGACGCCAATATTAAAAAACAAGAGAGTTAAGGATGGATGGGAGTTTTTCAAAAGTGAAATACTCAAGGCGCAAATGCAAACAGTGCCAACAAAGAAGAAAAATAAGACAAATGCAAAGAAGCCAGAATGGATGTCCAAAGAACTTCTAACTGAGCTAAAGCTCAAAAGTGACATGCACAAGAAGTGGAAAAGGGGAGAAATCACCAAAGAAGAATTCAAACGTATAGCCAACACCTGTAGGGAAAAGGTTCGCAAGGCTAAAGCGCAAAATGAGCTCAGGCTTGCCAGGGACATAAAAAACAACAAAAAAGGTTTTTTTGCTTACGTTGGTAGAAAAAGGAAGAAAAAGGAGGCGATAGGGCCACTGCAAGGAGAAGATGGGGTGATGGTGACAGGGGATAGGGAAAAGGCAGAACTGCTTAATGCCTTCTTTGCCTCGGTCTTCTCACAAAAAGAAAGCCACCTTCAACCTCAGCAATATGGAATGGACGAAGGATTGGGGGAAATCCAACCCCAAATAGGGAAACAAGTTGTCCAGGAACACCTGGCCACTCTAAACGAATTCAAGTCGCCAGGGCCAGATCAGCTACATCCAAGAGTATTGAAGGAATTAGCGGAAGTTATTTCAGAACCACTAGCAATTATCTTCGAGAGTTCTTGGAGAACAGGAGAAGTCCCAGCAGATTGGAGGAGGGCGAATGTGGTCCCTATCTTCAAGAAGGGAAAAAAGAACGACCCAAACAATTACCGTCCGGTCAGCCTCACATCAATACCAGGCAAGATTCTGGAAAAGATCATTAAGGAAGTGGTCTGCAAACACTTAGAAACAAATGCGGTCATTGCTAATAGTCAACACGGATTTACCAAAAACAAGTCATGCCAGACTAATCTGATCTCTTTTTTCGAGAGAGTTACGAGTTGGGTCGATACAGGGAATGCCGTGGATGTAGCGTACCTGGATTTCAGTAAGGCCTTCAACAAAGTCCCCCATGACTTTCTGGCAAACAAACTAGTAAAATGTGGGCTAGACAAAACTACGGTTAGGTGGATCTGTAATTGGCTAAGCGAACGAACCCAAAGGGTGCTCACCAATGTGTCGTCTTCATCATGGAAAGAAGTGACAAGTGGAGTGCCGCAGGGCTCCGTCCTGGGCCCAGTTCTGTTCAACATCTTTATTAACGACTTAGACGAAGGGTTAGAAGGCACGATCATCAAGTTTGCAGATGACACCAAACTCGGAGGGATAGCTAACACTCCAGAAGACAGGAACAGAATTCAAAACGATCTTGACAGACTAGAGAGATGGGCCGAAACTAACAAAATGAAGTTCAACAGGGACAAATGCAAGATACTTCACTTCGGCAGAAAAGATGGAAATCAAAGATACAGAATGGGGGACGCCTGGCTTGACAGCAGTGTGTGTGCGAAAAAGACCTTGGAGTCCTCGTGGACAACAAGTTAAACATGAGCCTACAATGTGATGCGGCAGCTAAAAAAGCCAATGGGATTTTGGCCTGCATCAATAGAGGAATAGCGTCTAGATCCAGGGAAGTCATGCTCCCCCTCTATTCTGCCTTGGTCAGACCACACCTAGAATACTGTGTCCAATTTTGGGCACCGCAGATGAAGGGAGATGTTGACAAGCTGGAAAGCGTCCAGAGGAGGGCGACTAAAATGATTAAGGGTCTGGAGAACAAGCCCTATGAGGAGCGGCTTAAAGAGCGGGGCATGTTTAGCCTGCAGAAGAGAAGGCTGAGAGGAGACATGATAGCCATGTACAAATACGTGAGGGGAAGTCATAGGGAGGAGGAAGCAAGCTTATTTTCTGCTACCCTGCAGACTAGGACACGGAACAATGGCTTCAAACTACAGGAAAGGAGATTCCACCTGAACATCAGGAAGAACTTCCTCACTGTGAGGGCTGTTCGGCAGTGGAACTCTCTCCCCCGGACTGTGGTGGAGGCTCCTTCCTTGGAAGCTTTTAAGCAGAGGCTGGATGGCCATCTGTCGGGGGTGCTTTGAATGCGATTTCCTGCTTCTTAGCGGGGGGTTGGACTAGATGGCCCATGAGGTCTCTTCCAACTCTACTATTCTATGATTCTATGATTCTATGATTCTATGAGATTGTTTTCCTTCTGCATGAACTGACATCAGAGGCATGGATGGTTGAGACATGGGGCAAATCCTGCTCCACCATGGTAATGTACATGCAGAACATTTTCTCAGGATAGTTTGGTGGGAACAAGGAAAAATGCCCAGACTTTAGAACTCCCTCCCTAGAGAGATCAGTATGGTCCTGTTTTTGCTGTCCTTCCATTGGTAGGTAAAAACATTTTTGTGCCATCAGGTTTAGTAGGATTGGGCTTTTAGGATTTTCAAAGTTTGTATATAGTATTTTTATGCATTTTAATGTTTATTTAACTTATATGTTGTTTAATTGTTTTGTATTGTTTTTAATTTGTATTTTTAAAAACATGCTGTTAGCTTAAAATGAATACAACAGCTGAGATATCGGTTTGGTCTCTTCCTTCAAAGCCATCAGTGTTATTAAATATGTACAGCATCCTACTTCTCAAATATGCCTGAAAAGCACATGTGTGTTTAAGGAAACTTTAAAATACTAAAACTAGAAAAACCTAAAAACTTGATAATAAGAAAGTTAAAACACAATTAAGCAAGCAACATTAAATTGCATTAAAGTGCCATTACATCTCAAAAAGTGTATAATCATTTAAAACATAATCAAATTAAAAACACAGGACACCCTCCCATAGAATGACTCCTTGCAACCAATGTGTGATGACTCATGGGCCATGTAGTCCCGTTCCCAGTACTATTGTGGCAGATGACGAGGAAAACTTGGGTTTCCCACCGTTTCAGCCAGAATTGGAGCCCTTGCACCTGCAAGATGTTTGCCCACCAGAAGTCAGCCAAACAAGCCTTGAGCAGAAATCTCCCCCATTTTCTTGCCGGGATTATTATAATCAAGATAGAAGCGCTCAGGAGGCGACTCGCAGGAGCGCCAGGATAGCTGCCAGACAATTAGCTGATTAAGTTTGTTTCCCTTGGGAAACTTTAAGGAGTCATGCATCTGGACACAGTATGGGTTTCGTTTCTTGTTCCCCAGGGAGAGTGTTCCTTGGCGGGAAAACAAGATCCTATATAGGTGCTTGCCCGCAAAGAAATCCTTGCGGAGTCAATTCGTAACCTTGTGGAGTGAGATCGTGTGTGGACTACGCTACTCCAGTCCCTTGCCTCCAGGACCAAGTTCCAAGCCTTGTTTCTCAGATCCTGTTCTAGCATCAAGCTTTCCTTGTTTCCACGGACCTCGCCACGGACCTTGTTCTTGTTTCTTGCCTCTTGCTGCCACGTATCAAGCCTTGTTTTCCAAGAATCTAGTTTGCTTCCAGCATTGTTTGCCAAGCTCCATTGGACTAAAGGACCCTGTCATTTCCCCACACTTTGCTTGGCAAAGTGTGTGTTTCGGTTATTGGATTACAACTTTGGACTCTAATATCACATATTGGACATTGTTTTCCTGGACTATATTTGACCTTTCCTGAAAGGTCTACTTCTGAACTATATTCTTCACTTGCTTTTATTGACTTTATATAATCCTTAAATAAAGATATTAGATAGATTCTGGTCTCCGTGCATGGTTATTGGTGCTCTGTAGCCTGGGTCCTGACACAATGAATCATTAAATGCCTGTTTGAACAGAAGGATTTTTGCCTGCCAGCAAAAGGAAGGAGGGGGTGGGGGGAGGCAGAAGAGAATTCAACAGCCTGGAGCATGGCGGTTTTATGGTGCTCAAGTAGTAATTGGATGTGGAGCTTTTTACCAAAATTAGATGACCTCTTCAGTCAGATCTCTACTTGCCAAAGAAAAATGGAAATTGACAGAAATAGTAGACCATCAAAGAATGAAATTAAAAGTGCCTAACAACAACTGTAACGATTCCCGAATAGCATTGCCAACAGCTGCAACTATGGAGATTATAATCCAAAACATCTGAAGGAATCCAGTTTGGTGAGAGATACTTGAACAAGATTTGATTGGATCAGAACTCAAAGCCAAAACCTGTGGATTCTTAGATCCAGTGAGAATCTGGTTACTATCAGGGAGAAAAACATTTCTGCAGAATTAATTTTTGTTTTGTGATATGGGATGTTGCTGGATATGGCTCATTTGGTTTTATTGTCTTATTGCATGATTAATTGTATAATTGTTATCCATTACTATCAATCCTTTTTGAGTTGAGAGGGTAGTATTTAAGCATTTAATTCACTATTTCCACAACTCATGTGTGATCTTAAGACATGTCATAACGCTCATATGGAAACAAGTATACAAAAGAGCCACCCAGCTCCAAAACAGCCAAGCCCTTCACTTAATGCTATATGCTGTGCAGGAGTCAACTTCATCTGAGATGGGAAGAAGATCCACAGTTGGGATGCCAGTGCTGAGAAAGACTTCTGTTAAAACATAACAGATTTTTTAAAACTTCTGCCAGTGGTGGCATATTTAGGAGGGCCTCCCAACTGCTACCAAAACCCATTCAGGACTATGTGAGGTAAGATGTCTTGGTTCCATGCCACTGTCTATTAGTATTAGGCAACCAATATATATCTACAAGTGCCAACACAGATATAGAAACAATACTCTCTAGCTGCTACTTTCTGCATTATCTGCAGGCTCTGGACCATGTACAAGGGCAGCCCCATTCATAAAGCAAATGAATAGTGAGAAGTCCCACTTGGAACTGAAGTTATATACAATAAAGAAAGATGAAAAGGCCAAGGCATTTCTTTTGACTAGTGAATCAATTGTGCTCCCATCCTTACTTATGGTATTCAGATTTTAAGAAGAAAAAACTCCACCCATTGTGTAATCCAAATAGAAAGAAATTTAATAGCATTAGATCTATTTAAAGCTAATAGGAACATCTCTTATTTGCCCATATCTGACTGGTAGTTCCCGACATTTCTGAAGAATTTTTTTAAATATTTCCTGAGATTAGGTAGTCACAACTGGATCATTATGAAATAAATTCTAAGATATCCCTGCTAAATATAACTCATTTCAAAATAATGAGTCAAACCAATTCCTACCATATTGAGTTTAGTTCTTTTAAAAGCTTCATAACATCAGAATCAGATGCAAATTGGCACAAAATATGTTATTTCAAGGCAATATTATGTTGTGTGCTGTTGACTAACCATACAGACAACACACCTGCACATCAGACTTCCTGTATCGCACTATTGCACATATTTCTCTCTTTACACTGTTTGACAGTGTCCTTGCTTAAAACTTATTAAATACAGCAACCATAATCATGGTTTCTAGTAAAGTGAGGCTTGGAGAAATAGAAAGCTGCTGCTAGCCTTGGTGCTGAAATTGGACACCGTTCAGTGAACTCGCCCTGTGTCACTGAAGGAGCACAATATTCTTTTTTTTTTTTTGTATTTTAAGATATTTTCCTTAAATCTGAGACATTAACATGCTAGGAAAGTGTGTTGTAGCTGAATTTTTCTATGTACTTTTTTCTTTGTTCTAAAAAAAAAAAAAAGACCAACAGGACTCTTGTTAAAACTTTAGAAACACCCAAACACAGTCATACACTCACGGACACACACAGAGATACGGAATCTTCTTTAACACAGCCCAGATGGGATCATAAATCAAACAAAGCCCCCTTTTTGTTATTTCATGAAGGTGAATGTTTGTAGCTCCTGTATAGTTGTTTGGCATCTCTGTTTTCCGCTGATCATACCCCATTTCTCAGATTTCATTACATGCAGGGTCCCCGCAGGTGCCTCACAGGCACATTCTTAATACCGAGCCAAAAGTCTTTGTCTGAACCTACAAATACATTGGGCAGTTGTGCCCACATCTGCTGAAATGCATTAGCTCCCTCCTACTGTTTTGCTGGCTTGTACAAAGAAAAGAAGTATTAGGGAGAAAAGGACCAAACCTGATTAGCCAAATGTGAGACTGTGCAGACAGTCTTCAATGTAAGGCATATGTATGTATGTATGTATGTATGTATGTATGTATGTATGTATGTATTTATTTATTTAATTTATATACTGCTCTTCTCCCCCAGGGGGAGGCTTCATTTGAAATAATAATAGTAAGCCCAAATGTCAGAGTTCCTTAGATGAAAAATGCAGTAATGTGCTCCCTGTCAATAAATCTGGCACCTGACTAAAACGAAACTTAAATATTTCAGCATTTTAGGATCAGTACACACTGAGACCAAAATACCAGGCTTTGCGTTAAAAACCTCACTCTAGCTATGTGGAAGCTTAATGAGAAATGGCACAGATTGGATCCTCAGGAGCAGTATTAGCTTCGGCAGCTACCAGATCAATTTTACAGCATTGCTCAGGGGAAAAGGAAAAAAAATGAAACCAGCAGACTAAATTCTAGTAAGGAGCTTAAAATGGAGCCCAAAAATACAAACAAAAATAAAAATGAAACCTTTCAATATGTCTCAAGATTTAAAAATGTCAAAGATGGTATGGTACTAGGCATTGTTAATAATCACCTGATATTTGCCCCCCCCCTTTATCATGAAATAACGAGACCAGACAAAATATGGTATAAAGGGCCAGGTTTTTTGTTTTATTTATTTAACCATTTAACTGCTGCAATCTGCAGAAAAAGAGGGGTTAAATCCACCTGAAGAGAATAGTCAAGGCTAGATGTTAACCCCCAGACTGCTTCTATAAACCACCCTTGGACCAGCATCAAACCCCGAGGGTAATTCAAATTATCGTGGTTACTTGCCTTGGCCATCCTGGGACTGCTCCCTCTCAAACCATAACATTTTACAAGAGTGAGAAGCCCCCAGTCTACCCCAAGGACAGTCCCCTTTCCAGCAACTCAGGCCCCAGAACCCAAAGAAGCTGTTTCAGAGGTTCACCCTTCACCCACAAATTTATTTATTTATTTATTTATTTATTTACAGCATTTATATTCCACCCTTCTCACCCCGAAGGGGACTCAGGGCGGATCACATTACACATATAGGCAAACATTCAATGGCTTGACATAGAACAAACACAAGACAAATGCAGGCTCCGAGCTGGCCTCAAACTCATGACCTCTTGGTCAGAGTGATTGGTCTCAGCTGGCTGCTCTCCAGCTTGCGCCACAGCCCGGGTGACATAGTGCTTACCAAATCTACTTTAAGATTCCTAACACACCAGTGACAATTTATTTAAATGACAACACCAAATGCCAATTACCACAATCCAACAGAGACAGTATGAGGCAGGCAAAAAATCCCTCAGAGTAAAATCCTTGACAGGGGAAAAAATTTCTTACCTTGCCCTTATGCAGCCAGTCTTAAACTCACATTGACCTGAGGGTGGGTGGGTCATGTCGAAAGAACAAGCACAAGGGGCAGCAATGCTTCTATAGAGTTCTGCTGTCCTTTGCCACATGACGGGAAAGAGGCTTCATGGCAGCTTCTCCCCATTGGCCCAAGCTGTCTCTATTCATGAGAGGGGGCCAAATTCACTCCCTTGCCTCAGGCTTCACCTCTGAGACTTCAGATGGGGGTTGTGGCATCTGGCACTAACCAAACAATTTTTTAAAAATCAGGATCACTTGTACTTTACAACTATATGTATGGAGGCCACATGGAATGCTAATTGTTACATAGCAGCATACTATGTTGGTTACATGATTTATGAAGATGTTGTTGCATTCCCTTGCTTGACTACGGTATTTCTGCCTTCCCTGAATGGTATCCCTGAAGAAAACCATTTATCAAACTATTTGACCTGATCAGGTACTATGAATCAGAAAGAACTAAGGAGGAAGAGGAGTTTCCACCTCATCTCCTATTCATTATGGCTAACATAAGAGCTTGGACAAGTTACTTTTTGGATTATGACACCTAAAATCCTTTGCAGCACATGACCAAGATGTGAAAGCATCAGTCCATTTTTGAACCTAGCATGCAAGAGGTGAATAATACTGCATCTGAATAGGGAAATAAATTCACTGTCCTGTCTTTAAATTGGATGTAGTAGCTAACCTTTTAGTTGTATTCCATTTCCCAACATTAATTATGTTGGAAACATTATTATTATTATTTTTAATAATAATAATAATAATAATAATAATAATAATAATAATAATTATTATTATTATTTTATTTTTACCCACCTCTCCTTGTAGCTCAAGGCAGGTTACAGAATAATTAAAACATATAAACATTGTAAAAATACTACAAATGCAACAAATACTACAAACTTCAGAAGGATCGTAGCACCATGGTAGACCACATGGTTTGCGTTCAGAGGTTCTGGTACAATCCCTAGTATCCATCTACTAATCACAGTGCTGTGACTAGATGAACATTATTTTGGTACATACAAACACACACACACACACACACATTTAATTTAAGACCTTGCAGCCTGAATATTAAGAGTATATGTGCAGCATGGAAAGGCACATGGCTGTAGAAGAGATACAATCTTATCAGCTAGTTCTGGACATGCAGCCATCTAACTGAAAACAAAGATGATCAAAGAAAAGTTTCACACAGAATATAGTAAACCAGTGACTTGAATACATAGAATTTTTTTTTCAAGAATACCCTGCCTTGTTGTGCCCGTGTATGTGCCTTAAGATTGTCTTATCAGTTTATGGCAACCCCATGAATTTCACAGGGGTTTCTTAGGCAAGGAAATCACAGGAGTGGTTTTGCCAGTTCCTTCATCTGAAAAATAGCCCATAGCAGCTATTGGTAGTCTCCCATTGAAGTACTAACCAGCGCTGACCCTGCCAAGATCAGATGCGATTTGGTGCCTTTGGAGCATTGATCTTAACCCTCCTAATGCAACAATCTGTGATCAGGTTGATGCAATGCAATGGTCAGTGATAATGTATAGATGATCAGAGAAACTTCATTTCTCAATGTGTGAAAAGACGGGCAGTTAACCGTCATTTCTGATAGGTATAGATCAGACCAAAGAGAGGTTGAGGAGAGTATAAAGGAAATCTTGCTGGGCATGAAGGCAAACCATTTATGACAGTTGTCAAGAAGGCCATACCTCCCTGCCTCTGACAGCTTTCATGCTGCTCATGCTGTTTGTGAATAGCAAATATCCTTAACATGCTTATAGAATAAAATCATAAAGTTGGAAAAGACCTTGTAGGCCAACCAGTCCAACCCCCTGCCAAGAAGCAGGAAAATTGCATTCAAATGCTGATGAAATAGAACTTATTCTGTACATATTAAAATTATTAAACACATATTAAATATGTACTTATTAACTGGACATATAAATGACTGTTGTAGGAATATATAATGGATGCTGCATTGATTTAGATTGCTCATCAATTTATAGGTGTGTGTGTTTGTATGTGTGCATATACACAAACATAATATTTATTTATTTATTTATTTATTTATTTACAGCATTTATATTCCGCCCTTCTCACCCCGAAGGGGACTCAGGGCGGATCACATTACACATATAGGCAAACATTCAATGCCTTTTTAACATAGAACAAAGACAGACAAACATAGGCTCCGAGCGGGCCTCGAACTCATGACCTCCTGGTCAGAGTGATTCATTGCAGTGATTCATTGCAGCTGCTCTCCAGCCTGCGCCACAGGCACCTGTTCATTCTCTCATCTGTGTTATCCAGAAATTCCCAGACTTCAGAGTGCTTTAGTGGACTGTTGATGCTAAAACTTCCTGCTTGGATCCCCAGACAGATAAAGATTAGCTGACAATTGGCAAAGAATCCTCAGCTCCGTAGGCTAAACCAGGAGTGTCCACACTTTTTAAGCTAAGGGCCAGTTCATGGTCCCTCAACCTGTCGGGGGGGGGGGGGGCAGACTAAAGTTTGAAAGAAACATGAACACACTAGATATGTCTTGTTTGTAGAGCAAAAAATCCACGAAAGAACAACATATAAAACAAAGAACAATTTTAGCTAACATAAACGTACCAGTCTTTCAATGGGAAGTGTGGGCATGCTTTTGGCTGATGAAATCCAACCTCATCAGCCAAAAGAAAGAAGGAATGAAGAGAGTAAGGAAGTCAAGGAAGGAAGGGAGGAAGGAAGGAAAGAAGCAAGTGAGCGAGGGAGGGAGGCCTGGAGAGAGGTGGCCAGTGGAAATTTGAATATGGGCAGTATTTCACCCCCAGGCAAGACTTTGGACATGGCTGGTCCAAACAGATAGAGTGGGGAACCATACCTTTTTTTAGTGGGATGCTAGTGCCTAATGGTGTAGACATGTTTGAATCAGATAGACAAGTGCCCTAACCCCTACATTAGGGTATGTAACTAGTTCAGGTAGATGGTAAGACTGGGCCCATAATTTGTTAAAGATTGTAGATGATGTTAAATAGAAACTCTTACATCCACCTGTGAACCAAAGTCACACTGCAGGGTAATGATGTGCCACTCAGGTTTGTAGAAAAATTAACAGGAACTTTACTGATTTCAAAATGATCAAACAGAGCCATGATATTTACAATAGTCTCTCTGATTGCTTACAGAGAACAGTAGGAATAAATATTTATTTTAAAGTCCATAAAATTGCTTTAGTGCCTTAGAAATAACAGGGCCTCTAAGAGCCGGGAGCCATCTTCTCTCCTGGCTGTTTCCAGTCAGCTCTCAGTCTCTCTATGAGGTAAAACCTGCTCAAACCGGTTCCCTAGTAGCATGGCAGAGAAATTGACCAATCAGATTCCTAGCTATTCTCAGGCTCAGCCAATCAGCTTCTTACACAAATTTTCCAGTTAATCCACCCATCATGATGTCTTTACAAACCTCAACATCCTTGTGGTACCTGGGCAACTAAAGGAAAGGATGACAGCACTACTTGTGGGTTTTGATGGGAAATTGATTACTGACTGATTTCCAAGAAAAGTGCAATGATATTTTCCCTTCTTTTCCTAGGACCAGGCAGCCCAGTTACTATAGTTCCACTCATGTGAGTCTTTCTTTCTCTCTGCAGCTCATAGCACCAACACTGCCCCTTTTTCTCTAGCTCAATTTTCCTTCACTGGAAGACAACACTTTTCTAGTTCTGAGACTTTCAGCTAGGCTATGCAGAGAAGTGGTCACTGGGGAACAATGAAGTTGCAGAGGTCTGTAGTTGCTTCCCTGAACCGGTAGTAACATTGATATCTTAACAAAGTTAGTAGGGCACTCATTATTGTTAGTTCCAGTAAAAATAAAACAAATAGCCTCAACAACATAAGAGATGCTGGGATTCTCAAAATGACACCAAACTGTCAGCCAAAATTATTGTCAATTTCCTGTCTTCCCCTTTCTCCTTACCTGAGCTTACAGGTAAAATAGGCACTAAGGAGCTGGCAGTGCAAGTAGGAATGCAAAGAAAATTGGGGAGAGGAGGCAAACTAGGAGGGAATTGCTTTCCTTTGGGTGGTGGAGTATTCTAACATCAAACCTTCTGTACTCATTAAGAAGCGCTGTGTGTGCAGTTGTGACATCTTTATTCACACACCCCAAGACTTCAAAGCCTTCAGGAGATTTCCTCAGTGGTTTTAACATAAAAAAAATCAGGAGATGAAACAGAGCAATAGGCAGCCAAATGTGTGCTTGCTTTAATTAGAAACTTGGGTAAAAAGAAAACAGAATGAGGCAGAGACCAGTGACATGAATATTTGCTCAGACAGATTTTACAATAAACCTGTAACCTCTAAATATATCTAACAACCTATAATAAATATACATATTTTCCTAGCTCGATCCATTTATAAAATGTTGCACAGATCATGCAATATAGATTTTTTGGAGAATATGTAACATGTTAAAGGAACTTGGGAATATGGCTGATCATAAATTGAACATGAGCTAGCAGTATGATGTTGCAGTGAAGAAAGCAAATGTTATTTTATCTGAATTAATCAAGGGAAGCAATAATCCTACTATATTCTGCATTGGCCATATCTCATCTGAAGTACTGCAATCACTTCTGGGCTTTTAAAGAATATAGACAACTTGGAGCATGCTCAAAGAAGGGCAATGTGGACAATAAGAGGTATGGAAAACATAACATACAGTATGCGGAAAGGAAAGGTTTAAGCAGCTGAGTTTGTTCAGTTTAGTGAAAAGAAGACTGAGGTTTTTTTTCATGTCAGGAACGACTTGAGTAACTGCAAGTTGCTTCTGGTGTGAGAGAATTGGCCGTCTGCAAGGATGTTGCCCAGGGGACGGCTGGATGTTTTACTATCCTGTGGGAGGTTTCTCTCATGTCCCCACATGGGAAGCTGGATCTGACAGACATTAGGTCACCCTGCTCCCTGGATTCGAACTGCTGACCTTTTGGTCAGCAGATGCCAAGATGAATGCCCTCTTAAGATATTAAGAGGGTAGGACTAATAGTCTGAAATTACAGAAGAGTACATTTCAATTGAACAACATTAGGGACATCTAATATTGCATTTAGGGATATTAGGGACATTAGGGTGGTGAGGTTTCCTTTTTGGGTGTCTTCAAAACGAGGCTGGATAGCTACTTGCAGGTCATGCTTTAGCTTTAGCTGGCAATCCAATACTGAGCAGGGGACTGAACTCCATGGCCTGAGAGGCCCTTTCCAACTCTATGATTTCAATCTCAGAAACTAGCAAATCTCACTTATCAACAATGGTAAAATACATGTTAATGGTGCTTCAAGAATTTTGTTTAAACAGACATACAACTAGCTATAAGAATGTTATTTATAGAATTAACATATAAAAAGGAGCAATGGCAAGGGACATCAAATAAAGAACTGCTGAAAACACCACAAGAAGGAAATTTGATAAGAGAAAGCAGAACTGCATGAAATATTTGTCCATTTACAAAATAAAACCATTTATTTACATTAATTGAACTTTTCTTGCAGCCTGTTTTTCATCCCAAGCCCAGTGTGCATGCTTATTCATTAGTTCAAATCATTTTCCAGCTAATTTATGTAAATGCACTCAGTCTGTGGCTTTTTCATCATGGAAAATTGCATTTAAATTAAGTGTATTTGAAATATGCAGTTTGAGGGCCTTGACTGGGCAGAGGTCACACTCTATGCCCTCAACTTATGATGTGAAAGTAAAGATGAGTAAATACTTACTTCAGCACAATTTCACTAATGTCAGTGGGACTACCTTCATGTACCTGGCTAGGAAGCTGGTTGCTTCACTTATGATCTATGGTTTGCTTATCCCCCCCCCCCCCCGGCCCCAATATCCTAGCATACTGCTGGGATGGACTTCGCTGGAGCCCATCATATGACACAGGGCTACTTCCAGCAAGTCTGTTGGGCTCTGTCCTGGCAGCATGCTGGCAGAGCACTAAGAGGGAGTCCTGAGGAGATGGGTGACTACCCGTATCTGCATTACAAAAGCCGGAACAACACAAGAAGAAGCCAGGGACAGCAGGGAAACATTGTGGGATGGCAGCTTGTAATCAACCACAGCAAGGGGACAAAACTGGCCACTGCTCCACAGTCTCCCAGGCTGTCCGCTAGTTTCTGGACCTCCATGTGATGAGGTCCTTGGACTGCAGTCTTATCAGTGCTAACTTGAAAGTGAGCTCTACTGCACTTCATGTGTGCTACTTTTGAGTAGACCCATATAGAATTGGCCTTTTAAAGTGCTTCCTTATCCAAGATGATTCATGGCAGCACATAACATGTGCACTAATGTAGTACTGGCAAGTCAACCTGAAAACATCTTATTTATTTTGTAAGATGTTTATGTCCCACCTTTCATGTGGTGATGTCATTGAGGAATACAATGAAATCAATTTAAGTCCATTTAAAACAATAACAATAATTTCAAAAGACTACAATATCTATTTCAAATACTAAAATATACACCAAATCATTGATCACTTTAAACAAGATAATTTAAATCAAATTAAAACAATTTAAAACCATGACCATAGAAGATGTGTGAACAGGATAACATCAGAAGGCTTCTTATAATGAGCCATGTTTTAATTAAGACTGAATGACACTAGCGCTGTCAGTAAAACTCATGTATGCACATTGTTCGTTATGAACGAAGTTTATGGGGACTTGATGAACTTCTCCTTCTCTTCTACTCCCTCTCTTCTTCCTCCTCTTTCTCTTCTTCCCCTCCTCTTTCTCTCTTCCTTCTTGTTTCTCCTCCTCCTCCTCCTCTTCCTCTCTGTTCACTTACCTGGGAGAGAGGGGAGGGAGAGACGACCCCATAAACCCTGACCCCCTTTCTTCACTGTAGAAGTGGGACTTGGATGAGCCAGAGTGAGGTTTGAGACAGAGAAGGGGGGATCCTACTGGGCTTTACCAACCTAGAGGAAGGAAGGGAAGAGAGAACATTTCTCACATATGGATCCCATCCTTACTTCACTAGTGGTTTCTCTCTATCTACCTCTCCGTCCTCAGCCCTCCCTCAACACACACACACATACACACAGAGTGAGGCTTTACTACTAAATATAAGGGAGGAATAAAAGAGCTATATGGGAGCCAGGAGGATAAAAATAATTTCGCTAAAATACGGGAGTTCCTGGGAAATACAGGAGTGTTAGTCACTCCATTCTGATCACTTGCAATTATTCTTACTGAGGCTCATTTGGTCTCTTCTAAGAGTACTTCCTGAATCATTTCAAGAAAAACCTTAGAGTTATCATGATTAGGAAACAACTGGAAAGCACACAGCAACATCAAAAGTTGTTAGAGCTTTCTGTCCTCTCACCTAACACACCTTTGATACCAGAACTGGGAATCATGCCCCTTCCAGATGTGCTGGATTGCCACTCCCAGATGCCCTTACCAGCACCACCAAAAGTGAAGAATGCTGGGACTGACTGTCCAAAAACATCTGGAGGCCCACAATCTGTCTCATTGTGCCCCGCAGTATGCAGTTAAAATAGCACAGTGATTTGCATTAGAAAAGTTATAGAATAATGCATTGAGCTAGAAAAAAAGGAAACACTGTTCTACAATTAGAAAACCAGCTGGGGTGGGAGTAGTACTAAAAGCTCAAAGGCTTCATTCTTCTTGCAGAGAACAAACTTTAAATTCATGACATGAGGGAACGGTTCTTCTTAAGGAGTGGATCCAACTTAATCGTATAACCACTCAGTATCTAATAGGAGTTTAATTGGAATCACGTGTATTTTGCTACATAGCCTGTGGCTTTACGCCAATACCAGAGTGTGTGTATTGATTTGATTATCTTGTTTGTCCAGCTAGATTTGATATTTTGTGTTTTTTGCCTTGATCAAATGAAGTGTTTTCCACTTATTCATTAATTTTAATTTGTTTTCACTTCAAGCACAATATTTGTTTTTATTGATAGCACAGTATCCATACTTGTGGTACTTTGCAATTAATTTATTCTCATTAACTATTAAAACCTAAACCACTCTTTTTTTAATAAAATAATTTTGGCCCATTGACCCAATGACTTAAGTCTTTCCTATTAAAATGTTGATTTGTCTTAGGAAAGAAAAAGTTGCATTCGCTTCATATTCTAAGTCACATACTACTTCTTTGCTTCTGATTAAGAAAACCTAATGCCATATGCTCACTTTTGTTCCCTGCATATAACTTGCTCAAGAAAACATTGGCTCCTACAAAGATATAAGTGTAGCTTCCTCAAATATATTCCCCAGAGTTCTACAACTGTGAATAATTGGTTCCCACATCTATGAATAATGTGTTCCTACTTATGGCGAGCCACTTTGCTCAGTTACACTCAAATGGAGATGTATTGCTCTGCAGCTTGAGACAATGCTCTGCAGCTAATTTGGAAAAGAGGCTCCCCTTTCCCATTTCCGGAAAATACATTCAATTCAGACTGCACCAATAGTGCAACTGTAGCTATATTCCATGTAGCATTAGACTATGATAAAAAATGTTAGTATTCAACTCAGAGATTCTGTTATACACTCATCATTTCACATTTGTGGGGTTTAGAAATGCAGGACCTCTGTGTAAGTGGAAAAACTGAAAATTATAAAAACCACTTAAAAAAAAAAACCTGTGAGAACAGCTCTCTAGGGATTTCTAGGTATTCCAATGTGAATTGAATTCAACAGAATCATTCTAAAGGCCATATAAGTGCCTAGAGATGTATCCTCTTGAGGTACTTCTATGTCTTCCAGCATGCCTTTATAGCAGTGGTTCTCAACCTGGGGTCTCTAGATGTTTTTGGCCAACAATTCCCATAAATCTCCACCAGTTTTCCAGCTGTTAGGATTTCTGAGAGTTGAAGGCCAAAAACATCTGGGGACCCCAGGTTTAGAACCACTGCTCCATAGCATGTCTCTTCTGAAGGTTGGCAATAATGCTATGCTAGAGGGCCTAGAGATTCCTAGAAAGAGTGTATTACTCAAATATGTGAATAATCAAATTCACAAAAGTGAAACCCTCAAATGCAAAGGGTTGATTATACATCTCTGATAGGAGCAAGAATTATGCAGCTCACCAGATAATTGCTGAATGGGACTTCCCAGTTTCCTTCACATTTTGGCTCTTTTGGCTAGAGCTACTGGTAACTGTGGTGTAGCAACATCTGGAGAACATAGCAATTTTCACCTGCAGTTTAGACTCTGGTTTAGTTGGTGCCACTATGCTTCTCGGATTCAATATGGGAGTGAATCTCATCAGGATTCAGCCCAAAGGGTCCATTGATGTGCTACCCTGTATGTAGTAGGCTTGCTCAAATAATTCGATTTCCCCGTTACCCGTTATTAATTCGTTACTTTCGTTTCTTTTGAAGCAATATACGGCCTTGATTGTCCACACGTCTGGATATCGCAGTTTCGAACCGCGAGAGGCCGTTTTTTGTTATGTCGTCGTTTTTTTCGTAAGGAAAAAAAGCTTTTGCAAATCACCCAAACTCCCACCATTCCTAACAGCCTCAGGCCCTTTCCTTTTGCCCCTCAGCAAAAGGGGCGTCACGGGCTCAGCCAATGGGAGGGGGCGAGGGGGAAGGAGGCCGAGGAGGAGGAGGAAGACGGAGGGGGGAAATGGCCACCGCCGCCTCGCCTCAGCTCAGGCCTGGTGTCTCTCTGTGAGGCGGGAAGGCGGCGGATGGAGCCGGGAATGGAGAGACCGAGAGAGACAGAGACACGCAGAGATGGAGGCTGGCGCGGGGCCCGGCGGTGAGGAGGAAGAGGCCCGGGATGTGAGGGGGTGTGGGCCAGGCCTGTCCTCGGCTGCTCCCGGGGAGGGAGGGAGGGAGGACTACGACTCCCAGGGGCCCAGATTCGCACCCTCCCTCCCCCCAATACAGGTCTCCATACGACGCTACATGAACTTGAATGGATACTGTGGTTGTGTTGTCGAAAGCTTTCATGGCCGGGATCACACTGTTGTGGTATGTATTCCGGGCTCTATGGCCATGTGCCAGAAGCATTCTCTCCTGACGTTTCACCCACATCTGTGGCAGACATACTCAGAGGTTTTGACGTCTGTGCGAAGCTAGGCAAGTGGGGTTTATATATCTGTGGAAGGTCCAGGGTGGGAGAAAGAACTCTTGTCTGTGGGAGGCAAGTGTGAATGTTGCAATTGGTCACCTTGATTAGCATTGAATAGCCTTGCAGCTTCAAAGCCTGGCTGCTTCCTACCTGGGGGAATCCTTTGTTGGGAGGTATTAGCTGGCCCTGATTGTTTCCTGTCTGGAATTCCCATTTTCTGGGTGTTGTTCTTTTACTGTCCTGATTTTAGCTTTTCTGTAGCTAAAAATGCATATAAAATTGATTCTATAGGGAGGATAAATGATTGGATTTCAACTCCTACAGCTTAGCTTTCTCTGCCAATAATGGTACCATACCAAACTAAACCTCCCAAGATTCTGTAGCAGTGAGCCATCTTGGATATTGTAAGGGATTTATTATTATTATTATTATTATTATTATTATTATTATTATTATTATTATTATTATTATTAGACCTTGCTCCCAGGAAGGTGCCTTCGCTGTGGCTCCCAACTTATCTATCTACCTTTCCACATATTCTCCACATTGTGTGTATGTGTATGTATATTATATATACATGAGCCCTGATGGCGAAGTGTGTTAAAGCACTGAGCTGCTGAACTTGCAGACCAAAAGGTCCCAGGTTCAAATCCCGGGAGCAGAGTGAGTGCCCGCTGTTAGCTCCAGCTTCTGCCAACCTAGCAGCTTGAAAACATGCCAATGTGAGTAGATCATTAGGTACCGCTCTGGCGGGAAGGTAATGGCACTCCATGTAGTCATGCTGGCCACATGACCTTGGAGGTGTCTATGGACAACACTGGCTCTTGGGCTTAGAAATGGAGATGAGCACCAACCCCCAGAGTCAGACATGACTGAACTTAACGTCAAGGGATACCTTTGCCTTTACCTATATACACACACACACACACACACACACACACATATGCAGGGACTATATATATATATATATATATATATATATATATATACACACACACACAGTATATATCACACACACACCAATTTAACAAAGTTTCAGCCACAAAAACAAAGTTTCTGAAGTAGAACAATGACTTTCACAGTAAAGACAACCCAATTTAACAGGAAATAAGACTTTCAAACCAGGAACAGATTTCTGCAATTATTAAAAAATGGTTTATTATAAAAGCTATGAAAATTCGCCAAAAATCAGAGGATAAGGAAAACATTCCAAATTTTGGTGAGCTATCAGTGTTAAATGTGTTCTACCACTGTACCAAGTTTGAAGAAGATCACTCAAAAAATGAGGGCGGGAGAGTCCTGTAAAATCTCCCCTCGTGCTGTTTTTTTTTTTTGGCCACTGCGCATGCGCGTCCGCCATTAACGAATTAATTTAGAAAATAACGAATTTTCGTTAATTTCGAATTTTTTGGGGGGCAAAATTCGGAAATGACATCAGAAACGAAACGCTGGCGCCCCCTACTTTTGAAACGAGTTTAGAATCAATTTTTTCATGGATCGCTCAAGCCTAGTATGTAGACTGAAATCTAGTTTAACCTTCCATTTTTTTGGAGGTGCCAAATTATTACTACCATTCTATGATGGGGGTACCATTAACTGTACATCTGTACTTTAGAATTAATGCACCACTTTAGTTGCCATGGCTCAGTGTTATGCAGTCATGAGAATTGTAGTTTTACAAGACTTTTAGACTTCTTTGCCAAAGAGTACTGGTGTCTTACCAGGGGTACACTGCTGGGGAGGTTGTGAGTGGGATTTGGGGGGTTGTGAGTTAAGATGCAATTTTAATTGTATGTATTATATTTTAACTGTAACAACAACATCATCAGCAACAACTTTATTTTTGTATCCCGCCCCATCTCCCCGAGGGGACCCGGGGCGGCTCACATGGGGACCAGGCCCAACAATATACAGTAAAATACAACAATATAAAATACATAACAATCACAACAAATTAATATATCAAACTCTACAACACAACATCACAAAATAAAAGCATAGCCAGTGGACAGAGGCGATATCATGGCTCTTCAATCTTCAGTCTCGGAGGAGAGGAATAAAATTATAATTGTGCAATGTATTAGGAGTATTAATCACAAGCGTCTGTGATAAAGTACAGAAGACTAGGATGTCGGGAAAGGTAGGGACTCAGTCAACTGTTCATCTCAGTTGAAGGTGGTGTGATGTCTCATGGGCCTTGTAGTCCCGTTCCTAGTACTATTGTGGCAGACGAAGAGGAAAACTTTGGTTTCCCACCGTTTCAGCCAGAATTGGAGCCCTTACACCTGCAGGATGTTTGCCCTCCAGAAGTCAGCCAAACAAGCCTTGGGCAGAATTCTCCCCCGTTCTCTCGTAAGGATAATTATAATCGAGATAGAGGCGCTAGGGAGGCGAATCGCCGAAGCGCCAGAATCGCTGCCAGACAATTAGCTGATTAAGCCTGTTTCCCTTGGGAAATCTTAAGGAGTCATGCATCTGGACACAGTATGGGTTTCACTTCTTGTTCCCCAGGGAAAGTGTTCCTTGGCGGGAAAACAAGATCCTATATAGGTGTTTACCCGCAAGGAGATCCTTGCGGAGTCAATTCGTCAGCTTCAGGAGTGAGATCGTGTGTGGACTACGCTACTCCAGTTCCTTGTTTCCAGGACCTTGCCACGGACCTTGTTCTAATTCCAAGCCTGCCTTGTTCCCCGGACCTCACCTCGGACCTCGTTCTTGCTTCTTGCTTCTTGTTGCCACGTATCAAGTCTTGTTTGCCAAGAATCTAGTTTGTTTTCCAGCCTTGTTGTCAAGCTCCATTGGACTAAAGGACCCTGTCATTTCCCCACACTTGCTCGGCAAGTGTGTGTTGCGGTTATTGGATTATAACTTTGGACTCTAATATCTCATATTGGACATTGATTTCCTGGACTATATTTGACCTTTCCTGAAAGGTCTACTTCTGAACTTTATTCTTCACTTGTTTTTATTGACTTTATATATTCCTTTAATAAAGATATTAGATAGATTCTGGTCTCTGCGCATGGTTATTGGTGCTCCGCAGCCTGGGTCTTGACAGGTGGCTTGAAAAAAACAGGTTTTCAAATCTTTTCTGAATGAAATCAATGTAGGGGCTAATCTGATTTCTCTCAGGAGAGAGTTGCAGAGCTGGGGAGCCACGACCAATCAGGTTTGAGACAACGGTGGGAATGAGAGAAGGGCCTCCCTGATAGATCATAGAGTTCATGCAGGTTTGTAATAGGATATGTGATCACAAAGATAGACCGTAAAGATACATCTTAAATATACAAGTATATCTGTGTTGATGAAGTAGATGTGTTACTGGGCAGTACTACTTTAAGAGAAACTAGGCCACTAAAAGTAGACATATTATGGAAATAATAGGAATACAACACAAAATGAAGACTGTTCAATATGTTCCAGAATACTTAGTATTGAAAACGAATTGTATATGCACATGTGAAATGGAGCAACCAAGTCAGGTAAACCTTGCATAAGAAAACAAAGACATTTTGAACCTTATATAGACTATTTGAAAAAGTCTTCCAAAATGTATCCAGTGGGTTGAGCACCAAATATCTGTTGCTGTTGTTGTGTGCCTTAAAGTCATTTCCCATTTAGTTACCATTAATTGAGAGGGGACATGATAGCCATGTCTAAATATTTGAAAGGATGTCACTTTGAGGGGCAAGCTTGTTTTCTGCTGTTCTTGAGACTAGGGCACGGAACAATGGATTCAAGTGGCAGGAAAAGAGATTCCACCTAACATTAGGAAGATCTTCCTGATGGTAAGAGGTGTTTGACAATAGAACAGGCTGTCTTGCAGGGGGTGGAGTCTCATTTTTTTCCATCTCTTGGGGTTTCCTTGAAGCTATATTCCTGCATAGCAGGGAATTGGACTGGATGGCCCTTGTGGTCTCTTCCAACTCTGTGATTCTATAATTATATGAAAATGACCTATAAGACAAAGTATATTCCCTTAATGTGTTCTTTTGAAGTTTCTTCATAAATATTTTCATTCAGAGGTCACAGACATGTGAATTTAAAATAATTCTCTAATAAGTGTTTTCCATGGGGAAAAACTTTCTATAGTATCCCTCAGATGCCAGGATCCAGTTATGCCTTTGTTCTAGAGTAAACCCAGTTTATTGTGGCAACTCTATGCTATTTCGCACCTTCAGAACAGACTATAGAGGCATGCATAACATTCATAAAGGAATGTACCCGATAAAAAGAGACAAGAGACATTAAAACGATCAAAACCAGAAGTTAAAATGGAAATGTTAATCATTTAAAAGAGGGTCTTGGTAGAAATGCCTGCTTTATGACATGGAATAAAAAATAGAAGAAGGGAAAAAAGTGAGAGAAGTCTCTATAAGAATAATTTAGTGCCTTGGGTAATGAGCTGCTTTTTCTTTGGTAGTTCACTGCCGCTGCCTTATCACTTACCCAGTGATTGACTGAGTCCTCTCCTTGCTTGTTCCTGCTAAACAGCAATTCACCATCTGGCAGTCATAATTTCTTTCCTTTTTTAAAATCCTATGTTCTTTTGTAATTAGAAAATAAATTACATTTTCCCTCTTATGAAGGAAGAAACATGCATTGCATATTACTTACAGATGACAGTGTGTACAGGTGAAGCTATTTTGATGAAGAAAAGAGAGGTTAAACACCACTGCTAACACCATAATAAGCCAGAGCCAAAAGGGACATTTGGTTCCTACAGATAGTCAAGAACAATAATATGAGGTTTTTAGAATCTAAAAATATCTTGTAGGTCATCTGGTTCAACTTCCTATTCAGATAAGGAATATTGCAGTTACTTGGACATCCAACCTCTGGTTATTTACCTCCAGTGAAAACTAGTTCATCCACTCCTGGAACAGTTTATTCACAGCAAGTAAACTGCTTTGGCCAAATATGAGAAGAAAGATGGTATAGTATAACTGAAGATGATTATGGTGATGGTGGTAGTAGTGATAATGATAATGAAGATTCCTGCCTTCTGGAGCAACAGAAAACAAGCTTATTATATTTCCTTTGTGACAACCCACCAGATACCTTGAGGAGTGGCTGGCTATATGACATGATTTTATCTTGAATATATTTTTTTTAAATATTAATATGTATTAATTTTTAACTCTATTTTAAGTTTAATTTGTATGTATTAATGGCATTGAATGGTTGCCACGTGTAAGCCGCCTTGAGTCCCCTTCAGGGTAGAGAAAGGCGGGATATAAATAGGGCAAATGGTGAGAAATCCTGGGAACTTTAGTGGAAGTACCAATGCTTTGATAAATTCCCTTTAGGATCATTTACTGATGCACCAACAGGTAAATATGATGGAATTCCCAACAACATTTTCTGTGTTTAGTAACATTTTTGTCCATGCACCGTGTAATCATCTCCTGGAAGATGGCTTTGAATTGTTTTAAACTGCAGTTATATTTTAACACACCTTTTGTGTTTTTATTCCTAGCAGTTTTAAGCTGTGTTTCAGGGATCATTACTAGGTTTACTACAGATTTTATCTTTTTCTTCTTCTTGCTGGCGCCCGCTTCTCTCCTCAGCAAAGTGCAGAGGAACGCCTTCTTTCTCACCAGGAAGATGTTCCTGGGCAATTTGCTGACGAGAGAAGCGGCACCCGCTTCTCTACTCAGCAACCGCCCAGGAACGTCTTCCTTCTTGCCAGGAAGACATTCCTGGGTGCTTTGCTGATGAGAGGAGTGGCACCCACTTCTCTCCTCAGTAAAGTGCCCAGGAATATCTTCCTTCTCACCCGAAAGATGTTCCTGGACGCTTTGCTGAGGAGAGAAGCGCGGAACGCCTGCCCTGATCCCCCCCTCCTCTCCCTGCTGCTCAGCCCCTCCCTGGTTTGGGGAGATACCAAAATTGCCGGGGGGGGGGGAGCCAAAATTCTGATTGCCTACTCTGGAAAATTGCCTAAGGATAGCTCTGTTCATGCATGCGAGTTGTGGTTTTGATGAGTTAAGGGGCTCATTTACACTTAGATGTCTACAAGTGTACATCACAATTAAAAAACTATACAGTTGGTCAAACATACCCACGGAGTTTGTATCCATGGATTCAACTATCTATGACTTGAAAATACCCCCCCCCCCCCCAAAAAAAAATAATACCCAAAAAGCAGACTTTGATTTTGCCATTTTATTACAGCATTGTATATAATAGGACTTGAGTATGCAAGGATTTGGGTATTACAGGGGGTCCTGGAACCAGCGCCCGGTGAATACCAAGGGACTACTGCAGGCATGTCCAAAGTCTGTTCAAATTTCCACTGGCTCTCTCCCTCTTTCCCTCTCTTGCATCTTTCATTTCTCCCTTCCTCCTTCCCTTCTGTGACTTCCTTCCTCTCTTCACTACTTCCTTCCTTCTTGGGGATCAGGGCCCTGATTAAGTGTTGCCTTCTCCTCGGGTGGCTCCAGCCTTGGGCATTCTCTCTCTTCCCCCACAACATTTTTCTTTATTTCTTTGGAAAGGAAGGCTCCACAACTGACCTGCTTGTCCATCACTGCTGCTGCATGGCTGGGAAAGGAGGGCCTTGGAGGCTGGGTGTCTATCTGGTTTCCCTCCCTTCTCTGCCTCACCTTCGTTCTGCGTTGCTGTTCTGCGTTTTCCAAAAAGGCTGCCCTTCACTGCAGCTCCTCCCTTGGGAAGAAAAGGGGAAAACCAGGCAGCCACTATAACCCTCCTTCCACAATCAAAGCCCTCCTGAGAGATGACCATGCTGCCTCTGCTGATAAACCTCCAGTGAAGGAGACTCAACCACAGTGGTTTTCAACCTGTGGGTCCCCAGATGTTTTGGTCTTCCACTCTGAGAAATCCTAACAGCTGTTAGGATATCTGGGAGTTGTAGGCCAAAACACCTGGGGACCCACAGGTTGAGAACCACTGCTCTACCAGATTCTGAGGCAGCATATGCCACTGACTGAAATTACTTGAAGGCACACAACAACAACAACAACAACAACAACAACAATCCTAATTAACTTGAGTCTCACATCAGCCAATTGCAAGCCCACACTTCCCATTGAAAGACTGGTATGTCGGCAAAAATGGTTTTTGTTTTATATATTGTATTGTTCTTTCATGGGTTTTTACACTATAATTAAGACATATACAGTGTACATAAACATGCACTCATAGTTTTTCAAACTATAGTCAGGCCCCCCAACAGGCTGAGGGACCGTGAACTGACCCTTGGCTTAAATGGTTTGGATATCCCTGGCCTACTGTGTTCCAATTTTCATGGCAATATTCTGTGGGATCCTGGGGTTTGGTGATGCACTGAAGCATCCTGGATGATAATTCTAAATGCCCCTCCCTAAGTTCTCAGGATCACATAAGACTGACTATCGTGGTAAAAATGGAATCATACAAGGGTTGAATGAAAAATAATGCCTCCACCTTCATAACTCCTGAACAGATGGCAGTACTGGTATGTGGCAGGTACTGGCTTGTTCAGTAGACTCTCCTCTACAGTTCCATTTGGCAGGAAGCCTTAGCATTGAATGATTGTGTTCTTAAAGTGCAAAGTATGGAACCCTGCACAGACGGTCGGTCAATTCGACTTAAGCAACATGCAGTCATTGAATTCTTGACAGCAGAGAGTGTCACCTCAAAGGACAAATCAGAGAATGCAAGCTGTTTATGGTGATTGTGTTGATGTGAGTACTGTGCGTCATTGGGCGAGTAAGTTAAAAGATGTTGAAGTGGGAACATCTGACTTGCGTGACAAAGAGTTGGACGTCCTGTGACAGCAACCACCAAGTTTCACAAGCAAAAGGTTGACAGATTTTTTCAGAGCAATGTCTTATCACTCAAAGATAAATTTCAAACATAATCAGCATTTCACAAGAATGTGTGGGTCACATTATTGCTTTGCTTGGCTATCAGAAGATCTGTGCACGATGGGTACTGTGAAACGCTGGTTGAGGAAAAAGAGTGTCGACTTCTTCCATGACGGTTTCAGAAATCTTGTTCATCGTTGGCAGAAATGTATCCAATTTTCTGGTGATTATGTGGAAAAGTTTTGGTCAACAATTTCAGTAGCTCAGCGATTTAACCCGCTGTGCCACCAGGGGCTCCTTGCAAACAAATTCAACTTAATAACAAATGTACATAACCTATCTTGTTAGTAACTTGAGGGCTGCCTGTACTATAATCATTGTATGAAAAGACCTAGGATCTTTTTGCTAGGTTTGCTATAATCTGTGATTCAATATCCATGCAAAGTCTGGAAATTCATCCCTCATGGATGTTGAGCATATAATGTACTTTAGTGCAATCTGAGCAGAAAACAAAGCAATTTTATGCCTCTAATATTTCTTCTTCTTTTACATTGTAATTTCCTAACCACTGCGTCTTTTATTCCAAAATCTGATAAGAAATCCACTCAGGGACATTTTATGTCATATTTTAGCAAATTGTTCCCAAACCTGAAACAAAGGGGCATCAGACCTTCTTTTAAAAAGCAACTTTTAAACTTTAATCAAAACCACCTGAACCTATTTGTCTAGAATTTAACACACTTTATCCTCTCAAAAGATGATGGTTCCACCCAATTCATCAACAAACAAAAAGAAACACCAAATCTTTCCCCAGAGCATTTGCTGTTTTTTTTCTTTCTTTCCCCGTGTTGTTAACTGAGAGGAAATTCACTGGAAAATGAGGCAAGGTAAAATCTTCTGCCTTGAATTTGAGGTAAAACATGCAAATCACCAAACTGAAGCATCTTACTGTCTAAGACAATAAAGTAGGGCCTGAGGCAAGATTTTTAACCTATGAGCCCATATATATGAGATACAAACACAGCCGTCTTATGCACACTTGTCTTACATATGTCCTAGTGAATTTCATGAGGTGTACTCCTAGGCATATATAAGATTGCACTGAAGTGATCTGCTTTATAATGCAAGCTTTCTAGGAATCAACTGTCTTTGCTTCCTTTGCGTGGTCTGTCCTTATGTGGACAAACCTGAGCATGAATCTTTCTGAATCTTTTCCAGATAATTCTGGAACTACTTCTGTATACCCTTGGGCCTTTTCTTTAGGTTAAATTATCTGTTCAAAAACAGCTTTCTTTCTGAGCCGTATGGCAAACCACTCTCGAAACGAAATGGACCCTTGAAAGTAATGTTTAAAGTGCTATGCAGGTTTGCAGTTGAAAGAAACCCGGTCTTTCTAGGTCCAATGGCCAGACCCCTAACTTTTAGAATAGCTTAATATAATACAGATATTTCTCACACCAAAATATTCAAACATATAATATCCCTCTATAGAAGAGAAAAGGGGGGACTGAGTATAAAACAAGAATAATAAAACAGGACAGCTTCAATCTTGCTCTCCAACTGTCCCTTGGCTGGCACAATTGTGATGAATTCTGTACCACTTTTTAAGTTGCTATTAAAATGTTCCAGTTTCTTTCTATTCCTCTCACTTTAGCTTTTGCTTATTGACCTACTTCGGTTCCTGCAAACTCAGTTCAAATTGCAAAAGTAGTTGTGCTCGGCGCACTCAGGTAGTAGAGAGGAAAATGGAAGTACTGTGTCATCATAGTCTCCTGTTTTTAACACTGTATCTTGCTTGTTGATTTTAATGATTGTTTTTATTGATGTTGATGTTTTTTACTGGGATAATTGTTTTATTGCTTTGTTACTGTTATTTGTTTGTTTTATCGGGCCTGGCCCAATGTAAGCCGCCCCGAGTCCCTTCGGGGAGATGGGGCGGGGTATAAAAATAAAGTTATTATTATTATTATTATCATTGATAACACTTCCAATCTTCACAATGCTCTAATGTTGCTTGAACATGTGTTCCAGTTTTTATCTGTGCAATGTTGGAGAGTGTATTTAGTAAGTAATAAAAAGACAAAAAGGTTAAAACAAACAAACAGAAACCCTTTATAATTTATATGGACCAATGTCCTATTGACCTGTATGCATAACTTGCAAAAATACCACTACTGTGTCTTTTGTCTGCCAACTCCTTGGTGCAGAAAGCTACCCCAGTGTCCTTTCACGTGAGGTTTTATCTCTATCCTGAAAGAGTCCACAAAATAGATCCTGGCAAAGTTCCTTTTTTTTTTTTTGATTACATCTCCTAACCTTCTCAAAGCCCATGCTTGAAATTTGCCATACAACTTCCCTATACTGCTACCATCAACATCAGCCTATCTAAGCATCTGATTATCCAAATGTTTTGGCTCTCCCCAGGGCCATTTAGTTAAATGAAGCAGCACGGTATTTAAAAATGTACAACAGTGAAAGGAAATGCCAAACCGGTTAAAAAAAGCTAATAAACACCCACTCAGCCATCCCACATCATCGTCTTCTGCTACACTTCACCTCCAGTCATAACAGTGTGTTTTACGCTTACGCCTACAGCTCCCAGTTGGGGACACCAGCTGTGGCATGCAAGCATTCCTTTCAGCAACAGTGCTGAGAGGCTCATGCACACAGGCACAATGAGTGCGCATTCTGCATAGACACTGGAATGGTGACACCTCATGTGTGTTGCATGCTAAGAGCATAGATTAGTGTGCTCAGAATGATAAATTTAATAGTTAAGGGTACCCATAGCAAAAGAGGCTTTCCATTATGCCTCCGCATAATTTGATGTTCCAATAAGTCTCCACTGTGCGCAGATTGTTTTTTTGTTTTGTTTTTTAAATTTCTCCTTCCCTATAAGGTGTGATTGGGTTGTGTGGTGACCCTTGATTTGGAAGGGGAGTAAAACAATTTTTCCTTAAAAGAAACTGCCTGTGGTGACTCTGCCACAGTGTTCTCTGAAAGTATGTGTTTGTGGACAGTGTGTGTGTGTGTGTGTGTGTGTATATATATATATATATGTGTGTGTGTGTGTGTGTGTGTGTGTGTGTGTGTGTGTGGGCATGTCAGGTGGGGACATGAGTGGTTCCAAATGGTGCCAGGAATGTAGAGGAAGGACATCATTTATAGCCATTTTGAAGGTGAAATCCTATATGTCACAATCTAGTGTAGTAGAAATATTGAACTAGCTGACCGTTTAATGTTCCCTTAGATGTCATGTTGAGCCAGTGGACCATAGCTGGTGAAAAGTGGGACATAGAGTTTGGAGAAGCATTGGGTGATGTCAGACTTAAATTATTCACTATGGTCTCTTAGGGTTCTTTGGAAGTTTCAGTAGATGATGCATTCATTTTGCATCCGGCTGTGGTGACAGAGGCAGACAGTTTTCCATTTACCATATTCTGCTCTTCATCAGCCACAGAATGACTGTGGGTGATGGATGTAATGATTCAATGGTAATGTCTGAGTTCATTGGTCATTGAGGCAGGAGGTAGACAATATTGCAGCAACAACAGCAAAAAGGACACAAGGTGGTGTAAAGTGGACTTCTGCTAACCCAGTTGTTCTCAACCTGGGGTTCCCAGATGTTTTGGCTTTCAACTCCCAGAAACTTTAACAGCTGGTAAACTGGCTGGGATTTCTGGGAGTTGTAGGCCAAAAACATCTGGGGACCCCAGGTTGAGAACCACTGCGCTAACCCACATCATTAACAAGATGCTAACTGTACTATCCAACTGTGTTATAAAATTGGGCAGAGCCAACCTCTTTGGAAGGCAGAGGCTGAAGGATAGGACCAGCTCCAAGCTGTTGCAAAGTAAAACTGAGTAAATAATACAACAGAGGTAGGATGCATGTAGCCATCAGAATGCATGCAGTTCTTTGGGAGATTCAGTGTAGTTCTTGGTACTTTCATAGACCCCCCCCCTCTCCACAATACTTTTGCCTGAAAAAACATACTATGCAGCCATAAGATCCAAAACCTCTATTCTACTCTAAGTGCCTGTACTCCAAATCAGCCAGAATACTCTTCAGAGGCCCTAAAAACAACTACCCTGTTTCCCCGAAAATAAGACATCCCTGAAAAATAAGACCTAGTATAAGTTTTGCTGAATGACTAAATATAAGGCCTCCCCCGAAAGTAAGACCTAGCAAAATTTTGTTTGGAAGCATGCCCAGAGCTCGCCAAACAGAACACCAGAGTATGCAGGATTGGTAAATGTACATACATGGAAATAATGGTAGTAACAAGAAATTCTTGATAGGATTCACAGTTTGTCTGGTTATGCTGCTTTGTGATGACAACTACTGTACAGTATATAATAAATGTTCACTTTTTTGTTCAACAATAAATGTGAATTCTTCTTCATGAAAAAATAAGACATCCCCTGAAAATAAGACCTAGCACCTCTTTGGGAGCAAAAATTAATATAAGACACTGTCTTGTTTTCAGGGAAACACGGTAGGTGTGCCACAAAATCACTAGCAGCCTTCCAAGCTGGCAGGCCCAAATTTTCAGTGGTGCCCTTAAGATTTTAAGAATGAGTCAAAATGGACTGGTGTTGTTCTCTAAGGACCTCTGCACACTGGCCACCAAAATCACTATGTACCATGGTGATTCCAGTGATTGCTGTTGGGGGCCATGGGGAACCCATTACCCCATACCCCACATTGCCTGACTTACTGGCAGAGTGATCCCACAGGAAGAAGAGTAAACCATCTGGCTTCCTTTCATTGTTACAAGGTAATACAGGAAGCCTCCTGTGTTGCTGCCACGGTGGCATGCTCCACTTCACCACAACTTTAAGCACGGAGCCCTACCAGAAGTAGTGGTACATTGGGTAAGGGGAGTTGTCAGGTTCCATACTTAAAGGGGCAGTGAAGTGGAGCATGCCGCTGATTCTTCCCCTATCTGATGAGGTCGTAACTCTGGAATATGCCCACCGCTCTCATAGAATTGTGCAATAGAGTACCATTCCTATACTTGCCTCCCATATCATATACAATGTTTCTTTTTAATAAAAAAATTAGCAACATCTGAATGCTACAAGCTTCTCTCCTGTGGTAAAAAAATCACACTTTCCCTTATCTACCTAGCATTGGCACAGGTCCCTCAACAGAGCACAGGGTAGCAGCATGAAGCCAACATTTCAACCATGTGACATTCCTCCTCCACCATTTAGGGAGGTCACATAATTTTAAAACCAACAGAATTATAACCACAGAAGGGGTACAATTACCTCGTATTGGATTCATTATACAAGTTATACTACAATACTTTTGTTCTTGGGGAAAAGGAATTAATCAATTAATTACATGTAACAAGTTCTGAATTTATTTAATTAAAATGGATGGATTAGAAGGACTTGCTCATCTGGCAGTTTCAGGGACATGTGAACTCTCAAAGCGATGTTTTTCACCTCAGGTGAAAATTTTTCAGAACTGATTTCAACTTTATTTTATTCCAAAGAAATTTAGTTCTACTACAGTGTTTTTCTTAAAAAAAATTAAAACAATGGCTTCAGTTCTGGGAGGAACGGGACGGCAGATGGAGAACTGATCGGAAAGAGCATGGGTTGATATCACTGCAAATATAACATGATTTCTCCTCAATTGAAACTGATATATAATCGAACTTGAATTGGGGAAAGATGTGAAAGACCCGCTTGTTGTTTTAGGCCTGCTCGGTCTTCATTTACTCCATTGACACAATAATCTACAAAGTTCATTATTATCACTCAGAAAGGCAAGTTTGGATGTTAATGCTATTCCCTTGAGAGCCACACAAAACCCGCAGACCTTATTTAAAATAAGCAACCATACGGCAATACCTTTCAACTGCTTGCCACTCCAAGCTGTGCCCAGCACAGGCTATGCTGATTTGGAGAGAAAAGACTCTTTCTCTAATTAGCAATAACCAGAGCCTTATCTTTTTCTGACTTGAACTGGGCAAGGAATTCAAAATAATGAATGTATCAAATAAGCACATTCCTCTTTTTCCTCATGTGAGTTATTCTGTCATGGCAGGCTGTGTTTCTTGTTACTCCCTTGCATTAGGAAGTGTACTGAGAAACTGTTCATTTTGTTCTGCAAATTTTAATACGGAGTATACAAAATCATTAGGTGTGTGAAAACACTTCCCTTCCAATACTGACTTCAATTATAATGGCAATGTTGTAAAATAATTAACCCCCTGGGTAAATTCAAAGGAGAACAGACATCACCAGCCAAACTTATTCCCAGTGCAGCTATGTTGGCTCCAATAGCTCCTGGCTATACACCGGCTGACAAAAGAATTTCACACAAGTTAGAAGGGGTGGGGGGAATAGAACAAAAATAATTCTGGATAGTCTACATCTTAATAACGTTGAATGCCAATTTGAACGTCGAGCATACTACCAATAGAATTTCAGATATTATGGATTCATAAATTATTATGGATTCATATTATGGATTTATACATTTACAGATTGCAAATAGCTGGCAAAGGATATATCTGAAGTGGAGAAAGAGGCACTGGGGTGATGAATGAGGTTCAATGCAAAGCAATGTGTACTATGACAAATACATATCCCAGTTTCAAAGATACATGGCAGGAATCTGAGCTGGCAGGGAAGAAAGAGATGTTGGAAGACAGTTTGATAAAATGTTGACAATCATGCAGATCTTGTTTTTTAAAAAGCTGAATTCCATTTCGGACTTAGAAATGGAATCAAACATACAACTGCCAATATTACATTATTTTTATTCAAAAGGATACTGCAACCACATTTGGAATTATGAATATAATTCTGATCAAATTATCTAACATAATACAATGGAGCTGGAAAATATGGAGAAAATGGGGTGCCAGTTTCAGTTCAAAATGCTGGGTATGACATGTAATGTACTGTATCATTCAGATCTTCGTTATCTGTCAGACCTTATCTCAGGCCCTGAATTTACTTAGAGCCTCATCATATTGAGGCCTGAATCTGTGGGGCGGCGGGGGGGGGGGGACCTTTGCCCCGCACCCCCCCACACACACCCTTTACCTCATCCCAAGGGAGAAGTGTCACCACCTGTTCTTCCCTATAGAACACGAGCAGCCTCCCATGTTCCCAGGGCATCATCCTAGCACACTGCCAGGAAGCTTCATCTATGAAACCCCACCTAAAATTACCTTATGTCATCTGATGGCAGCGTTGTAGTCCAGGCTCCATCTGAGCTGTCAGGTGAGCCTGAGGTTGGGCCTGTTCAGCCTGTGATTGTCCCTGCACCTGGCTTGTCAGAGGACTCTAGGTTTGGGCCTGAGATTCCTACTCCTATGCAGCTAGAGTTTTTCCCAGTGGATTCTTGATCCAGTCTTGTCCTTGCTTCCGTGGATTTTGGTGTATCCAGTTGGTGTTCCAGTAATCTTGCCTTTTGGATTTCTGCTCCAGCCAAGACCCTTGCCTTGTGTTCCAGTATTGATCCTGTACCTTGGACTAATCTTGGAGTTATGCTGCTTGGGTTCCAGTTTGATTTCCTGTATTCCAGCCTTGCCTTCTGCATTCCAGTTTGATACTGTGCCTTGGACTAGTCCTTGATATCTCGCCTGGACTATCTTGATACCTTTATTGGGATTAACTTTGATATCCTGTTTGGACTCTGTTCTTTGAGTGACTTTTATAGACTCTTGCTTCAGAATTCTCAAGTACTTTGTTCTTGTGAATTTAAACCCAATTTTATTGACTTTGAACTTTTAATTGCTATCGCTTGCATATAATCTTAAAGAATCAGCTTTCTCGCTTATACTTTGGGGCTCAAGTATGGCTTTAAGGTAACCTGCAGCCTAGGGGTGCAACAGGCAGATTCTGTGGAAGAAGCATCCTGGCAGCATGCTAGGACATTTCCAGTACTCTGTGTGATGAGGTGATAAGAGTCTTCTCTCTGAGGGTACTTCTATACTGACACTATAATTTTCAGGACCTTGGGGCAAGATGAGAATGATCGGGAGGAGCGTTTCCTCCCAGGAGCAGAATCTGAGCCCCAGGTGGATGAGCAGCCTGACACTGTAGAGATTGCTAATGCTGAGCAGCAGCAGGACCCTCCAGGAATGGAGTCACCTGAGTCTGAGCAGGATGACGCTCTTCAGGAGAAATAGCAGGAGTTAACTCTCCCTGCCTGGCTTCAACTTAGGGTTGATGCCATCCAGATCCAATTGGCTGACTCAAAAGAGGATCTCACAGCTGTAAGGACATTTCAGGAATAGCATAAAGAACTGGCATTTGCTATAGTTCTTTGCTGGAAGCAATTGTATTGGTGCTATATATGGTAATCTTATTTGTGACCCTTATGCCATGCACCATGCTCTTTGGATTTTGGACTTGGATTTTTTTTTTTTGTGAGACTCTGTGTATTTGACCTTCTGGAACAGACCTTCTGGAATTTGCTTTGCTTGCCCCTTTTCCTTGGGCAGACTATGACTTGAATCTCTGATTGCCTCTGACCACACATTGGAAGACAGGCTGCAGATCCTGACAATAATCCATCTTGGAACTGGTTTGGGAGGAACCAGTTTTGCTGCATGGGTGACCAGATTACCATGCCTGGAACCAGTCTGAGGTCAGGAAGGTGATTACTGTTGCACCTGGCCTCAAACTGCTTTGTGCTCCTCCTCCCATTTCTGGAAGAGATGGGCATCACTAAAGGTATAAGGGATGGGAAAAAGAAAAAGTGATAGTCAAGAGCAGAGGTGATCCAATATCCCTTCTAAGGGATTCATTGGCCCCCTTCTGCCCAGAGTCAATTTCACTTTGCATCCGGGATACACTACTGCAGTGCGTTTTAACTGAACTTGTACTTTCTTGGAGCCTTTTTAAATGCATGGTATATTCTTAGATGCATGCTGCAGTGTGCATTGAGTGTGCTTTATGGCCACCACGATGCTGAGTTGGCTTGTAACTGCATTATACGTTCAGTGCAGAAGGGCCCTCAGTCTCACTACCAGGACAAACATGTTTGTTGGAGATAGAAGATAGTGCCTTTTTGGTGGTTGCCTCTAGGCCAGGGGTCCTCAAACTTTTAAAGCAGAGGGCCGGTCCACGATCCTTCAGACTGTGGAGGGGCCGAATTATCATTTGGAAAAAAAAACCAAAACAAGTTCCTATGCACAGTGCACATGTCTTATTTGTAGTGCAAAACAAAAACAACAATGAAAGAACAATACAATATTTAAAAATGAAAACAATTGTAACCAACATAAACCTATCAGGATTTCAATGGGAAGTGTGGACCTGCTTCTGGCCAATGAGATAGTTAAGTTAATTAGGATTGTTGTTGTGTCATTTCAGACTTTGGGTGAGACTAAGTCTAAAATTGGAGCCTCCGGTGGCTCAGTGTGTTAAAGCACTGAGCTGCTGAACTTGCGGGCCGAAAAGTCCCAGGTTCAAACCTGGGGAGCAGAGTGAGCGCCCGCTGTTAGCTCCAGCTTCTGTCAACCTAGCAGTTCAGAAACATGCAAATGTGAGTAGATCAATAGGTACCGCTCTGGCGGGAAAATAACGGCATTCCATGCAGTCATGCCAGCCACGTGACCTTGGAGGTGTCTATGGACAACTCCGGCTCTTCAGCTTAGAAATGGAGATGAGCACCAACCCCCAGAGTTGGACACAACTGGACTTAACATCAGGGAAAACCTTTACCTTTATCTTTTAAGTCTAAAATTATTTATTTATTCATTTACTACATTTATTTATTACATTTATATCCCGCCCTTCTCACCCCGAAGGGGACTCAGAGCAGCTGTATGTACATACAATATATTATATTGTTAGCATATCACATTAGCATTATATATTACTATATTGAACTATACCACTATACTGTAATATTATATGTAATATATAACATATAACATATAATTAATATTATTATATGGCATTATTATTAGTATTATATTGTATAACATTATAACATTATTATCAATATTATATGTATATACAATATATTTTATTATTTAAAATGATATAAAAATATTATATTATAAAACTGAGGGCGGGGGCCAGGTAAATGAACTTGGAGGGCCGCATCCGGCCCCCGGGCCTTAGTTTGGGGACCCCTGCTCTAGGCAATGGAACTCCTTTCATAGCAAATCCAGAATAGCCCCTCCTTGCTGCACTTCCATCATCAGGCAAAAGACTTATATTCCAACAGGCTTTTGAAACATAATTTTAAACAAATAGGATGACAGTGCCATAGTGTTTTAAACTGAACTGTTGTAATTTCTTTTATCTTTGAATTGCATTTAATTTTTAAGTGTAGTTTTATATTATTTCAGTACTGTTAATAGTTTAATTCCATTTTAAATGTTCAAACAACAACTACAACACCAAGTTAACTAGAATAATCTAGGAACTGAAGAATCTGCCTTATAGAGATCGTTAGTCAGGGGAAACATGTCTCAGCTGAAGAAAAATATGAATGTTAAAGAGAATGTGAATAAAGACATGCTTTCCTGCCTCTTTAATTATGTTTGGGGTTATATAAAGAAGCTAAATGGTGAGAGAATCAGGAAAGATAACAGGAAATACTTCTTTAAGAAGCCCACATTTAATCTGTAGAACTCATTGCCACAAGCTGTTGTGATGGCTGCCAACTTAAATGGATTTAAAAGGAAAATACATACATTTATGTGGGCTATTTTGGTGGTAGGGAGAACAGAGGAGACACATCCAACCATTTCACTTTTGCTGGACACACTGTGACAGGCAACCTCAGGGTCGTGTGTGTGTGTGTGTGTGTGTGTGTGTGTGTTAAAACACACTAAAATGTCTTTGGGTGGTGATGGTGAGATTTCTATTGTTGTGTGATCTGAACAGAATTCTGTGGGTTATAATGGCATAATTTGGATTTGCTTTGCAGCTCAGTCACAGGATATAAGCCATTATTACTTAAATTACAAACAATATGACAAACGGGCAGAAAATAATTAAACACTGCTAATGAGTGTATCTTCAGACACAAAGCTACATGTGTTGAGATGCAGACATAAAATGGAACCATCTACCTTGGCACCATCACATCTCAGCAGATTGGTTCCAGTAACTCACATAAGTTCTGCTTCTCAGGGGAATTTTATTTAACACCCAAGAACAATAGATATATATAATTGCCATCTGTTTGGGAATTGCCATTAAAATGTATGAATTCTAACAGGGAACTAATTAGTTCATAGACAATGGGACAAGTCAATGTATACCAGCGTATAAGGTACAGAATTGAATGAGACATGATAACACAAAAACTATAACCACCTATCTGTACCTTGGCTTCATTATGGAGAAAGTATCTTACAAGAGCTCTTGGGGTTTAAAAAGAGGTATGTCAGGCTTATAGAATCATAGAATCATAGAATCATAGAATAGTAGAGTTGGAAGAGACCTCATGGGCCATCTAGTCCAACCCCCCGCTAAGAAGCAGGAAATCGCATGCAAGAAGCAGGAAATCGCATGCAAGAAGCAGGAAATCGCATTCAAATCGCATTATAGTGTTTGGCCATCATCTTGACTTATGCATATTTGAAGTTAAGTGGGTTGGATCTTTTTTCCTTGGAGAATGGAAGGATAAAGCATGAGTCTTATTCAAAGTTAACAGAATAACAGAGTTTGAAGAGACCACAAGGGCCATACCATCCAGCCCCATTCTGCCATGTCAGAATACACAGCCAATGCACTCCCAACAGATGGTCATCCAGCCTCTGTTTAAAAACCTACAGAGAAGCAGACTCCACTACACTCCAAGGTAGAATATTCTGCTGTCAAACTGTTAATATAGTCAAAAATCTCTTCCTAATGTTTAGCCAACAAAACTTTGGGGGAAGATGGTATGCAAGTGTTGGCTTTGTAAAAGAAATGGACTAGAATGGCTAGAACTAGGAACCTAGGGATACCAAGGTTTGCAAGACTCTGCATTTCGAATTTGAGCAAAGTAAGGGATGAGCAAAGTGATCCAGTAATCAAAGTGATTTTAGTGAGCAAAGTGAGCTCCAGCTATACTGTGAGAGGAATCTTGAGGAAGAATGGAATGCAAATGTTGAATCTAGAGGGAACTAAGTTGTCTTGGAAGCCCAGACCTTACATAATATTTGTAAATCAAGGGAAAGGGTGGTTAGCTTAGCTCAATAGGTTAGATTTCTCTGCCCAAATCTTTCAAAGGGGGATTTTGCCAGATACAATTGAAGGTCTTGGGAGTGTATGTCTCTTTGTATATATCCAGGCTGACCAAAAGCCCAGGTAAATATCAAGTTATTCTATGCCGCATGTACAGTTGTTCCCACTGCAGCATCAGTCATGTCTCAGAAATAATGATGTTTGTTGTTCTAATTGATGTGTGCATATGTACTGAGGAACATCAAGAAAGTGCACACCATGTTGCCATCAGTGAAGAATGCCCATGAGTACTAGAGGAACTGATACAGGGAAATCAGATAGGGAATTTGCCCCTAGCTGTCTCAAAAATTCAAAGGAACCTCATCTTGATCTGGGTACAGAAAGATGTAGTTGGAAAACACCTTCAAAGGGACATCATCTGGACCTTTCAAAAAAAAATATGCACCAACACCTACTGTCAGAACTGTAATAAGTCAGATCAAATACTAGGGATTTTCCCCAGCATGAAAAAGGCCTATCTTTATTTAATTACTGATTGATGATCTTCACGTACATCCCCTAATGTGGGGAATCATGTTTGATGTTGGCTAATATTGCTGGTTAATTGTCCTCAATACATGGCCATACAACTGTTGCACATGAGCTTTTCTCTCACTGCATGTACATTTCCCAGGATGTCCCCTCCACATTTGGCGACGTCACTTCCATCACCATTTCATGATAATAAATGATATACCTCTCAAAGCATCAGAACGTGAACACAACCAGGACAGGAGATCAGTTTTGAGGACAGCTGTGTGCTAACAACATTAGGGCCCTGCTTCTACAGATTGCTCTCTTTCAACATTATCCTGAGAAATTCCTCTTTCATAAAAAGCAAAGTAAACAGTCAGAAGTTGCAAAATGATACCTGTAACCATTGTGATATAGTCGAGTATTATCAGAGTTATTTATTTATCATGTCAGAAGCTAAACTGAGGGTACAGTTGTAATGTATTTAGAAACACAAAGTTTAAAACTTGGCATTATGCTAAATGTCCTTTGATCAGAATCTGGCCACTTAGAATGACTCTGGTGTTGCTGCGAGAAGGTCCTCCATTGTGCATGTGGCAGGGCTCAGACTGCATTGTAGTAAGTGGTCTGTGGTTTGCTCTTCCCCACACTCACATGTTGCAAACTCCACTTTGTAGCCCCATTTCTGAAGATTGGCTCTGTATCTTGTGGTGCCAGAGCGCAGTCTGTTCAGTGACCTCCAAGTTGCCCAGTCTTCTGTGTGTCCAGGTGGGAGTCTCTCATTTGGTCTCAGACATGGATTGAGGTTACAGCTTTTAGCTTGCCACTTTTTGGACTCTCGCTTGGTGAGGTGTTCTGTGAGCATCTCTGTAGATCTTAGAAAGGGAGAGAACCCTTCCTGCAGGATCGTGACACATCCAGGCATCCCCTGGGCAACGTCTTTGTAGACGGGTGATTCTCTCACACCAGAAGTGACATGCAGCATGCAACCAAACAAACAAAACAAAAAAACCAACAGACCTTTTCAGGACCAACTATGACAGCGGTTCTCAACCTGTGGGTCCCCAGGTGTTTTGGCCTACAACTCCCAGAAATCCCAGCCAGTTTACCAGCTGTTAGGATTGCTGGAAGTTGAATGCCAAAAACATCTGGGGACCCCAAGTAGAGAACCACTGAACTATGACAATAATCTCAGTCAAAATTGAAGGCATGTCAGCTGCCAAAGAACAGCTGCTTTATGAACTATGCCGAGATAAGAAATGTGACATGCTGTGTGTCCAAGAAACACACAGGGACAGAAATGACCAGTTATCAGGGTGCAAACTGCCAAGAGCTTCTGTGTCTTTAATGGTCGTGTAGAAGAGAATTCAACAGCTGTTGTTTGTTACCTGGTTGCATGACATGCAAAACCTGGCAACAAATAACACAACTATTAAATGTAGAGAAGCTTTCTCCAGTCTCTCTCTCTCTCTCTCTCTCTCTCTCTCTCCCCCCCCCTCCCCCCCCCCCCCCCCCCGGAAACCCTATTTTATGATATAGCTGATGTGGAATTATATATTGGCAAAACTGCTAGTCCTTCATGTCCTTCGTAAAACAGAAGCCGAAAATATATGGTGCTTCCCAAAGAACAGTGGGAGGACATCTGTAATCAAGATTCACAGACAAGGGGAAAATGGACAGCAGACATCCAGCCCCAGCATGAGATTTCTAAGGAGTTTACTTTCCAGTCCACATTGCCTGGAAGGGGGAAAGTCTCAGCTAAATTAAAAGATGAGAGATACTTTTATTTTTAATCAAGTGACGACAAGTGGAAGAAATGAACAAGCCTGCTCAGGAGAAAATGAGAAGGGACTGTGAATTTTGTGAAAATACATCCATTAGGCTTGCCTTATACAAACGTGCCTTTGCCCCTATATCCAGCCTTGCATTTCCATGGCAACAGGGCCTTGTCAATGGAGAAGAAAGTGTTCTTGAAAGGGATAGGCCCAAACACGTAAAAACCATTTCAGTTTGGGGGCCATGCAATCCTCTTAAATCAATACAGCACACATAATAATTACACTGACCATTTTCCCCATAAATCTTCACTTTTCCCGTTTTTCATTTCCTCCAGCTTGACATCACCATGAACAAGTGCTGGTTTGACATGTATTCAAGTCTGTAAGTGTGCATAAGCGCGCGCGTGTGTGTGCACACACACACACACACAGTGTTATGGTTGAGCCTTCGGGCTCCAGTAATAGAAGAAGGGGTCATAAGACTCCTCGAGAGTCAGACTCCTTCGAGGAGCGTGAAAGAAAGCGGCTCCGGGATTTGTTTGCAGACCCGACAGATGAGGACTCATTTGAGGGTTTTTCTGAGGGTTTGGAGGAAGAGATGGCCAGCTCAGAGGAGGATGACATGGAATGGACTCGTGTGAGGGAGGATTTGGGTGTTGGGGAAACAGGCAATGAAAGCATGGGAGGTGATTGGCGGGTTGCAGGATCAGACCCATGGACTGGCTGGAGGGATGGAGCGGGATCCACAGTTGGGTATGCTGTGGGGCGTAGTCAAAGGTGCTTAAGCTCTGATGAGGATGATGATGTTGGGGCGTCTGGAATTGGGATGGCAGCTGACAGCGATGATGAGCTTGAACTGGGATAAAATGGGGTTTGGGATCAATGTCTAATTGCGTTGGGCAAGGTAATCTGGACGGACGCTTGGGCTTTTGTTGGGGAACTTCCTGAAGACGGGTGTGCTTCGTTACTGGATACGTAACTTTACCAAGGACACTGGGCATCAACGGCGGGAGGAACTGTGCGGGGTTTTTCTCTGTGCAACTTGTGTTTAATCTCGATAGCTTGGACCTCCGTCGTCTTTTTGACGGGCAATACCTACTCACACTGGATTGACGCTGGACTGACTGACTTCGATTCCGGATTTTCCCTTCTGCTAGCTATCGGTGAGACCTTTGGATTCCTTGACGACTACGCTTGGCTAAAGACCTCTGGACCGGATTGGGACCCTGCTGACTGCCGTTAACCTGACTGCTGTGCTTGGACCTGGATATCGTTGGCCGCTGAATCTTAAGCTGAATCCTGATTACGACCACGCTTTTCGTTCGCTGCAGGAAGGAATAAACAAGCCTGGTTTATTCCCCTGCTGTTTCTGAATAGCAGAGAGGAATCTGCCACCAGTCTGTTGTTTACACTCTGACTCCTGCTGATCCTCTTTTGTTTGCATTGTTTGCCAGGCTGAAGTAAGCACTTTTGATTTAATCCGGATTATACTTCTGTTTAACCCGGTTTATCCCTTTGAACCATTTTAGCTCAAACTGAGCTGTTTTTTGTTACTTATCACACTGAAGCCAAGTGTTTGCCTTGTTCTTTGTTTCTTACGGGCGTTTTTAGTTCTGTAACCTCAATAAACTGAGTTTTGTTTTACTTGCTGGCGTTCTGTCTCTGATACACACACACACTTTAATTTGCTTGTACCTTCTTCTCTAGGCATCATACACTACATATGAAACTTAGCTATTTATCTATTATTCATTTAATCATTTAATTCACTCATATCCTGCCTTTCTCCCATTAATGGGAGTCAAGGCAGCTGACGACATAGCATAAAACAATGTAGTTTAAAACGCTACAAAGTCATGAATAAAAATATAATTAGTTAAACAATTTTTCATGAAGTTAAGACATTAACAACATTAACATTCATTAAAAGACTATGTAGCAACAGCACCGCAAAGCATTAAAACTCCACCCCAGTCAGTTTTTAAGAGCCTGACAGCATAAAAATGCTTTTACTTGTTGACTGAAGGACAGCAAGGATAGGGCCATCTTGGGATGCATCTACATTGCAGAATGAATGCAGTTTGATTCCACTTTGACTGCAAAGGCTCAGAGTTATAGAATTCTGGGTGTTATTGTTTTATGAGGTCTTTACCCTTCTCTGCCAAACACTGCTGGTGCCTCACCAAACAACAACTCCCCAGTCTCCATAGCATTGAGCCATGGAAGCTCAAGCGGTGTCAGACTGCATTAATTCTACAACGTAGATGCACCCTTAGCCTCCCTGTGGAAGTTATTCTAGATTCTGGGAGCAGTTACCAAGTCTCAGAAGAGACTCTCCAGACGTTCTTTGAGCAGTAAGCAGCTAGTTTCTTCCATTAGTTTTTCAGCGTAGTGCTATTTCACATACATTTGAAGCATTCTGGATTAAAAGCCCAGCCTATTCTTACTGAATTGCTACCCCCCTCCCCATCAATACCAATGACACCAATTCTAATCCAAAAAGTGCTGGTCACTGAAGTCTCCTCATGTGATCCAAATCACTGAAAAGAAGTGAAATAGTTGGTGGGAGAGGGATTAATTCTGTAAATATTTTCATGAACAACTGTTGAAGACATCAGTGCCATTGAACATATGGCTCAAGCCATACTGGCATGCAAATGTTACCTTGATTCTTTCTCTAACAACGTCTTATGTGTGGAAATGCATTCAGAACTATTGAAAAAATGAAACTTTGTCTACAGTTCTGTGCACATTCTGTTGTGGACTTCAGTGCACTTCCTTCTGATACAGTCAAAATGTACTACTTTATTCGTAGTAGAAATGACATTAAGACAGCTATAGGTTCACTTTTGGAAATCACTGTGTCTTTTTCCTGCACTCTATTCAAAATACAACTCCCCTTAGTTTAATGGCTTAGGCCAGGAATGGGAAACGTGACCCTCCCAATATAGTTGGTGTATAACTCCCATTATCCCTAATCATTGGTCTTGTTGATTGGGTCAGCGTGAAGTCCGATAACATCCAGAGTGCCACTGGTTCCCAAATTATTGAATTCAGATGGACAGACAACAAACTGTTGTGACCAGGGTTCTTGCTTGCCTCTGGTGTGTTAGGCTGCATAAGCAAGACATTCCTGGCATAGTTGGTTTAGTTGGTTACACCAGTGGTGTAAACAACTCTTAATTTGTCATATTTGTAGCAGCACTGAACTTATGATATGTGGCTTTTTCATTCTCTGCATCAAAAGGTGCATTTTCTGAAATTACCTCTTCTAAGTATCTGTTAAAAGTTTTTTAAAGTCATGATATTCTTCTGTGCATCTGATCATCTATGAGCAAAAAAGCGAAAGCAGGGGGTTGGACTTGATGGACCTTGTAGTCTCTTCCAGTTTGCTGCTCTGAATCTGCTTAAGAGAAAAAGTGGTATGTAGTAGTAGTAGTAGCAGTAGTAGTAATTTGTTGTTTATTTGTTCAGTTGCTTACGACTCTTTGGGACCTCATGGACCAGCCCACGCCAGAGCTCCCTGTCAGCCGTAGCCACCCCCAGCTCCTTCAAGGTCAAGCCAATCACTTCAAGGATACCGTCCTTCCATCTTGCCCTTGGTCGACCCCTCTTCCTTTTTCCTTCCATTTTCCCCAGCATCATTATCTTATTCAAGCTTTCCTGTTTTCTCATTATGTGGCCAAAGTACTTCATCTTTGTCTCCAATATCCTTCCCTCCAGTGAGCAGCCGAGCATTATTTCCTGGAGGATGGACTGGTTGGATCTTCTTGCGGTCCAAGCCACTCTCAGGATTTTCCTCCAACACCACAGTTCAAAACCGTCCATCTTCTTTCACTCAGCTTTCCTTATGGTCCAGCTCTCGCATCCATAGGTTACTACGGGGAATACCATTGCTTTAACTATGTGGACCTTCATTGCCAGTGTGATGTCTCTACACTTCACTATTTTATTGAGATTGGTCATAGCTCTCCTCCCAAGAACACTAATAACAGATTCTATGGTTATTAAAATTAAAATGCAACGCTTGCAACTCCCCCCCCCCCCGATTTTAAAGCTTTTTAAACTATATATATATATATATATATATATATATATATATATATATATAGTTTTAACCTAATGGAATATTACAAGCCATGCCAGGACCCCGTCTTAGATATTTTAGATCAACAACAACAACATTAATAATACAAAATTTTTGATAATTTCAGCTTGCTTTGGACACTTTAACTAAAATGCAGTTTCAGATGAAGCTTTTTAGAGAAACATATATCACTGTTATGAAAAGTGGCAATAAAATACTTGCCACTTTCAAGAACATAATATTATATTTTACCAATTGGAAACAGGCTTAAAAGACTGTAATCTCAAAAAATCCCAGAGAGATAGATGGTGTGATAATGAAACAAGCTTGCTTTTCTCTGCAAGGAAAATAGACATGAAGGATATGGAAGACAACTTTGCCAATTTCTTTTGTGTTCTGAGGAACGTAAATGGCATAAGACTCAAACCCAGTTGCTTCCTCTGGGAACTTTAAACTATGCTTTAAAAGATCTGATATTTCATACAGTTTCCCTGGAATGGAGGCTGTTGTTTTGAGACTTGGATTCGTTACTATCAGCTTGTCAGCATTCAGCACCATTGGCAGCCTCTAAAGGGTAAGAATTAGAGGAGATGTAATGATTATGACAGGAACACTAACAAGACAATATCTTGCATTTCAGAGAGCTTCACATTTTGACAGATGGGGATGAAAATGTTAATTTGGTAGTGAAGTAAGGAAAAATAATTCCTAATACATATTGTGAACATTGCAAAAGAGAGTGGGATGTGTGACATACTAATTCTAGTGATGTGACTTCTATCCAAGCAATAGATGGCTCCTAGTCATTTTAAGTATCAGGGCAGCCTCTGTGTCAAACATCAGATATATAGTGACCATGGAAGTGTGTATTGGGGACAGCATAGCTGGTTAGAAATTAAAACCAGGGTGGAGAGATCGAAGTTTAGCTCCTTACTTGGCCCTCAAGCTTGCTGTCTCTCAGTCTAATTTTGACTCATCATTGAGATTTTCCACCAAGCAGATGGAGTATAACTATCAGCCTGTGTAGCTCTATGTATTCTCTCCCCAAATGTGTCCTTTTATTAATGAGACTCTATGTTTTTGTGGCTTCCCCCAAAGCTTCTACTATTTTCAACTGGTTTTAAAATGGGCTACTATTGCTACTGCTTATCATTTGAGAGTGAGGAGAGCATGGAAGCAATTTAGATCTTGAATAATCAGTTTGATTTGGATCGAAGGGCGAAAGAAATAGGCATGCACTCACAGCTGGAGTGAACCTCTTATCTCTTTCTCTGAGATTTGAAATAGCCTCTGTACTCTCTCATGTTAATATACACCGATGTGAACCTGTGCCACTAACTGGACTTTGCCTATAAAGATATTTTGAGGAAAAGGTGGAGGATGGAGAAGCAGGGAGAAGAAAACCATTGTGGCAACTAGTGAGTTGTCAATGGGGCCAAAAACCTGCTCTTTGTCTTAATTCAAATTTGTAGGACCAAACATTCAGCACCTTGCACAGCTTTTAAGGCCCCTTTTACACTGCCATATAAAATCCAAATTATCTGCTTTGAACTGGATTATATGGCAGGGTTGTTTTTGTTGTTTATTTGTTCAGTCGCTTTCAACACTTCGTGACCTCATGGACCAGCCCATGCCAGAGCTTCCTGTTGGCCGTCACCACCCCCAGCTCCTTCAAGGTCAAGCCAGTCACTATGGCAGGGTAGACTCTTATAATCCACTTCAATGCAGAAAATATGGATTATCTGCTTTGATAATCTCAATTATATAGCAGCATGGATCCAGCCTAAGATTTCAGGCTTGAAATTGTATCCAGTACACAAAGACAAGGGCAGCCCCACCTGCCACCACTAAGGGAACTGATTTTGCCTTCAGCTTATTGAAAAAAGACAGGGTATAACAAATACCATGCTAATATTCTCTGTATCATTCTAATTTTAGAATATCTGCTGCCATATTTTTTTCAGAAATAGTATAAGAAATCAATAAAATATTGAGGAAATATCTGATTCAGAATAAGGCAAATGTATAACAAAATATTTAAAATATGGGATTAATTAAGGAATTATATATTTCATAGAATCATAGAGTTGGAAGAGACCATCCATCCCAACCCTCTGTCATATAGAAACATCAAAGCACTCATGACAAATGGCCACCCAACTTCTACTTTAAAATCCCCAGAGAAGCAGATTCCACCACACTCCAAGGCAGCATATTCCACTCTCAAATAGCTCTTACCATCAGTAAATTCTTCCTAATGTTTAGTTGGAATATCTTTTCCTGAAATTTGAATCCATTGCTTTGTGTCTTAGTAGAAAACAAGCTTGTTCCCTCCTGAATGTGGTGTCCTTTCAAACATTTAAACCTGACTTCCCCACTCAACCTTCTCTTCACCAAGCTGAACATACCCAGCTCCCTAAGCTGCTCCACATAGGGCATTGCTTCTAGACCTTTTATCATTTTGGTCCCCCTTCTCTGGACACATTTCAGTTTAACAAAACAGTTATTAAATTCTGCACAAGCAGTGATAGCACATGGTTGGAAAAAGACACAAAGTGGGGTTTTTCTGTAAGTGGAAATAGCAGCTTATAGAATGTTTGGATTTATATGAGAAAGAAGGCCTACATATAATAGTCGGAGAAATGAAGATGTATGGATTAAATTGGGGAAAATTGGTTGATTATGTGAATGTTAAAGAGAAGGATAAGGAAGTAAAAGAAATAATTAAAATGATCTTCCACATGAAAAGTAATGCATATTAAAATAAATTTAATTTTACAAATGATATTATATTTACATTTTTATTTCTTCTCTCTTGTTTGGAAAATAAATAAATAAATAAATAGGCTTTTTTCTAAAAACAAAAAAAAGGTATCAGACTTGTGGGATGTGCTCTGTGTGGCGCTAGCCTTGAAAAATGTTCAGAAATTGATGTAAGTGAAAAATGCAGGCACAGACTAGTGTCACATTAGACAGCACATAACACCAGTATCACGCTGTACTGACTTCCAGTTCAATCTTAAGCTCAAGCCAAGAAGTGGTTTTTGTCCTGAAAAATGTTAACAGCTTAAGGCCAGTATACCTTCAAGACTGCTTCCTCCTACATGACTTTGCGAAAAATCTGAGATCTTCAGTGTCTTAATTCTTCACAAGGCTAGATTGGTGTGGACAACAGTAACAACACCGCAACTATGGAGTCCACTGCCAGTGGAAGTTGGTCTGTCTCCATCTGTTTTGAGTTTTCAGAGGATTACAACAGTGTTGCTCTGCATGGGTTTGATATTTGAAACCACTCTGTTTCAGTCGTTTGTTTATTATTTCTGAGGGGTATATATTATTTTAAAACATTTTAAGGATACGTAAGTCCAACTACCTTAATTTGTTCTAAAAGTGTTTATCTCTCATTATATTTAAATGCGTTCTTTCCCTGCTTTTTTTCACCTCAGAGCCCCAAAGGGTTGTGCAGTGATGTATAAATACAATGAATAAATACAATAAATAAATAAATACATACATACATACATTCCAGAGCTCATTGTGAAGTCACACGCTCAGCATGCAAAAGAGCAGGTACCTCTTGCATGTGCGTCCTGTGGCTGTTGAATGCACAGCAAGCATCAGATACTGCTCTGTTCTCTTGACCTCAAGATTACCTCTAGCAAAGTGGACAAGATAAGATGACAGCTCTGTCCTCTTGAACAGTAAGAAACCCAGCCCCATGGGACATAACAATGAAATTGCTCAGAGATTAAAGGATACAATCATATGCAAAGCCATTATGCTGATGAGATAATCTTGTTATCTTTCCCCACTTTTAAGATATATTCAAAAGAGCAATTTAAAATAGAGTTGTATTTGTGCAACATAACATATTGATACCATGGATGAGGCTTTGGATAACCTCCATGTCAACCTACTGAATCACATCACTATGCTGGGGGCATTGGGGTTATCATTAGCACTAATTACTTTCGAGAACTAACTTTGTGGCCTCTGTTTTACAGTCTTGACATGTGTTTCTTCCAAAGAAATGTTATTGCAAGATTATGATATTTTGGAAAAAGCAGTCTTGTGTGAGAAATGACAAAACCACCCATCAGGGACTTTCCATCAGCCATGAATGTAGCAGAACATTTGGCACATTACTGGTGGATGCATCTTTTGTATTGTTGTTTTAGGGAGATAAGGTTGGAAGGGAACCACTGAAAGCTAGTTTAAAATATTGGACATTTTAAACAAAACATTGCATATTTCCCCACTGGTGGTTGAACTTCTTGGAACATTCTCCTTTGTGATTATAGAAAAGAAGGGAAATGAAAATAAATTTGTTTTTGTTTTTTTTAAAGTTTAGAACTACACTCCCCTCGACTGTCCTAATTTGGTTAATTCTCCTATCCCATTTTTTAAAATTGCTTTAAAATGTTTCCATTTCTTTATCTTCCTCCCACTTTCCCCCTTTGACCACAGTTTAGTTTGAAATTCAAAATACAACTAATCAGCACTTAATTCACTCAGTGAGTAGGCAAACAAGAGGGGTGGAGCAAATCTTGCCCTACTCATAGGTTTAGGCAAAAACAAAACGCTGCATCCTCTTCTAGCCTGTGTGTTTTTTCTCATTAATACAATTTTTTTGCCCGTTTGCTCACACTGTGATGCTAGTTGTCCACATTTGTCCAGGTTTTCATCACTGAAATGTCAACGGGTTTGGAGTAACTATTAGAAGTTATGTTCAATTTTCTGAATTTGGTGAATATGTGAATTACTGATATTGTTCTGTTTCTGACAAACAACATAACTAAACCAAACTACAGTTGAAAAAGATGCCAGCAAATAGTTTAAGCATTTCCCAATACATTATTCTGAAACTCTGAGTGGATCCTCTTATTCTTTCTTGCTCAGAGTGGGCAACTATAGGCCTACAGATATTATTGAGCTGCAGTGCCCAGTATTCTTTACCACTGTCTATACTTTTTTTTAAATATGTTTTTTATTGTAGATACCAGCGAAACAACAACAAAATCCATCAACATACACATCCAATCACATATTCTCGGTAACATTACACTTGTTAGTTCCACTTTTATCTCCCATTTATGTCCAGTAGTTTTTCGCCCCTCCCCCCTCCCCCTCCCTCTGGGAACAGTACTTTCTTCCATTCAGATATTATTTTAATTATCAATCGTAAGTAGAGAATGATTCAATTCTTTATATTTTCTTTGTCCTTTGACTTTATCTATCAATCTTCCCCATTTCAGCTCCCAATTCTTTTTGATTCGGCCTGATATATATTTAGTTCTCCTTTCAAGGATATAATCCTGAAGCATAAAATCAGCTAGGTATTCATACCATTTTTTAACTTCCCACTTTGTTTGCTCTTTCCAACCTAAGGCAACTGTTGCTTGAGCGGCAACTAACATGTATTTTATAATTTCCCCCCAATCCTTAGTAATTTTGTTCTTATCTAATTTCTGGATGAAGAATTCTTTATTTTTCAAAATCAATGTATGTCCTGTTAAATCTTCAATCTCCTTCTTTACGTTGTTATAAAATTTTTGTACTTCATCACATTCCCACCACATATGAATATAAGATCCAGTTTTCCCACATCCGTGCCAACACAATTTTGTGGATGATTTAGTTATATAAGCTAATTGGATTGGGGTTCTATACCATTTAGTCAGTATTTTCCTTTGGGTTTCTCTTATCCTTATCTGCTTGATTTTTTTAATTGAATTGATCCAGTATTCGATGTCAGAGTCGTTAATATTCATGTCCTCTTTCCATATCTCGGCCAATGTTTGTTTCAATTTATATTGTTTTTCAGTTAATATCTTATAAATAAAACCCATCAGGCCTTTTTCCTTTTCTAATTTCCATTTTAAAATTTGGTCAAAATCTGTTTCTGGACCTTCCTTTTTCTTCCAATTCATAATCCTTTGTTTCAGTCCACTCCAAAGAAGCCAGTTACTTTGCCCACAAATTTCTTTTATCATTTCCCAATCCTTAATTGTCCCATCTGGGTTTAAGAGGTCTTTTATCAATTTCATTCCATTTTGTTTAAAATTTGTAATTGCTTTACCAAATATCTGTTCCTTTTTATTATTTAAAAACTCTATTGGGAGTATATCTACTTTATTTATTGTCAGTTTACCTTGCCATTTTTTCCAGCACTCCATGGATGAGATCATTGGCCCTCCTTTAATTTCTTTTAGAATTTTATTATCTACCCATCCTTTTAAACATAGGCAATTGTGCCATCCGTTTATTGTTTTTTCGATTCTGACCCATCTTCTTGAGTCATCAAACTCTTATTCTAACAATCTTGTTAATTGGCAGGCTTCATAATAGTCTTGTAGATTGGGTGCCCCCCATCCTCCATTCTGTTCTGAGGAATAGAATACTGAACTGTCTATACTGAATATGAATAATGCTGCTAGGACTTACAGTTCAACATGCAGAATAATCACAGGATGCCTTAAACCTACACCTGTTGATAAACTCTACAAGTTAGCTGACATTGCCCCTCCTGACGTGCGATGGGAAGTTGCTGCTAACGATGAGAGAAATAAGGTTGACCATTGTGAAAGCCACCTACTGCATGACTATCAGCCTCCTCCCAGTAGACTCAAATCAAGGAAGGGCTTCATGAGAACCACCACTCCTCTTGATGTTCCTCCAGCAGCAGTAAGGGTGTCCCTCTGGGCAGCTAAACCTGGCAATTCTAAATGGATGGCCCCTCATGAGGGTCTTCCTCCAGGGGCAAACCAAGAATGGGCAACTTGGAAGTCCCTGAACAGACTCAGAAGTGGAGTGGGCAGATCTAAAGACAACTTGGCAAGGTGGCACTACCTGGAGGAATCCTCCACCTTGTGTGACTGTGGAGCAGAACAAACAACTCCGCATATGTATGCTTGCCCACAATGTCCTGCCTCATGCACGGAGGAGGAGTTGTTTAAAGCTACGGACAATGCGGTTGCTGTTGCCCGTTTCTGGTCTAAAACTATTTAGTTGTTTGTGATTTCCTCTATTTTTTTTCTTCATAATTTTTAAATGTATTTGTTATGCAATGCTTTTGACACGAAATAAAAAAAAAGTTCAACATCGTATTGAAAAACTACATATTCCTATCCCAATCATACGTCAGATATTGATTTCACTGTATGGGTAAATGTATAGCAAACAGCTGTACTGGATCTGCTTTAACTGGAACTACAAATCTCTTCTACAAACTGGAGACTTCCATCATTCTGAATCACCCTTGGGGATCTCAAATCCACCTCATGCTGAAACAAATGTCCCATCCTAGTACTTTAAAAGTTTCAAGTACTGAACTGTCTCTTGCAACTGCTTTTTTGCATCTTGCAAGCATAGAACATTAACATGATGTTCTATGTCAGTAGGTTTTTTTTCTGCAAAAACAAGAACACATATCTCAGCTTTAATGTTGGATCTCCCTGTGTCGTCCAGGAACCTTATCACATTAGGAAATACTCCATTTCTGAGACTGTTTGAGAATGATTTTGAACGGGGCCCATCACATGATGTTTGTCCTATACCATCAGTATTCTGTCTGAATCCTTCTGCAAAGCATCATAGAAACAGATTATTTGCAGACGGAATTCTAATCGTGTTTTTTGAAATACTATGGATTTTTCCAATGCTGAAGCGCTGTTTTGTGTGTGATAGGAAAATCTGTATGCATCCCATCAGGAATAATACAACTTGTCATCCGTTGGCAGTCTCATGACCACAGATTTTTCATGATGGAAGCGGCTGCCATTTCTGTTTTGGATGTTGAAGGGGAAAAATCTCCAGGATTACTAAAATCGCTAATTTCTGTTTTACTTCATTATTTTAAAAAATGTTTTTACTGAAATCTGTGCAAGTTCTTCTCTCCATTGCATCTGTACGTGTAACAGAATGTTAATATTTAAAAGAACTTTAATTCATAGTAGTTTGGGACTTTGAGGCTACATCACTGTGCAATCTAAGAAAAAAAAATTAAAGGGTCATACAGTGATGTAGGGGGTGTTCTGAATGGATTAGGAGGAACCAGCCTTCCATGGTGTGATGAGGCAAAGTGCTGTATTTTCACATCATAAGAATCACAATAATCAGGTGTGATGAGGAGAATATGTATCTCATCTCAATACAGTATGCATCCAGTCTTTAAAAAAAATGGGATTAGTACTGATATAATCAGATTATTTCCCAATATGATAAGGTCCAAGGAGTGGTGTGCTTTTTGCCATTCCTAGTGACATTTCATTCAGCCAATCCATTATGCCGCTGGCCAGTTGGGCCAGAGGATAAGATTTTAAAGTTCCTCTTTTGAGAAAAGATAGTCCTTTGCAGGTCGTCCTGGGAAACTTTGAAACATCTCCCTGATATTCTCCTGAATTCTGGTTTCTATTGTCTTCTTTCTCTCCCTCCCTTTCTTCAGGGACTGGAGTGGGCACATTATTGTGTTAATATTTTGGAATTGACTCTAGGTTGCTAGAATATTCCAGCTGGTGGGGTGAGGAGAGACAAAGCCTATGTCTCTGTCCTCCCTTCCGTTCCAGAGATATCCCTAAGGGACTTTGGGGGTGAAAGCTGTCAAGGATTTGCCCAGTTTAGGCTGTGCACAGGTTGGACTGCATCGCTTCCAGCTGATAGGAGAGCATACATCCAGTTGGTTCTCGCAGAAGCAGAGGCAGCAGGAGGACATTTTTGCTCCCTGGCTTCAGGTAGGATTTGGCTAAGATTTGGCTAAGATTTTAAACTGAGTGTGGGCTTGGCTCCTGTGGTCAAAGTCTAACTGTTGTGTGACTGTTGTGTTGAAAGAGAGCCAGGTACTTAAGTTGATTGACAGCAGGCATTGTCCCCTGTTAATTGAGTTTCTGGGAAAGCTTTATTTGCCAGTGTCGCGCGCGCCTTACGGCGCACACGAAAAAGGCACCTTTACTAACTATCCTTTGCAGTACATACAGGAAACAAAGCAACATAAACAAATACACAAAGAGGTGGTTTGTTGCAGTTTGCACATAAAGTGCGTGCATATTACTTAACTGTACAAAGATCCCACTTGGCCACCACGCTCACCAAGAGATGCAACAAAAGCAAAACATTCCCATCACATGCACCAGCTGTGGCATGTTCCGCTTTTTCACACAAAAACTAGACAACTACATCTGCTCCAAATGCAAACAGATGACTCTGATGGAGCAGAGGATCCAACAGCTCGAGCACTGTATTAAGACCCTTAAGGACATTCAGGCACTCGAGCTCTTCTTGGACGCTGCACAACATGCTGCTGTAGATCAGCAGCCTGCATCACACCAACACCACCAAGACCATTATCAGGAACCTTATGGGGAGATCAACTCAAAGGTAGACAACCCTCAGGCTTGGAAGGAGGTCACCCATAGAAGGAGACGCAGGACCAGGCAGCCTCCGCAGAACTCCTCTGCTCAGCTGCATTTACACAACAGATTTGAAATTCTTACATCATTAACATACAATCAGGAAACACATCTTGTGGAGGACCACAGTTTCTTAGATACCACTCAGTGGACCACCCTGGATCAATGCGCAGGGGATAGCCCTGACGGGGACAGTGCATCACCACAGTCACACTTATGTAATCATGCAAATGCTCCATCCCCAATCATAGACCAGGAGCAACAGGAACATCCTTGGGAGAGTAATGGGCTCTCGGATGTATCTCAATGGATTGTCATTGATGAATGCACTGGGGATGTTGAGGAGGAGGACAACACTTTACACCTACATGATTCACTTCAACAGGAACACTCTTCAGGGGACATACACACTGTCTTGCACAAAAGGGACCCTGTCAATCCTCAAAGGAAACAGGTCTTGGTAGTAGGTGACTCCCTCCTTAGAGGAACGGAAGCCATCATTTCCAGACCGGATGGGATGGCTCGAGAAACATGCTGCCTCCCGGGGGCAAAAATACACCATATCACTCAGAGGCTCAGCAGGCTCCTAAAGCCCCATCACCCTCCCCACCTTATGTTGATTCATGTAGGTACCAATGACACCGCTAGGCATACTTTTCAAAAGATCACAAATGATTTTCGAGCTCTGGGAACAAAGCTAAAACTGTATAATGTACATGTGATCTTTTCATCCCTCCTCCCTGTTGTAGGACACGGCTCTACAAGGGCCGGAAAAATAGTACAGGTCAATAACTGGCTCAGAAAATGGTGTCAAGAGGAGCATTTTGGCTTCCTTGACCATGGTCTACTCTTCCAAGAGGATGGACTACTGGCAAGCGATGGGGTGCATCTCACACAAGTAGGAAAACATCTTTTTGCACACAGACTCACAAACCTCATCAGGCGCACTTTAAACTAGATCCACTGGGGGAGGGGAACAACAGCCTGGCGAACACTATATTACTCACGACCACAGGGAACCGCCGAAAGGCTAAACGGAGGGCTGCACAAACACAGCAAGGACCAAGTACAGAGAGCACAATAATCCCAAATAAACAGTTCGAGGGGAGGTCACAGGGGCTTACATGTCTTTACACTAATGCTCAGAGCATGGGAAATAAGCAAGACGAACTCCAACTCCTAGCACAGCACCACACATACGATGTCATAGGCATCACTGAAACCTGGTGGGATGACTCCCATCACTGGAATTTAACCATTGAGGGCTATAACCTCTTTCACAGAAATAGAACAAAGGGGAGAGGAGGGGGAGTAGCTTTATATGTCAAAAACAGTTACATTGCAGAAGAAATGCAAGACTGTAATCCGGGAAACCAGCTTGAAAGCATCTGGATAAGAATCAAGGGAACTGGGACTCAAAAAGATCTTGTCGTGTGTGTCTACTACAGACCTCCGAGTCAGGATGAAGGACTTGATGAAGCCTTCTGTCAACAGCTGAGCAAACAGGCACAAAGAAGAGATATAGTAGTCATGGGCGATTTCAATTATCCCGATATCTGCTGGAAAACAAACTCAGCCAAGAGTACAAAGTCCAACAAATTCCTCACTTGCCTTGCAGATAATTTTATGGTCCAGAAGGTAGAAGAGGCAACAAGGGGATCAGCAACTCTTGATCTAATCTTAACAAATGTGGAAGACCTGATCAATACAGTTGAAGTGGTTGGATCCTTAGGGGCAAGTGACCATGTGCTCCTGCAGTTTGCAATACAAAGGAATGCTGAAACTAAGACAAGTCAAACACGCATTCTGGACTTTAAGAGAGCTGACTTCCAAAAAATGAAGGAATTACTGAGCGGCATTCCATGGACGCCGACATTAAAAAACAAGGGAGTTAAAGATGGATGGGAGTTTTTCAAAAGTGAAATACTCAAAGCGCAAATGCAAACAGTGCCAACAAAGAAGAAAAATAAGACAAGTGCAAAGAAGCCAGAATGGATGTCCAAAGAACTTCTAACTGAGCTAAAGCTCAAAAGTGACATGCACAAGAAGTGGAAAAGGGGAGAAATCACCAAAGAAGAATTCAAACGTATAGCCAACACCTGTAGGGAAAAGGTTCGCAAGGCTAAAGCGCAAAATGAGCTCAGGCTTGCCAGGGACATAAAAAACAACAAAAAAGGCTTTTTTGCTTACGTTGGTAGAAAAAGGAAGAAAAAGGAGGCGATAGGGCCATTGCAAGGAGAAGATGGGGTGATGGCGACAGGGGACAGGGAAAAGGCAGAACTACTTAATGCCTTCTTTGCCTCGGTCTTCTCAGAAAAGGAAAGCCATCTTCAACCTCAGCAACACGGAATGGACGAAGGATTGGGGGAAATCCAACCCCAAATAGGGAAACAAGTTGTCCAGGAACACTTGGCCTCTCTAAACAAATTCAAGTCCCCAGGGCCAGATCAGCTACACCCAAGAGTACTGAAGGAACTAGCGGAAGTTATTTCAGAACCACTGGCAATTATCTTCGAGAGTTCTTGGAGAACGGGAGAAGTCCCAGCAGATTGGAGGAGGGCGAATGTGGTCCCTATCTTCAAGAAGGGAAAAAAGAACGACCCAAACAATTACCGTCCGGTCAGCCTCACATCAATACCAGGCAAAATTCTGGAAAAGATCATTAAGGAAGTGGTCTGCGAACACTTAGAAACAAATGCGGTCATTGCTAATAGTCAACACGGATTTACCAAAAACAAGTCATGCCAGACTAATCTGATCTCTTTTTTCGATAGAGTTACGAGTTGGGTCGATACAGGGAATGCTGTGGATGTAGCGTACCTGGATTTCAGTAAGGCCTTCGACAAAGTCCCCCACGACCTTCTGGCAAACAAACTAATAAAATGTGGGCTAGACAAAACTACGGTTAGGTGGATCTGTAATTGGCTAAGCGAACGAACCCAAAGGGTGCTCACCAATGCGTCGTCTTCATCATGGAAAGAAGTGACAAGTGGAGTGCCGCAGGGCTCCGTCCTGGGCCCGGTTCTGTTCAACATCTTTATTAACGACTTAGACGAAGGGTTAGAAGGCACGATCATCAAGTTCGCAGACGACACAAAACTGGGAGGGATAGCTAACACTCCAGAAGACAGGAGCAGAATTCAAAACGATCTTGACAGACTAGAGAGATGGGCCGAAACTAACAAAATGAAGTTCAACAGGGACAAATGCAAGATACTTCACTTCGGCAGAAAAAATGGAAATCAAAGATACAGAATGGGGGACGCCTGGCTTGACAGCAGTGTGTGCGAAAAAGACCTTGGAGTCCTCGTGGACAACAAGTTAAACATGAGCCAACAATGTGATGCGGCTGCTAAAAAAGCCAATGGGATTCTGGCCTGCATCAATAGGGGAATAGCGTCTAGATCCAGGGAAGTTATGCTCCCCCTCTATTCTGCCTTGGTCAGACCACACCTGGAATACTGTGTCCAATTTTGGGCACCACAGTTGAAGGGAGATGTTGACAAGCTGGAAAGCGTCCAGAGGAGGGCGACTAAAATGATTAAGGGTCTGGAGAACAAGCCCTATGAGGAGCGGCTTAAAGAGCTGGGCATGTTTAGCCTGCAGAAGAGAAGGCTGAGAGGAGACATGATAGCCATGTACAAATATGTGAGGGGAAGTCATAGGGAGGAGGGAGGGAGCTTGTTTTCTGCTGCCCTGCAGACTAGGACACGGAACAATGGCTTCAAACTACAGGAAAGGAGATTCCACCTGAACATCAGGAAGAACTTCCTCACTGTGAGAGCTGTTCGACAGTGGAACTCTCTTCCCGGGGCCGTGGTGGAGGCTCCTTCCTTGGAGGCTTTTAAGCAGAGGCTGGATGGCCATCTGTCGGGGGTGCTTTGAATGCGATTTCCTGCTTCTTAGCAGGGGGTTGGACTAGATGGCCCATGTGGTCTCTTCCAACTCTACTATTCTATGATTCTATGATTCTATGATTTATATGGCTCCCTTCTATTGTCATCACATGATTCCCCTCCAGGAGGTGCACTGGGTGTTGGGGGGTTTCATCAGATAGCAAGGTGGGTTGCTCTACACCTGGATCCTTTGCTTCATCCTGTGCCAAGACTTTACACCTGTAAGTTTAACCTAAGAAAGTTGCAGCCTTTTATGCTGCATTATAAAGTGCATGTCAGTCATTTCCTTGCCTTTTCTCTGCTCAAGAGTCACTGTAAGGACAGCAATGTTCCCCCCCCCCCCCCACACACACACACACACGGTTCATAAGGTCTCCAATACATGTCATCTTCCTCTAATATTGTCTGTACTCTTTCTTCATAATACTTTTTTTCTTAAATACCTTTCCCCTGATTTCTTTCGTATTTCACCTAACATTAGCCCTAATAATCCATAATTTCATGGTAGTGTTTTTAAAACAAAAAAACCCTGTTGTTTGTTTTGTTATTTCAGTTGTTTTGGTTTATTGTGACAGATACATTTCTTTATAATTTGGCTTGAACACACTTTATTGTTAGGAGCTATAAATGTCAATACAACTGAAGAAACGAAACAGCAAACTCAAGACTCTGACTTAGAAGTTGTCGAATCACTTTTGGCTTAGCATTCCTATGGAATGTTCTTCTATACTTAGCTTTCTTGTCCTGGGTCTCCTCCAGATGGAGCAAATGTGTTGGAAGGCTGTGTGATTTGTTACTGCAGTTTTCAGGATTTTTCAAAATATCCAAACAATGTTTCTGTCATTCCAGATTTTGTTGTTAAAGTGCTGTTAAGTCGACTGACATACAGAAATCCCATGATTGAGAGACTTTCAAGTCACTCTGTTATCAACAGGCCCTGCAACAGAGTCTTGCAAATTCAGTGCCATGGCTTCTTCAATTAAATATATCCACCTGTAATACAGTCTTCATCTTTTTTTTCCTGCCTTCTACTTTACCAAGCATCATTGTCTTTCCTAACGTCTTCTCATGATATGGGCAAAGAAGAAAATTCTAATCTTGGGTTCTGGGAAGTGTTTAGGATTGTTTTATTTTTGGGACCATGTATTTGTCTTTTTAGCAGTCCAATCAGCCTAACTAGCCTACACCACTAATGACTTCATTCAGTTCCTATTAGCTTTCTTCACTATCCAGATTTCATAACCATAATAGAAATCAGAAATGTGATGGCCTGTTTTAAAACTGGAGTTTGTTTTCTTTTGGGACTGATGGCTGGGCAGCTGGAAAGGAGTAATGGAAAATACTTAAATATATATGACAGCAAGAATGCTGATCATGCAACGTTGGAAGAATTCAGCACTGTACCCACTACAGTTTTTGACGTTAACAAATTTAGTAGAAATGGACAAATTGTGTGGTTTGATTAGAGAAAGGTAATTAGTTACATTGATTGACTGGAAAGCCAATTTAAAAGGCTTTTTTTGGCAAAAATAAGGGGGAATCTAGTAACTTGGTTTTGATTATTAGAAAGAATAGGCTATTAAAAGAAGTGAAAATAATTTTGAAGAGAAACAAGAATATCAATATGCATATGTAACAATTGAAAGGAAAAATCAGAAGTTAGGTTTTTCTTTGTCTTTTGTGATGCACGTCTACATTTTTATTTTATTTATTTATTTATTTATTCCAATCATTTATACCCCCCCCCCCTTCTCACCCGAGGGGACTCAGGGCGGCTTACAAGTGGCAATTGATGCTGTTACACTGATATACAATGAACTAAAACGTTGAAACAGTTAAAACAGTCATAAAATACAATATGTTAAAAGTTAAAGTTAAAACAATGCAAAGTGTTTATGCCATTAATCCACCAGACCTTATACAAGAGCCGTAATTCAGACCGCGTCGAAGCCAACACATGCTTATTCTTCAAATGCCTTATTGTAGTTTTCTTTCATTTTTATTCTTCCGACTCTTCATGACTTCATGGACCAGTCCACGCCAGAGCTCTCTGTCGGCTGTCTCCACCCCCAGTTCCTTCAAGGTCAAGTCAGTCACTTCAAGGATACCATCCATCCATCTCGCCCTTGGTTGGCCTCTCTTCCTTTTTCCTTCCATTTTCCCCAGCATCATGATCTTTTCCAAGCTTTCCTGTCTTCTCATGTGGCCAAAATACTTCAGCTTTGTCTCTAATATCCTTCCCTCCAGTGAGCATTATTTCCTGGAGGATGGACTGGTTGGATCTTCTTGCGGTCCAAGGCACTCTCAGGATTTTCCTCCAGCACCAGAGTTCAAAAGCGTCTATCTTCCTGCGCTCAATCTTCCTTATGGTCCAGCTCTCGCAACCATAGGTTACTATAGGGAATACCATTGCTTTGACTATGCAGACCTTTGTTGCCAGTGTGATGTCTCTGCTCTTCACTATTTTATCAAATTTGGCCATTGCTCTCCTCCCAAGAAGCAAATGTCTTCTGATTTCCTGGCTGCAGTCTGCATCTTCAGTGATCTTCGCGCCTAGAAATATAAAGTCTGTCACTGCCTCCTCATTTTCTCCTTCTATTTGCCCAGTTATCAATAGGTGTAGTTGTCATGATCTTGGTTTTCTTGCTGTTTAACTGCAGCCCGGCTTTTGCAATTTCTTCTTTCACCTTGGTGATAAGGCTTCTCAGCTATTCCTCACTTTTGGCCATCAGACCACTCTGCATACCTAAGGTTGTTAATGTTTCTTCCAGCAACTTTAACTCCAGCCTTGGAATCGTCAAGCCCCACACATCACATGATGTGTTCTGCATACAAGTTGAATAGGTAGGGTGAAAGTATGCAGCCCTGCCATACTCCTTTCCCAATCTTGAACCAGTCTGTTGTTCCATGATCTGTTCTTACTATGGCTGCTTGGTCTTTATACAGATTTCTCAGGAGACAGAAAAGGTGACTTGGTATCCCCATACCACCAAGAACATGCCATAGTTTATGCCTTTTCTGAACCCAGCTTGGACATCTGGCAATTCTCACTCCATGTATTGCTGGAGTCTTCCTTGCAGGATCTTGAGCAATACCTTACTGGCATGGGAAATAAGTGCCATTGTATGGAAGTTTGAGCATTCTTTAGCGTTTCCCTTTTTTGGTATGGGGATATAAATTGATTTTTTCCAATCTGATGGCCAATCTTGTGTTTTCCATATTTGCTGGCATATGGCATGCATCACCTTGACAGCATCACCTTCCAAGATTTTAAACAATTCAGCTGAGATCCCGTCGTCTCCTGCTGACTTGTTATTAGCAATGCTTCTTAAGGCCCATTAAACCTCACTCCTCAGGATGTCTGGTTCTAATTCACTCACCACACCATCAAAACTATCCTCTATATTATTATCCTTCCTATACAAATCTTCTGTATATTCTCGCCACCTATTCTTGATTTCTTCAGCTTCTGTTAGGTCCCTGCCATCTTTGTTTTTGATCACGCCCTTTTTTGCCTGAAATTTACCTCCGATGTTTTTGATTTTCTGGAAGAGGTCTCTTGTTCTTCCTATTCTGTTGTTTTGCTTGTTTAAAAATAGTTCTTTGTATCTTCTGGCTAGCCTCTGGAATTGTGCATTTAATTGGGCATATCTCCCCCTATTGCTGTTTCCTTTCGCCTTTCTTCTTTCTTGGGCTACTTTCAGTATCTCAGCAGACAACCATCTTGCTTTCTTGGTTTTCTTTTTCTTTGGGACGTACTTTGTTGCTGCCTCCTGAACCATGTTGTGGACTTCTGTCAATAGTTTTTCTGGGACTCTATTTATTAAATCTAGTCCCTGAAATCTATTCTTCACCTCCACTGCATATTCACTAGGAATATTTGTGAGATCATATCTAATTGCTCTGTGTATTTTCTCCATTTTCTTTAGTCTGATACTAAATTTTGCAATAAGAAGTTCGTGATCTGAACTACAGTCAGCTCCAGGTCTTGTTTTCACCGACTGGATGAATGCCCGCCACCTTTGGCTGCAAAGGATGTAGTCAATCTGATTTTGGTGTTGACCATCTGGTGAAGTCCATGTATAAAGCCGTCTTTTACCTTGTTGGAAGAGAGTGTTTGTTATGCACAGTGAGTTTTCCTGGCAAAATTCTATCAGCCTATGTCCTGCTTCATTTGGTTGTCCCAGACCATGCTTGCATGTGATTCTGGTTATCATTTGACTGCCCACCTTAGCATTCCAATCTCCTGTAATGAGAGCCTCTTTTTGGTGTGTTATCCAGTAGGTGCTGCAGATCCTCATAGAACTTATCTAATTCTGCTTCTTCAGCAGCTGTGGTTGGGGTGTATATTTGGATCACTGTGATGTTAAACGACTTGCCTTGAACTCGAATTGAGATCATTCTATCATTTTTGGGTTGTATCCAATCACTGCTTTCACAACTTTATTATTAACTATGAAGGCTACTCCATTTCGTCTGTGTTCCTCTTGTCTGCAGTAGTAGATCTGGTGGTCATCTTTTGTGAAGTGGCCCATTCCAGTCCATTTCAGTTCACTGACTCCCAGAATGTCTATCTTTAATCTTGACATCTCACCGATAACCACGTCCGGTTTGCCCTGGCTCATAGATCTTACATTCCAGGTTCCTATAGTGTGTTGATCTTTAGAACATCGGATTTGTCATTCACCTCCAGCACCGTCGGCTGTTAGCCTTCCTTTCAGCTTTGAGCTGAGTCATCACATCTGGGACTAGTTGGACTAGTCCTCTGCTCCTCCCCAGTAGCATTTTGACCATACCTGGCTTTTAGTATATGCTTGGGTTTGTTTTCAGGACCTCCCACAAATATCCACACAGGTGGATGTTCAATTCCTATTACATACAATGGTGTAGGAAAATGGCATTCCTTATATAAATTGTCAAACAACTCAAATGAGTTCCAGAGAGACAGCCAAAGGATCTGTTAAATGGCAGGAAGCTACAGCAGGCTATGCATACACATCAGCAGTGCTCAGTGTGCAACAAAATCAAGGTTTGCTTTTTGATAATTTGATTTTGAAGTGTTTTCAAGCTATGGCTTGCTGAATCCATGAGTGCAAAACCTGTGGATATGGAAGGCCAACTATCTTTTTCTGGCAATTCCCAATACTAGCTGCCATGTCAAATGTCTCTCCCCCCCCCCCCCCCACAATTCTAAGACATGTCAGAAAATGATGTGCCCTTCTCCTTCTTTGTCATTTTATTTAAAGTTAACGCTATAGTGCATCAGTGAAAAAGCACTTTGCACTGTGTCTCTAGACCACATACATGAAATGCAAGGCCTGTGTAGCCGAATCTGGCCCACCACATCATTTTATGTAGCCCACAAGGCTTTCAATGTCAAGGCAACATAGTTACATGTATCTAGTCTTACAATTACAAATGGATGTTTGAAGACAACCATAAGACTGATGTGGCACTCGGTGAAAATGAGTTTGACACCCTTGCTCTACATTGTAAAGGGAGCAATGAATGAAAATTTAGTGAAGACAAACTTTACTCTTCAAACTATTATCCTCAGCAAACCATTTAGTTTTACAGAACAGAGCAGAGCAGAGCAAAGAGTGTCAATAAGGCTTCTGGTCAAATGGCAGAACAGTACTCATCATAGGGTTGTTGTATGTCTTTCGGGCTGTGTGGCCATGTTTCAGAAGTATTCTCTCCTGACGTTTCACCCACATCTATGGCAGGCATCCTCAGAGGCTGTGAGGCTGCGAGTACTCATCATTATGGGCAGCTGGACTCAAATTTGGCTGTGCTTGTCACTGGAAACAATTGTCTATTTTCTGACTAGTGTACCTGCATTCCTATTCATGATCTGCTTGACTCTCGGTTCCTCAACAGCCTGATTCTTGGCCCCTTGTGCTGGTCTTTTATTCCTAGGATTCAGACTGGTTTGACTAGACTACAGTTCTGCAAATGGATTTTCATAGGCAAGGATTCTCTTTCAGCTTTGTTGATTTATAGCTCCTGCCTTAGCTGTAGTAAGCTCAAGAAGCAAAGTTCAATGCATCCTCCTTTGCTAGGTCTGTGTGGAAGCCATAGCTGAGCCAGGACACATTTGTTCAGGAGTAGTTTGTCACTGTCTTCTTCTGAGAATGAGTGATTGTGACTTGCACAGTGTCACTCAGTGGGTTTCCATGGCTGAGTGGGGATTTCATCCTTGGAATCTTATAACAACAACAACAACAACTTAATTTTTTTACCCCGTCTCCATCTCCCTGGAAGGACTTGAGGTGACTTACATGGGGATGAGCCCAATCAACATAGTTAAAATATAACACCCTAAAATGCATAAACAACATCATAAAACAGAATAAAACAAAAACAATTATAACAGAATAACCATTATAACAGAATAAAAGGCAACTATCGAACCAACAACCAATGAGTCTGAAATAAAAGTCAATTTCTGGCATGGATGGGTGGACTGGTGCAAATCAATTTTGAGAATAGGGCTGATGGATAAAGTGCATAAGTATGGTGACAAAATTAGGGATGGGGCAATGTAGAATGGGGAATAATATATTTGGGTAGAGAACAACAGTAAAGTGATTTTATGTCCTAATTGGAGCCAAATTATCTAGGGGATTGTCTAATCAAAAGCACAGCAGAACATCAATGTTTTTAGTTCTTTACGGAAGATGGACAGGGTGGGTGCTAGCCTAATCTCCCAGGAGAGGGAGTTCCAGAACTGGGGGGCCACCACCAAGAAGGCCCTCTCTCTCGTCCCCACCATTTTAGGCCAACATTCACACCATGTTACCTCGGCGAATCATACTCCAATAAAAAAATATAGTGTAAATCCAAGAATTCCCTACACATTTTGTTAGATAGAATGAGTGGATGGGAAGGTGACAACAACTAAAAAAGCCTGACAAAACTGAAGGACTTATAACAATGTATGTTATGTCTGGAAGAGTCCATAGTTGCTTTGTTATGTCCCTAGCAAATTGAAGCAGTGTTAGTTTTTCGTGGTTTTCTTTTTAGCCCTAACATTATGTTTTTCAAAGCAATTACCCTGAGCATGGTACCATACGTCCTAGTTATGCATATTAAAAATAGAGCTGGAATCAAATTTTCAGCAATGCCTATATCTATCAAATGTTGCTGATTTGGGAGTTCTTAATTTAGATAGTATATGTCTTCCCTGGTTGTGTGAATTTTTTCTTTTAAAAAAAAAGATCCCCTGGAGATATCATTTAAAAAAAAAAAACCTCCGCAGAACACAAAATCTTACCCCCAAAAAAAACCATGAAAACATATTCACAAGCCAGTCCTTTTCATTGGATAATATTATTAAAGCATCAGATTATACAATAACTGCTGACAACATGGCTCATTAAAAGTGTTTAAATTATTACTTACTACTTTACATTTTAAAATGGTTATATGTCATTTTAAATTCATATTGTTTCAATTGATATATTTATTCATTTTATTTGAATTCATTTACACTCCAATATATTGTGGTATGGAGGGATAGAAATATTTTGATAATTAAAAGAAATAAATATAAATGGGTGGGGGTGGAGTGGGGAGAGGATTTTTAAAAAACAAAACAAAACATTAATTTAAAAATATTTACTTATGCATTATATTTTCGTCCATGTGGTAACCAAAGCTCATACAAATCCAGTGAGGTATATTACAGGTATATGTGGCACCAATGGGAATCCAAGGCAGGTCCAGGGCCTTCTCAGTGGTGTCCCCTCATCTGCGGAACTCCCTTCCCAATGAAATCAGAACAGCCCCTCCCATCCTGTCTTTCAGGAAAAAACATAATACATGATTATGGGACCAAGCATTCGAGCAATAACTGTAGCAGTGGAATAATTGAGAATTTTTTTAAGTAACTGATTAATGGACTGATTCTGTACTATGATTTTGAACTTGCATGATTTTCATTGCTGTTTTAATAATTATATTTTAATATTTGGATTTAATTGTAATTGTAATTTTTGGAATTTGTGTGTCGGGCATCAAATTGCTGCCAGTTGTGAGGCCGCCCTGTGCACCATTCAGGGTGATTTGGGCGGGGCACAAGTATGGAAAATAAATAATAATAAATAATCTGAATTACAGCTGGGTTATTTGATTGTTATAGACAAGCTCTCAGAAGGAGTTTCCCAGTGCCTTTTTTAAAAAAAAGTTGAGAGAGTATGTCTTGCCCAATGTCATCCACTGGGTTGCCATGGCCAAGCAGGAATTCAGACCCTCGTGTCAAGAGTTGTAGTCCAACCTCAAACCACTATGCAATGCTGACTCCTGCTTTAAACTTGCTTAGGAATAAGTCCTATTAATTTACCATAGATGAAATTTAATTCTGAGACAAAATATGCAGAACTGCAAATTTTCACAATACACATTACTTTAACACAATATGGCTCTTGTGTTGACATTATATGGGACTACTACAGTCATGCATATTATTAATGTGGTACTGCAGGCCTGGATAATTGTTAGATCAATTCAAAAGCTTAGCTTTAAAGCCTGTATCAGTCCAGGAAAGCGGCATGAAACATGGGTCCAAGAAATAGGAACAGCTCTCAATTAGCAAAATTACCACCTCTGAAAATCTCTATCAGAAGCAGTTCCTCTTCAAGCTTAAATCAAGGCCTCTTTCTGTGGGAAGTTTGTTCAAAACCTTTATTCATTAATAACCGTTCGCTTCGCCTCAAAACCTCCCTTTCTTGTCTCTGTTGACATACAGAATCATAGAATCATAGAGTTGGAAGAGACCTCATGGGCCATCCAGTCCAGCCCCCTGCTAAGAAGCAGGAAATCACATTCAAAGCACCCCCAATAGCCTCTGCTTAAAAGCCTCCAAAGAAGGAGCCTCCACTACAGTCCAGGGGAGAGAATTCCACTGCCGAACAGCTCTCACAGTAAGGAAATTCTTCCTGATGTTCAGATGGAATCTCCTTTCTTATACTGTAATTTAAAGCCATTGTTCTGTGTTCTAGTCTCCAGAGAAGCAGAAAACAAGCTTGCTCCCTCCCTATGACTTCCCTCACATATTTATATATGGCTATCATGTCTCCTCTCAGCCTTCTCTTCTGCAGGCTGAACATGCCCAGTTCTTTAAGCCGCTCCTCATAGGGCTTGTTCTCCATACCCTTGATGATTTTAGTCACCCTCCTCTGGATGCTTTCTAGCTTGTCAACATCTCCCTTCAGCTGCGATGGCCAGAACTGGACACAGTATTTCAGGTGTGGCCTAACCAAGGCAGAATAGATGGGTAGCATGTCTTCCCTGGTTCTAGAGGCTATTACTCCTATTGATGCAGGCCAAAATCCCATTGGCTTTTTTAGCTGCCACATCACATTGTTGGCTCATGTTTAACTTGTCATGAGGACTCCAAGGTCTTTTTCACACGTACTGCTGTCGAACCAGGCTTCCCCCATTCTGTATCTTTGATTTCCATTTTTTCTACCGAAGAGAAGAATCTTGCATTTGTCCCTGTTGAACTTCATTTTGTTAGTTTCGGCCCATCTCTCTAGTCTGTTAAGATCATTTTGAATTCTGCTCCTGTCTTCTGGAGTGTTAGCTATCCCTCCCAGTTTGGTGTCATCTGCAAACTTGATTAGTGTGCCTTCTAACCCTTCGGCTAAGTCGTTAATAAAGATGTTGAACAGAACTGGGCCCAGGACGGAGCCCTGTGGCACTCCACTCGTCACTTCTTTCCAAGATGAAGAGGACGCATTGGTGAGCACCCTTTGGGTTCATTCACTTAGCCAGTTACAGATCCATCTAACCGTAGTTTTGTCTAGCCCACATTTGACTAGTTTGTTTGCCAGAAGGTCGTGGGGGACATTGTCCAGGTACACTACATCCACTGTGTTCCCTGTATCAACCCAGCTTGTAACTCTATCGAAAAAAGAGATCAGATTCGTCTGGCATGACTTGTTTTTGGTAAGTCTGTGTTGACTATTAGTGATGATCGCATTTGTTTCTAAGTGTTCGCAGACCACTTCCTTAATGATCTTTTCCAGAATCTTGCCTGGTATCGATTTGAGGCTGACTGGATGGTACTTGTTTGGGTCATTCTCTTCTTGAAGATAGGGACCACATTTTTACTTCTTGTATTGTAACTTTAAAAATTGTATTAATTTCAGCTTTTGTTAGTTGCCTTGGCTGACAATACTGAGAAGCAAAATAGGATACAAAATACTACAACAACAACAACAACAACAACAACAGATTACATGCTTATAATGTTTACATACCTGGTTTTCCAAATTATAGACATGCATGCATTATTCCTTATTCCTTGTCCTTGGGGAATATCTCTTATTCAAGTACATTTTCCACTTCTTGGCCATGTAGTCTGTTCCATCTGCCTTCCCTATTGCAATGTTTAGCTTCGAGCTAGACCCTTGGTACCGAGAATGACATCTTCATGTACATAAACATTGGGATTAGTGTTTGCACAGAGCTATGGAATAGTTGATGGAAAAAAGGCTATAAAAGACAACTAGTGTATCATGCACAGTCTTCTCCATCACTTTGAGAATAGGTACCCCACCATTAATTGGACAATTTGAAGTCAATGGTCACAATCCCTTATGAAATAAATACATCCTTCAAATCCCTGGCTCAGACTGGATTGAGACCCTATCACTTTAGTCCATCATTAGCTCCCTTTGTGCTCTTATTCCTCCAATGTATTCATGGCATCAAGAGGGCACAAAGGAAACTTTATTTCTTTGGTGCATACATATAAAAACTCAGTGGTGGGTGGCATTATGAGTTTTATTTCCAAGCATATAATGACTGCCTCTCTTTTGCATGAATGAATTTAGTGGGTGACAGGTATGTAATTCATCGCTTTATAAAAGCTTTGAGAGTAAGTGTAAGAAATGTACTATATAAATGTCAATATAATGCAGGTTTTAAAGACGATGGTTTGAATCACACAGAGGCTGGGGAGAGCCTTGATGATGGCAGGGAGCAGGAGGAGAGGGGGAAGAAACATAAATAGAAGAGAAATGGCAAGTTTTTCTGGGTAATGATGACTGGGGATTTGTACTGTAGTTCCCTAAATGCATTTACTCTGTCTAGAAGACTCTTCTGTGGTCCTCATTACTGGAATGTCTGAGAGACTCGTCACTAACTATATCTACACAAAACAGTAGGGGAGAGGCTTTCCTTGATTTTACGGAAGGGACTCAGAGGCCCAGACTGATTAAACATGTTTTCTGTATTGTGTACACACAGTCTGCAAGCAACAGAGCAGTGGTGTGAACTGCAAATCTCCAGTCTCATAGTTCAGCACCTTAACAGGAGCAAATTGCATTGGTATGTTTTAGTCTCTCTGGAAACCAAAAGAAAGTCCATGGGATATATCCTGTTAATAGACACACACAGTCTGGCTTCGCTCACTACTATGGCTGCACCAGATAACTTTTACAAGCACCTCAGCATGGATTCCTGGTAGGATTGTCAACCAATTCACATGATCAAAAACAAGCGCTAATTAAAGAATGAGCACTTCCAGACAACACAGGATTGTTTTAAGCATATAGAGCTGGTACATCTTCTAACCAAGGTCACTTAATTTATATATAAAGCCACAGATCAGAGCTTCTGAGAGCAAATGAAGCCTAAGCTCTCCCTAGAAGTTAAAATGAGTGAAGTGAAGGTATCATACTGTTATCTTACATTTTCTGATAGTTCTCCTGCCATGCATGGAGTGTTATGCAAAAGTAAAAACTATATAGATAGTGCCAACTTGATTTTGCCATTTGTTTAAGATGAGAGAACACTGATCTGAGAGGAAAGATCAATATGATGAACCTTGTCCCTATTCTTTCAATCACCATACACTTCCAACACCATGGGGCAGTGGCCACCAAATTGCATGGTGTCAGCGGTGATGTTATTTTTGCCTCACCATCATGTAGTTTTCATGAGCATAGTCTGTTTAGGTTATTTTTACATGAAGATGGTCCATTTAAAAAAGAGTGTTTGTGTTGGCAGCACTATATTTCCCCTTCCTATTGGCCACTGATTGTGCTGTACCTCTGCTCCCATTCAATGATTTCATTCTGACTTCTGGAGGAATATGAAACATTGAGCTGAACGTGCCCAATTACTTGGAAAGTTCTTTTTAAAAAGGAATCGTCACTGCAATTTATATGGTTCTTGAGCAAACATAATTGGAATATTTATGGAATTCCATTATCCCTTTAATATTCCCAAAAGTAATGCCTTGTAGTCAATCTTACTACTTTTCTTAGACTACTAGGTCTAAGAACTGAATTTCACCCAGACATAGACACAGATTGCTTTTTTATAAACAATCCAGCAGCAATATGCCAGTGCTTCTATTCTTGGGATGTGAAGATCTCATAGTTAGAAGGGGGGAAATTAATTTGTCTAAAGGAGTCTGCTGCGGCTGCTGCTGTAGAAAAGGACTGAAGCATCTCCATCCAGCTGTTTTGTTTCTGGCTTCTGGATTTCTTGTGAGTAGATGGCAAGCCAAGGCCCATTTCAGCTGGATGTGACTCGGCAACTTCCAAGAAGGGAGCAACTATAAAACTGAGTTCATAAGGTCTGGGAAGACTACTTCTATTTTTAATGTGTTAAAAATGTGTTGTAGAAAATCAGTTCACTGGGTGGATACTGGTCACTCTGGGACTGTTACACCAGCTGGTGGTGAGAGAGCCAGCTGAAGGACTGGGTAGTAGTGAGAGGGTAGAAGTAGGGTGCTGCTGGACTAGCCAGCTAATCAGTCTGAGTGACTGGGAATACACTCATTGTGTGTTAACTATTGTTGTATTAATGTCTTTTGTTTCTTTTCTTTTTTGCTTTTAGTTGTTTGTTTGTCCATTGTTTTTAATTCAATGTATATAGAAACTTGGGGGTGGGCAATACAAGTTATGCAGGGCAGAGGGAGATATGACAATGGAAGCGTCACATGTCCTTATAGAGGAAGGAGAGAGTGTTTAATACCTATCCCACCTTCCAGTCACCTTGCCAGCCTGAGGAACTTGGTGAGTGAGCCAGACAACAACCCACCAAACCTCACCTTGGTCTTAAGTAATGCCAGATAGTTAAGAATAAGACACATATCATCTATGCGCTCCTCAAGGATGAAGGGACTGACCTGACATGCTTCACTGAACTTTGGCTGTGGGATAATTGTGGGTCAAACTTGGTTCAGACCCTCCCAGCTAGATATTGTGCCAGTGAGCAGGTAAGAAAAAGTGGGCTGGGTGTATGTGTGTGTGTTGGGGTAGCTGTGGTCTCTGTGTTTTGACTACTGTAAACCCGCCTCAGGCCACAAAGACAGGTAGGTAAGAAATAAATTTATTATAATATTACTGTATTTTTAAAGCAGTGGAGGTTACAACCTTTTCTTGTTGTTGTTGTTGTTGTTTTGAGGCACATGGAAAATGAGCTATAAACAGTGAGGAACTATAGAAACTAATTAAATAGGGAGCCTAAATCAGAATATAGGCAGAAGGAAGGATGGAATAATGTGTGAGTTCTATTGTTTTACTCTGAATTGTAATGGAAAAGCTAGAACTCATTCATCCCTTATCCCTTTTTGATTACTTTCATTTGTAATTCTATTCTCAGCTTTTGGACATTTTCATCCCACTCCCTCAATTAATTCTTACTGGACAAAGATTCACTGCTTTGAAAGCCAGCATTTTACTTCTTCCATTTGTTGCATCAGTTCTGATTGTAGGGGAAAAACTGATATAACATTGATCAGGAGTTTTACAGGCCATTTGCAGGGTTATAACTCTGAGAAGCAGGGTAGAATAGGAAATCATGTGGAAGAAAGGGACAGTGAAGTTGAAATCCTTGTTCAACTGTGAAACTTGTGGAGTGAACTTGGAGCAATCTTTCATCTGAACCAGCTCATACAGTTGTTGTGAAGATAAAATAAGTAACTATGCCCCCGCTTCCTCACGAGCCCCTTGGACTATAGATAATACATTAATGATATAAAATAAAACTGATTCCCATCTAGTATTCCTCCATAAGCAAAGGATATTCTGGGCTTATCTTTTATCTCCCAGAGACAAGACTGAAAGCTTAACCAATCCAATGCTAGGAACACAAGGAAATATATATCCAAAGGTGAAGTAGAATGTCACTTTGATTCTTAAAAGCTACATTTCAAGCGATAAAGCTCTTTGCTAAACTTCTTTGCTTCTTTCCTTCAGGCCTTTCAAAATGGGCTTTCTTTGTCTCCACTTGTTTGGTGTCTCCCTTAAACAAAGAAAATAGATTTGCAGAAGTACTTAATAACCCACATATACTAGCCTTTTAAAACTGATTACTGGCAGCACTTCTGGAATACTTCCTTTTGTTTGTAAGTCTTGTGTGTGAGCAGAACTATCAACTCAATTGGTTTTCTGTTGAGCCAGACAGATGGGCCATGGGAAACAGTAGCAGCAATAAGCAAATCTGGAAAATTTAATCTCATTTCTAGGATAAGGACCTTGTCAAACGTGCTGCCAAAGATGTTATAGCTCACTGTGGCCGTAACGCATGGGGTTTGAGGACCTTTCATCCCATGCCCTGTTTCATTGTGGCCTACGCCTTCCTTCTAATCACATGGGGGAAGCCGTTTTTTGGTGTCTCGAGCCATTTTTGCTAATGGAAAGATGAGGAACCTGTCGTTGTCTGTCACTGCCATTTTTTCAGCAGCAGCGGCAGCAGCACTTTAGCCATGGAGCCACCCCGGAAGCAGTTATCCAGGGTGTGATGGAGCCATAGGGCTCCATGGCTGAATCTTAAAAAACCAGCTGCTGCTGCTGAAAAAAAGGACATATGAAGAGATCCTAAGTGTCATAGACCCCAAACTGATACTGGACAAAACAGGTTTGCCTTTTATGCCTTCTTCATCCTATAGGCCAGGCTTTCAATGGGAAGTGGGGAGGAAGCAAAGGTGTGTGCTTGTTTATGTGTGTGTTGCTTAATCGACTGAAGTGTGTGTTTCATTCCATGATAAGAATTTTAGTAACTCTGGAAAAAGATGTAGGGGCCGGAGCAAAGAGGCACCCAAAATGTGCCAAGCTTAGTCAGCTATTGGCAATAAAAACAGCAAATGAAGTAGCTTAATGATCTAGCTAAACTAAAAGGGTTAAGGCAAGCTGTGCTTAGGGATGTGAATCCTCAATTACTTTGTCCTTGCATACAGGATGAATAATTGCCATAATGCTCTCCCTGCTGCTGGAGAAAGTGAACATTTTGTGGTAATATTCTCCTCATATTAAACCATCTTGAAGTACTGTCGACAAATCATTCTGTAGAGAAGTACACATGGGTTTGTGTTTTTTTGCTCAAAAATTCATGTTTTCTGCACAGAAAATTAGTTTACAACACTTTTGGATATCTGAATACTGGAGAAACTTCTATAACAATAAGGACTAAATAGACTGCTGCTACAATAGGAGGAGCCAGCAGTAGCATCAGCTGTACTTTGGATTTATTAAACACCCTTGCAAATGCTGTATCAGCTAAATAGGAGGATGATAGATGGGTGGAGGTGATAGCCTTGATCCACTACCCCTCCTCTTTTAGTGCCTGAGGCAGCCGCTTCATGGATGGGTAAGCCTTGCTTAGTTAGCAGAAGCAGACTTGTAGCATTTGTAATATTAGATTCATTCTTTGGACAGCCATGTCCAAAACTGCCCATATTCCTACCAGGGAAGAAACAACTGAAGTTTCATGTTTGACTGTGACATAAAGTTTCCCCTTTCTCTACCCTTTTTCTTTTTCCCCTTCCTTTCTTATCCTGCTTCCTTTTTACAATTAAGTTTTAGTTCCTTCCACACCCCCACACCCCCTCCTCCTTCTACCCCCCTCCCTCTCCATTCCCCTTCTTCTCTCTTTGGCCACTGGATTTATCTCTCTTCTCTTTCTACCCTCCCAGCTTTTCATTACTGTCATCTTTTTTCCCAGCCACTGAACCCTTGATGTTGTTCTAATTGACAGATGGGGTTTAAAAGCACATTCGAAAGTGCCTGTCTTTTTAAATAGACTCCTGTCTCATCAAAAGATGTACAGCAACATTCCATTAGAGCAAATCATTTGAAAATAGATTGGGCTTTTAGTAATTGTAGTTGTATTTTTTATAGTTGGGCTATTCAGCAAGGTTCTTCTACTGCCCTCCATCTCTATTCTCTTCCCTTCTGGGAGGAGGAGAAATAGCCATTTAAGGAAGAGATGGTATTATTTTTGTTTTGTTTGGATTTTCCCTCCTTTAAACTTCTCAAGCAGCTTATTTTTCCAATCTATTCTTCATTGCCAGGGCATGAAAGTTTTGAAATGAAATCACTGATGAAAAATGCAAACACGCACATGTTGGAACGGAAAACGGAACAGAAGAGAAAAATAGCATTACTCTGCCCACTGTTCTGCCTGGCAGGACCAATTTCTGTCGCCTTCACAATTTATCTATTGACAGCTAACCTTTGGCTTTGGTACAAGCCTTGTGTGTCAACTAGTGCTTTGATGTACTGTCCTAGGAAGACACAGAGCAACAGACTGATGCCATAAACAATCAAAATCAAAAGTTCTGATTCCCTAGGTTCTATTTGCCCATGAAAAAAGGCGTGGTGTATGATGGAAAGCATCATACTTGGCTTAGGCACCAGACCTCTCCACATTTTCAAGGATGTATTAGCCATGATTGTGTATCACACAGAATTGAGACCTGCTGATGGACAGCATTTTCCCTTACTAGCACATATTGCACAGTCATGCAAAACATAATGAAGTGCTAGACTATGGAATATACTACTGACTTGCGTAATTATCATGCAAGAAGAATAACATTTTAGGGCGTGTCTTCAGATAAATCACAGTAATTACTGTGCCCAAAACAAATTTTGTAGAAGGAAGAAATGCAATCTATAACTCATGTTATGCATGAGGCACCGGCACCACTAGCACAGAACTCCATTGCTCTCCATTGCATTGGTAGTGTCTTTCCCCCTCTATACCACTGAAAATGGGGCAGTTTCAATTCACTTCTTAAGTTCCTGTAGTTTCAGGAATGGAAGAAAAGCCTCTTGTTTACTTTCTGGAAGGACTCCGTGATGTAGAAGGAGGCTTTACCTACTTCTAAGCTATCGAACAGCACCAAATTTGATACTGGATTTTAGCAGTGATTAGTAGCAAGTTTGGTATGACACCTTCTGATCATGAAGCCCTTATTTTATCTCTCTGTTTGAAGGATTGGCAGTCCTACTGCAGTTAGACAACTAGTCCATATTTGTTAGGATTTTCCAAGAGTCCAACACTAATTCACTGAATTTTGGGAATTTTAAAACATTTTTATGAACAACATCTTTTAAAAAAAAAACTACAAGAGCTATCTTCTTTAATTTCTATTTTTAATGATACAACATAACCAGGACATCATTCTCCCCAAGTTTCAGAAAGGTTTGCACATCCACTGATTTTTAGGGAATTTTAACCAACACAAAATTAACAGTTCTATTTCACCACAATACACCAGTGGCCATCCAGTCCAACCCCCTTCTGCCAGGCAGAAAAAGCAAGCACAGTCAAAGCTCCCCCAACAGAGGCCCATCCAGCCTTTGAAATAATAATAATAATACTGACTGGCATCATAGCTGACAGAATTCAAGACTATTTTGAAGAAAAAAACATCTTACCAGATGAACAGAAAGGCAACAAACGGAAAAGCAGGGGCACAAAAGACCAGTTATTAATTGACAAAATGATTCTGGAGAACTGTAAAAGCCGAAAAGCTAATCTTTACATGATATGGATTGACTACAAAAAGGCCCACACAGCTGGATCATCAAGTGCCTGGACGCCATCAGGATCAGTAAAAATGTTGGCACCTTTATTTGAAAACATGATGGAGCACTGGAAAACTGAACTGTTTGTTGGAAATGAAAGCTATGGACTTGTCAACATCAGAAGAGGAATTTTCCAGGGAGATTCATTGTCCCCTCTGCTTTTCATTATTGCCATGATCCCTCTGTCAACAATCTTACAAAAAAAAAAATCTCGGCTATCAAACATCTAAGAAATCTCACAAAATTTTGCATCTGATGTACATGGATGACCTGAAGCTGTATGGGAAAACGGAAACTGAAATCCAGTCTCTAACACTGTCTGAATTTTTAGCACTGATATAAACATGGAGTTTCATTCGGACAAATGTTCAACAGTGGCATTGAAGAAGGGAAAAATCATTGAAAGTGAGGGCATAAATATGACTAATGGCCAAACGATCAAGTGTCACGAGCCAGAGGCCTATAAGTATCTGGGCATATTACAGCTGGACAACATCAAGCATGAACATGTGAAAACTGTGGTCAGCAAAGAATACACACAAAGGGTCAGAAAAATTCTCAAAAGCAAGCTCAATTGAGGCACCATCAAGGCCATAAACACCTGGGCCATACCTGTCATAAGATATACTGCTGGTATTATAAATTGGACACAGGTGGAACTGGACGATTTGAACAGAAAAACAAGAAAACTCATGACCATTCATCATTCACTGCACCCTCGCAGTGATGTTGACCGGCTATATCTGTCTAGAAGATCAGGGGACAGAGGACTCTTACAATTAAAACAAGCAGTCAAAGAAGAACATGTCCTGGCAGAATATGTAAAGCAAAGTGAAGAACCTGCTTTGATTGAAGTCAAAAATCAGAAACTCCTCAAAGCATAGCAGACAAAAAACCAGTACAAGTAAACCACACTACAAACTAGAGCTGACAGCTGGCACAACAAAACATTGAAGGAAAAACTGATAAGGAGAAGACCTGGCTATGGCTCATGAATGGGACCCTGAAGAAGGAGACAGAAGGTCTGATCCTTGCAGCCCAGGAGCAAGCCATCAGGACAAATGCAATTAAGGCCAAGATCGAAAAATCAGCTGATGACCCAAAATGTAGACTGTGCAAGGAAACCGACAAAACCATTGATCATATCCTCAGCTGCTGTAAGAAAATCGCACAGACAGACTACAAACAGAGGCACAACTATGTGGCCCAAATGATTCATTGGAACTTATGCCTTAAGTACCACCTCCCAGCAGTAAAGAACTGGTGGGATCACAAACCTGCCAAAGTATTGGAAAAGGAGCACGCAAAGATACTGTGGGACTTCCGAATCCAGACTGACAAAGTTATGGAACACAACACACCAGACATCACAGTTGTGGAAAAGAAAAAGGTTTGGATCATTGATGTTGCCATCCCAGGTGACAGTCGCATTGACAAAAAACAACAGGAAAAACTCAGCCGCTATCAGGACCTCAAGATTGAACTTCAAAGACTCTGGCAGAAATCAGTACAGGTGGTCCCGGTGGTGATGGGCACATTGAGTGCCGTGCCAAAAGATCTCAGCCGGCATTTGGAAACAATAGACATTGACAAAATTATGATCTGCCAACTGCAAAAGGCCACCCTACTGGTCATGCGCGCATCATCCGAAAATACATCACACAGTCCTAGACACTTGGGAAGTGTGTTGTCGAAGGCTTACATGGCCGGGATCACAGGGTTGTTGTATGTCTTTCGGGCTGTGTGGCCATGCTCCAGAAGTATTCTCTCCTGACGTTTTGCCCACATCTATGGGAGGCATCCTCAGAGGTTGTGAGGTATGGATAAACTAAGTAAGGAAAGGAAAGAATATATCTGTGTAGAGTCCAGGGTGTGACAAGAGTCCTTTGTCACTGGGAAGTCAGCATTCATGTTTCAGTTAATCACCCTAATTAGCATTGGAAAGGTTTTTGTCTCTTGCCTGGGGGCATCTTTTGTTCAGTCATTAGCTGTCTTCGGCCCTCAGAGTGTTGGTTCCCATCTACTGTTTTGATTTTAGAGTTCTGTAATACTGGTAGCCAGATTTTGTTCATTTTCATGGTTTCTTCCTTTCTGTTGAAGTTGTCCACATGTTTGTGGATTTCAATGGCTTCTCTGTGTAGTCTGACATGATAGTTGTTGGAATGGTCCAGCATTTCTGTGTTCTCAAATAATATCCTGTGTCCAGGGTGGTTCATAGCAGAGCACTTGAAGCCTCAATGTGATGGTCTCTGCCTGAGTCTCTCTGGAGGGCCTTCTTCCTTGCCTGGCCAACCAGTCAGGCTTCCCTCCCTCCCTCCCTCCCACCCACCCACCCTGGGCCCTCCTCGCCACCCCCTTTGGGGAAATAGTGGGGCTTCTCCGTCGACTCCGGACCTTGCCATCCTCCTCAGGGCCCTTTGGGGGAACCAAGTCTAGCCTTTTTGGGGAAAGAAGCAACACCTGCGACGGAGACCCAGAGCTATTTACAAGACTTACGTAACACATCTGAATAGGCAGTGTTTCAAATCTTACTTTTTTGCATGAGTGTCCCCTTACATTTTTAAATATTGCTTCATATGTATGAATCTTACCAAACAGATAGGACAAACGAGTTATAAACAAAATTTTACACATCCCTATTATCTAGTATGGTAATTATCTGGGGAAGACAGTATCAGGCAGCTGCTGCCTGGTTGTATGAGGATCTACAAGAAGCAAACATTGCTCGTTGTCCTATCTACCTGAGATACTTTTTTTACCATCTCAAGCTCTTCTGCTAATCTCTATCTATTCACAATAACTTTCACTGGTCCTTTGTTATCAGCCAATTAGAGACAAATTTTACTGATATTTTGTACAAGCTACAACTCATGTAATCATGTAAGATTTTTACCGGTCTTTAGATTGGCCACTAATCTGATAAAGCTTTCATTGGTATTTGTTAACTGTCTACCACTGAACATGACTCAAGTGATTGTTGATGATGTACATATATTTAATACCTCTTTTTTCTTCCTATATAACAGTGGGTGCTTTTACAGGGCTTCTGTCAAAGAGATTTTTTTTTCAATCTAACTATGCCACCTATTATATTTTTCAACAGGACATTTATATTATCTTTTATTTTAAATTAGTTTGGCTAAAGGCCCAGTACCAGACTCTAAGCCTGGTATAATGCTTTCTGTCTGAACACACTAACACTTGAGCTCTATACTACAATGGCCTGTTAACTACTTGTTTCAATACCTTAACTTTGTAAATATACAAAAAATATAGTGTCTGATTTCTAAGATCCTGGAAGATTCAAAGGAGTCTGATGAGGATTCAAAACTCCAGCAAATAGGCCACCTTGTTCTGTGACATATTTAATTCATCTCTGACTAAGGCTAGATGATACTAACACTGTGTGGAGACAGAACTATCTTTCCATCAGCTTTCCCTTTTCTTTTTTTCTAAGATAGACATAGTAGATCTTGCAGTTTTCTTCTTTTGTTGGTGCTACATATGCATGTGAGTAGAAATCATAGTTCAGTGCTTTTCAACCTTTGATGCTCCAAGTGTTTTGAAATTCAGTTTCCAGAGGTCCCCACCATTATGGCCCATGTTAAGGAATTCTGGGGTTGAAATCTCAAACTTCCAGAGCAGGGGTGGGCACCTGTGGAAGGCTAGGGAACTGCATTAGTCCACCAGGAGATCCTGGACAGCCCTATGTTTGCACCACACCTACTTTCACTAAAAAAGAAAATGAAAGCCATCTGGAAGTACGGGGATTGTGTCTCTATCAGGTTTCTGTTTGTATAAATACATATACACTTTATAGAAAGTCTTCTGTCTGCTTCACCATATTTTGCATGTAGCTGCTCTTTTGACTTGCTCTCCTAGCCAACCTGCACTTTATCCTGTTTTTATTTCCATTTACTTCTTGTGCTACAGCTGCCGTCTGAATTGTCCAATGGGAGTCCCAGTTATATATTAATGGGCATGTGAAAGCACATGCAATAATCAGACCATCCACATGCACTACGAGATGATGGTGTTTACTCTTGTAATAATCACGTCTGTTTTGATGATCCACTCATAATTCCAGAAGCTTTGTGCGTTTTCTCTCCCCTTTCCCCAAATCATTTTATTCTGTCCAGCAGGTTTACTTTTTAAAACAATACTTTTGGGCCCACCAGGCTTTTCCCTTTTGTTCTCTTCAGCTTTTCCTGCAAATTTCAATTGAGATCTAGAATATTATACGTGTGTACACCTGAGTGACAGGTAGAAAGATGAGGAAAGTGGTAGAGAGAGAGAGGTATCAGAAAGCAAGGCTGTCAAATGTCATTGTGAAGTGCCAGATGACTTTTTTTTGTTGTGCATGGGGTGGGAGTCTCATCACATGAATAACAGGGAGTAGTAGACCATACATTTTTATTTTTAAAAAGAAGACTATGTGGATGCAAAAACAGAAATAAGTGACTCAAAACAGCATGCTGTGACAATAAACAAATCTGTTTAAATTAGTACTAATCATGAATTTGGAAGAGTCCAATGGCTTTGTATCTGAGATAAAAAGGAGGAAGGGGGGTACAAAGAACAGAAATGTTCTTAAAGGGTAGCCACACGTCCAACTGCTCTGTCTATCTGTAGGTCCTGTAGCATCTATAAGAAGAACATACTTAATAACAAAGAAAGGGGGGGGGGGTTCTAAAAACAAAGAGTAGAAAGGTCTGTTCACCAAGATTTTCATGTAGATTTATTATCTTCCCAGCCATCCACTGCAAAATCCCAGCAACTTTGCCTGGACATCATGGGATGAAGCATAGAATTAACAATGGATTATGGAATTGTCCAGAACCAGGCAGAGGCAAGAGGACCTTCACTAATACACTTGATTGTTGGAAATTAGTCCTTTCCTGTGGTAGCCCAGTCCCATAATGTTGAGAAGTGTCCTTCAACCTTAGTGTTGAGAAGCATCCCTCAATGTGTGTGGTACTTCAGATCTTCTTGCTACACAAACATCTGTGTGATTTCATGACAAAATTCCCTGGAATAGTTTTGCTTCAAGAACCAGGAAAATAGTAAGGAAACACGGCAGAAAAGACAGAGGCACCTGAGCACTCCCATTTCTGCTAAAACTTGACAGAACATGTCTACTTGGCTTATGTTGTATTTACAGCCAACTATCTTGCTCCTTTAAAGGTTTGTGGGGCATTGAGTGGGTGGACAGCAGAAATCTTAAAATGGCTGACCCTTTTCTTCTGAGACTGAAAGTTTCCTACTCTTCCTTACACTAATATGATACTGTAACCTCCTGCCTGCCAGCAAAATCCTCATTAAACCACCTTGAGAGTGAACATCAGCCAAAAGTTTCTCCATCTTGGCACACTTTTCTGAAAGCCATCCAATTAAGCATACCCTGCCAGGTGCCAAAGGTTCACCTTAGCCTCAGCACAAGACACCCACCTCTCCAACTGTGAACCTTGGTTCCCATTTGATCAATCAGCTCTTCAGTAGGAAACCAGCTGTTACATTATTTGACTCAGAATCTTCACTGACAGCCCTCAAAAAGGAATGGCAAGTAACTCAGCTTCCTAGGTGCAAAATTCAAGCATCAGAAGCACTGTAGAGTTCCTGCCTTTGTTCTAAGCATATCTAGGATGCTGTAGCAACTTCCTGTGGAGACAAGATGTTCCAGAAAGATATAGGATAGTCTAAAATTAAGAACAAATTGAAAAAAAATTACTTGATATCGCTAGCAGAACTGTAGAGAAACCCACCCCCAAGGCTTGATTTAAGCATAGGTGCCTTTTCCTGAAAATGGGAATGATTCATATTTGTTTTTCTTACAGGTAGCAACCTTAACATGAATAGTTTGTGTGTTTCTAAGGTCTTGATCATACCATGCTGTTACACCATCATAGCAGTGTTTTGATCCCAGTTTTGTCTCAGCTTATTGCACGAGGTTATGTTGTTGTTCTGTTGTACAATTTTTGGAAACATAATAATGCTGAACATAATCTGTTAATAATCCCCTTTCCAATTATGATCCAGTGGTCCATTTCAGTGTGGAAATGGCCTTATTCCACTTCATTGAGAGAACAATAGTAGGTGTTTCCCAAGAAAATATTCAGCAAGAAACTTTAGACTATTTCCAAGAGAATAGTTTTGTTTTCTGTGGTCTTGAAATACTTTTAACTTTTTAACATATCTATATATATAAAAATGTAATGTCCTCTTGTGGGACCGAGTAAACAACAAAACCACTGGGCCAAATCCCAGGAAATTTGGCAACAAAAATGCCTGACTATCCAATGACTGACCACCACAAAGAAAAAAATCATACACACACAGAAAAAGGTAATTAAAACCAAAAAAATTAACAACATACCGAGCATGCGCTGTCCCAAGCCTTGCATCCCTCCAGCATGCAGGAGAAAAAAACCACAGAGGAAGAATGTTCAAAATAACAAACCTCAAAGGCAGGCACTGCATCCATTGCGTCCTTGCCTTCTGGCCACCACACGTGCCTCCTGAGGTAGCCCACTCTCACACATCACTCCTGCACTCCTCCTTCATCCCCTCACACCTTCTTTCTCCTCTCAAATCCTGCCGCTCACTATCACTGCTGCAAAATGGCACAAACCCCCAATCCTGCCCTCTATGAGGGGGCAGCCGGCTACTCACTGGCCTGCCGCTCCCTCTCTAAGATCTCGCCGCACTCCTTCTTCCTCCTTCTTCCAAACATAACATTATAATATAAACCAAGCTTGTCCAAACTTGAGCTCTCTATGAGTTTTGGACTTCAAATCCCACAATCCTAAACAGACTACCGGCTGTTAGGAACTGTGGGAGTTGAAGTCCAAAACACCAAGAGGGCCCAAGTTTGCCCCTGCCTGGTATATACAGATAAAATATATACACTAAACAAACAACTGGATGAACTACAGTAATACCGTTATGAGAAAGTGCTGGTCAAGCTGATCTAGGAATTGTGGGAATAGAAGTTCAAAACAACTAGAGGACCCAAGTTTGCCCACGCATGGTAATTACAGATAAAATATACACAAATATATGAACAAAACCTGGTTCCCAGCATTAAAAAAAACTAAAACCAGGACAGTAAATAAAAATCAACACTCTGAAAACAGGGGAATTCCAGATAGGAAGCAATCAGGGCCTGCTAACACGGGGCCTCCTGCCCCCGGGAGGAATCAACCAGGCTTTGAAGCTACAAGGCCATTAAATGCTAATCAAGGTAACTAATTGCAATATTCATTCTTGCCTCCAACAGATGAGTACTTTCTCCCACACTGAACATTATTCCAAAGGTATATAAACCACACTTGCCTGGCTGCTTATTACCAAGGGAAATCCATTAAAAATGAACAAAACCTGGCTCCCAGCATTAAAACCTCTAAAACCAGGACAGTAAATAAAGAAAACAGGGGAATTCCAGACAGGAAACAATCAAGGCCAGCTAACACTTTCCAACAAAGGATCCCCCCAGGAAGTAATCAGCCAGGCTTTCAAGCTACAAGGCCATTCAATGCTAATCAAGGTGGCCAATTGACTACACAACAGCAATGCGTGTCTGGGCACAGCTAGTAGTATACATAAATGGCTTGCTATTAATACTATAAAACAGCAGTTCTGGCTTGTTAAACATTTGTGACCTCATTATATGGGTTGATTTACCCGTTTTACACCACTTCTTCTCCGCTTTCACCACAGAGCCCTTCTCAAGACAGTTGGGTTCCGTGGTGAAAGAGGAGAGGAAGCGGTGCACACAGGGAGCTTCCTGTGTTGCCTTAGGAGCAATGGAGGGAATCCAGGTGACGACACTGCCTCCATGGGATGGGAGTTGGAATAAGTCATGCGATAAGGGGTGTGGAGTGACGGGTTCTCCATGCCCCCCACCAGGACCCGAATGTTTTTGTCACAATGTGTGGTGAATCCTCAGCCTAATGTGATAAAGTCACTATTCTTGGGGGTTGTTTTCTAAAATTTTCTCTACTGCTTTCCTGTGTTATTCCTGATAGATGGCCATCCAGCCTCTGCTTAAAAACCTCCAGAGAACTGGCCTCCCCATGCTCCAAGGCAGAAAATTCCACCATCAAACAGCAATTATCAACAGGACATTCTTCCTAATATTTAGAAACCTCTTCATACGGCCCTTTCAGGTGAAAAGGAAGGTGTGTGGAGTGGCTCATGGCACCCTGCATGCCCTCCTTCACATGTTGGAGATGGGACAGAATGCATTGGCATCCTGTCCACATCAGATGTGAGAAAGGGCGCCAATGTGCCTTGCTCCACCGCTGTTTCCCCATCATATGGGGGGAAAGGTAGGAAAGTACAGGTAGCTCTGTCAGATCTACCCAAACTACATTTTCTTCCCCATAATGATGGAAGAAGCACCTTTTGACATGTTCATCCCACTTTGGGAGGAATGTGGGCGGGGCCTGCCATGCGTTGTGTGATGGTGAAAGGGGTGATTTGGGAGTACCCCAATTCACACTAAAATACCCGAGTCTGCCAAGCCGCTATGAGACCATCCAGAGACCAAAAGAGTTGAGGACAAAACACCTTTATTAGGTAGCTACCGACAGACAGAGCATCACTGGCAGTGAAGCTGACCAAAACTGTCTGCCCTGAATGCTTTCCTTCAGGGCTTTTTATAAAGCACTTGTTTATCACATTTCTAGTTCCCTTTTCTGGACTGGGCTTACTGGAAATCCCCCAGTTCAGTTTGTGGTGAGCAGAGGCACATCCTGAGTTGTAAACAACTTCAGGATGTTGCCCACCACGAACTGTAGAATGTTCCAACAGGTGCAGCAAAAAAGTACATGTATTGCATACATTTCTCAGAATCGGCTTAACCACAAGCTTAACCGCAACTGATTCTTACTAAACATAGAACACATGTCATCTGTCACAAGACAGCAAGCTGCAAACTTTATCTTTATCTCAGAAAGGAGACTGATCCTCTAGTTCCAAGCAGACAGGCATTGTAAAATGGAGTCACTTTGGTTCAGTGACCCCTTCAATGGTGCAAGACAGGCCACATCCTTGCCGTGCAACAAAGCAGAAAAATGGAGTAAAATGCCCCATATGAAGAGATGGTAGGTGGATTCTCATTTCCTGCAATTTGAATCCATTGCTAGTTTATAGAGCAGCAGAGAATGTTTGCCCCCTCTTTAATATGACATCCTTTCAAATATATAAATGTGGCTACTATGTTCCCTCTAAAACTTCTCCAAGCTAAACATAAAAGGTTCCAGACTTTTTACATTTTGGTCGCCCTCCTTCAGACATTTTCAGATTATCAGTATCCTTTTTGAATTGCCTTGCCAAGAACTAAACACAGTATTCCATGTGAAGGCTGACCAAAGCAGAATAGAGTGCAGTCTGCACATGTTTTCAAAAAGAAAATTAAGCCTGTCCTATTTTTTGTGCTATGATTTGTGGTAGTAAAGTGGGACTGTTTCTTGCTAATACTGGACTCTGCTTGTAAATACAATCATATTCTCCAACACTTTTGGTCTTGCAAAGGCATCTCTATCTTCTTATGATGTATCGGTGAAAGTTTGTGCTAGAAATTTATTCTTTCTCCTAATTAGACTCAGTGGCACTACTGGATTTTTTTCTGTCCTTTATTGGTAGAACAGATTGACAGAACTATCTCCTCCAATGTTCTCAATAGCATTGTCAACATCATAGTATCATATATCTTAGTCTATGTCATTACCAGTATCGTATTAATGTTATATTAATTAAGTAATTAAATATAATATTTATTTTTAAATAATTAACCTGATTTTATTTTTAGTACTAAGAAATTACATTACAATAATGCAATTGAGCAGGTTTGGGGATAAGTTTAGTTTTAATACTGATAAAGAATGAATTTTAATCAATTTACATTTAGTGAATGAAATTAAGATAAATTGGTTTAGCATGAGTGACAGGGCACTTTGGGGCATTTTATTAGAAATGTAATGAAAAATGTAAAAGTTAAAACTATTTCTGCTGTTGTAAGAATTTCCCAAGAAATGCTACCTGGACAGAAAAGGGTTTTGAAAGAAAGCTTTAGAGAGGAGGGGAAGCCTTCACAGTTTGGCCAATGAGAAAAGTAGCCTTTAGTCTTCCAAGTAGTTGCTTACCTTTCTCCAGTGCCTACATGATTGTAACATCTATATTATATAAAAATCTATATATATTTTAAAATATATATGATTGTACCCCAAAGGCTCTTGCTAAATGAAGTGGCCCTCTGTAATGTCACTGGATTGGCTGTTGCTAGGTGAAGTGCAGGGGCATTTCAACTGATAGGCAAACTACACGGTTGCTGAAGGCGCCATCTGCTGGGGGGCACAGTTGAGGCGCCTCCAGTGCCCTAAGGCTAATGAGCAGCTTCTTTTTTGTCTTTGTCTTTTTTTTCCCCTCCCCGCTGGGAGGGGAACACCTTCTAGGCACACCTCACCTTCCCCCTCCCGCGTGTGCGCATGCGTACATGCATGCGTGTGTACCCCCGCCTCCTTCCAGGCTTGCGTAATGGTTAGAGACACTGAGAGGAGGAGGCGGCTGGGACAAAGCAGTGGAAGGAGAGGAAGGCCACGCCTGGGCCTCCCTCCTGGTCCTCCACCTGCAGTGCCCTCCGCCCAGGCATGGCCTTCCTCTCCTTCTGCTGCTTTGTCCCCACCACCTCTGCGGCCGTGGCCTATTCTGCCTCTGTGGCTGCGGCCTAGCCTTCGCCTCCTTGAGGCCAGGTCTCCGGGCTGCCTGGCCATGTTCCAGAAGCTTTCTCTCCTGGCAGTTAACCCCAACTATGGCAGGCATCTTCAGAGTTTGTGAGGTCTGTTGGAATCAAGGTAAGTGAGGTTTACATACCTGTGGAATGATGTCCAGGGTGGGAGAAAGGAAGAATTCTTGTCTGCTGGAGACAGGTGTGGATTTTGCCATTGGCCACCTTGATTAGCATGTAATGGCCTTGCAGCTTCAAAGCCTGGTTGTTTCCTTCCCGGGGGCATCCTTGGTTGGGAGGTGTTAACTGGCCCTGATTATTTCCTGTCTGGATTTCACCTGTTTTCAGAGTGTTGTTCTTTATTTACTGTCCTGATTTTATTTTTATTTTTTTATTATGATTTTTATTGAGTTCTCAGTGTCACACTAACAAAAACAACACAAACAACACAAACCAATGTAAGGAAAGAGAGGTGATAATAGTACTAGTGAAAAGAAAAAAGAGTGAGATTTAAAATACCTATATATATATATATATATATATATATAGATTACAAAAAAGAAAGAAAAGAAAAAAGAAAAAAGAAAAAAAAACAAAAACAAAAAAAAAACAAAAAAAACACACAAATGCACATATAACATGTTTGTCCTTCCATTCGTCCCTTATGAGAATCTAATTAACTTATATTATATTAATGTCTTGTCCTGGTAGAACCTATGTCTTCTAGTCATTTTCCAGTTTCCAATAGAGAAAAGAAACGGAGTTAAGTAATATTAGTTGCCATATAGTCCCTAAATAATTTCCAGTCAGTCTTATTTGATGATTGTGCTCTATAGGATCTTAACAGAAATGTTAGTTCATCCATGTCTCTAATGTCATCGATTTTCCCTATCCATTCATCTTTAGTTGGAACGCCTTGTTGTTTCCAATATTTCGCAAAAATAATCCTTGCTGCCGTGGAGATGTATGTAAAGATTTTATCTTCATTTAGGTTGAAATTTGTTTCCGAGTCTGTCAGTCCCAATAAATAATATTCTGGTTTTAATGGGAATGTTTTCTTTAGAATTTTTTGAGATTCTACGTGTATCATTTTCCAATATTTCCCTGTTTCTAAGCATGACCACCAGCAATGAAAATATGAACCAATATGAGTTTTACATTTCCAACAGGTGTTTTGCGTTTCTTTGTACATTTCTCCTAATTTTTTCGGTGTAATATACCACCTGTGGAATGATTTTAACCAGTTCTCCTTTAAGTCCCATGCGTAGGTATATTTTTGTTTCTTTTTCCATAAAACTTCCCACTCCTCCATATTTATTGATCTGCCAATGTTCTTGGCCCATTTTAACATACAATTTTTAACTACATCAGTTGCGTTCGTCCAATCCAATAGTCTTTCATATATCTTAGTTATTTCTTTCTTATCACTTTGCAGGATCTTATCCCAAAAGTTTTCATTTGTAGTGAAGCCAATTTCATTATCCACCGCAAATTTCTGCTTTATTTGGGCATACTGAAGCCAAGTCAAGTTTTTGTATTTCTTTTTGATTTGTTCCAAAGGTTTTATCTGATAACTATCATCTCTCTTGTGTAAAATTTCTTTATAGGTTGGCCATTCAGGCCAGCCTAATATTTTCCTGCTGTTTTCTTCTAACGGCGATATCCATAATGGGGTCCGAACGTACATAAATCTTTTATATTTTTCCCATACTTTTATTAGGGCGGAGCGGATGAAATTATTCCCAAAATTTTTCTCTATTTGTTTCTTATCGTACCATATGTACGCATGCCATCCCCGCCTCAGGTCGAAGCCTTCTAAATTTAGGATGTGTTCCCGCTTTAAATTACACCAGTCCTTAATCCATGACAATGCGCAGGCTTCAAAGTAAAGTCTAAAATTAGGGAGGCCAAATCCTCCTCTATCTTTTTTGTCTGTCATCGATGCATATTTTATTCTGGGTTTCTTGCCATTCCAAATAAATTTCGAAAGATCTTTATTCCAATCTGTAAATGTTTTAATTGTCCTAATTATGGGTAGAGTTTGAAAAAGGTACAAAATTTTTGGTAAGATATTCATTTTTATCGTTGCAATCCTACCCAATAATGAAATGTTTAGATGTTGCCATTTTTGTAAGTCTTTTTTGATTTCTTTCCATTTTACATTATAATTATTCTCCAAAAGATGCGCGTTTTTGGCCGTCAACCATATTCCTAAATATTTGATTTTCTTCGAGACTGAAATTCCTGTCAAGTTTTGTATGATTTCTTGATTTGTCTTAGTTATATTCTTTGTTAAGATGTTAGATTTCTTCTTGTTTATATAAAATCCAGCAACTTCCCCGTAATCCTGAATTTTGGACAACCACAACTGTAATTTTGATCTTGGGTCTTCGATAATACATATAATGTCGTCTGCAAAAGCCCTTATTTTAAATTCATGAGTCCCTATTTTTGTACCTTTCAGCTTTTGATCCTTTTTTAAGTTTTTTAATAGGACTTCTAAAGCGAAAATAAAAATTAAGGGCGATAAGGGACATCCCTGTCTCACCCCCTTTCCAATTTTAATATTTTGTGAGTGCTGCCCATTGATCCTAATTTTAGCCCTTTGGTCCTCGTATATAGTATCTATCGCATTATAGAACTGAAAGCCAATATCTATCTCTTTAAATAACAATTTAAAAAAAAGACCAATTTAAATTATCAAAGGCTTTCTCCGCGTCGATGGAGAGAAGTGCAAGTTCTTTCTGATGATTCCATTCGTAGTATTCTATAATGTCTAAAATGCATCTGACATTTTCACTCATTTTCCTCCCTGGTAAAAAACCAGTTTGATCTTGACCCACCCAATTTAGGAGAAGTTCTTTAAATCTATTCGCCAATATACATGTAAATATTTTATAATCCAAATTTAATAGGGAAATGGGCCGATAATTCCTCACATTTGTAGTGTCTTGGTCTTCCTTAGGTATTACAATTATTTCTGCGTCTCTCCATGTGTCCGGAAGTTCTTTGTTCTGCAGTACTTTATTCATTACTCTTTTCAGATATGCCGCTATCTCCTCTTGCATTGTTTTGTAAAATCCTGCCGTAAAGCCATCCGGACCTGGTGCCTTGTTTAGTTTCAATGATCTTATTGCATTCTTTACTTCTTTTTCCGAAATCTCTTTATTTAAGATTCCTCTCTGCTCTTCCGTAATTTTCTCTAGCTTCTGGTTCCCAAGATATTGCACTATTTTCGTCAGGTCAATGGTCTCTTCTTTGTACAGTTGTGAGTAAAATTTTTCAAATTCTTGGAGGATTTCATCGTCTTTTGTAATAATTTTGTCTTCTTTCTTGATTTGTGTTATCTGTTGGTTCTGTCTTTTCTTCCGTATTTTCCTCATCAGCCATGCTCCTGGCTTATTGGCGTTCTCGAAGTTATTTTGTTTGATAAATCTTAATTGTTTAGCTGTTTCCTCCAATTCTAATCTATACTTTTCTTTTATCAGAATTTTTAATTCTTTTGATACTTTGTTATTATTTGGTGATTTCTTCAAAATAATTTCTTTTTTCCCAATTTCCAAATTTAACTCATCCAGTTTCTTTGTTTTTTCCTTTTTCATTCTGGCTTTTTGTTGTATTAAATGGCCTCTGATTACCGCTTTATAAGTATCCCAGAGTGTTGCATCCTTAATTTCTGGACTATCATTGAATTTAAAATATTCCTTGGAGAGTATTTTATATCTCTGAATATCTTCCGCTTTCCTCATCAAATTGTCATCAAATCTCCAATTGGGTGGGATTCTTTTCTGGTTTATAGTCATCTCTATCGCACAGTGGTCAGATTTATCTCTTGGTAAGATAAAAATCTTATCCATTTTTGTGAATAAAGTTCTTGTGGCCCAAATCATATCGATTCTAGACCAAACTGCGTGTCTGCAAGAAAAAAAGGTATAGTCTTTGACATTTGGGTTTCTCAGTCTCCATACATCCAGTAGGTCAAATTCTTCTTTTAATGATATAAAATTTTTGGGAAGAGTGCTTTGTGTATCTTTACTCCTTCTTTTGTTTATTGATTTGTCCATTTTAGGGTCTATGACTCCATTGAAATCTCCTAAAATAATCACGTTTTCCAAATGTGTATTCAATATTTGTTCCCGGAGATATTTTACAAATTTTGTCTTCGGCCCGTTAGGGGCGTATATATTACAAATTAGTATTTTTTGATTATCTATTGTAATTTCCACTCCAACCGCCCTCCCTTCTGTATCCTTAAATCTCAATTCTGCTGGAATGTTATTATTTACATATGTGACCACCCCTCTTTTTTTTTAATGTCTGATGCATAGAATTCATTTCCCAAACTTTTATTGACCAAGTGTGCTCCATGTCTCTGAGAAATATGTGTTTCCTGGATTGATATAATATCATATTTCCCTTTCATAATTTGTCTCATGATCATTTTTCCTTTACATGGAGAATTCCAACCGTTCACGTTGTTTGTATAACATTTAATTTGCCTTATAATTCCATCCATTAAATCAATTTTTTTGGTTCTGTAAGTGATGTTATGGGTTCTTCTTCCCCACTTTCCTCCCCTTTTTCGTCAGAGTCCAAGTCAAGTAGATTCATCTCGGCTAAGCCTTCCATTGTATTTGTTACCGTAGTTGCGTCTCCAGTTTGTGGTGAGTGGTATCTCTTCTTTTTCCTCTGAGGTAGTGAGAGTTCTAAAGAATCTTCGTAGTTCCCTTTCATCAGTTCTTTATAAAAATCTTTCGCTTTATCTATCGATGTCAGCCAGTGTTTCTCATTTTTAAAGGTAACCATGATTCCCTCTAATTTTTCCCAACGAAATCTTATTTTACGTTTCTTAAGTTCTTCCGTGAGGAAAAAGTAGTTTCTTCTTCTGTTCAATGTTGCTATTGGGAATTCCTTCAATATAATTACTTTTTTCTCTTTATAAAAAGTTGGTTTCCGACTATTCATCATCAATATTTCATCTCTGGTTCTCTTTTTCACAAAATTGACTATTACGTCTCTGGCCACCTTATTCCGTTTTGAGAAGTTAGTTTGTATTCTGTATGTCCTATCTAACTCACTCCCCATTTCCTGTTCCGATCTTTGTAGTATTTTTGCTGTGATCTGTATGATTTTTTGTCTTATGTTCTCATTAGTCTCCTCCTCTAAGTTCCTAAAACGGAGTTGAAATTCCATTTCTTTTTGTTCCATTAGTTCTTGTGTTTTTTCCAATTTCATAGACTTCTTTTGAAATTCATCCACACTCTTTTGAAATTTAATTTGTGATTTTTCCATTTTCTCCCGCGCTTTCTTTAGATCTATAATCTCTTCGTGTGTTGCTTTAATTTCATTTTTTATAAGTGCTATATCTTCTTTTATTTCTTTCTTCATTTCTAACATCTCTTGATGCATTTCCCGCTGAAATCTTTTTTGCTCTTCTGCGTTTTGGTCCTGCTTATCAGAGAGTTTCTGAATTTCTTTCAAAATATCTTTTAAGGCTAAGTCTTCCGTTTGGGAAGGTCTTCTCGCTGTCCCTTTTGTGTCCTTTAGGTCTTTGTCCTGTTTAAATTTAGGGACCGCCATATTCTAAATTAATTAGATGAGATAAACTTAAAGAAGTAGGTATACTATTTGTATTTCGCTATTTGGGAATTATCCTTCTTCCCCTCTATTCCCAATCAAGTTCAGTCAGTCCTTCCAATAAGTATGTGCTGTAATTAATATTGTTGTTTTTGCTTTATGAACTATATATTATTTTAAATCTTAACCATCCATTTCATCTTCCTTCCTTTCTTCCCTGAAGTTAGTTCTGTACAATTCTATGCAGACCAGTTTAAACCCTTAATTTTGTCCTTCGTCTTCCACCCACTTGGGGGCGCCCGTTCACTCTTCTCCTTCTACGCACGTCCTGCCGCCTTTCTTTACTCGTCCTATCCTCCCTCGGCGTCCTCTTCTTCCCCGTCCGGGTATATCCTTCCGTTTCCGTTTTCTCACTTCCTCTTGTTTCCCGCCGACTTCAGCATGCCTTTCTTTTGTTTACAAGAAGTGCCCGTCGTAGACACAACAATATGGCGTCAAGGCCGTCTGGTTCCCCTTTCGTCAAGGTATGTATTCCCAATATTCTTTCGTTACTTCAAATCTTCACGGTCCGCGAATCCCACCGGCCTCTCCTGATCTTCACACACCCTTTCCAGAAATTTAACAGATAAAGTTTTTTTTTTTTTTTTGGCTCGGTGGGTACCTGCGTTCCTCCCTTGCTTTTCTTGGGAGAGGGGAGATTCAAATCTCAACCCGACCGACTTATAGAGTATTTTATAGTGATTCAAAAGTTCAAATTTTATAGACTGCTGGAGATGGCTATTGCCCAGGAGAGTATGCGTCCTGGATCATCGAATCTGTCCACTTTGCCAAATCATCCAATATAAATTCAAGCTAAATTAAACTTTTCGACCAGATTTGTATCCCAGTCCGGTAGGAATTTCTTTGTATGACACTTACGATCCCGCAGAATCGGTTTCTTACAATCTTCTTTCTTCTTGATTTAAAATGAGCCCGGTCGGCAGTAAGTACAGGCTTTCGCCCGCTTCCTGACTTGCGGTTCGCGGACCTCCGCGGCTTGGAGGGACAACGGGGTTAGCCTTGCTTCCAAAGCGCGCCCCAGACCCACCTTCACCGCTCGGAGGCTTGCGTCCCCCCCCGGTTCTATCCCCGGGGAGAGGGGAGCTAAAAGCTCTACCCAACCGCTAAAGTCAGTGGCTTGCTGGAGGAGCTTCAGCAAGTCCGACCTGCCGCCATCTCTGGCTCACCGGAAGTCCTTTACTGTCCTGATTTTAGAGTTTTTTTTTTTAATACCGGGGCCAGATTCCCTTTTTGTGGCCTTTAAATTCCTATGGATTCCTAAGGACCCTCAGGGCTCTTCCACACAGCCATATAACCCAGAATATCAAAGCAGAATAACCCACCATATCTGCCTTGATCTGGGTTGAGTCCACACTACCATATAATCAAGTTCAAAGCAGATAATGTGGATTATCTGCCTTGATATTCTGGGTTATATGGCCATGTGTAAGGACCCTCAGGGCTCTTCCACACAGCCATATAACCCAGAATATCAAAGCAGAATAACCCACAATATCTGCTTTGAACTGAGTTATCCGAGTCCAAACTGCCCTATATCCCAGTTCAACGTTTGGTGCTAAATTAGTAAATATAGTAATTCCTACATAACCTTACCATGTATTGAACTGCTATTTCTGTTGATTTGTTGTAAAGCATGATGTTTTGGTGCTTAATTTGTAAAATCATAATGTAATTTGATGTTTAATAGGCTTTTCTTTAATCCTTCCTTATTATCCAACATTTTCGCTTATCCAATGCTTTTATTGTTCAGTGATTGGTTTGGGGGGGGATTCTGTTCGCTTACACTTGAAAATTACCTAGGGCTGGCCCTGGTGAAGTGGTCCTCTGTGTTGTCACTGGGAAAGGTGACATGTATTTGAGGGAAGGGAGGATGGAAAGAGCCCCAAAGAGAGCCTGCCCACTATTGCCAGAATATTCCCACAGAGACATTATAAGATATATCTTCTAATAGCTGGAGAAGAGAGAACGTAGGTGGGCAGCAGTCTCAATGACACCCAGCAACATCAGGTATATATGCTAGTTACTAATAAAAGTAACATATGCAGGATCAGTAGCTGTGGTTTCACTGTCAAAAGTCAGATGCCAATTAGAGAGCAAAATAGAGTTTATTAAAGCAACAGTCCAAAAAATAGCTCAACAAACTAAAAAGACTTAAAACACTTAACTTTCAGTGTTATTAAGTTATTCCAGGAGGATGGCCTATTGGCAAGTGATGGGGTGCATCTCACACAAGCAGGAAAACATCTTTTTGCACACAGACTCACAAACCTTATCAGGCGCACTTTAAACTAGATCCACTGGGGGAGGGAAACAACAGCCTGGCGAACATTATATTACCCACGACCACAAAGAACCGCCAAAAGGCTAAACGGAGGGCTGCACAAACACAGCAACGACCAAGTACGGAGAGCACAATAATCCCAAATAAACAGCTCAAGGGGAGGTCACAGGGGCTTACATGTCTTTACACCAACGCTCAGAGCATGGGAAATAAGCAAGACGAACTCCAACTCTTAGCACAGCACCACACATACGATGTCATAGGCATCACTGAAACCTGGTGGGATGACTCCCATCACTGGAATGTAGCCATTGAGGGCTATAACCTCTTTCACAGAAATAGAACAAAAGGGAGAGGAGGAGGAGTAGCTTTATATGTCAAAAACAGTTACGTTGCAGAAGAAATGCAAGACTGTAATCCGGGAAACCAGCTTGAAAGCATCTGGATAAGAATCAAGGGAACCGGGACTCAAAAAGATCTTGTCGTGGGTGTCTACTACAGACCTCCGAGTCAGGATGAAGGACTTGATGAAGCCTTCTGTCAACAGCTGACCAAACAGGCACAAAGAAGAGATATAGTAGTCATGGGCGATTTCAATTATTCTGATATCTGCTGGAAAACAAACTCAGCCAAGAGTACAAAGTCCAACAAATTCCTCACTTGCCTTGCAGACAATTTTATGGTCCAGAAGGTAGAAGAGGCAACAAGAGGATCAGCAACTCTTGATCTAATCTTAACAAATGTGGAAGACCTAATCAATACAGTTGAAGTGGTTGGATCCTTAGGGGAAAGTGAACATGTGCTCCTGCAGTTTGCAATACAAAGGAATGCTGAAACTAAGACAAGTCAAACACGCATTCTCGACTTTAAGAGAGCTGACTTCCAAAAAATGAAGGAATTACTGAGCGGCATTCCATGGACGCCGATATTAAAAAACAAGGGAGTTAAGGATGGATGGGAGTTTTTCAAAAGTGAAATACTCAAAGCGCAAATGCAAACAGTGCCAACAAAGAAGAAAAATAAGACAAGTGCAAAGAAGCCAGAATGGATGTCCAAAGAACTTCTAACTGAGCTAAAGCTCAAAAGTGACATGCACAAGAAGTGGAAAAGGGGAGAAATCACCAAAGAAGAATTCAAACGTATAGCCAACACCTGTAGGGAAAAGGTTCGCAAGGCTAAAGCACAAAATGAGCTCAGGCTTGCCAGGGACATAAAAAACAACAAAAAAGGCTTTTTTGCTTACGTAAGTAGAGAAAGGAAGAAAAAGGAGGCGATAGGGCCTCTGCAAGGAGAAGATGGGGTGATGGCGACAGGGGACAGGGAAAAGGCAGAACTGCTTAATGCCTTCTTTGCCTCGGTCTTCTCACAAAAAGAAAGCCATCTTCAACCTCAGCAACATGGAATGGACGAAGGATTGGGGGAAATCCAACCCCAAATAGGGAAACAAGTTGTCCAGGAACACCTGGCCTCTCTAAACGAATTCAAGTCCCCAGGGCCAGATCAGCTACATCCAAGAGTATTGAAGGAATTAGCGGAAGTTATTTCAGAACCACTAGCAATTATCTTCGAGAGTTCTTGGAGAACGGGAGAGGTCCCAGCAGATTGGAGGAGGGCGAATGTGGTCCCTATCTTCAAGAAGGGAAAAAAGAACGATCCAAACAATTACTGTCCGGTCAGCCTCACATCAATACCAGGCAAGATTCTGGAAAAGATCATCAAGGAAGTGGTCTGCGAACACTTAGAAACAAATGCGGTCATTGCTAATCGTCAACACGGATTTACCAAAAACAAGTCATGCCAGACTAATCTGATCTCTTTTTTCGATAGAGTTACGAGTTGGGTCGATACAGGGAATGCTGTGGATGTAGCCTACCTGGATTTCAGTAAGGCCTTCGACAAAGTCCCCCACGACCTTCTGGCAAATAAACTAGTAAAATGTGGGCTAGACAAAACTACGGTTAGGTGGATCTGCAATTGGCTAAGCAAACGAACCCAAAGGGTGCTCACCAATGCGTCATCTTCATCATGGAAAGAAGTGACAAGTGGAGTGCCACAGGGCTCCATCCTGGGCCCCGTTCTGTTCAACATCTTTATTAATGACTTAGACGAAGGGTTAGAAGGCACGATCATCAAGTTTGCAGACGACACCAAACTGGGAGGGATAGCTAACACTCCAGAAGACAGGAGCAGAATTCAAAACGATTTTGACAGACTAGAGAGATGGGCCGAAACTAACAAAATGAAGTTCAACAGGGACAAATGCAAGATACTTCATTTTGGCAGAAAAAATGGAAATCAAAGATACAGAATGGGGGACGCCTGGCTTGACAGCAGTGTGTGCGAAAAAGACCTTGGAGTCCTCGTAGACAAGTTAAACATGAGCCAACAATGTGATGCAGCAGCTAAAAAAGCCAACGGGATTCTGGCCTGCATCAATAGGGGTATAGCGTCTAGATCCAGGGAAGTCATGCTCCCCCTCTATTCTGCCTTGGTCAGACCACACCTGGAATACTGCGTCCAATTCTGGGCACCACAGTTGAAGGGAGATGTTGACAAGCTGGAAAGCGTCCAGAGGAGGTCGACTAAAATGATTAAGGGTCTGGAGACCAAGCCCTATGAGGAGCGGCTTAAAGAGCTTGGCATGTTTAGCCTGCAGAAGAGAAGGCTGAGAGGAGACATGATAGCCATGTACAAATACGTGAAGGGAAGTCATAGGGAGGAGAGAGCAAGCTTGTTTTCTGCTGCCCTGCAGACTAGGACACGGAACAATGGCTTCAAACTACAGGAAAGGAGATTCCACCTGAACATCAGGAAGAACTTCCTCACTGTGAGGGCTGTTCGACAGTGGAACTCTCTCCCCCGGGCTGTGGTGGAGGCTCCTTCCTTGGAGGCTTTTAAGCAGAGGCTGGATGGCCATCTGTCGGGGGTGCTTTGAATGCGATTTCCTGCTTCTTGGCAGGGGGTTGGACTGGATGGCCCATGAGGTCTCTTCCGACTCTACTATTCTATGATTCTATGGTTCTATGAACAAGCGGGTAAAACCCCAAAAAAAAAGAACTGGCAAATAATCCGGATTAGCCAGAGATATAATCCGGGTTAAACTTAAAGTTCTAGAACTTGACCCAAAAGTTCACAATGGGCTGAAAAACAGAGGCATGAACTAAAGCAAGTAGTATTGAAGCCCACAAACCTTTCCCAAAACTCAAAAATACAAATAGGAGTTCAAAACAAACAAACCCCCAAACTGAGCTAGGGAACTCCCATTTGAGAGCAGCAAAGCCAGCGAAACAGCGAGACGCTGGCGAGTTCGCAGCAACCGCTGCTGGAACATACACCAAACCAAGAGTTAAAGGAGCAGAGCGGGAAAGCATCATCAAGCCGGTCCGAAGTCGGGATAAACCAGCAGCGCCAAGCTGCTGCAGAAGCAAACGCCAAGCCAGGAGTTAAAGGAGCAGATTGGGAGAACGTTGTCAAGTCAGTCCGAAGTTGGGATAAGCAGACAGCGTCAGTATCGGGAGTGAAGGTAGTAGTCAGCAACAGCAGACAGCCATGGAATAGAGAACGACACCAAGCCACGGATTGAGAGCGAAGAGCAAAGCCGAGTCAAGTTCCAGTTCAAGGTCCAAGGTCCAAGGTCCGAGAGGTTGAAGTCATCCAAGAAGGTCACAACACAAAATAGCACAGAGAGCCAAAGCAACGGGGGCGAAAAGCAGCTAATACAAAATAGTAGGCTTGATCGATCCATGAAAAATTTGATTCTAAACTCGTTTCAAAACTAGAGGGGGCAGTTTTTCGTTTTTGTTGCTAATAACGAATTTGGCCCCCAAAATTTTTCGAAATTAACGAAAATTCGTTATTTTCGAAATTAATTCGTTAATGGCGGACGCGCATGCGCGGTCGCCCCAAAACAGCCCCGGGGGGGGACTTAGGGGGCTCTCCCGCCCTCATTTTTTGAGTGATCTTCTTCAAACTTGGTACAGTGGTAGAACACATTTAACACTGATAGCTCACCAAAATGTGGAACGTTTCCCTTATCCTCTGATTTTTGGCAAATTTTCATAGCTTTTATAATAAACCATTTTTTAATAATTGCAGAAATCTGTTCCTGGTTTGAAAGTCTTATTTCCTGTTTCATTGGGTTGTCTTTACTGTGAAAGTCATTGTTCTACTTCAGAAACTTTGTTTTTGTGGCTGAAACTTTGTTAAATTGGTGGACCAAACCATAATATGTTCCATCCATGTCGCTTGCACAAAGTTCAGGCAGTGTCATAGATTTTGCCATGTTTCTATGACAGAACCAATTAGGAAATGACATTTATCACCCAGGAACAGAAATCGTAGTACACCATCAAATCATTCCTGACAGATGGCTATCAGCCTCTGAATAAGGAAATTAGTTCCTGGTTTGAAAGTGCTATTTCCTGTTTCATTGGCTTTTCTGGGCTGAGAGTGTGTGACTTGCCCAAGTGGGTGGCAGAGTGGGGAATCATGACACAATTGGAGTCCAAAATTCAAACCTCTTCCTCCCTCCTTCTCTCTAAACTTCTCATACCTTCCAAGAATTCACATACTGTATGAAAGTTTGGTCAAGATGGTCAGAGGAGGGCAACTAAAATGATCTAGGGTCTGGAGAACAAGCCCTATGAGGAGTGGCTTGAAGAACTGGGCATGTTTAGCCTGCAGAAAAGAAGGCTGAGAGGAGACATGATGTATAATATGTGAGGGGAAGTCATAGAGAGGAGGGAGCAAGCTTGTTTTCTGCTGCCCTGCAGACTAGGACACTGATCAATGGCTTTAAACTACAGGAAAGGAGATTTCACCTGAACATTAGGAAGAACTTCCTCACTGTGAGCTGTTCACCTGTGGAACTCTCTGCCCCGGACTGTGGTGGAGGCTCCTTCTTTGGAGGCTTTTAAGCAGAGGCTGGATGGCCATCTGTTGGGGGTGCTTTGAATGCGATTTCCTGCTTCTTGGCAGAATAGGGTTGGACTGGATGGCCCAAGAGGTCTCTTCCAACTCTACTGTTCAATGACTCTCTGATTCTAAGCGAGGACAAAAGGGGGTGGAGAATGTTAAGAGGAGAGAGGGCCTGGAACACCTGGGAATTGTAGTTTTAAAGCGGGCATAATACTATTGGAGAAACGTTTGCTTCAGCCCAATGCTTTTATAAATGGTCAATATTCAGAGGCTTCCTTCTCCTGCATTTTGAAAGCTATTATGATGAAATTTGCCAGAATGGAAGCAAAAATTAAGTACTCTTTGCCTATCAAGTTTCATAATGTTTGACCCATCCACTGATTTTTGGGGATTTCTGAAGCAACATTTTTTTAAAATGTTAGCAGATCGATAGCCACGCCTCCCTGTCCTTCTTCCTTCCACTTTGATTGGCTTGCTAAGGCTTCTGGGAAATGGAGTTTTTTCTCTCGTTATGGCGAATTGCTTCATTAATGGTCAATATTCAGAGGCTTCGTTCTCCTGCATTTTGAAAGCTATTATGATGAAATTTGCCAGAATGGAAGCAAAAATTAAGTACTCTTTGCCTATCAAGTTTCATAATGTTTGACCCATCCACTGATTTTTGGGGATTTCTGAAGCAACATTTTTTTAAAATGTTAGCAGATCGATAGCCACGCCTCCCTGTCCTTCCACTTCCTTCCACTTTGATTGGCTTGCTAAGGCTTCTGGGAAATGGAGTTTTTTCTCTCGTTATGGCGAATTGCTTCATTAATGGTCAATATTCAGAGGCTTCGTTCTCCTGCATTATGAAAGCTATTATGATGAAATTTGCCAGAATGGAAGCAAAAATTAAGTACTCTTTGCCTATCAAGTTTCATAATGTTTGACCCATCCACTGATTTTTGGGGATTTTTGAAGCAACATTTTTTTTAAAATGCTAGCAGATCGATGTCCCATGCCTCTCCCTCCCTCCCTCTTCCGCTCTGATTGACTGAGAGGCATGCCAACATGGCTTCTCCTCTACAGCTTCATCCGAAGACATCAGAAACAAACGAAAAAAGGTACTTTTATTATTCAAATTCGTAATATTTGTAAGGGCAGTGAGCAGATGGTTCAATATTAATTCAAAATTGCTTACGAAACGAATTTTTAACGAATTTAACGAAATAACGAAAAATTTGCTCAAGCCTACAAAATAGTAATAACAGTGCAGTTCAGGAAAACCCACACAATTCCAGCCCTCCGTTGCAGAATAACCCAGATTAAACTTACATCTGTTGCAAAGTCCCAGTCCAGTCTTCAGTAACACACACAGGAAACCCAATGGCGCCCAGCAACACCTTGCCACACACAAGGTATAATGGCCAAACAACCCCAATATATCCAGGTCTCCCTGGGCTTCCAAACTATCCACACCCAAAGAGCAGGTGTCTCAACTTCTTAATCTGAATCAGAACTCCACACAGCCAATGCTCTTGAGTCAGGTGTTCCGAATTCCTCATCAGAGTCCCGATCATCCTGCCCATGCCCAACTCTATCCACACCTGTGGACCCCCTCTCACTCCTCCAAGCAGACCAAGTGGGATCTGCTTCTGAAGACACCCAAGCTTCCCCAGCATCAGCAGTATCCATGGGCCCCGATTCGTCCCCAAGCTTCTCCGGTGCCTGTGCCCAGTCCGTGCCCAATTCCTCCGTTAACACCTGTTCCCCAGCATCCATTTCCACCTCAGGATCCCCACATGAATCCTCCTCAGAAGACTCCCCATCAGTCTCCCTGACCCTTTTCCTAAACAAATCCTCCAACGAGCCCTCCTCGCGAAGGTTTTTCCTTCCACTCCTGATCCCACCACTATCATTTACAGTCTCCGAAGGCACATTCATAACATTCACCTACCCTCAGATGACAAAACATGTCCTCTATAGGAATTTTCTAGATCCCTCCAGGCAATCCTCCAGGCAATATTTCAATAGGATGTTACCATAGAGTTGTGCTGGAAGAACTAGCAAATGCCTAGGGAGGAACATATCTCTTCTCCTCCCCCCCCCCCTCTCTGGCAGATACAGAAATCTCACTGTATTTAAGGTTTCATGATGAAATGCAATTGAAATGACTTAAAATCTCCTTGGCCTTTCACATTTTCCCAGACTGCTACTCCTAGCATCCTGCACCACAGATTACTCTGCCAAGGGCTGCTTGTAGTCCAATTACAGTCTCCATTTTTGAGATAGTATTCTCTTGTATGGGGACAAACAAAACAAAAAAAGAGATGAGAAACCATTCAAACATCTTATTTCCTAATGACTAAGAAATTATTTTATCTTCCTCTTACTTTCACCTATATTTTATTCTCAAATAACAAGTCCTCAAAATTATTACACTTCTAAAACTGCTGATGCTTAGCTGTTAACGTACCTAGTAATTATGTCACAAGATGAGTTTGTTCTACTATTTATGGTGTATTTATTGTAACAAAAGACTCACTTCTTCATCCAGTTAGCAAAGAGCATAAAAATATAGACAAGAATCAAACAAAACCATTATCAAAGGCTCATTATCAGATTCCTCATATTCCAGCTGCCTTCCTATTTTATCTGTTTCCTCCTAGTTTCACCCCTAATTTGACCTTGCTGAGATGTGTGTTGTAAGTGGACATCACTGCCTCTGCTTCGAAATCATTTCTGCCTGCAAGCAGTCATTTAAATACCCACATTAGTGCCACTAGTAGGTTTTTATTGCAGCACTGGAGGGAGGTTTGTGCTGGGAAACGAAGGTCTACTCCTCTCCAATGATGCAACATCTCTTTTTAAAAAGCACTCCTCCCCTTGTGCAGTGAGGCCTCTCAGCAGGTGTCAATGGAGGCTTTTAAAATCCCAATTACATAGCAGTAGCATATTGCAGAGATGTTACAGCTGGGAAGAAAAAAGTATCCCTTGCGATACAATATCTCCTTAAAACAATTGCCCCTCTTCTACTGTAATCAGAATTTTTAAAATACATACTTTGTCTCTAATTGAGGCTTTAAAGCAGTTTAATGCAGTGCAGGAAGGGTAATATACCCCCAACTGTCCCAATTTGGCAGAGATAGTCTTGATTAATCCTACACTGTGCCATGTTTTCAGCTGATTTTTAAAAGTCCAGTTCTTCTTTCCTCCTTTGTACTCAGCTTTCTTCAGTTGCTGCAAAGTAGTTTTCACTCTATTATCTCAGTAGTGGGGAGAGGAGGGGCAGCAGGAACTTCTGTAAATTCCTCCCAAAGGAAACTGTTGCTGCTGCTCCTTGTTTGCAAATATCTCCTCATTGATAACTTTAGCAGGCTTGGCCAGACTCTGATGTTCCTAGACCACAAATGTCCTGGTTTTAATCTGTGAAATGCTGGAGGATATGTGATGTGTGTGTGTTTTGCTAAACCAGAGAATCTTAGAGCTGTAAGAGACTATAACACAGCCCAACCAAAAAATGTTTTCCTTGGTGTCTTGGTTCCTGGAGTTATTTGGGGTGCTGATTCATAAAACTGCATTGGATAGACAGCAACAGCTCTAGTTTCTTAGATATGGTTATCATGATATTTCTGGGCAAACAAATGGTGCCATTTTTGTAATCAGCAGATCAAACATACCCAGAAAGAGGTCTAACATTTGAGGCAAGAAAATGTGTGTTGGCCAAATGTAATTCCCTCTAGTTCAGTGTATAGAAATATCCAAAGTCTGTTTAAAGACCCGCTAAAGGAGGAGGGTCAACCATCTTGTGAGGTGATCTCAAGTGAGAACATGTGTGTGGAGGAACCATGGAACACCTTTATCTTTTTGTACAGTAGAGTCTCACTTATCCAACATAAACGGGCCGGCAGAACGTTGGATAAGCGAATATGTTGGATAATAAGGAGGGATTAAGGAAAAGCCTATTACACATCAAATTAGGTTATGATTTTACAAATTAAGTACCCAAACATCATGTTTAACTACAAATTTGCCAGAAAAAGTAGTTCAATACGCAGTAATGCTATGTAGTAATTACTGTATTTACGAATTTAGCACCAAAATATCACGATGTATTGAAAACATTGACTACAAAAATGCGTTGGATAATCCAGAACGTTGGATAAGTGAGACTCTACTGTATTCCCAAAAATACACAAGAGGATAACCATTCCTTCATGCAGTCTTCAAATAATACCAGTCTCTGGTTCAATTTTGGCTTAATTTGTGAATCCTTTCAAAAAACTGTCATACTTGATTTCCATCTTATATACAGAACTCCATAGTCTTTATTAATAAAATAACACATTTAAAGCTGGAGGTCAGTGATTTATTAGGCACTATGGATGTGAGGTTGTGGTCTCAATATACACCAGGAAGAGACCTGAACTTTCATAGAATTAACTCTGAACAGGAGGAAAGTAAATCATCCTCCATCATTTTTTATATATCTGGAGAACTAATGCATATGATCTCCAGGCATTTTACAGAAAAATCTTTTCATTAACACAAACATACAATTTCATCCAATATTGCTCATCAACAGCCCATGTTTTGGATCTGACAATAAAAAGACATGGGGTCCTCTCATTACCTCACTATGTAGCAAATCCACAGATGATAACATATTTCTAAGGGCTTGCCTACACTTACCAAAAACACAGGTATTGTTCTATTATCTGGGCAGAGGCCACCAGGGAGCGCTAGAGAGAGAATGATTGTCCATTTTATGGGGGTGGAGGATGGATTGAAGGAGGAAAACCATTTCCCCCACTTTCCTGTGATTCCCCCATCCATGTCCCTGTCATGGAAACAACCCTTGTTTGTGATATGGGAAGGGGGAATAACCACCGCAAACAGGTGAAATAATTTTCCTCCTTCAGTTTCCCCCATCCCCCTCGGTAAAATGTACTATCCTTCTCTCTCTAGCACCCCCTGGTAGCCTCTGCCCGGATAATCACACAATGCCAAAATACATACCACAAATATATTATTGGCAGTCTTCACAATGTGCAGCAGCCTTCTGCAGTATCCCAGATTTTTCAGTTTTATTCCAACTGTGCTCTGCTTTAAGCGAAGATGCGGGGTGCAACAGAGTTTGCTTGACTCTCCAGAGTATCTTAGAGCTTTGAAACAGTTTGGACAGTGGGATCAGGTTCAATTCGGCCTGATCCTCTGTCCAGACTGACACTGCTGCCATTACCCTTTCCTTGCACTGATCAGCCCAGGAGAAAGTGATGTATTGTGTCTGTGTTGCCAAGACAGCTGCTGATCTTAGCCAAGCTCCACCTGATCTCCAGGCCATTGCCTACTCTATCTGTGATATTAGGACACCCACACAACTGTCAAGGAGAGGAGATCACCTTCTCCCTTCTTGCTGGTTGCATGCATGCCCTGTTCTGATATCAGCAGATCTCACTACAGTGGTCTGGCAGTTAAGGTAGTGTCAAAGTGCAGCAATTCTTCAGTCTTCATGCATCCGCCATGTCTTTTGGAATTTCTCCTACATTTGAAAGTTTAACGTGCTTTCCACTTTGAATGGAGAGAAATTTATTCATTTTTACACTTTTTCAAACTTTTTTCCCTTCATTCCTAAGAGGATTGCAGCCAACTTTGTTCACCATTTTCTCTGTGTGTGTTTTCACTTTCTTCATCAATAATAAAGCTGCTTTGAATCCAATCTTGGGAGAAAGGCAGGATAACAATTCAATAAATAAGTATATAAATAAACATACAAATACAAACAAAGATGCACCAGAAAATAACACTGGAAAGTCACCTTCCAGATGCTATTTTAATTCTTCCCCAGCTGTTAAGAGCTTAGTCATCACATGTGTTTGTGTCATTTCCTGTTTGTTGGTCTTAGCCATACATACTCATCTTCCTGCATCTGTTAATCTGCTGTTAGCCTACATTTGTTCATTTTACAGTTACCAGATGGGATCTGGAACAGGATTTCTGTAACATGAATCCTTAACACACTTTGGAATAGAATGAGGTACTACAAAGCAAAATCAAGTGGGACAGTGATAGCTGCTCTTTCTCACCCCAAACTCTTGTTTCCACCTTCTCTATGCCCACTACCCTGCCTCCACTAGCCATATTGGGAGGGATGGCCACAACTGAAAATTGGAGTTTGGAATGTAAAGTCTGACATTTTTGTCTGGATCAGTGGAGGCAGCCAAGAAATGCATTGTCATTTTTGGCTACCATATTACACTGTTGACCTATGTTTAGTAAATGGAGGTACATTTTCTGTTTCAAAATCAGCCAGATAAAAAATTGTGTCATTCCTCTTGCAGGGGTTAACATGCTAGTATGGCTTCACCACTCCTAGGTGAGATTTTTTAAGGAAAAGAATTCCTTTCTTAAATACTACTGATCAATGAATGGGAAAGTAAGCATGCTCTTCCCCCTTTCCAAACCTTATTCACCTTCACCATGTCATAATTAAGTGTCTGTAAAAGGCCAAGGCAGCAAATTCAAACTCTCAGGAGTCTGTTCCTGTGCTCCTTTCTTGTTTTTCATGCTTTGTCTTCTTGTGCAACAGTGATAATTTCCAATACTTTGTTGGATCATCACAATGAATGGCCTCAGAAATTGGTTTAAAACCCTCTGCACAACTTGGCTCTGTGTTGATTTTAACCATGGATGGTTCTCGCTTTATGTGCTGTACATCACACAAATCAGGCGGAAAAGACCTATTTACATAAGTCATTTAGTTCAGCTCCTCTTATTTCTCTCTCCTTGAACCAGAACTTTTGCCTTCCCTTGCCTCGCCTTGAAAACATGTTGTGCATCTTCATGTCATTTCCTACTTAAGGAGATCAATCATGAACAGTTTTTCTGTCTTTGCTTTCCTCTGAAGCTGAGAGAGCTCAACCTGCCCAAGTAGGTTTCTGTGTCTGAGTAAGGATTTGAATCCTGGTCTCCAGCTGTCATAGTCAACCACTATACCACACAACTCTATCTCCCCCCGATTTGACACATTCGCCCTTTGGCCTAGACTTGTGTTTTATATCTGTTTTTAACGCTTTTTCCTGCAATATTGTTTTTATGATGGCTTTACTGATATTGTTGATTTATTGTTGTAAATTTATGTGTTTTGATTTGTTTTTATATTGTGATGTTGGGCAAGGCCCCATGTGAGCCGCCCCGAGTCCCTATGGGGAGATGGGGCGGGATACAAGAATAAAATTAATTATTATTATTATTATTATTATTATTATCATCTCCAGTTTATTTTTCCCCTGTCTTGGGGAATTGATTTATGGTTATTGATTTATAGTTTTTAGGATCCTCTAGCTAGCCTCCCCCTCCAAAGTAACCTTCCCATATTTTGGGCCCATAAAATTATTCCAGTATCCAGTGTGATCCTAAGATAATTTCTGAATTGTAAGTAGTAGCTGGTGGCTTGCCTATTAATAGTGTGGTGAATCTTGCTAGTTTAAGGACCTTATCAGACACAGTCTTCTTTGTGTCTTCTCCCCATTTTTTCTCCCCGTTTTTCTATGCTGCTCCATTACATGACAAAGGACAACTACCAACAGGACTCTGTGGGGCTCCATTTCAGCAGCATGAAGAAATGGAGTCAAGAGCATCTTTGGAGAAGTCGGATGATATCCTACCTTGAATGGCACAAAGCAGAGAAATGCGAGGGCAAGGATGTGGGATGGCAGCAGATGGACCTGGATGGGAGGGAACAGAGGCCCCCACCAGATGACTGGTTGCAGATGGTGGCAGCGCTGTCCTTAATGCAAGACATGGAGGCCATTGCTTCACCTCGCGTTGCCCCAGCTAGCCAGCAATCACATAGATGGAAGAGAGGTGCACGCACAATGCTCGCGGCTTCCCTCCACCGCCCAGGCCTGGGGCTGGCAACACGGAAAGCCTCCCATGTTGCCAGCTGCATGGGGGGGGAAGCCACACGCACTGCACACCTCCCTTCCATCCATGTGATTGCCAGCCAGCTGGTGATGCAGGACAGGGCAATGTGTGGTGAAGTGATGGCTTCCATGCCTCATCATTAAGGACAGTGCCGCAGCTGCCTGCCATTGCTGGCCATCTGATGAGGTCCAGAATAAGATAGTTCCCTCCACTGTCCTACACTTTAACTTGCTTTCCCCCTGCCTATCTGATGGGGTCCATAGTCTGAAATTTACATGGGCTATCCACTGTTTAAAGAGCCTGTGTGGTGTAGTTGTCTGAGTGTTGAACTAACACTTTGGGAAATCAGGGTGCAAATCCTTTCTCAGTTATGAAAACCAGCTTGGTGACCTGAGCAAATCACACTGTCAGCTCCAAGAGGAAGGCAATGACAAACCTGCTTTGAATAAATCTTGCCATGTTGGTGTTGTCATAAATCAGAGTTGATTTGGAGCTACATAATAAAAACAGATTATTACATAAAAGTGAATTTCATGCTTATTGAGAGCCAGAATGGTGTGTAGGGGCTTGAGTGTTGACCTAAGACTCTCGGAGACCAGGATCTGAATCCCCACTAGGCCATGGAAACTCACAAGGTGATCTTGGGCTAGTCACATTCTCTCTATTTCAGAGAAAGGCAACAGGAAGCCTCCTCTGAAAAGATCTTGCAAAGAAAGCCCAGTGATAAGTTTGTCTTGAAGTTGCCACATATCAGAAACAATTTTGAAGCACACAACAAATCCAAGGTTTGGGTAAACTATTTGAGGGTGGTGGTGGTCTTAACAGCCTTGGATAGCTTTAGCTGTTCTATTTATTCATACATTCTTATTAAGTTTAAATCCATCTCTTCTTTTAGGATCATAAAAATAATTTTCAAAGTATTTCAAGGCTAACTCCATTTGGAGACATAACACAGTTCCAAATCCTTAGCTCAACTGAGTGGTGGCAAGAAAAAAGTATTTTACCCACTGCAGATGTACCCTACTCCTGCTATCATCTGTGATGAACAGATTTAGAAACTTCTTGCCATGCTTCAGAAACTTTGGGATCTATCAAAGCTCATCTTCCATGATGAAATGGAATCAAGAGAGGAAAAACAAAGCAAGTACAGTAGAGTCTCACTAATCCAAGCCTCACTTATCCAAGCCTCTGGATTATCCAAGCTATTTTTGTAGTCAATGTTTTCAATATATTGTGATATTTTGGTGCTAAATTCGTAAATACAGTAATTACAACATAACATTACTGCGTATTGAACTATGTTTTCTGTCAAATTTGTTGTATAACATGATGTTTTGGTGCTAAATTTGTAAAATCATAACCTAATTTGATGTTTAATAGGCTTTTCCTTAATCCCTCCTTATTATCCAAGATATTCGCTTATCCAAGCTTCTGCTGGCCCGTTTAGCTTGGATAAGTGAGACTCTACTGTAAATACTTTGCGCTCCATGCCTCACACCTCTGAGGATGCCTGCCATAGATGTGGGCGAAACGTCAGGAGAGAATATTTCTGGAACATGGCCACACAGCCCGAAAGACATACAACAACACTTTGCGCTCCCACCACAATTCTTGCCTCTGATGACAATATGTATTTTTCACATGCTTTAGATTTTCTCTCCTTCCATTGTGTTCTAGTAAAATATTCTTATGAAAGATATCTCTAAACACAGTAAATTCCTGTAACAAAGGAGTAACAGCATGCTGCCAAGCAGCAGATTCTTACCTTAATGAATTAATGCATGCTATGCTTCACTTTTATATGGACATCTGCTCAGTTGATTCTGACCATTTTAAAAGCTTGTTTGCAGATGCCAGAGGCAGGCAGCTCTTCTCACTTGGGGAACATATGGGAATTTTCTTTCCTTTTTATGTGCAGCTCAATCTCATGCCTATTTACTTGGAAGTAAACTCTGCTTAGTTGAGTGGAGTTTACCTCTTGATAAGCATGCATGGCATTTCAACAGCACTCCTAACAAATACTTTCCATTCATGTGAACAAATGCTGTTCTGTCTTAGGATACAATATAGGCCCCAACTGTTGGGACTTCAGCATATTTGATGCTGATTTACATCATGCATTTCAGGATGGCATCAGTCCTGTAATGTATCCTGAAATCTCCTAGCACTAGTAACCAATCATTAAAAAAGCAATAGATGAAGTATGCTTGAAGTTTTTTTTTTGGGGGGGGGGGGTTAACGAAAGGTGAGTTACCAGGTGGCAAGAATTCAGCATTCAATCATCTAAATTGGAAGCAGATTGATATCTTCCCATTTTTGATAAGAGGAAATTGGTACACTTGGTTGTTAAGTGAGCACACCATTTGTGTGTTAGTGAGGGCGCAAAGTGAACAAATAGCTTTCCCAGAAGTGGTAGATAGAAGGGAAATAAATATCCACACAAAAAAACAAGATTATCAAAATCTCAGCATAAAAATAAAACAGCATCCAAAGTGAATGGAATGCCAACTTGTTCTTCTGACTTACAGCTGTCAAGGTTAGTCTAACGTGGCCTTTGTTTGTCTATTTCCTTCCTTCCTTCCTTCCTTCCTTCCTTCCTTCCTTCCTTCCTTCCTTCCTTCCTTCCTTCCCTAAAGGAATCTGAAGAAGCATTTTTTATTTCTACACTTGTTTGGTAATGGCAATTCACCTTTTTTTAGCTCTGTTAAATGTTAAGCTTTTCTATTTTGATTTTGTGCTTTCACAGTGTTTAGATTTTACATTACATTTTTGTCCCAGCTTCTTACTTAAAAATAACATTCAAGTTGAGTAAAACATCACTTTCAAAAAACAAGCAGATCATGAAATGGTTAAAATCAGCACAATAAATAATCATCTACTCTTTTTCTCCACTATCTCACTTTTTAATTATTGGGAACTCAGATCATGTTCCTCCCAAGCTTTTACTTTCTTATTATTTGTCTTGTTTTTTGTGCATTCATGAGGATTACATGCATCAGGATTTTTATGTGTGGTGTTCTACCAATGTACAAGAACATGAAGGCACAACAGTACAACACTTTGTAAGAGCACTTCATGATTGCTTTATTATAGTATATTACCAATGAAAACAAAAGAGGTAAAATTGAAAAAGAATGAAAACCTATTGTAAACTATACATGTTCCAATTGTATAATTATATTTGAATATTTCCCAGTTAAAACTGGAATGAAACAGGAGGAGTCCTATAGAACAATATAAAAACAGAATAGGGGAATGTTTTTTTCAACCCCACCCCCCCACCCAAATTATTGATTCCCATTATAGATTTATGAGGGCTCTATTTAAAACTAACATCAGTGTGAGATCCAATATTGTTTTTATGGGCAGTCTGTAAAATGCTTTCTAAAATTATCCAAGATTGCATATGGCATTTTTTCTTCATCTACATGACATTAGAATAGATTCAACTTAATAAATTAAATTTGACAGATGATTAGTCTATAATGTGGTGCAATCAGTTTTAGTGTTTGAAAGAAAAATGGAAAATGGACAGGCTATTTAACTCTGACAGATCTGCTGTATGTATGATGGGCAGTGCTTTTATCATCATATATATTACACCATGGTGAAGGCTCCATGGAATGATTATGCTGCTATTTGAAAATGGTATAGGGCAAAGCTAGAAAATTCATGTAACAATGAAAGATAATGAGGCCTGGAGCAGAAAGTAAAAGTCTTACAGCAGTTTTTCTAGCTTCTGGTGGAGACGTGAGTGCTGATTGATTGACCCTGATGGAGTATTTGAAAACTACCCCAATCCCAATATTTTGAGAATTGAGGCATTAAAGGACAAGCAGATTTAACAAGTATGTCAGTAGGCAGGTCATGCATATAAACATGTAATTATGAGATTATGAGATGTATTATGAGATTTTTTAGTATTTTAATGCAAGAAAAAAAGTGAGATTATGTCTATGATCTTAACCAGTGGTCCGTAGGATGATGATGATGATGATGATGATGATATTTTTTCATTTCATTCATTACCTGCCTCTCTTTACAACTCGAGATGGGAACCAAGGGGGCTGCAGTGTCTTCACAGGGTATCCACAAAACCTTGAAGATATGTCTCAGCAAGTTTCAGTATGGAGGAACTATCAATTGTTCCATTGTCATGGACCAACCACCACCTGATCAGGTTTAGACCCACCATGACTTCCAACCTCCACAGGGGTGGAGGACCCATTAAGATGGTCTGCCCCTTGAGACTTATAGATCCAGATGGATGTCTGATGTCTCTTGGGGAGTTTCCTGTCATGGTGGCAGATGATCCTGCCAAAGTCCTGGTTGATCTTTCGAATACAGAGACAACTAGAGCAGTGGACACAATCGCTTCCAAACGTCCCCTCTTGCATAGCAGAATCAACTCAGCTCCTTGGTTTACCAGGGAGTTGACAGTGATGGAGCAAACGAGGCGGACCCTAGAGTGCATCTGGTGGAAATCTTGAAATGTTGTAAAGATTGCCAGTGGTCCTTTCACAGTGAGTATGGGAGTGGTTTTTTTTTTTTTTTTGCTAGTGTATATATAGTGAGATAATGAAATGGTCCCCTGCTTTTTATGGTCAGGTCCAGAGAACTGACTTCTGATGAGTTCATGGGATGAAAATGTATGTTTGGGATAATGAAGTGATTGTCTTGTAAAAATCTTGGAAATCATCTGCATGCTTCTCCACATAAAGAAAACAACGTTTGGAAACCTTGCCCAGAATATCAGTTGTTTTTAAAGTACTCTATGGGAATAGATATATCTGTTTCAAAATTTCCCATGTACATAAATGGCTTTAGGGCCATTTGGTATCCTATGGCCCCTCCCTTTTACTTCCAATATTTTTTTTCTTCAATTGAAGTAGTTTTTTAGACATTTCAGCCAGAGAAATTTTTTTTTAAAATGATGGAGGATGATTTACTTCCCTCCTGTCCAGAGTCAATTCTATGATAGTTCAAGCCTCTTTCTGGTGTATATTGGTATACAGTGACCTAACATCCATGGTGCCTAATAAATCACCCTCTTCCAACCTTAAAGGTGTTATTTTATTGATAAAGTCTGTGCAGCCTCATATATAACATGAAATTTGGAGGGTTGACAGTTTTTAAAAAGGATCCACAAATTGAGCCAAAATTGAAATACAGATTTATACTGTTTGATGACCTGGTGAAGGAATTATTATCCTCGTGTGTATTTTTAGGAGTGCATAAAATAATGGGTTCTGGAATTAGGTTTTAACAAAAAGTTTCTTTTTTCTCCTTGGGATATAACCCAAACTGAAACCCTCCTCCACCATGACGTTAATTATTCTTGTAATACTTTTGAATGGGTTGCTGTTACGTTGGCTATAGGGTGATCTATGTGTTTGCTGTTGTAATATTTCCTCATTATAATTTGAAGTTTTTGTGCTACAATGCAGCTCCTTTACTAGTATTTTAATAACAATAGAAGGACCTATAGATATCTCACAGAGGAGTTATTGTTCTCTATGAGGGTGCTTCATACTGTAGAATTAGTGCAGTTTGACACTACTTTAACTGCCGTGGCTCAATGCTATGGAATCCTGAGAGCTGCAGTTGGGCAAAACACTAGCACTCTTTGCCAAGGAAGGCTAAAAACCTTGTAAAACTACAAGTCCATAACATTGAGCCATAACAGTAAACATGCTATCAAATTGCATTTATTCTACAGTGAAAATATACATTGAGTCATGTTATTCCACAGTTGTGGGGCTGTATTTTCAAACTGTGGAGTATTTCAGTGACAAGCCTTTTCCCAATTTTTGAAATGTGATTTATTATTGATATTTATGGTTGTTTCTAGCATAGCCTCTGAGGAAGGTCATTCTATGCAATTTAAAGGCTGAAATATGTTGTGCTTTTTACCGAAAAAGATAATCATGAAAAAGAAATTTAATCAATAAGCATGTGAAGTGTGTTTCTTTCTTTGCCTGTGGCGCCACTGGAAGTCTTTCCCACTGAATAGGAAGGAACCTGCTTCTAGTCCTGAGTGCCTCAAAGCCTTCTTAGAGGCTTCCCCTGCTCCTCCCCACAAGCTCAGCTTTAGAAGGAATAAAATACAGTCACTGTTTTCCCTGATGAGGCAGGAAATTGTATCCTATTAAGGCATATCAGCTTTTCAACATACCATGTTAAATCACAGGCCTGCAAAATTGAGAGTCATAAAAACAGTTTTAAAAATTACACTAGTCTTGTAGAAGTTTGTTTAGTATCCACAAATGATCTCAGATTTGCTCAATCATGGAGAATTTTTCTCATAGCTTGCTTTGCCATTTTCACTTATGCTTGGGATCATAAGTGTTTCAGATTTTGTTTTTTTGTTTTTCAGATTTCGGAATATTTGCATGTACATAGTCAGATACCTTGAAGATAGAATCCCAGTCTAAACACATTCATTTATGTCTCATATAAATCTTATATACATAGCCTGAAGGTAATTTTATGCACAGTACTTTTAATCATTATGTGTGTGAAACAAAGTTTGTTTACATTGATCCACCAGAAAGCAAATGTATCACTGGCTCAGCCCCTCATGGAGACAATTTTGTATTTTGGAATTCTGGATAAGAGATGCTCAACCTGTATACATCAGGTAAGATGATGGACAATGAGAAGGTTTTCCTTGAACTCTTGTAACTTAATCTATACATATCATAAAAGTGAATATGTATATGTGTGTGCGCGCATGTGCATGTGGCTGGGGTGTCCACTTACACAGACAGGTTCCCGCTTCCACAAATAGCTATAGCTCCCACTACACAGGAGACACCAATGACCCACCCTCCAATGATATTGCAGTTTATAGTGAGTGCCGTGAACATTGTTGCACCCCTAGGCTGTGCAGGCACCTCAAAACCACATTGGAGCTCCAGAATATAAGCAAGCAAGCTGTTTATTGAAGATTATATGGAAGTAATAGCACATTAAAGTTCAGAGTCAATAAAATGGGTTTAAAACTACAAGAACAAAGTACTAGATAAACTTGAGGCAAGAGTCTATAAAAATCACTCAAAGAACATAGTCCAGACTGGATATCAAAGTAAGTCCCACAAAAGATATCACTAATAGTCCAAACAAGAGTTTCAAGGATTAATCCAAGGCATGAATCAAACTGGAATGCAGGAACAAGACTCCAAATTTAGTCCAAGGTACAGAGTCCAAGATGGATCACACAACAAGGGTCTCGGCTGGAACACAAGGCAAAGGTCTTGGTTGGAACACAAATCCAAACTGCAAAATCAACTAGAAACACCGGAACAAGCAAAGCTGGAACCTGAAACAAGATACAAGGCCGCAGAAATACACACGAGGCAAAGATCTTCCTTCTTGAATTGGGAAATTCAAGATCCCATACCGTGAGAAGGTTGCTCATTATTTCATTTCAAAAGCAGACGCCTACTCCTCCTAATACACTCCTTCTCTTTTCTCAACTGAGTTATCGCTTTCCTCCTGTCAAGCTCATTATCCCTCCCCACTTTATCAGTTCCTACAGCCAAACTAGAATGTCCATCTGACACCTGGAGAACCGACCTTGATTGCAGTGAGGAATGTGGTTCAAACTGCTTGCTTGCAACCATTCTGTCTCTGGTCCCAGAATCCACTGGCACAAACTCTGGTTGCATCTCAGGCCCAAACCCAGAGTCCTCTGGCAAGGCAGGTGCGGGAACAAACTCTAGCTGCACCTCTGACAAGGCAGGTGCAGGGACAATCACAGGCTGAATGGGGCCAACCTCAGGCTCACCTGACAGCTCAGATGGAGGCTGGGCTTCAACAAACATGTACAAGACCCCTGCCAATGTCTCCACAAACACCATATTGCCCACCACCCAAGCGAAGGCCTTCATACAGGGACAATTTCATCCTAGATTTTCTGTTTTTCCTCCACCACAGACATCCCAGTGTTTCTTATTCTCTCCATTGGTGTGGAATTTGCGTGATCCTGCCCACTGCTTCTCCCATAACCATTTCCTACTCTTTTCTATGGTGCACAGCAGACAGAGGAATTGATCAGCAACTTAACATACTGGAAGGGTTTGGGGGACTGATTCAACATGATGAAAGTTGTAATACACCCTGCATCAAGACAGAGCAATGGACCTGGACCAAATTTGGCACACAGAACCCCCATGACCAATGAAAAATACTGAATAGGGTTGGGGGCGATTGACCTTGATTTATAGGAGTTGTAGCTCACATCCAGAGAGCACTGTGAACCCAAAGAACAATGGATCAGAACCAAACTTGGAACAAGTACCTGCTATGCCCAAATTTGAATACTGGTGGCTTTTGAGGGGAATTGCCCTTAACATTTGGGAGTTATAGGTACTGGGATTTAAAGTTCACCTGCAACCAAAGAGCACTCTGAGCCGTATCAAAGATGGACTTATACCTAACTTGGCACACAGAACTCCCATTACCAGCAAAAAAATACTGGAGGACTTTAGTGGGAATTCACCTTGATTTTGGAGAGTTGTAGTTCACCTATATCCAGAGAGCACCACAAATTCAAATGATGATGAATGCATGACTAATACGCCCAAATTTGAATACTGGAAGGTTTTCGGAGGGATAGACCTTGAATTCTGGGAGGTGTAGTTCACCTACAACCAAAGAAACTGTGAACCCCACTAATGATAGACCTGGATCAAACTTGGCACACAGAACCACCATGACCAACTGAATATACAGGAGGGGTTTGGGAGGAACTGACCTTCATTTCTGGGAGTCGTAGTTCATTGACACCCAGAGACACTGTGAACATCACTGATGATGAATCTAGACCAAACATGGCCCACAGAACTCCCATAAGCAACTGAACCTACTGGAGGGAATTGAGGGGGACTGACCCACCATGGTGGGAGCTGTAGTTCATCCTGCAGCCAAAGAGCACACTGAACTCCACCAATGATGCATCTAGAGCAAACTTGCTCAACATGACAAACTTTAACTACTGATGGAGTTTGAGGGGGTTAACCTGACATGATGTGAGTTGTAGTTAACCCGAAACCTTATGCATTTTGTAAAATAAAAAATGACTTTTTCAAATAACCCAGGCAATGCCAGGTACCCAGCTAGTGCCAAATAATACTCATTATGCATGCTTATTTGGCTATATGTTGGTGTGTTTGTCCCCATGTAGGTGTCCATAGGACTGTAGTGGGCATAACTATTTACTGCAGGTTTCATACTCACACCTATCACTTGACAGGTATAGCAGCAATGCATATATTATTTTGTATACCTAGCATTTCAGATAAACAGCATAAATCTGTTTGGTAGCATTCAACTGTGTTTCAAAAAGACTATTCAAGTCAGTAATTCATTATTCACAATAGTATCCTTGAGAGAGAAAACATTCAGGAACAAGATATCAAATTATCTATACACTTGAATGACTCACCCCTTTGAGATCATCCAAACATTCAGGCCAGCACATGAAAGAAAGAATGGTTAACTATGTGACTGTTCTGCCTAGTTGGGGACTGAATGTTTTCTCACAAACATTTCCAGGTTGAGAGGTTTACTTTCAAAGCAGCTGGGCCCTTAAGAAAACATTTCACTGTTTTCAGTGCTTGTTGTGAGCATTATTTTGCCAAGTGGTTGTTGCTGATTTTGCACTGCTATAGGGACTGATCTTGAGAACACAGTACATATTTAAATGAGAAATTCATTTATTTCACTCTTCAAGCATCTTGGTTTAACAATGTAAAGAAAAGGAAAGTAAAAATGATAGCACTTTCAACTGAATCCTTCCTTTAGCTATTCTCTCTACTTTTCTTTCCCAAAGCAGGAACAATACACAAGTATCCTTGTGTTCAGCTACACAAGTAGAGCACTTTAACTGCCATGGCAACATCTGATAGAATCTCAGGATTTGTCATCTGGGAAAAGGCTCTTCCTGTACACAAACTACAAATCCTAGGATTTCATAGGAAGCAGTACAGGCAGAGTGGAATTGTACAGCTATAATTATCTGGTGTCAGTGCGTATTCCAAAAAAGGAAGCTAGCACAAGAGAAAGTCTTTCTTAGAAGGGTTCTACATGGACACTTTATCTCAGGGCCAATCTGGAATGTCAGGTTCTGGATCAGCTCCAGGATGGTTTTGACCAGGCCAATTCAGAGGTGGGAAGGACTCCTGTGACCATTCAGGATCACCAAAGACAGTTTGGCATTGCTAGACAACCACCCCCTCTTGTTCTCATTGTAGTCGCAGCCACTAGATGTCTATCGCTCATTGCATGGAGTGATATCAGCTGGGGTGCCTGGACATCGTGGGAGAAGCAAGGGGAGAGGAGGAGTGCCACCCCATGTCCCCAGATCACCCAAACCCAGGTAATGTGGGATGGCTGTGTAAACCCTTTCCGCTAATTCTCTCCTGGAACCAGCCCAATTGCTTATGCAGCCCCAAAGTTGTGGTTCGCTTTGGATTCTCAGAGAAAATTTGGAGCAATACGCATTTTTTTAAAAAATGTGTTTTTAAAATGTTGCTCAGTTCTGTGCATCATACAGCCATTAAGGAGCACCTTCACTCCCCTTCAGTATAAAGAATGAGTGTAGATGTGCCTTCAGCGTCTCCTGGTCACAGCTTTTCTTAAAGAAAAACAGCAATTCTCTCTTAGTTTCCCCCTATCCACTGGCCTTTTGCCACTCTGAGATTCCTTGCACGTAAATGATTTGCTTCACTAGTCAGGAGGAGAGAAACCACATTGCACAGTCCCTGTTGATAAGGTTCAAAGTGGCTGCAGTTGCTTCAGAAGCACACACTGCCTTTCCCGTTTTCTCTTCTCACCCCCCTTTTCCCCGAACTAGGAAAACAAACAAATTCTATGACTGAGTAGATCATGTAACCTCTCAGGAATGTTATCTGCCCCTATTCATGAACTAGAGGGAAGTAGGAGAGAAAAGAAGTTTCTTTGTCATTTATGGATTTAAAAACTCCTCTCAGAATGTCCATTGTAATCTCCTTTACTCACACTTGAATTCCAAAATGTGCATCTGATAGTTTGTATTAAATCATCAAGATCTATCAGGAAAGCAGAAAATTGAAGGCATAGCCTAATGTTTTTGTGTATACGTGTGTGGAAAATATCTCCCCTCCCCTACCATGTAAAAACATCATCTTTTCCTTCTCTCTCTCTTTGATAAGAATTTTCTGTTTTTCCCCCCTTTAATGTCACATCCAAATGACAAATGAATGATGGTAGGAAACCTTACTTGAAAATATGTTCCACTGAAATCAATAACATTTATTTCCATGTAAGTATTTGTATCGGGGTGCAAGTTATAGGGGCACTTTATTTTGATGAGAACTCTAGTTGAAGTTGGTGTAATACAGCAAATCCACTCTCATTTCTCTCACACACTGTACACTCACATAGGCACACTAGGGAACTATGGAAGGAAATAAATCACAAAATAAAGCTGGAATAAGTATATTCTTCTATACCTGTGCTTTTTTACTTTTTAAAGAACTTTAGCAACAATCCTAATACACTATGGATAAACAATATAGAAATCTCCTGCAAGATATTGGCTATATAAACAATGGTATAGCCCCATTTTAACTCTAGCAAATTGGTACCCATGTGTGAAATCAGCCTTGTGAGCTGTTCAAACATACAAGTGGGCCATACGGTATAGACCTCCAAGATATTACCTTGCAAGTGAAGCTGTCATGTTCCAACCCCACACATTGAAGCATCTAATTTGCAAAACATTATAATTATGCCTGTTACTAATTTGCATTCTCATTATGCAAATTTAACATATTGGTTATTACAGTTATTTCTACCTTTGTGTTTCAATCTTAGTGCCATTTTTATAGTAACTAACTACTCTGCTAAGAGAACGAAAAGAATGGTGTTATAATTTGTTAAGAATGTATAAGTTTTAAGTACTGAATATGTAAAATTCAAAGGTTTTCAATAATTTAAATAAAAAAACTCAAAAAAAATGAATGGTGTTATAGTTCTGGTGTTTATACTTGGAACAGAGAGACACATGTTCAGATCTTTATTTTGTCATGGAATTAATCACTGCTGACTCTCAGCATATCTACCATATAAGATTGTTGTGCAAATACACAGCAGTACAAGAACCATATAAATTGGGGAATAGCAGCATGGTGAGCAACAGAAAGCCCCAGCCCCTGCAACTTTTGTCATGCACAGGCATTTCAGATTTCCAGATTTCGTTTTCTTACAAATGGCAAAAGGTTATAGAGACACAAAAATTCACAGTTAAGTCCATGAAAGCGAATTTCATCTGATTCTCATGAGAAAATACAGAAGAAATTAATTGGAAACTTACAAACTGCATCATCTGTCCTTGTACTTTGCCTCACCTTGTACCTGTTTCCCTCATTCTTTGCACCTTTCCACTACACTTCTCCTTTTTTTTTTTTTTTTTTTTGCCTTACTCTGGGTCTGTCATTCCCTGGCTCACACAAGCCAGGAGAGATTGCAGAAATTTGGAGGTTTTGTTTGCTTTCTGAGCTTATTGGGAAATACAGGATTCTATCCCTTCTCTTCTCCCCTCTGCTTACTGAGCTGAGTGCACTACTTTTGCACTGTTATTGGGGCTAGAACTCAAAAACTTTAGTATCTTTTCCAATCAGATACTAAAGATGAGAAGATTTTAAAATACAATTGCTTTAATCTGCACAATAACACTAAGGGGTGTGCAACAGAATAGTTGACCAGAATAGAGTAAACAACATGCCCAAACACACAATCATACCTCTTATCCTTTCCTTCTTTGTGCTTCTCCTGCCCGGCTCTGCCCTTTACTTCAGGTACCTCTCTGTTCCTCTGTTTTCCAAAATAATTCTTCTGTGCTTCCCCCTCCCATCTCTCTCCTCTCATGTCATCACGATCTTCCTTCACCTTCACACACATCTTCTCCCACTGTGCCTAGCAGTGCTATCTTTTTCCAACTCCAACTCCTCCTCCCCTCTCTTTAACCCATTCTCAAAACTTTATTTTTATAAAATTTATACTTATAAAATCTTATTATCTTCACTGTGAACTCAAATGACAGTTCAAGTAAGCTAAAGACAAATGGAAGTAGGAGAAGAAGAGAAAAACTGGGACGTAAAAATAGCTGAAAAATGGGACAACAGAGAACAGTTGAGAGTAGATGTTTTATTTATTTACAACATTTTTATCCCGCCTTTCTCACCCGAGGGGACTCAAGGCAGCTTACAACACCTGACAAGATTCAATGCCAAACAATCAATAAAATTAACAACACATTAAACACATTAACAGTAATTGGTAAAAATACATTATACAAACATTAAAATATTGATGCTGTCAATGATGTTATTGATGTTAAGGGGCCCCTGGTGGCACAGTGTGTTAAACGCTGAGCTGCTGAACTTGCGGACCAAAAGGTGCCAGGTTCAAATTCCGGGAGTGGAATGAGCGCCCGTTGTTAGCCCCAGCTCCTGCGAACCTAGCAGTTCGAAAACATGCAAATGTGAGTAGATCAATAGGTACCGCTCCGGCGGGAAGGTAACAGTGCTCCATGCAGTCATGCCGGCCACATGACCTTGGAGGTGTCTACAGACGCCGGCTCTTCGGCTTAGAAATGGAGATGAGCACCAACCCCTAGAATCAGTCACGACTGGACTTATCATCAGGGGAAAACCTTTATCTTTACCTTTACAATATTTATTAGGAGCAGGAACCTGAGACCTAAGTTTGGAACATCATTTCTTTGGACTACAGGCCGTCCCTGAGTTACAAACATCCGACTTACAAATGAGTCATAGTTACAAACCAGGTTTTTTAAAAATGAAAACATTTTCTTTTTCATATGTGTTGCTTTGGACAACCAGTATTTCTTCTGCTTTTCCAACCAGTGGAACCGGGCAGCTGCCTTCCTGATCTGGGTAGCAATTGCAGACTCACATCTTTTATTGAATAGCTGCTTCCAGACTATGCGGCTCTAAATTAAGATGTACTCTGGTAGAATATAATTCAGGTTGGTGAAGCTGTGATTTTTAAAAACAGATCTGATTTTTTTTTGAAATTCCATCACTCCTCACTCAATTTTTTTAAAAAATATGCCCTTCTTAAATGGTTCTATCACATGAATCAATTACCTGAGGAAATAAATGTGAATTAAACACTTTAGAGAATAAGTGAGGCCTCCCTGTGGGAATCAGTTTCTAAATGCAGCACTTATTTATTTTTTTGAAAAGAAAGCTTTTCCTAGTTTTTCCTGTTTGGTGCAGAGCTTCTTCCTGTTCTCGCAGTCCCCATCTCTCACAGGAGGAATCCCAGATGCATATTAAATAATGTTGGATTGGAAAAGAAATGAAGCTCTCTTTCTCAGACAATTATTTTTAATTAATTTTTGGAGGCTCAAACTGTTTTTATCTTGGTCTGGGGAGGCTCAATCTTCTAGATGGTGTGAAACCTCATGTTACAAGGATCATAAAAATACAAGCTCCCCTTTAATAAAAGACTACTTTGCTAAGGGCTTTTCATTTTAATTAATGAGAAGACATGTATTTCTCTCATATAGATAGATAGATATAGTATAAATTAACACCAAGACATGTATTTTAGATTTGTGTGTTATGTATATGTATGTATGTGTGTATACACACACATATGTGCAAAACTTTGGTTAAAACTCATTTGTTGTATCTATTTCATAAGATTCATTCTTATGACTCGATATAAAGAGATGCTGGCGGTGCCAATGCAAAAAAACTTAAGATTCAAAACACTGCCCTGTGACTTTCAGAAGAGTTCTGTAAGTCTCATAAATGGCTCCACGTCTTCTTTGCGGGTGCTGCTTCTCCTCCAAACAACTCTGAGGAGAATGGTGAGGTCCGGAGTTGACAGAGAAGCCCTGCTCTTTACCCAAAGGGTATGACAAAGGGGGAGGAAATTAGGAGGAGGGGGAGGGTAACAGTGGTAAATGTGTTCTACCATTGTAGGAAGTTTCATCCCAATAACTCTAAAAATGAGGGAGAAAGGAGCCCTGGTAGCTTTCGCCTTGCACAATTACTTAACAAAAAAGTAACGAAAAATTCATTCTGTTGTTATAGTTACAATACAGATCCCTAATGATATTTTGGAAACACTTTAGAAACGATTTGCCACCCCTCTAATTTAGTAATGAATACTGAAATTTTTTTTCATGGATAGCATAGGCCCAAATACATAAAAATACATTTCATACATAATATAAATTCCCCAAGGTAGACAATTTATTAGATTAATTCATATTAATCCTTAGTGCTCATTAAATCAGTGTGTTAGTCACACAAACTACCTGTCATTTTACAAAAATACACAATTAAACGTACTTGTTTCATTAGCGAACTAGCAACGTTCTATTTAAAAAGTACAGTTGGACCTCCATAGCCACAGATCCTGTATCCATGGATTTAAACATCCACAGTTTGAAATAATTTTTTAAAATTCCAAAAAGCAAACCTTGATTTTGTGTTTTTAAATATAAAATATCATTCTATTATACCATTGTATATTATGGAATTTGATCATTCATGGATTTTAGTATCCATGGGAGCGGGTATCCTGGCATCCCTCACAACCTTCTGGCAAACAAACTAGTAAAATGTGGGCTAGACAAAACTACAGTTATTGGCTAAGCAAACGAACCCAAAGGGTGCTCACCAATGCGTCGTCTTCATCTTGGAAAAAAGTCACGAGTGGAGTGCTGCAGGGCTCTGTCCTGGGCCCGGTTCTGTTCAAAATCTTTATTAATGACTTAGACGAAGGGTTAGAAGGCACGATCATCAAGTTTGCAGACGACACCAAACTGGGAGGGATAGCCAACACTCCAGAAGAAAGGAGCAGAATTCAAAACGATCTTGACAGACTACAGAGAAGGGCCGAAACTAACAAAATGAAGTTCAACAGGGACAAATGCAAGATACTTCACTTTGGCAGAAAAAAAATGAATGTAAAGATACAGAATGGGGGACACCTGGCTAGACAGCAGTACGTGTGAAAAAGATCTTGGAGTCCTTGTGGACAACAAGTTAAACATGAGCCAGCAATGTGATGCGGCTGCTAAGAAAGCCAACGGGATTCTGGCCTGCATCAATAGGCGTATAGAATCTAGATCCAGGGAAGTCATGCTCCCTCTCTATTCTGCCTTGGTCAGACCACACCTGGAATACTGTGTCCAATTCTGGGCACCACAGTTGAAGGGAGATGTTGACAAGCTGGAGAGCGTCCAGAGGAGGGCAGCTAAAATGATCAAAGGTCTGGAGAACAAGCCCTATGAGGAGAGGCTTAAAGAACTGGGCATGTTTAGCCTGCAGAAGAGAAGGCTGAGAGGAGACATGATAGCCATGTACAAATATGTGACGGGAAGTCATAGGGAGGAGGGAGCAAGCTTGTTTTCTGCTGCCCTGCAGACTAGGACACGGAACAATGGCTTCAAACTACAGGAAAGGAGATTCCACCTGAACATTAGGAAGAACTTCCTCACTGTGAGAGCTGTTCAGCAGTGGAACTCTCTTCCCCGGACTGTGGTGGAGGCTCCTTCTTTGGAGGCTTTTAAGCAGAGGCTGGATGGCCATATGTCAGGGGTGCTTTGAATGCGATTTCCTGCTTCTTGGCAGGGGGTTGGACTGGATGGCCCATGAGGTTTCTTCCAACTCTACTATTCTATGATTCTATGATTCTATGATAAGCCCCAGCAGATACTAAGGGCCCACTGTATCCAAAGGACTAAACTTAATCTAAAAAAAAATACCCATTAATATGGGAGTTCCATACTATGTTTAAGTATTGTGGTTCCATTCTATAGAATCCATAGATTTATAGTTTGGTGAGATGCTTGGAATTCCTTGCTAGACAACTTTAGTTTAATTCATCCTCAAACTGTCTTATAAAATCACAAATCCCGTTATTTTCTAGAATGGGACCATATTACGTAGACTGGTAGCAAAATTGCTTTAACTGTATAGTGTAGATACATGGTACCTAACCAAGGTAAAAAAAAAACCTGGTCCCCAAACAAATACATTTTATTTAGAAGCAGCAATGAGAAAGCTCCTTAAAACTAAACACACTTTCTAACTCCCATGAAAATGAGCAGTGATGAGGTCAAGGAGACCCCTGCGTACTATTCCAAATTTGAGGTATAATTTCAGAAAAAAGTCTTGTCTGTCCTACCCACTTTCCAGATTTTTGTTTGATTACAGATGTGAGCTCATCCTGATAAAGAGATATGAAGCATAAAAGTCTCTGGGACCTTTTTTGGAGTTTCATACTGTGTTTAAGTGTTGGGATTCTATGCTGTAAAATCCTTGGATGTACAGTTTGGTGAAGACAAGACAGGACAAATAAAAAGACCTCTAAGTGATACGAATCAATTCCATGGTGTCCCCTCTTCCAGTTCAGCCAAACAATGAAACCCCTGAAAAATAAATCTAGTTTATAGACCTTCCCATTTTCAATAGTGTGTGTGCATTAGGTGGGTGGTGAAATATATAACATTTTACAGTTTTCTTTTTCACACTAATCCCATTAATCATAAGAAACGGATGTGGCAGGTGCCTGAAAGATGCCATGTCTGAGTAGAATGGCCATTATCTTACTCAGAGATTGGAAACTTAAAAGAAAGGGTTAAGCATTTAGTTAATTGTTCATAAGCTAAAATTATAATTCAATTGCATTCACGTCAGAAGGGGGAAATTAACTATTACATTTATGTTAAACTGCCATTTAAATTTAAGTTAAATGTCTGTGCTAAAAGCTTTGCCAGAATATAGCTGGGAAATGCCATCCATGGTTTTACTTTCCTCCTCTCCCCAGATTAACATTTTGAATTTGGGAGAGAAGTAAACAGCAGCATGCATTTTTTAAAACCCCATCTCCCATTTCCCCCATCTAAATTACCTTTTCTTCTTTCCCCACTTTATGCTCCTTCAAATCTCATCTCTTTACTTATACTTTTTGTTTAGTTTACTCTTTCCCATTTAGATCCCAGCAAAAGTCTCAAGATTAAGAGGTTGAGAATTTGGTTTCTTCTGAGAGATGAAGTGTGAAGATGAAGACCCCTTATATGTTAAACATAGCAATTCCCTGCTGTGCACACAAAAAGCAAGAACTAGTTTGGTGTACTGTTAGCAATGTGTAGGCTAAAGTCTAGTTTTTGATGGGTTATACCCATTAATCGCTAGGAATGAGAGAATCACAGGGAAGAAGACTGCACAGCATATTCCACTGAAAGGTTAAGCAAGATGTGGATCTAGATTCAAACAGTTAAGTCATGACCGTGTGACAGGCATGACAAGAATTGTATCATTTCCTGTGGTCCCTATGGGTATAAAAGTGGGTGGCAGACATGAGCACAATCTCTTGCCGTGTGGTCTCTTTGCCATGTGGTCCTTTTGTGATGATGATCACAACATTGGGCAATAGCAATGTTTGATGCAATGCCGATTGGCCCACCTCTTTTGATAAAGTCCTGAGATAGAACCCAAGGAATAATTTCTCACCTGAACTGGAAACAACTCTCTAACATGTTTAAGATCATTTTGAATTCTAATTCTGTCCTGTGATTATAGCTACCCTTCCTAATTTGGTGTCATCTGCAAATCTGATATTTAACCAGTTTGTTATTCCATCATCCATGTCACTGATAGGAGGTGAGTGGACTACCTGTGATAAGCAGACTGGCCTCCCTTTGGTCCTCTTCTCCTCTCACCTTAATGGACTGTTGTGGCCATTCTGGATAAAACAGTAACAGTAAAAATCACAGTGCTTGGAACACACTGGAATTTAATACGTCTTCCTCTTGAATATGTTCACTTCTGTTCCCAGAATCCCTCAACTAGCAGAAAATCCCTGGAATGAATAAAGATTGTGTGAGCTGTAATCTAAAAAATTATTTTTCCATGTGCTGAACAACAACAGAGTAAATATATATCAGAAATTCATAACTAGTATAGTAGAGTTTCACTTATCCAGCATTCGCTTATCCAATGTTCTGGATTATTCAACATAGTCTGCCTTTTAGTAGTCAATGTTTTTTGTAGTCAATGTTTTCAATACATTGCAATGTTTTGGTGCTAAATTCGTAAATACAGCAATTACTACATAATGTTACTGTGTATTAAACTGCTTTTTCTGTCAATTTATTGTAAAACATGATGTTTTGGTGCTTAATTTGTAAAATCATAATGTAATTTGACATTTAATAGGCTTTTCCTTAATCCCTCCTTATTATCCAACATTTTTGCTTATCCAATGTTCTGCTGGCCCGTTTATGTTGGATAAGTGAGACTCTACTGTATATGTGATTTTATATTTATTTTTCTCTCTTTTTTCTCTCCCTTTCCTCTCTCTCTTCCCAAATGGCTTTAAGTATGTTATCCTTTCCCACCCCCGGTTACATTCTATTTTCTTCCGCCAATGTTTATGTTTATGTCAATGTCTATCACAAGTTTGGCAAATGCACTCAATAAAAAATATATATTTTTAAAGAAATTCATAACTATATAAAATTGACAGATTGGCTCATTGCAACACATACATAAACTCAAAGAGAGAGCAGCAGTTTACACCCATTTTTCAGTAGCCATTTAACTGCAGTTCACTGCATATTCGATTACCTGGTCATCTTAGCAATTTCAATGGATTGAACTCTAATGAAAAATCTTCAGCCAGTTTCAAAGTAATATTTAACTTTTCAACAGAAATGTGTGAAGTTGGAAGCCAACCAGAGAAAAGGAAAGAAGAGCCAGTCCCTGTTGAGTTTACTTTCTTGTTCTCTGATTTTCTATAGGCTCATTTGATCAGGAGCAAAAGTAAAATTTGAAAGTTTCATCGTCACCTCATTTACCTGTCAGAACAAAAAGCTTCCACCCCAGGTGCTCTGACAGTACTGCTAGTGCTCTGAAAAAGGCTGTAGAAGAATTGTGATATCCCTGTTTCGTCTCCATCATACCATGGTTCTTATCCAGTAAGAAGCTGTTCTCAATAGCCTTTGGGTTACTTTTATTTTTCTGATAACATGGGGAAAACTCTGTATGATTGTTTAACACAATTGCTTTAGGTTTTACACCTGGGAGGAAGCCAATCTCTGAAGTGCTAAGTAATATTAATCACAGTTTGCTATGTGTTTCTTCTGTTACATTTTGTAAAAGCATTAGAAGACAAGTCTATTTATGAAACCCATAATGTTCCTGGTGATGAAAAATGGATTTTGAGATCCTGGGAATGGAGATTGGGAGCAGAAAGGAGGGTGGGAATGGGATTTTAGGTTTTGCATACAATTGTGGAGTTTGCTTACAAGTTCATAAATCCCATTGACAGATTGGCATTTAGGAACTCAAAGGTATCAAGATTGCAACACTAGATTCTATATTTCTTACTAAAATACACAAAGAAAAGAAAGCTATGAAATCTGTCTTCTGAATATTGAGTCATAAAGTGCCACCATCAATCAAATTTAGAAACATTTCCAGAGTTCTGGATGCATTTATTGTACTTGAAACACAGAGTCATTGTAGCTTACTGGGTGGCATTTCTTCTATGAAAGACAAAATGAATACATTGAGGAAGTCAGTAGGTATGTTACTGGGATATACCATGCTCTGCTGGCAGAGCAGTCATGAACATATTGCCAAAAAAGAGAAAATGTGTCATCAGAGGTGGGAACTAGAAAGGAAATACTGTTTCCTATGCATGTAATAGTCTTTTCTGCATACAAAACGCTATAGTTTGGAACTGCAGTACAGTGGACCCTGTGGTTATTAAATTCTGTAGATGCTCAAGTATCATTATATGTAATGGTGTAATAAAATGGAGTTCTTTAAATAAAACGGCAAATCAAACAACTCAAACAAGTGCCAGAAAGAGCCTGAGGATCAGTGAAATAGTGGGATACGACAACAGGGTATGTACTATATACCACACAGCAAAATCAAGATTTTCTTTTGGGAATTTTTTTCAAATATGTTCAGGTAGTATTTGGTCAAATTCATGGATACAGTACCAGTAGTTAAGGATGTCTGATTATAGTTTGGGGAGGAAAGTATTCCTTTTTATTTATTTTTGCTGTTATTGCATGCCTTCAAATCATTTCTAATTTATAGCAACCCATGGGGCTTTCTTGGCAAGATATATTCAAAACAGGATTACCATTGCCATTCCCTTAGGCAGAGAGAATACAGCTCACCCAAGGTAATTCAGTGTATTTCCATGGTCTTCCAGAATCATAGTCAGAACATTGGTTCTCTTTAATTTCATTGTAATTAAATTTAATTTAAGTTGTGGATTCCAAGGCATGTATTGATACAGTTCCAAGGAATGTCACTTTGGCTCCTGCTTGTCCAGTATTGATGGATACCTTCCACTTTGTGCAGCCTGAGGATGTGGACAGGATCCTTAGAAAGGTGAGAGAAACCACATGTATTCTAGATCCTTGCCCTTCTTGGTTGATTGAACAGGCCAGAGGGAGACTGGCAGAGTGGGTGAAGGTGGGGGTCAATGTCTCCTTGGAACAAGGCAAAGTTCCAACTTGCCTAAAGGAGGCAGTCGTGAAATCTATATTTAAAAAGCCATCCCTGAACTCCTCTATAATTGACAACTATCAGCCAGTACTTAACCTCTCCCTTTTGAGCAAGGTTTTATAGCATGTGGTGGCCATTCAACTCCAGAGATTTCTGGATGAAACAGATTATCTAGATCAATTTCAAGCTGGTTTCAGGCCTGTCTATGGAACAGAGATAGCTTTGGTCAGCTTTGTGGATGACCTGCAAAGAGATCTAGACCAGTGATTCTCAACCTGTGGGTCCTCAATTGTTTTGGCCTTCAACTCCCAGAAATCCTAACAGCTGGTAAACTGGCTGGGATTTCTGGGAGTTGTAGGCCAAAACACCTGGGGACCCACAGGTTGAGAACCACAGAGCTAGACAGTGGGCATGTGTCCCCGTTGGGTCTTCTGGATCTCTCAGCGGCTTTTGATACTATTGACCATGGTATCCTTCTGGGTTGTCTCACTGGGATGGGACTGTGAAATACTGTCTTACAGTGGATGCGGTCCTTCCTGGAGGGCTGTACCCAGAAGGTGGGGCTGAGAGACTTCTGTTCGAACCTTTGGCCGTTGATCTGTGGGGTTCCTCAAGGTTCCATTTTGTCTCCCATGCTGTTTTAACATATACATGAAACCACTGGGAGAGTGCCATCTATATGCAGATAACACCCAATTACTGTTTCCGCCATGCCAAGGAAGCTGTCCTGATGCTTAAAAAGTGCCTGTCATCAGTAATGGACTGGATGAGAGCAAACAAATTGAAACTTAATCCAGACAAGACAGAGGTACTCTTGGTCAGTCAGAAGCAAATCAAAGAATAGGGATCTGGCCTGTGCTGAATAGGGTTACACTCCCCCTGAAGGCACAGGTGTTCAGTTTGGGGATCCTCCTGGGCTTGGCACTGACCATGGAGGCCCAGATATCTGCAGTGGCCAGGATGGCCTTTGCAAAATTAAAACTTGTGCAACAATTGCGTCCATTCCTTGAGAAGCCAGGTTTGGTCACAGTGGCACATGTCTTAGTTACATCCCATCTGGATTACTGTAACACACACTATGTGGGGTGCCTCTGAAAAGTGCTAATTTAAAGAGCTGCAGCCAGGTTGCTAACTGGGGCTGGCTACAGGGAGTGGACACTCCCCCCCCCCCCACCCTGTTACAGCAGCTCCACTGGCTGCCAGTCTGTTTCTGGGCACAATTCAAAGTGCTGGTTATGACCTTTAAAGCCCTAGATGGTCCAGGTCCAGGCTATTTGGCTGATTGTGTCTCCTTGTACGAACCTGCTCAGGCCCTGAGATCTTCAGGAGAGGCCCTTCTCTCAGTCCCACCCCCATCTCAAGCTCGGTTGGTGGGGACAAGAGAGCAGGCCTTCCTTCTCGGTGACTACCCCTCTACTCTGGAACTTCCTGCCCAGGGAAGTCAGAATGGCACCCTCCCTGCTGTCCTTCCGGCAGCTGGCAAAAACCTTTTTATTCAGGCATGCTATTAAAGAAGAAGGTTTTAAAGATCAAGTCGGGAAGTACTGTGTTTTTAACTTGAATATGTTGAATAGTTTTTAACTGTGAGTGTTTATTATTGTTTATGTTTAATTCTGGTTTAATGTTTGTATATTTGTATATTTTAAATTGTGTACTAATGCTTTTATGAGTCTATTTTGGGAGAGATAAAGCAGGATATAAATAAATAATAATAATAATAATAATAATAATAATAATAATAATAATAAATTCTGTCAACAATCTTACAAAAAAAAAAAACAAATCTCGGCTATCAAACATCTAAGAAATCCCACAAAATTTCTCATCTGATGTACATGGATGACCTGAAGCTGTATGGGAAAATGCAAACTGAAATCCAGTCTCTGACTAACACTGTCCGAATTTTTAGCACTGATATCAGCATGGAGTTTGGTTTGGACAAATGTTCGACAGTGGCATTAAAGAAGGGAAAAATCATTGAAAGTGAGGGCATAAATATGCCTAATGGCCAAACAACAAAGTGTCACCAGCCAGAGGCCTATAACTATCTGGGCATATTACAGCTGGACAACATCAAACTTGAACATGTGAAAATTGTGGTCAGGAAAGAATACACACAAAGGGAGGCAACACCGTCAAGGCCATAAACACCTGGGCCATACCTATCATACGATATACTGCTGGCATTATAACCTGGACACAGGCAGAACTGGACAATTTGGACAGAAAAACAAGAAAACTCATGACCATCATCATTCACTGCACCCTCGCAGTGATGTTGACTGGCTATATCTGCCTAGAAGATCAGCGGGCAGAGAACTCTTGCAAGTAAAACAAGCAATCAAAGAAAAAGAACATGCCCTGGAAGAATATGTAAAGCAAAGTGAAGAACCTGCTTTGATTGAAGTCAAAAATCAGAAACTCCTCAAAGCACAGCAGACAAAAAACCAGTACAAGAAAACCACACTATAAACTTGAGCTGACAGCTGGCACAACAATACGTTGCATGGAAAGTTCCTTGACAAAATTGAAGGAAAAGCTGATAAGGAGAAGACCTGGCTATGGCTCACAAATGGGACCCTGAAAAAGGAGACAGAAGGCCCGATCCTTGCAGCCCAGGAGCAAGCCATCAGAACAAATGCAATTAAGGCCAAGATCAAAAAATCAGCTAATGACCCAAAATGCAGTCTGTGCAAGGAAACCGACGAAACCATTGACCATATCCTCAGCTGCTGTAAGAAAATCGCACAAACAGACTACAAACAGAGGCACAACTATGTGGCCCACATGATTCATTGGAACTTATGCCTCAAGTACCACCTCCCAGCAGTAAAGAACTGGTGGGATCACAACCCTGCAAAACTACTGGAAAATGAGCATGCAAAGATACTGTGGTTCTTCCAAATCCAGACCGACAAAGTTCTGGAACACAACACACCAGACATCACAGTTGTGAAAAAGAAAAAGGGTTGGGTCATTGATGTCACCATACCAGATGACAGTCACACTGACAAAAAACAACAGGAAAACTCAGCCGCTATCAGGACCTCAAGATTGAACTTCAAAGACTCTGGCAGAAACCAGTGCAGGTGGTCCCGGTTGTGATGGGCACATTGGGTGCCGTGCCAAAAGATCTCAGCCGGCATTTGGAAACAATAGACATTGACAAAATCACCATCTGCCAACTGCAAAAGGCCACCCTACTGGGATCTGCACGCATCATCCAAAAATACATCACACAGTCCTAGACACTTGGGAAGTGTTCGACTTGTGATTTTGTGATACGAAATCCAGCATATCTATCTTTTTTGCTGTGTCATACAATATAATAATAATAATAATAATAATAATAATAATAATAATAATAATAATAATAATAATAATAATAATAATGGTTTTGCTGCCTGATGCAGCACTTCCTCAAATCCCTAAAGGTCCTTCAAGGAACCTGAGCAGTTCATGAATAAGCCTGCTTCCTTGTGAGTCTCCCTGCAAGAACACAGGTGGATGCCACCTGAATACCTTCTGTCCAGCCAGTAAGTGTCTATAGGTGGCGGAGCCCTGGCATCAAAAGACTCAGGACATGTTTCAAGGGCCAGGAGCTGAATTCTGACATCTGTCCTGACCATACAATATTTACAAGTCACAATCCACAGCTTTGTTTCATTTGTGGATTTTAGCAAGAATCTATTGTTGATATCTTGATACTTTTAAACCCCTAAACGCTACTCAGTGAACTCCACAATTGCATGCAAAATCTAAACCTGCATCTTTTTTTTTTACACTTGATTTGACTGGGCAAAATACCTTCCAGGTCATGAGGTGAAGAATATTCTCCAAACATTTCATTCTTGATAAGAGAATAGCTTTATTCTGGGTGAAATGTCTCCAAAAGTAAGACAGTCTGCCAGGAAATTATTACCAACCTCTATAAGAGTTCTTGCCCCCAGTATGTTAATGAGATAGGAAGTGCTGCTTTTCAAAATCTCTTGTAGTATAAAGCTGTCTCTCTGCATAAAACAAAGTACACATATGTGGCAAAATAGGACAGGGTGAAAATTTAAAAACATGCAAACAACCCACCAGAAGAATCATCATGCTTTTAAAAGCTGATGCAAGAAAATAGCAGATATTGCTGCTCATTTTGTGGAGCTGCACCAAAAAAGAGAGGCAGGCTAGACACCTCACTTATAAGATAAATAGGTAAGGCTACAACTATTACAAGGACTTTGTTACAGAAGTCAGGCAAACCAGCAAAGCAGTCAGATCATTACCTTTGGCTATTTTCCTTTTATTTTATATTTATATTTGTGGTTTTTTTCTTTTTCTTTTTAAATTCTGGAATTGCATAATTTCACCATAATAATCATAAGGAGGAGGGGGAAAGGAAGGAAGGAAGGAAGGAAGGAAGGAAGGAAGGAAGGAAGGAAGGAAGGGGTGTGCAGATGTTCCATCGCTGAGCCTGGAACCCCAGGTTTCGGCGGTGGCCAGGGGGCCTTCGCACAACTCAAACTTGTGCGCCAACTGCGCCCATACCTTGGGAAGCCTGACATGGCCACGGTGGTCCACGCTCTGGTTACATCTCGTTTGGACTATTGCAATGCGCTCTACGTGGGGTTGCCTTCAAAGACTGTTCGGAAGCTGGAACTAGTCCAACGTTCCGCAGCCAGGTTATTAACTGGAGCGCCGTACAGGGAGCATACAACTCCTCTGTTGAAGCAGCTCCACTGGCTGCCTGTTAGCTTCCAGGCACAATTTAAAGTGCTGGCTTTGGCCTACAAAACCTTAAACGGCTCTGGTCCAACTTACCTCTCCGAACGTATCTCCCCCTATGAGCCGCCCCGCAAATTAAGATCTTCCAGTGAGGCCCTGCTCTCGGTCCCGCCGCCGTCACAGGTGCATTTGGCTGGAACGAGGGACAGGGCTTTTTCGGTGGTGGCTCCGCGGCTGTGGAACTCCTTGCCAAGGGAGATTAGGGAAGCCCCCTCACTCATGTCTTTTAGGAAGCAGCTGAAGACCTGGATGTGGGACCAAGCTTTTGGCCCATCCTAAGATACGGTCGATATAATCTGATGTATTCGCTGGATTAATGTGTAATTGAATACAGACTGGCTCTGACTTTTGGCCCAATGCTACTGGCCCTGTTGTAATGGCCACACAGTGCTTTACTGTTTTAAATGGGGTATAATATTGGTTTTTAAGTGTGTTTTTACGATCGTTTGTTTTACTATATTTTGTATTATATGTGGCATTAATCTTGCCATTATGTAAGACCGCTCTGGGTCCCCCTGGGGGAGAAGAGTGGTATATAAATTAAATAAATAAATAAATAAATAAATAAATGTACAATCGCAGAACTCCGGGTTGTCGAACTGGTGCTGTGGTGAAGATGCTCAATGTGGTATTTATCCATTATCAGTGATAACATGTCTATAGTAGGAAATTAACGTCCAATAACGTGTGCAATAACGTTCCCTGCCATTCCAATTCTTCAAATGGATTCCAGCATGATGTTGTTTGACTTCTTGACTTCTTGGATGCTTCCTTCACAACTCTGGAGTCTTCCTGTGTTGTGCTGACTCCAATGGAGCCAGCACAGGTCCCCTATAGAAGGGCGTTTCCCATGTTTGATGTGGGTAGTGTCACTGAGAGGGAGCTGCATATGTGGTGACAGATTCACCCCACTGCCATTCTTTTTTCTCGCCTAAGGCAGGAGAAGCTGGATGTTTCACCTGGCTTTTGTCATGAGGTCCCGAGTCTAGAATGCAGCTTCCTCCATATGTTATCTGGACCAGGTAGATTTGAATATATAACTGATATTATAGCATTATATTATAAGGATACTGTTCAAATTGTTAACTTTTACTGTGTTGGCTGATGATTAAAATAACTTCAATTCATAGAGACCAATATGTCTCCTGAGATATTGTTTTAAAGGCTTCTTCAGGATCTTCCTGCTGTTTTCAGTATGGCAGCCAGGTATGAATTTCAGGACCTTTTTCAGCAGTGGAACTAAATGATGGAATTTAGTGGGATATCAACCTATCTCTGTCATTTGACATTTTAAAGTAGAGTTTGAAAGATGGGAAGATGATTACAAAAATTCTTAATTTTTTAAAATGTTATCATGGTGTAATTTCAACTTCATTTCTCTCTGATTTTTTAAATTATTATTAGTTGTATATGTTTCTTTGTTGTTTTGAATATTCTTCTAATAAGGACAGCTGAAATGCTGGAAACATTTTACTAAATGTAGTGGCTTTTCAGTATATTTTTTGTAAATGACTAACAATAATATGCCAGGTGTACAGGGTTAGCAATCGTCAGAAGCTTCTTGTGCCAGCTGAAATGGCCTTCTTCCAGCATAAACCCTCTCTGCAGCTGATCTCAGAGATCTGCCAACAAAGGGATCTGCCAGCATGTAATTTGTCTCCCTTTGGATTTAAACTTCCAAAATGCGGGAACATGCTGTGTCTCCCACTTGGCATTGTAAGTACCACAGGGTCACTTTTAGATTTCTCTCCTCCTTTGGTACAAATTCTTAAGGAACCTTAATGGGCCACCCTTAGCTGAGGACTAATTATGCATGTCATGTACTTGTTCAATAATTTCTTCACAAACATGTTCTCTTATGGAGCATTCTTTTCATGTTACTGAATTAAGAAAGTGTGCATACCCCTGCCCTGAAGAATGACCCTCCATAACAATAATGTTTATTTCCAAGTATAACCATAATGTTAATGTTGCTTTAAAATTTGTATAGCTTTTAAGAATTGACTGTGAGTGCTTTGTTCAAGGCATTCCATCCACATTGTGAAAACTGAGCACAGGGTGCTCTCTTTTTATGGGATTTAGTGTAGCCACCAGGGTCCTCTAGAACTTGGAATAATGCTGCTATTTAGGAGATCTACCTTAGTTTTGCAATTTATGACTTTATGTTAACACCACTTTTTGGATCTCAGCATTTGTAAGAAGTCTAGCTTCCCTGGTTTTCATCAGCTCATTTCAGTATTTGAGTTTTTGCATATATATTTCTAAAAACCACATTAAATGTAAAATGCTATGCAAAGAGCAAAATTCATGAGTAATTCATATTCTGAATGTATCTGTGCTGACTGCCATTTTGAATATTCTTAATTGGTGCTGGACCATTGTGGGGTGTGGGGTGGGGATGAGTGAATTTCCCGACATTGTTAGGCATGTATGCATCAAAGTACACTCTGGATTGTATATGCACTTCATTTCTTTTCCCACTTATTTTTCCCTCAATAAAGAAAAGGCATGACGCTTGAGAGTACCCCTTACTGGCATGTTGGCTGCTGGTTAAGCAAAGTAGGTCAAATACTTAATTACCTCAACTCTTCAACATATTTTGAATAAAACATTTAGCATATTTTTCTATACAAGCCACATTCCATATATATCTCCAATCAGGAGTATTTAAAACCACCCTGATTTCAAGGAGACATGGACTGACTGATTGCTAGAAAGGCAAATGCTTAAATGTCCTATTGAGACTTATTGCATACAAATAAATGGGGATCCTTAGGGCTTTGCCTTCTTCCCAGACTGACTTGTCAATCTTCTGATTCCGTGTATTTAATAACAAATTTAGTTGCTGTTCTGGGAGACAATCTGGCAAGCAGGCTACTCAAGCAGTCCTTGATAAATTTTGAATTAGTTAATGAAAAGTGTAAACATTTGTTGGTTTTCAAGTACTTCTCTGGTTATTAAGATTAAGATATCAATAGTGCTTGTCCCTAAATAACATGGTTAAACATAATGGCCAGTACCCTGCTGGTGACATATGCGAGCTTAAATCCACCTGCAATGTCCAAAGCAACCTCCCTCCTGGTATGGTGCAGTGGTTAGACTGCTGGACTAGGATTGAGGAGACCCATGTTCAAATCCTTTCTTGGCCGTAAAGCTCACTGGGTATCCTTGGACAATCACTCTTCCTCCTAACCTTACCTCACAGGTCAGACCACACCTGGGATACTGTGTCCAATTCTGGGCACCGCAGCTGAAGGGAGATATTGACAAGCTGGAATGTGTCCAGAGAAGACCAACTAAAATGTTCAAGGGTCTGGAGAACAAGCCCTATGAGGAGCGGCATAAAGAGCTGGGCATGTTTAGCCTGCAGAAGAGAAGGCTGAGAGGAGACATGATAGCCATGTACAAATACGTGAGGGGAAGTCATAGGGAAGAGGGAGCAAGTTTGTTTTCTGCTGTCCTGGAGACTAGGACAAGGAACAATGGCTTTAAACTACAGGAAAGCTGCAATAAATCACTACTGACCAAGAAGTTATGAGTTTGAAGCCCATCAGAGTCAGGGTAAGCTCCTGACCATAAATAGTCCAGCTTGATGTTGAACTATGCAGCCGAAAGATAGTTGCATCTGTCAAGTAGGAATTTAGGTACCGCTTATGCGGCGAGGCTAATTTAACTAATTTACGACACCATATAATCTCGAGCAGTGTGCAGAAGATGAGGAAGTACTCCATCAATGACTCAGTGTCACAGTGGATGATACACAGTGGAATCGAGCATACCCTCAGGAAGCTGGAAGCTGGAGAAGGTTAAATAGCCTCTGTGTCTCTGTCTCTGTGTTGTATGTCTATGGCATTGAATGTTTGCCATGTATATGTACATTGTGATCCACCCTGAGTCCCCTTTGGGGTGAGAAGGGTGGAATATAAATACTCTAAATAAATAAATCAATCAATAAACATCAGGAAGAACTTCTTCATGTGAGAGCTGTTCAGCAGTGGAACTCTCTGCCCAGGACTGTGGTGGAGGCTCCTTCTTTGGAGGCTTTTAAGCAGAGGCTGGATGGCCATCTCTCTGGGGGTGCTTTGAATGTGATTTCCTGCTTCTTGGCAGGGGTTGGACTGGATGGCCCATGATGTCTCTTCCAACTCTATTATTCTATGATTCTATATTATTCTTCTTGGAATTTAAATGGGAGAAAGGGATATATGGGCAGTCCAATGCTCCTCTGATATAAAGGTGAAGTATAAAAGTAACCAATACAAACAAAGCAGCCTATAAGTCTATAAATGGATTGTACTAGTTGATGACTTTCCTCTCTCTTCAATTATGTTATATTGTTCTAGATACTCTGATTAGATATTCTATAAGCTAAGAATACATATGGAAAACTCATCTAGTTTGTATCACTATGAGGATATATCTATATATATAAAATGTAATGTGCTGTTTTACTATGGAGTAAACAGCAAAACCACTGAACCAAATCACACCAAATTTGGCCACAAAAGACATAGTCATCCAGTCTATGTGTTTCAAACAAAAAAACCCTAGAAAAATAAAGCCCAAATTAGAGGATGAGAAAGAGCCATTCCCCCCCCCCTTAAAAATGACTCAGAATGGTAGGCCCCACCCCCTTTAGGCCCCACCCACTTCATAACCTAGAAATTCCCTCAGCCAAAATGGTGCCCAAGGCACAGGCAGAGTGCACTTAGACCTCATCCACACTGCCTATAAAGTACAGATTATCTGAATTGAACAGGATTATATGGCAGTGAAGATTCAAGGCCCTTCCACACAGCTATATAACCCAGAATGCCAAGACACACAATCCACAGTATATGCTTTGAACTGGATTATCTTGAGCCCACACTGCCATATAACCCAGTTCAGTGTGGATTTTATATAACTGTGTAGAAGGAGCCTCATATAATCCAGTTGTAAGCAGATGATATAAGATTATAAATATGATATATAATATTTACTGTGGTATAATAATACAGAACAATATAATCTCTAAAATCAGGACAGTAAATAAAGAGTAACACTCTGAAAACAGGGAAATCCCAAACAGGAAACAATCAGGGCCAGCTAACACCTCCCAACAGAGGATTCTCCCAGGCAGGAAGTATCCAGGCTTTGAAGCTGCAAGGCCATGGCTAATTGCAGCATTCATACTTGCCGCACTAAGACTATTAATTGCTATTCAACCTGGGCAACCAAGGTTGAATAGCGGCCAGGCTTTTAAGCTGCAATCCAGTGCAATTCAAGCTAGCCAAACAATGATTCCGCTACAAAGGAAGTAGCCAGCTTCAAAGCGGCTCTTTGATCCAGCTCGCCAAACAAGGATTCCCCTAGCTATAACACAGCCAGGCATTGAAGCTGCAAGGCAATTCAGTGCAATTCAACCAGACCAACAAATGATTAACCTTGGTAGAAGGCAGCCAGGCATTGAAGCAGCGATACTACTCTGTACTGTTGAAGCTGACCAACCAAAGATTCTGCTAGATAGCAAGCAGCCAGGCTTTGAAACAGCGAGGCTATTCATTGCAATTCTAGCAGCCCAAAAAACCATTCCCCTAGAACGCAAGTATCCAGACTCCCAAGCAGCAAGCCTATTCCATTGTATTCCAGCTCACCAAACATGGATGTCCATAAGAAGAAAACGGCCAGGCTTTGAGGCTGCAAGGCTATTCACTACTATTCCACCTGGCCAGCAAATGATTCCCATAAGCCACAGCAATGCATGGCCAGGAACACCTAGTATATAATATGACTTGCTCTTCAAGAACAGATTATATATATATATATATATATATATATATATATATATATATATATATATCTTGCTCTTCAAGAACAGATTGACTCCAGCAGTAATTTGTCATGTCACCTTCAATAAAATTTCAAACAAAAACATGGAAGATTAATGGGGAAGTGAGAGTACCACATCTTTTATGCATTTTAGATGGCAAAATATTAATCAAAATCGTGACCTGTTTGTAGGGTAATGCCAGAAAAATAAAAATAGTAATACACAACTGTGGTAATAAAGTTGGATGTGTCCTTGTCAGTTCTGGTGGTGATATATGCAGGGTTTAACTTATTTTAATTGCACAGTGATTTATCTCATTCACATCTACACTATCTGCAGTAGGGAGGAAAACACCAACAGCTACTTTTCTGTTACAAAGGCAAAAGCAGCAAAGGCAATCTGCTGATTTTTTTTTCGTGTCAGGAGCAACCGGAGTTGCTTCTGGAGAGAATTAGCTGTCTGCAAGGACGTTGCCCAGGGGATGCCCGGATGTTTTGATGTTTTACCATCCTTGTAGGAGGCTTCTCTCATGTCCCCGCATGGAGCTGGAGCTGATAGAGGGAGCTCATCCACACTCTCCCCGGTGGGATTCGAACCTGGCAGCTTTCAGGTCAGCAACCCAACCTTCAAGTCACGAGGCTTTTATCCCCTTGGCCACCAGAGGCTTCTGCTGATCAGAAGAAACCATTTCTGATGGTAGTTGTGTTAAGTCAGGTAGAACACCTGGTTGGCACTGATTTTGGTGTCCTAACTCAGGTTTTTTAAGCAGATATAACTGAATGTTTTTAAACTCATAATGAAGCAGTCCAATGACTTTCTGGTAAAGTCCCACAGATATCAATATTCTCTCTATCTATTTTTAAGGCTTTGAATGAGAGCTAACTGGAATTAACTTCGTTTGTGTTGTTCCATTGGAAGACGAAATGCCTTAAAGGCATCAGATTCTGTCTGATCTTGAAAGCAAAGCAAAGCCAGATCAGCCCTGTTTAGCACTTGTATGGGAGACTGCCAACAACTACCAAGTGCTGTAGTCTATATTTTGGAGGAAGGAACTGGCAAACCACCTCTAAGTATTTCTTGCCCAAGAAACCCTTTGAAATGCATGGGGTCACTGCAGGTCAACAGGCAATTTGAAGGCACATATACAAACAACCATGGTTTCATTGTCAATAGCCTCTCAACAGAGCTTGACAAGAGTTCCTCAAATTATTCCATATTGGAAGGAAAAGAAGATATAATAATGTATTGGATATCTTGCCTGTTTCAACCTTGGATCCCTATTATGTATTTCCCTTACACAAGAGCAAGATGTCGGAAATGAGCACTGTGGGAAATGAAACATTAATGCAGGAAGTCAGTCCTTTGGGGAATCTGTTGTTACCTTCTGGGGGCTTTTTTTAATGTAAAAGCGTCGTCTGTATTTCCATGCAGGGCCTGAAGGTCAGCCAATTGTTTTACACAGCTTTCTAGAGTAAAATCGAGAGGAGTTTGATATCTCATAGTCACAGGAGAGCTCATTTGTTCAACAAATCCAGCCATGACCTCTTTTTAATGTTTTGCTGCCTTCTATATTCCTGTTTGTGTGTGTGTTTTACCAGAGTGTTTTTCACAAAGAACATTGCTATCAATATTCAAGGACAACATCCAGCACTTGAGCAAGTTTCTCAAATCAGGCTGAGGCTCCAGGTACTCCTTTGTTGAATGTGTGTAAGTGTGTGTGTGTGTGTGTGTGTGTAAGAGAGAGAGGGGGGAGGGGGGAGAGGGAGAGAGAATGAGAGAGAGAATGAGAGAGATAGGGCAAACAAACCATTAAAAACTCATTCTATACAAATAGGATATTTGTTATTGGAATTGGACTAAATCTATTTTTTTTATTTTGTTTTCATCCCTTGAGAAGGCTTTCGATTCAATTGCCTCTGAAGCTTTGACATGGGCTTTATTGTTTACATATATTACAACCGAATGGAGACCCAAGAGACCAAATTCTGACCCTCATTCAAACTCTATGCATGGCTGAAATCCAGCTTCTTCTGTCGATGCCTGCAGTCAAAATGTGGATGTAATCACTCTTTGTTATCTGAGATTATGTTGCTATTTGATTTGTTCCATTTGTAATATGAGTAATTAAGGTTTGCTTTTGGATTTTCAGTAATCATAGCTTATTCATGACGATGATGATTAGTTGTATTTCTAAAGCACTAGAAGCTATGCCAAGGAGTTCTAAAAGTGTTTGTAATAAATGGTTGATTTGTTTTACTTTTAAAAAATACTACTGGATCCATTAAATGCCAGCACATTCAGGAGATTTATGTGTGCCAATGTTAGGTAAAAGGAATGTAACATGAAAAGCAAGAAACAATCAACTTCTGGGTCAAAATATAATGCCGATGCATGGGTTCCTGAAAAGATACTGCAGCTGTGCATCTATTGATAATAATTTGCACTCCCTTTGTTGCTGAAATGATTGGTAGACGTCTAATTCCCCACAGGGAGAAAGGCGGAGTATAAATAAAGTTGTTTTATGTGTGAAAACCAAGTGAATTAGCAGTTGAATCCTAGTTTGACATAAGGTCCTCTCTGCTGGATCACATCTGCAGACAGCCTGAGGACAGAACTGGCCTTGTGGTCCCGGGTTTTCAAAATAACAATTAGGGACAATCACAATTTTTGATACATTAAAACTGACAGTATTAGAAATGGCTACTAAAAAGATTATGTTCTACCTAAATTTGAAAGTATTGATTTCATTTAACCAATGGAACATCATAGAATGAAATATTTAGTTTGGTTAGGAAGCAGCACTCTTTGGTAGAGGAGGCTATAAAACTATAGCTCCCTTGATTCCATAGCACTGAGCCATAGCAAGTAAATTGGGTGCAAACTATATTAATTCTACAGTGTGGATGCACAACAGTCAAACATGACTTACATGAGTATCCTGGCCATGCTCATGTGGATATACGGATGCTTAATCCTTGTTACAATATTGAGCTAGTGAGTTGAGATTTGGGCTGGATTCATTTTGGTAAGAATTACAGGACTTTTGTCACAATTTCCCCGCTTTGGGGAACCTGTCATCACAGAGCAGTCACTATGCCTTGCCAAGACTCTAACAGGTGTAACCAATAAGACCACAGACCCTTCAACTCCAATATTCTGACTTGTGTATGTTAATGGGGGTCCTTTTGTCTAAGACCTGCAAATGAGAATAGGGCTGGAAAAATAGGGGCTTCAGTTTTGCTGAATTTTGCTGCAGGGGGGATTTCATCTGCATTGCCCAAGTCTTCTTTTCTCAAGGGATGTGGCTTTTACTATCTAATTTCAGTTTTAAAGTATATATTTATGATGCCTTTTAATATATATATTTCCCAATGATAAAAGTATGTTTTCTACTTTTTTTAAAAGAGTGTGTATATCTTTATCTGTTTGCATTTTAAAAATACAGCCATGGCTTTGGTATTTCTTCAGAATATGCCACAAATTGCACAGACCTGTGGATTTCATAGGCAAGGTCACTTTGTTTTGCAGGGAGGAAGCAAAATGGATGTACTCCATGAAGAATTTTGAACTTCACAACTTTTTTCATCCCCAGGTGACACTGTAAGCAAAATAGTTAATCACACCTGTGTTCTCCATACTCAGGGATAGACTCAGTCACCCTAGGTATATCCCTAACTATGGAGCAGATAGATGTGCTGAATTATCTCTTGCTCACTCATAGTGTCATCTGGAGATGAAAAAAATTGTATTTATTTATTTATAAATAAATAAATAAATAAATAAAGTGATTGAATGTGTTGGAAAGAAGAAGGGAAGGGAAAGGGGAAAGGAAGGGGAAAGGGAAAGAGGCAAGGGCCTCATCACACTGAGACCGAGGTGCATCTTGGTGAATGATGCAGGGCTCATTGCCTCACATCATTCGCCTTGCTCCTCTCATCATCCCACTGGCAGCCCGGCTTCCCCCGATTGTTTCCTATGCAGCACAGAAAGCCTTCTCTGTTGCCGGCACTGCCTCCTGACACTCTGGAACGGAGCCCCGCAGGAAGTAGATTGACATCGCATGGTCGGAACTGGCAAGCTCTGTGCCTCAAGTGAAATCAAAGTGTTGCAGGATGAACAATTATAATCGTCTGATAAGGTCATAGATGGCAACTCTCTTGATTCATTGGAAGGCTCACTTTATAACTGACAACAAAGTCCATGTACAAATAGAAGCTATCTGGAGGACGTGCTCAGAAACATGCATTATTTTTGACCAATAAGTGACAGCATGTGCATTTCACAGATTTGTGAAGTGACTGGAAGGTGCTGTTGACTCTTTCAGCTTCATAATTGTGTGTGGATACTCATCAAAGCATGTTGATTTCAATTCTAACCCTATATTCACACAGTAGATGTTCAACTTGTCAATTAGATTCTCAACATGCCAAGAACAAATCCTCCAATGTTCCATTTTGGTTTTTCATGCCAGTCTTGCTTCCAAGTAGATTTCTAGTTTCATGATTCCAGTCTTGTGAAGTTCCTGTTTAGAGAATGCAAGTGGATTTCTAGCTTCATGGTTCCAGTATTGCTAAGTTCCTCTTCTGAGTATTGGGATTTTATGCTGCCTTGTTTTGTGGATTTTACAACCTTGTACCTTGTGTTTATCTCCGTACCTTGAAATTCATGGACTAATTGTTATATTTTGAAGATTCCTTTTTAGACTATACTTTTTGCATCATTTTTATTTCTTAGCTTTCATATATTCTTCAATAAACTGCTTGCCGATAATAGTCAACTGGTGTGGTGTGGGTTCCAGATCTGGGGTACAACAGTGCAAAAGTAATTTTCACTCTCCAGGAGGGAGAGGAGGCGGCAAAATCTTGATCTTTCCAGTAGGATCAGGCAAAAGCAAACTGCTGCAGCCTCTCCTAGCTTGTCTGTTCTTCCTCATTAATGACCTTTGCCATCTTGAACACACTCTGATTTTGCTTGACCACACATTACTTTGTTATCAAACACGGTAACCCACCCCCCTCCCCAAAAAATATTGATAGTTCTCCTAAGGGCACAAGAATAAATATATAATTTTACATTTTCTTTTTAAAACCTTTTCTGGACTCCCACAATTGTGGAGAATAAGGATACCTGGAATGGACCAGTAGCAGCGTCAACTCACCCCTCCCCTCAAGACTTTCGTTTCCAACCCTCTAAATAAGTGTATCTTTTCCCATTACTTTCTATGTACTTTGTATTGGGCTAATTCCTTCTGGCCATTTCCTAGCCAGGACAATCGCCTCCACCTATCACACGTGTATGCAAAGATGAACTGATAAGCCTGATAAATGTTGTCCAGGTAAATGGCTCATTTGTGGCCGAGAGTTTACTGGCCACAGAAACAGAAACTCCGAGTAAGTCCACTCATAGACCTCATTTATTTGGAACTCAATTCTTCATACTTTGTCCTAGGAGTCTTACACTGCTGTTTCACAAGATCATATCGCCATCATATGGAACTGAATCATTGAGCTGGTCATTAGCATTTCCCTATATGGGCGTGGGCCTTCCGGAGCTTCCCCCCTCCCAGATGAGTGTCCCTATAGCTGATTGGCCCTTCTAGGACTAACCTTCAGCCTCCTCCTACCATGAGGGGAAGTTCCTGCCTGGAAGCAGTGACATCACCAAAGCTTCAGTCAATCAGGGCACAGATCCAAACTAGTCCTTTTCTCAGCCAATCAGGGAGGGGAATGGGAGATTTGAATAGCTGTCAAATGTATTCATGTTATGCTTGTATTTTGAAATCATCTTTGCTTGTACTTGCATCCCTTTTTATCAGATTAGATAAACCACTGTGGCTTGTCTTCATCCTAGTGAGTTATCTCTCTCTGTCCTGGCTCATTCGCTGTTAGCCTGAGCTCGCTGAACACGGACCCTGTTATCCGTGGTCCTAGCTTCAAATTTGACTACATCTTGATCCTTACCTGCAACTGTTGGAGAACATGCTAGAACATGCATTTATTTTTCTGTGGCTGCATTCAAAGAGACAGCAAGGAATCACATGAAAGATTGAGTGCCTAAAATCTGAACTGAAATCAAACCTAGGCACATAAAATTGCACTTTGGCCTATTCACTGCATTAATTTCCTGTCTCCCTTGCTTCCTTCTGTTGCCTCTTCTATTCTCAGAATGTACATTACAAACTCCTAAGGCACAAACTTCTTTTTCTTTGCTTCTATTACTCTAAAAAGCATCACATAAACTGATAGTAAGCAGAACTGTTGTTCTTGTTTAGAGGATGGGAATATTGTGAGGGAGAAACAACCCTGCTAATTAAAATGAGGTAATTAAAAAAAATAATTCCCTCTCTTTCTTTCATTCTCTCCCTGACTTTGATTAGTTTCTTTTCAAAAGAACTTGGGGGGATTATTTTAATCTTTGATCATAAAAAGATCAATCCATGAATGCACAAACACCCTTAAAAGGAGCATTTGCCAACTGTTACACACCACATGATATGCTGTATCCTCCAGAAGAACGCAAATGCAGACCTGTGAAGAGATAGATGGGTTTGGCTAGGAAATTTTAAGGAGAGATTTAAAAAGAGCAGCTGCTTCTTTTTCCTGATTAGCTCAGTAGCCCGCCATCAAATCGTTTACAAAAGAAGATAAGAGCTAGGACTTTTTTCCTTTTTTTAAAAAAAGAAGAAGAAGAAGAAGAAGAGTCTAATGAGAAACAGACAAACAGATGCCACTAGTAACATCTCTGCTTTCACTTTTAGCCTGTTTATTTGGATATAATGTTAGGGATTTGGTTTTCTAAGTGTTCCACAAGAATTTTCTGAGCTCTTTCTAATTTTGACGGTTTGGGGAATGGATGTTTCCCCTGTACTAGCTAATACTTTCAAAGCTGATAATCATTGAGATTTTAGGTTTTATAATATTGCATTGCTCATCTTTTTTCACAGTGCATCTCAGATTTTACTCCAGAGGACTGCAGGGGGAAGACTGGGTTTCAAAATCTGTCAGGGCAAAACCTTTGTAGGTTCTATTTTTAAAATCTCATAGATAAAATTGTGGAAGTTTAAATCACTTTAACTCTAACGGTATCGCAGCTTGGGAAAAGACATCTTTAAAAAGTGAGAATAAATTACCAAAGATAATTTTGTGACCATGCACAGAAGAATGGCATTGTGTGCTGTTAAATAGCTTTGGAGGTGGCTTGCTCTAATCTTTCATTTTTAAAACAAGTGTACACTGTCACCATTGTTAAGACAAAACAGGAAGACTAGGACCAGTAAACTGACCAGATGCTACTGATGGCCAACTTCAAAGACTCTACACTTCCTTTTTCTGGTTATCTTTCATTTGGACATTGAGTGGACAGGTTATGAAAAAGTGAATGCCTTAAAATAGAAGCCTTTAAAATAGAAGTCCTTCCAATAGACAACTAGGTAGAGCTGGATGCTTGGTTATCTTAGGCAAGTATAACCCATTGGATGACTAAAATAGACAGGAGGTAGTCAGGATGAGCAAAGGAAGATAGACACTTTTGAACTGTGATGTTCTGCTTCATTCAAAAAAATGCTTCACTCACAGAGCTCAGATGGTGTTGTCTTTTACCATTGATGTCACCTTTTGTGGAGAGGTATATGGTGGACCAAATGGAATTCAAAATTATGGATATAAAATTAAATGATTCAAAAGGTAATGAAAATAGAATGCAAGAAGTTGAAGAAAGATGGAACTGGGTCAAGAATTATATTATGAATAAGGCTAGAGACAAATGTTATACAGTATGTAAATCTAGAAGGATTGTTTCAAATAGGATTAATGCTTTCTTTTTTATCACCATAATTTCCTTCTTTTATTTTCATATGATATAGCCAAAACCACAAGTAACAATGTCCTCCTTGTTGGATAGACCAGTGTAGAACAAACCCTATGATTACACCCTGAAAAGCCTGTGATTCTATTATAAAGGCAGAGAGGCCTGAGAAATGGCATGGTTTTGTAATAAAAGTATTTTACTGGTTATGAAATAGCAAAGTAATTCTGGATTGTCTTTAGCCTTGAATGAAGCATTCCAAATCTGGCGAAGAGCTGTTAAGCAATTCAGAGCTAGGTGGTAATAGCTAACTCTGCCTCAGAATGTAGGATTGAATGAAATAAAATCCATTTTCCTTTGAGTTATGATACTCTATGACAATGGATACAGTTTTAAACCTATGAAGATTGAAAGTTGCCCTTGATGCTAATGAAAGGATATCTCCACACAAGGTGCAGCAATTTTGAATGGGTGGCCAATGTATCTGCTATTGCAGTTCACCCCTTGATTCATCCCTATTTCCCACATAGCATCTCCAAGATGTATGGGAGCTCCATCTGCAAGTGAACTGCCATTCAACATAGAGGAGATATTGGGGAAAAACAACAATTAAACTGGGAAGAAACAACAGGAGTGTTGGCACATCCATGGGTTGAACTTCCTGGGAGAATATTTTGCAACCATGATATCATGAATTATTATCTCACAAATTAGAGCCTTGATCTTGGACATATCACTGAAGGAGATGGCTAAATGCTGCTGCAGGTTCTTTTTAAGCATAAGTGGTCCCTCTCTTATTCAGTATAGTCCATCAATCTAATGCTAAATGCAAATGTAGATAAAGAGGATAGGGGCATTTGCTTGTTTTTTTTTTAAAGATAACTTACCCTGGAAACATGGTAACTGAAGTTGCCCAACTTTTTTGTTTCCTACCAATTGGACAGATTCAGGAAATCATAGTTGTATAACCACTTTATTCTGGACAGCACCTTTCTAGTTTGCATCTCAGTTGTTTACTGGGTTAATCTTGTCCATCATATCTCCATTAGTCCCATCTTGCATTCTTTCCCTTTTCTGCATGTAACAAAGCAGGTAAGTAGAATTCCACATGTACTACTCAGAGCCACAACACCATAGGATATGCCTATATGGGGAAAAATATACTTTAGAAAATGTTATTTGAGAGGGCACATGCTCACTGAGGAGCCTGCTATCTTGCATACATTGGGAGGCTTCCTTCATTGCCATAAAGGGCTTGGTCTGGAAAAAAAGATGGGAATAGGGAATGCCTAGCCATCCAGTTTATTTATTTATTTATTTCCGATATTTCTACCCCGCCCTTCTCCCCGAAGGGACTCAGGGCGGCTTACACAACTGGCAGGATCACTACCAGTATATCATAATACAATAAAATAACACAACAATTAAAATAGTTAAATAACATAGTAAAATACAATATATAAAAGATTTAACACAGTTGTTCTTGAATTATAATTTCTACAATCCTTCATTGTTGCCTATACTTTTTTTCATGTCAGGAGGGACTTGAGAAACTGCAAGTCATTTCTGGTGTGAGAGAATTGGCCGTCTGCAAGGACATTGCACAGGGGATGCCTGGATGTTTGATGTTTTTATCATCCTTGTGGGAGGCTTCTCTCATGTCCCCGCATGGGGAGCTGGAGCTGACAAAGGGAGCTCACCCGCTCTCCTCGGATTTGAACTGTTGACCTGTTGGTCAGTAGTCCTTCTGGCACAAGGGTTTACCTATACTGACTGGGGCTGATAGGACTTGCAGTCCAATGATATCTGGAAGACAGCATGTTCACTGTCCATGCCTTTATATTTCTTTCCTCTCGGTCATTCTCTCGGCTGTGCCCTCCTCACTTTTTTAAAGGAATTGAAAGTTATTCCATTCCTCAACTGCATTGTTTCTTTTTTTCTTTTTTCTTTTTTTTTTTCTTGAAGATCGACTGCTGGCTTCCGATTATTGCCACCTTTCATTCCTTTCCTTCATTTCTCTACTGATTTTATTATATTTATATAGAGACAATACATCCTATTCTTTCACAGGAAAGGAAAGGCTGTGGTATTGCACAGAATTATGGATGACTTTTGTATGTTGCGCTTTCAACCGCACACTCTTATGTGCAAAGGCTTTAAAATGATACTTTCAATTTCTCCTCATCCTGATATAAATCAAGAACAACTTCAGTAGTGTTACAGTGGTGTCAAATTGATGCTTGCCATGTTTTATCTCCAGACTGTATGGGAGCATCTGCTAGCAGATTTTCAGCTACATCCATGTTTCAGTGTTATTGCTTTTTTCTCCTCCCTCGGTCGCTTTATATCCCTGGCACTTTAACAACATTTCCTGAGATTTTGACAACGTGATAGGCTGGCTTTGTGATGACCCATTGCGAGACAGAGCACGATTGCTTATCAGTGAAAGGTGCCTCATTTCCCAAAGAAGGAAAGGAGCTGCAATGATTTAAAAAGTAAAAAAAATACAACGGCAAATACTGATCAGATCAGTCAGGCAGTGGTTTTATTGCCGACATGGTGGTGGTGGCAGTAAACAGCCCAGCAATAGCCAGGAGCAGAGGTAACACTTGGCTGTTCTATTATTTATTCCATGTAACACTCTCAGTGGAAGATCCTAGCACTATAGCCAGGACTGGAGAAAGATATTATCACTTGGAGAGACAGTGGAAATGGCCATATCATTTTGACAATGCTTTCTCCCTCTCCCCTTTCACTGACTTATTATTGCTAAGTAATAACATCTCTATTGCTCTGCCACTGCTGTGTCATTATGTTCTGCAAAATACAATATTCTTAGAAGTGCCAGTGAGTATTTTTTCCAGAAATAATAATATCATTTTGGAGGTTAAAAAGAAAGTTGGTGTTGCGTACATCAGTGAGGGGCAAAAGGGTGTGCAGATGACAACCAAGCGGGCTTCTTATTTCCATGTGCCCCTGTTGGGTCATAACGTTCTTGAGGAAAGTGTTCTTCCACATCATTGTGACAGCAGTGACCCTGGAAACAATGTGTGAGCCATAAAACCAACCAATAAGCTATGCCAAGACCAGAAGAGCAGCTCTTTGTATTGGGGAATATCTACATTGCTAGCAGTCACGCCGTACAGCAGCTAAAAGGCTGAAGGAGAAAGCTGCTGGTTTTAGATCTTCTCTGCTAGGAAATCAGAGTACAGGGACACATTTAGGGCCAATACTACAATTTTGGCAGAGTGTGAAATGCTGGGGGCTATAGTGGCATTTCCAAAACCATTCTCCTTTGGGGCAGTATATTGGCAGCACATAGTATGTCCTCCAATTGTCCTGATTTGCAAGAAAAATTCCTGCTGCCTTAAGAAAGTTCAAAATATTTTTAAGGATCTATCTCACTCTGGATTATTTTTTTTTTGAATTGTTACTATCTGGCAGACAGTACAGGATGATAAAAAGGACAAATAGGCTGAGAGATAGCTTTTATCCTAGAGTCATGACTATATTGGACTTTGTGGTTTCACACTGCTGTGGCATTAGGGGATGTGCAGTAGCGATTAGAATGTGGAAGGATGGGTGCTTTGTTTTGTGGTGTGTGTGTGTGTGTGTATATATATATACATGTGTGTGTGTGTGTGTGTGTGTGTGTGTGTGTGTGTGTGTATATAGTGATTGGGGTTGGCATTTAATTCTGTTGTACAATGACAATAAGGTTATTCTATTATATTTCAAAAAGTCTTAATAAATCCTGTCACCCCAGTCTAAAAGCATTGCAAACCAGAAGAAAAGTGGTCTTACCCAGAAGAAAAGTGGTCTTACCATACATCAAGGAAACCACTGACCGCATAGGGAAGCTGATGAAGAAACACAACTTGCAAACCATGTACAGAACCACAAAGAAAATCCAACAAATGTTGCATTCAGTGAAGGACAGGAGGGATCCTCTCACCTCTGCAGGAGTCTACCGTATACCATGCAGCTGTGAACAAGTCTACAGGGGGACCACCAAATGCAGTATTGCCCAGACATAAATCAAGGAACATGAAAGGCACTGCAGACTAATTCATCCAGAAAAGTCAGCCATAGCAGAGCACTTGATAAACCAACCTAGACACAGTATATTATTTGAAAACACTGAAATGCTGGACCACTCCAACAACTATCATGTCAGACTACATAGCGAAGCCATCGAAATCCACAAACATGTGGACAATTTCAACAGAAAGGAGGAAACCATGAAAATGAACAAAATCTGACTACCAGTATTGAAAAACTCTTAAAATAAGAACTGTAAATAAAAAACAACACTCTGAAAACAGAGGAATTACAGACATGAATCAATCAGGAGCAGCTAAGACCTCCGAACAAAGGATTCCCCCAGGCAGGAATGAAACTTGCAAGGCCATTAATGCTAATCAAGGTGATTAATTACAACATTCACACTGGCCTCCAACAGACAAGAGTTCTTTCTCCTACCTTGGACCTTCCACAGATATATAAACCTCCCTTGCTTAGTTTTCCAATATACCTCACAACCTCTGAGGATGCCTACCCTAGATGTGGGTGAAACATCAGGAGAGAATGCTTCTGGAACATGGCCATATAGCCCTGAAAATGCACAGCAACCCAGAAAAAGGTAGTTTGAGGAAGCGGTACTTCGAGAGCAGGTTGCTTAACTCTTTCTCTATCAGACATTTGCTGCTTCAAATATTTTTCTCTTGTTTTCTCTCCAAGTACAAAAGATATCTATTTACTCCCACCAAGCCATCTCTGAAATTAGAAGCATTTGAAGGAGTGATTTGTAGTAGAAAAATGACACAGAAACCTTTCTATATGATTTGTCTCCTGCTTCCAAGCAGGAGATGGAACCCCTTGAGATCATCTACCCTGCCACCACTCAGTAACTCAGTGAGAAGTTACTGAGGCCTTAACTAGCACTTTCTACCTATTTCTGCAAAGACTTTCCCACTCCCTTGGGAGATGAAAATCCTAGTACACACACACACACACACACAAATCAAACCGAAGGCATGTGAAAAAACTGCAAGGAGATCTTTAAAAGTGTTTTTATTCTAAGCAAGTAATTTATTCCAAGTAAGCATTAGCAAAGGGGTATCTCTTACATGAAGGCAATTTTCTTCAGGCACGTTTAAGAGTAGCTACAAGTTACAAAATAGCCTAGGATATTTTCAGACAAGGTTAAAAGAAATGTAATTCCTTAAATCATATGAGCATGCATTTCTTATTTCAGAAAAAAATAAAATGTTTTTCATCTGGGTCTTTATAGGCCTGACTCTGGGTTTTTCTACCAAGTCCCCCCAGGTGGAAATGACCTCCCAGTCATTTGTTTCGTGCAAATCAAGGCCTTACTGAAAAAAGAGACTTAAATCAACGGGTGGGGGAAGTTCAGATGTTTTCCAGGGGGTACCGTCTCCTGCTCAAAAGTAAGAAACAAACCTTCACACCCCAACCATATTAAAATTATTATAAAACAGTTTAAAAGGCAATTATAATATAGCAATGATGATAAAAGTATAGTTATTGTTAAGTGCTTTCAGGTCATTTCTGATGTATGGTGCTCCTAAGGCAAATTTATCCTGGAGTTTTCTTGGCAAGATTTGTAATGGGAGAGAGGGGCGTCTTGCCATTGCATTCATTTGAGGCTAAGACAGTGTGCTTGCCCAAGATCACTGAGTAGGTTTTCATGGCTGAATAGAGATTTGAATCTGTGTCTCCAAAGTTGTAGTCCAATGCACAAACTACTATACCAGACTGCTTCCTGAGAGAGTAGAATTCCATAGCCTGGGGGCAGTCACCAAGAAGACCTGTGATGTTGTTAGAAACAAGAGAAAGTCCTCCGGAGAGGTTCTTAAAAGGCTTATTTTAGGAAATAGAACCTTTAAGAACCCATTCACACTGACACCAAGGACTAGTGGGCATGCTAGTTTTGGGGACATGGTCAGTTGGCACAATTACACCTCCATTTAGCATCCTAGTTATATTCCTATAGATAGACCATCACCAAAGGCCTATCTAGCTGAACATTCAGTTTTAGTGATCATAGAATCATAGAGTTGGAGGAGACATCATAGGCCATCCAGTCCAACCCCCCTGCCAAGAAGCAGGAAAATCACATTCAAAGCACGATGGACCATAGAAACCTAACAAGGATGCTAAAAGCAAGGATTATAGGATATAGCAAGGACCCTTGATACACCCTTCATTTAGCATGAGTTTAGCATGAATTTGCCACTTGGGTTCATTTACTGACAGAAATGTGTAAATGTTGCCATTTGCTCTCTCAAAAATATTTATTTATTTATTTGCTTACCCTACTCGTATCCTTCCTTTCTCTACTCCAAAGGCAACTTACATATGGCAATTATTCAATGCCTTAAAAACACATACAAACATAAGCTAAAATAAATTGAATTAAAAATTAATACACGTTAAACATTAACATTGCATTCAATATTAAAATCATGCCATCCAGAAATCATAGTCTAAGGCCATTCCATAGTCATTGCACATATTCCAAATCTATTATTGCACTGTGCTATTCTCTGAAGGCCAGGTTTTTACTTTCCTTCTGAAGGCTAGGAGAGAAGGGGCTGATCTAAAATAAGTTGTATATTACGAGGGACAGTGACTGGAAGTACTATGGCTCTGCTTTCCATGTCTTTCCCATTGTATTTAGATAGAGAGGATGTGAAATGATGTCATCCATATATTCTGAGTCCCTATTGTTCAACTCTGTGTCTATGGCTAGCATTTATTGGGAGGTGATTTAAAACACCTGTTCTGAGCTCCTGGAAAAGGTGGCTACACACCATTTGAGAACACAACCTAATGTGATCAAAAGGAGACTAGATGCTTCTCTACGGTGTGAATCACCTCCTGCCCTCCATCCTTTTCTCATGGATGCAAGGCACCAATGCTACCAGTTTTTCTAATCGAGGGATATTCAGATTTCCCCCCAGCAAGTAAAAAAATTCTAAATATTGGAGAATTATTATTGCTGAGCTTCTGAACATGGTTGGTGGATTCAGCAGCTACAACTTAGAAAACTGAGCAGCAGACAAGCAGCCTCCAAACAGACAACCTCAGACTCTCCTGTGAAGAACAGCCTGGTTTTGGCCTTTGGGACCTGGGGGTTTGTATTCAGAATTTAGTAGTCAAAATACAGGGAAGCTAGCCAAGTATTTCCCCCTTTCATCTCAATCTCTCCAAAACAGTCAGCTTCAATACTTTATTCAAACCTCTGACATCTTTGAGGAATGAAATACATGGAGACTGCAAAGCAGGGTTTGACATAAAAGCTACCGAGGAATGCTTCAGAGAGTGACAGTACCATATGAGCCTCCACTCTCCCCTGTATGGCTTAACAACATTTCCTCTTATAATGATGCATTCACTCTGTGCATTTCTTTATAGACCATCACAGCTTAGAGCAATGCCTTACAAGTAGCAATGCTATCTCCAATGCATTACTTGCCAGTTAAGGACCTTGCAAAAACTCATAATTTGAAAGTACGATTACAACAGGTTATGTTGTGATTCTTTGGTATGATGAGTTCACCTGTCACTCTTTAACTATTGTTTTGGTGCATTTTTCCCATTACTGTATTGCATTAAAAAATAAAATAAAAATAAAGAGCAACTTCATAGCAATTATTAATGGAACATCACACTTTTCAGATAATAAAAAATAATGACATTAATAAAAATATGCTTTTTTTAAAAAAAAATTAATCCGCATTTTTAAGTAATAGTCTTCACAGATTATACAATATTTTCAAAAGGATAAATGAGCACTGATTAAATTAAATGATAATCCAAAATAATGCTATCTTGAGATTTTTATCAATATTCTCAATTTTTGGTGGGGAAAATGCAGTACTGCCTCTGCCTCATAAAGAACTTATTTCACTTTTGCTCAGACCTGAAATAGTAAGAAGGTCAAAAACCAGAGAAACTCCACTTTGACATTGATAGGATAGGGTTTTGCGGAAAGCTCTTGCTGAAAGATTGACAATAAAGGAGGGGGGATGGCGAAACACAACTTTGTGGAATTGTGACAGCCATTCATAGGTAATATTTTGAACATAGCATTGGATCATGGCCCAACATTGGGGCATAGAGCATTTTGGCACAATACCTTCAAAAGCCAGTGGTTTGTAAAGACTGTAATGAAGTATAGCTGGCTTCATGAACTTCTCTTTCAGAGATTTCATTCATTTGTAGCTGTTGCTTAAGTAGCACTGTCTCTCTGATTGCCAAATCTTCTTCCCCTCAATCTCTTGTCCTCCCAAAAGCCACTTGCCAGATTTTTAACCCCTTTCTTTTCCTCCCAAATCCACCTCCTATCAATTTCAATGTTATCTGGAAAGGGATTTAAAATTTGACTCTGGCACCGTGGGAAACATAAATGATAAACATGACACGGATGGACCTATGGATACAGCACGAGGTTTTTTGGACAAAGGGATCTGATCAAATGTTTTAAATCTATATGTTGTAATTTTATATTGTATTTAATAGTCTTAATTGATTTTATGTATTGTTTCATATTGTTTTTATGTGGGCATCGAATTGTTGCCATTGTTGTAAGCCACCCTGAGTCCCTTCGGGTGAGAAGGGCGGGATACAAATATTGGAAATAAATAAATAAATAAATAAATAAGAACAGAATATTGAAGGAGGAAAACTGGGAGGAAGAGATGTGGGAGGAAGAAGCCAGTGAGCTCAAAAGTGGTTTTAAACTTTGGGTAGCTCTGTTGGAAGGACAGGAGATTGAGTTTGATGTGCTGGAAGGTGTATTAAGGTGGGTATATTTTCCCCCTTCTGTTTAAATATCAAGGGCAATCACCACAGACATTTCATTGCTTAAAAAGACAAGATATCAAGTCCTTGACATACACATCTGTCATGTTCCATCTGGAGAAGACCTTCTTGAATGAAGAAGGGAAAAAGCGGTGCCAAGACAACAGATGCCAGTTGAAATCAGAGGAGGCCAACAGTCCTGTCATGGCAGAGAGTCTGGTCCAACCCAGGCAGTGCTTGCAGATCAGGAGGAAAACAAAGAAGCTTTTTAGACTGTATCATTGGCTAACACACATTTTGGTGCCTCAGATGTTTATGGGTATATTTGACCTGCTGATTCCAAAAATTGCATTGATTTCCCTGTATCAACTCTGGTTTTTGAGATACAGAACATATGCCATATACCAGTTATCAGCTACTCACCCATAATCATGATAACTATATCTAAGAATCTAGAGCTCATGTGGTCTAACAAATGCATTTTTCTGAATCAGCACCCCAAATAATTCCAGGAACAGGCCCAAAAACGAAGACACCAAGATTTTCTTTCTGGGTTGTGTTATCAAAATTAAAATAATTGGAGTGAAAAGACAGGAAACATCCTGCTCCACATTAATTGGAAGACACTGAACTAATCAGGACATCCTATTACTGAAGATGTTTTAACACTTCCTTCTGACACTATCTTTATGGACCTTGGAATAATCTGTCTGGTAACTTATTTCTTAGCTTCAGGATTCCATCAGTTCTTTGGGCATTGGATTGACTAGACCACACTTCCACTTCCACTGAAATTCTGTCTAAGTTCTGGGAATGACATTGTTTTTCCCTGCCTATGTGGACTATAGGGTGACTCTGGCCTTCAAAAGAATGCTATCCAGAATCTGACTGGACTGGCAGTTAAACATTACTTCAGTGCTAGGAAACAGAACATACTATTTTGGTTGTGCAGTCATGTGTTCAAAGAGATGTGCAAGGCACGGATCTCAAAACAAACAAGTGAGAGGACAGAGATAGGAATGACTGCCCTGCTTGTGAGGGCAGTCATTGCTTCATGCATTTCAATGGTTGAACCAGACCTGGTAATCACTTTGTTTCTCTGAGTCTCTTCTGGGTTCCTTATGCATTTATCACATCCTTCTTAAAAAGGTGGTGGGGAAAATGGCAAAAAGCACAGCAAATGTGAACATACATTTAGCTCTTTTAAAAATCATAACAATAACAATAATGAGACTGTAGACAGGCCAGATCACTCCAGCAATAAAGTTGTCCCTTAGACTTTCTTTTTAATGAATGCCAAGCAAGACTAGAAACAATCACCCATTTACACATTGGGGTCCACAGAAGATGAGAGTGCCAATGACCTCCCATAGATTTTGGGTTGTTTGAGGAGAGGAGAGAGTCATGTTATACTTGGAATACATTTGTCATAACACTTGTCATACTGAAAATATAGAAAAGAAATCATATCTTTTGGGATGCAGAAAGCAGGGAGGTCTGCTGTCTATCATTGATAATGGAGGCGCCATCTCCAGCCCAGGCATGCATCTGAATATTTCTCACATAAAGATGATGATTTTTACTGTGCTTCCTCTGCTGCTTGATTGATGGAACCCATTTCCTGCTTTTTCGGCTTCTCTCTTGCAGAAATGAATGGCACGGGCAAAGTAAGCCGAAATAACGTCATACATATCTTATATTAGCAAAAACTCCTAGCAAGAGTCTACCTACAATGACATCTGAATCTGTGGAACATGTCTATTCAGGTGTTATGGTTGAGCCTTCGGGCTCCGGTAATAGAAGAAGGGGTCATAAGACTCCTCGAGAGTCAGACTCTTTCGAGGAGCGTGAAAGAAAACGGCTCCGGGATTTGTTTACAGACCTGACAGATGAGGAATCATTTGAGGGTTTTTCTCAGGGCTTGGAGGAAGAGATGGCCAGCTCGGAGGAGGATGACATGGAATGGACTCGCGTGAGGGAGGATTTGGGTGTTGGGGAAACAGGCAATGAAAGCATGGGAGGTGAGTGGCGGGTTGCAGGATCAGACCCATGGACTGGCTGGAGGGATGGAGCGGGATCCACAGCTGGGGATGCTGTGGGGCGTAGTCAAAGGTGCTTAAGCTCTGATGAGGATGATGATGTTGGGGCGTCTGGAATTGGGATGGCAGCTGACAGCGATGATGAGCTTGAACTGGGATAAAATGGAGTTTGGGATCATTGTCTAATTGCGTTGGGCAAGGTAATCTGGACGGACGCTTGGGCTCTTGTTGGGGAACTTTCTGAAGACGGGTGTGGTTCATTGCTGGATACGTAAGTTTACCAAGGACACTGGGCATTGACGGCGGGAGGAACTGTGCGGGGTTTTTCTCTGTGCAACTTGTGTTTAATCTCAATAGCTTGGACCTCCGTCGTCTTTTTGACGGGCAATACCTACTTACTGGATTGACGCTGGACTGATTGACTTCGATTCCGGATTATCCCTTCTGCTGGTTATCGGTGAGACTCTTGGATTTCTGGACGACTACTCTTGGCTATAGACCTCTGGACCGGATTGGGACCCCGCTGACTGCCGTTACCCTGACCGCTGTGCTTGGACCTAGATTTCGTGGACCGCTGAAACTCAAACTGAATCCTGACTACGACCACGCTTTCGTCTGCTGCAGGAAGGGATAAACAAGCCTGGTTTACTCCCCCTGCTGTTTCTGAGTAGCAGAGAGGAATCTGCCACCAGTCTGTTGTTTACATTCTGACTCCTGTTGATCCTCTTTTGTTTGCATTGTTTGCCAGGCTGAAGTAAGCACTTTGATTTAATCCAGATTATACTTCTGTTTAACCCGGTTTATTCCTTTGAACCGGTTAAGCTCAAACTGAGCTGTTTTTTGGTTACTTATCACACTGAAGTCAAGTGTTTGCCCTGTTCTTTGTTTCCTACGGGCGTTTTTTAGTTCTGTAACCTCAATAAACTGAGTTTTGTTTCACTTGCTGGCGTTCTGTCTCTGACATCAGATGGGTTCATGTTCTTCTCTTCTGTGCACAGTTCTCGGGCACATGTATACTGACCATCTACGTGTTTATTTATTTTTCCTTTGCAGCGATTGCTGTTTGCCTTTGCGCTTACCACCCAAATTCACAGTATTTTCCTTCAACTATTTCACACTACAATTGGAGCTGCTTTTAATAATCAACAGTTGTATCTCTGTTTGGTGGAGAAATGGTACATTTTTGAAGTGGAGTCTTTCATTATGACAGTGTGCAATGAGAATAGTTGTGCTGATTTATTTGGAAATAAAATAAATAACTATATCTAGCCATTTTTTCCACCAAGAGAACATATTTTGTAAAGCTAAGGAATCCTGCTCACATTCTCCAACTGATTTGAATCAAAGATTTGCTCTGGCTATATTCTGTCTATTTAGTCTATGGGGAAATTAATACTGTACTGCAACCTACAGAGCCTATCTCTTCATCCCAAGGTAGGAAACCTATGTCAGATCTGTAAATGAGACAATTGAAGGCTGTTCACAGATGGTAGCTTAGTAGTGGTTGCTATTCCTCTTAGATTGCCATATACTTATGATCCAATCCTATGAACGTTTGTAAATTCTGCATTTATGCAATATTCACATCAAGAAAACAAATGTGTATGGTGAGTGTTTTGAATGAAATCTCCTGACTACGTGTCACAGGACATCAAATAATTCACCAAATGACGTCTTGTAGCAATCACCTATTGTGAAAAAATGTGATTCTCATTAGGAATACTGATTAAAAATATATTCTATATCAGGAGCAAAAAGGATGATATTATATGAAAGGATTGTCATACCAGTGCACCCTCAAAAGCTGCAGACTTACAAATGAAATTGTGGAATGCTGCAGATGTACAGGATCTAAAGTACGTAGCTTCCTTTGAATTGGTGCCAGCTATTTGTGTTGGACTACAAGAACCATCATTGCCATTTAGGCCTGCCTATGCTGGCTAGAGTTGAGAGGGATGTGAGACACGCAGAAGGTGTCTGAGGAAGAACGGAAAGTAGTACATGAATGGAGACATTGGAGAAAGGGATAAATGCTTTTAAAACAAACAAACAAAAGAAAACCCTGAAAGTATACATTGGGAAGAAAATAATATGACAGCTATATTAATAGCTGAGAAACTAATGACAGTTATGTCTGTGTAAATACATATGTAGTTTCATCTGCTTCTCATTTTCACCATTCCTTATTTCAGAGTGAATGCTTCTGCAAAAATCCTTCAGTCACCCACTTCAGTAGATAATGTACTAAAGATTAGCCAGAATTTCAGGTATGTTTACAGTACATGTGGTTGAGGGGTAAATCCGGATACAGGGAAGAGCAGGGGGAAATTGAAGGCAGAGCAAACTGACACCTGAATGCAGATTTTTCTTTAGAAAATGTTTTACATTTTTATGTAAATTATTGTTTATGACTGTGTTAATTTTACATGCAAGATGCTTTGGAAGACTTTGTTTCCCATTTGGTATCTTGAATGATTGTAATAAACAAATAAATCTTTCCAAGTCTTTGTTGTTTGTCCCAGAAAATGGAGACGTGGTCAACATGGCCTCCAATCCAAAATGAAAAATCCCTAAACCTAGAACCCTACACACACTTACCTTGGAAATGGGCCATGGAATATAGCAGAACCTACAAAACATCAAGCAAAGATGTATAAGATTTTTTCTGACCAAGAGCTGCAGGGGAAGTTTAGACATAAACAGGCTTGAAGCTAGTGGAGACATCAGTTTACCTCACTTTCAAATTGTTTCAGGAAAAAACTAGGAATTCAGCTGTTTCCCATCCAACATTAATTCTTCCCCTATATCTTCTCTTCTAACCTGCTCCAGTAACACCAAACCAGTGGGTGTAATGATACTGAGTTCCAAAGTAGAGGGGTGGAAGAGGTTTGAGAAAGCAAATATGCAAGCTGCATCCTAGAAATACCTTAAATTGTAGCACTTTTTAAAAAGATCACTAAGGCAGGGGATGAAAACAAAATGCACCTGCTACCTATCAGATGCCCATTTGGCAGAGAAGAGGACCATCTATCTTATGCTTGCTCCATTACTTCTGTTGCACTGGTAAATTATGCACTCAACAGTTGCCTTTAAAATGAAGTAATCGTGTGACCTGCCTAACTATGGAAATGTTGAGATAAATAAATAATGAGTGCCCAGGATGGGCTGAAATGTTTTATGGTACTTCTTTCAAAAGAAGTAGGAAGAAAAATGTGAGATTAATTCCTCTCATTTTGACATTCTTTTTAGGTTGCTGTTATTTTTTATGTCTGCAAATATAAATCAATATGTCTAATTGCTTAGAAACTGCAAAGTTTTGGGATAAACTTTCTGCTTTCACATTTAACTGACATTATGGAGTTGGCACCTGTTGTTCTGACACCTATGTATGTGAAATCAAATAGGAGATTTCTGATATTCTTGTACCTGACAGTAATGACTGGTACTACCTTTGTAACTTTTAGTGATAGAAACACTCCTAGGTATTTATTATAAAGACATATATCACATTTTATGTTCAGTTTGTCAAATAATCATGACTGATTCTTGAGATGTCTGTCAAAATGCCGTGTATATGTGTGCTGTTGTTGATAATTGTTTGTAATGGTCATAAAGAGCTCTTTTCCCAGCATTTCAACCAGCAGAATCATAAAAGAATGAAAATGGATGGTACCAGAATAATAGAATTCTGAATCTTAGACTAAGATTGAAATCAGCACTGAGGGTATCATGATTATGGAATGCATACAACAGATATTGGGTGTCATGAAAGAACAGAAAATTGTTTATCTACCAACTTGTTTACTTATTACCGGTAATTTAACTTTATCACCACATATGCAGAAAAGTATTTGTTAGATTTTCCCTGTATGCATAATAACATGGGTTATTTCCACTTTTATGGAGAAGACGTAAGTACTAATAATCTTGGATAAATCCTATATTTTGCAAAACTCTAGAAAAAATCACTCTGACCCATTTTGTACTGTGTGCAGGTGTACTGTGATAGATTTATTAGCATTGTAGATCAGTGCGGTACTGTGGATGTAGTATATCTTTCACATGGTCTCCCAAGATAGTCTTACAGAGAAGCTGACATAATGTGGGCTAGACAGCATTGCTCTTAGGTGAAATTGTAACAAGTTGATGGATTGAACCCAAAGAGTGATCATGCATGATTGCTCTTTAGGGGCATCGGTTGGAAATGCTTTAGTTATATATTCTTGCATGACAAGGTGTTGGACAAGATGTCTCTTCTGGTGTCTTCCTACTCCAGGAATTCTCCGATCCTATCATTCACCCTGGAAAAAAGTGATTAGGAACAATTCTCAGAGCTCTGTCCTGGACATAGTATTATTTAACATCTTATAAATGACTTTAGTGATGGAATAGGGAGCCTCCTTATCAAATTTACAGATGACCCCAAATTAAGGAATGGGAATTAATATGCCATGGAACAATATCAAAATCAAAATGAACTTGACAGATTGAATCACTCGATCATGTTTAACAAAATTAATTTAGGCAGGGAAAAATGTAAAGTTCTGCATTTAGGCAGGAAAAATTAAATGCTCAAACAGCATTGGTGACATGCTGCTTGAAAGTAATACATGCTAAAATAACCTGGGGTCTTAATAGATCATAAGATTTTTTTTTTACAGCAGCCAAAAAGCAAATGCAATTTTATGCGGCATCAACAGAAGTATAGTCTCCAGATCAGAAGAAGTATTAATTATTCTACTTTGGTCAGATCTCACTTGGAATACTGTGTCCATTTCTGGGTACCACAACTCAAAAAGGATACAGATATGGTGGAACACAGCTAGAGAAAGTAAACCAAGATTATCAAAGATTGGACTTAGAAACTCTTCACACGACCCATGGGGGCCGTGCTGTTGTACTGGCAGTCACTGGCAAAGGGGAAGATGTGTGGAGTGCCTCGTAGCACCCCACGCACCTTCCCTCCATTCCCCATCACTTTCTCCTGTCATATGGGGAAAAGGGGAGGAAAGGGTGGGTAGCTCTGTTGGAGCTACCCCCCAAAAAAAAACACTTTGCTCTCCATGGTGGTGTCACAGCTATCAAACTGGGGTTCCAAACATTCAACCCCTTCTGCGGAAGTTGCACCCTTCGTCCAAGGAGAAAACCCCAAAACAAACTGTCTTTTAGTAAAGAAAGATTTATATGAAAATATATACAAACATAATAGTCCTTGGCTTTTATCAGCAGCTTTCAACTGGCGAAACAAAATGTTATCTTCTAGCTTTCTTCAGCTCCACTCCAACAGCAGCACCATCACCTTCACAATCACATTCACTAACTCAAGATTTACTCAGTCTCTATTAATAGCACTCAGTCTTTAGCAGGTGTCTTGATTGCTGCTGGTCATACATGGATAGGACATGATTCTTACAAACACTTATCCATTTTCACATAAGAAATGACCTAAATAATATAAAACTCTGACAGGTGGAGGAGGAAGCGTCTTCTGGTGCTTCTCCTAAACTTTGGGAAGAATGTGGGTGGGGTATGCCATGTGTCATCTGATGGCGCTCAGCAGCCCACATCCAAGCTGTGATTAAAAATGGCAAAATGGGCTATTTTGCCCCATGTGAAGAGGTCCCTAGTGAATTATGTTATTTAGCTTACAGAAGAGAAGACCGAGAATGACATAATAATCATCTTTATATATCTGAAAGCTTATTATAGCAAAGATAGAGCAAGCTTATTTTCTGTTGCTTCAGTGACTAGAACATGAACCAGTAGTTTCAAATTAGAAAAAAAACAGATTCCACCAAAAGATTAGAAAGAATTGATAAAATGTAAAAATGGTTTGACAGTGGGCTAGATTGCCTTGGAAGGTGGGGAACTCTCCTTTTTTGAAGGTTTTTAAACTTAGCTCTCCCAACATTCCTCTTTTTGCAGCCAAAATTGCATCATTCTTGTACAAGAGGTAATACCAATAAGCCCTAGAATCATAGAATCATAGAATAGTAGAGTTGGAAGAGACCACATGGGCCATCTAGTCCAACCCCCTGCTAAGAAGCAGGAAATCGCATTCAAAGCACCCCCGACAGATGGCCATCCAGCCTCTGCTTAAAAGCCTCCAAGGAAGGAGCCTCCACCACGGCCCCGGGGAGAGAGTTCCACTGTCGAACAGCTCTCACAGTGAGGAAGTTCTTCCTGATGTTCAGGTGGAATCTCCTTTCCTGTAGTTTGAAGCCATTGTTCCGTGTCCTAGTCTGCAGGGCAGCAGAAAACAAGCTTGCTCCCTCTTCCCTATGACTTCCCTTCACATATTTGTACATGGCTATCATGTCTCCTCTCAGCCTTCTCTTCTGCAGGCTAAACATGCCCAGCTCTTTAAGCCGCTCCTCATAGGGCTTGTTCTCCAGACCCTTAATCATTTTAGTCGCCCTCCTCTGGACGCTTTCCAGCTTGTCAACATCTCCCTTCAACTGTGGTGCCCAGAATTGGACACAGTATTCCAGGTGTGGTCTGACCAAGGCCTGGAAAGATTAAACTTTTGAGAAATCCAGGAAAAATTGTGGGCTTTATTGTACAAGACTGACAAACCAGCCTTGCAAGTAGATCACCATTGATGATGGTCTCTCTATCACATAATGCCAGATGCATCCCGCCACCAGTTTGCCTCAGCCATCCCCCCCATTCCCCAGGCTATTAATGGGTAACATGCACTAATATCTCCCAATCATGTCACATTCCAATCATCTCCCTTCATGTGGTGGGCCTTTTCTGTTTCTCTGCTGGCATGCCAGCAGTAATTTGACATCAAGAGACAGGATTATCCTATTATCCCCCCCCCCTTCAATATCTTCCAGGTGGCTGTTTTCCTTTTATTTTACATGTTTTTAATACTGAAATTTCACAACTGTGCCAAACATAAAGCTATAATAAAAAGTAAGGAAGAACTGCAGCACATGAAAGGTGTGCAAAAGTACAATTGTGGCAGCATGGGCTGGCCAATCAGTGTGAAATTGTGCTGAGGAGACATGTAATATTGAAGGAGATCAACATGGTATTTATCTGTTATCAGTGATAGTGAAATTGTAGTGAAATAGTGGGTTTGTGTGATACAGTTCTTAGAAAAGAATCCAGTGTGTATATGTGCCAGCTGAGAGGTTGGCTCTATGAATTTCATATGGTGTTCTAGTAGGAGTGAAGATCTCAAACGAGGGATAATGCCAAAACTAGCATATTCCACACTGTATTTTGGAGTGCAACATTTTCTTGTAGTCCTCTGCATTTAAACTAAATATCTGACTTTTTTTCTTGCTCATTACTCCATCTGTCCTCATTAAGGATTTTGCCTTGAAAAAGAAAAAAAAATCTAACTTACAATTTCTCACTTGTGTTAATTCTGCAGTGATTTAATTGCTTCTAATCTGTGTTTAAACTGCCAATATCAGGAAATGAAATGCTCTAGGAGGTTGCAGGTATGGGGAGAAATATAGCAAATCACAAAGGTTGTATTTTCTTCCCCCTTCCCATACCTCTGTTTTCCAAGTGACCTTGGTGACATGGATGGGGAAAGGTATTGTAAGCATATGGCTCTATTGCGATCTGTGTCAGAATTTGGATCATACAAGAAGAAGAAAGTCCTCTTTCCTTTCTCTGCAAAGCTTCTGTAGTTGGATGGTTTCCAACCTGAGATTTTTGGCTCTGCTCCAAAGGTCTCTGACCTTATTACTGCACTAGCTGCTATTGAAGTTGGCAATATCAGTCGATATGGCAGCTCAGCAGGGGGTTTCTGCCAATGGCTTCTTAAAGTTTTGTGTGGAAAACTTTTTACTGGCCCCCTGAGATCAATTCTATTAGAAGGAAGAATTGTAGGCTCCTGACAGTGAAAAGAAGGGAATCTTTAAGCTATGAGAAAGTAAACCATTCAACAGCACAAGGCCACATTTTCTAAAATGATTCCTGGCAAAAGGAGCCGCAAAAAAAAAAAAAATCAGTAGATTTCCCTTTCTTTGGCTCCATATCGATCTGGGGAAGTTTTAGCTGTGCTAGGCACACCTTAAAAGAGCTTCAAGTTATTCAGCAGGGTGTTTTTCTGAAATTTCTCTACATTTCTATTAAGTGCATAATTTTGAGTTGGGGGCTGGTGAAAGAACAAGATGTTCAGGAGGTGTTCTTCTGTACTTCCTTCCAGGTGGCAATTTTCTATTGCTTGCTTTTTGCTCACAAGTTTGGTTGCTTTTGCTCTTAAAGAGAACCGGGGAGCACAAAAAAGTACACAAAGACTCATGTTCCCAATATTCTGCTAGACCAGTCTATTAAGAGAACTTCATTTGCACCTTTTCTGAATGGGGGGTCAGAAGAAATGACACCGATGTTGACTGAGAGCCAATCCACACAACCTTTTCAGCCCATGACAGCCATGTTTCTTGGTAGCCCTTGCTGAATTGTTTTCCACATGTTATTGTACATCATGTGGCAGTTGTAGCTCAGAGTCACTCTGTTCTTCATTTATGTATCTTCATTTATATGTGGCCAAACTTTCCTAACAAAAAATGCTGCTGTCACAAACTCAAAGGAAAGAGCTTTGAGAGCAAGTAAACTTTTAACATCATGGGGAAATTATAGTTTTCCCCAAAACACAATTATTTTCCATGAGGCCTCCAATGTAGAAAGGATCTGACTATTTGTTTTAAAAAATTATATTGTATTTAATAGTTTTAATTGATGCTATGTACTGTGTAATTTTGATTTTGTGTAGGCATCGAATTACTGCCATTGTTGTAAGCCGCCCTGAGTTCCTTTGGATGAGAAGGTTGGGATATAAATGTTGGAAACAAATAAATAAATGTAGCCATTCAGGTTCCTTAAGGAGAGATATATTTGAAGGCTACTGTAGACTCTATAGGAATTCTGTTTCCTCATATCAGATAACTTGATAGGCCTTCCACCAACTTTGAAACTCGAGTCCTCCTGAGACAGATTTGTGATTCTCTTGGCATCCATATTTTGTCCAGATTTTCCTCTCCGAGCTGACAGAGCATAACATTAGGGCCCTCAAAGCTGTTTGAGCTGTGGAACTTTAATATTCATGATGAAGCTACCTTGTCCAGAGCAGCTCAGAATTTCATGGTTTTAATGTCAACCATAGGCACAATGTACATAGCAGGACAGGCTTGGTTTTGTGCATAATGTTCGGGGAAATAGTCTAATCATATACAGTGGTTGCATTGGCACAGATGAGACACTCTCAAATCAGTTTTGACCTCCCAATTGCTTGTAATTTCTGCAGGGATGGCAGACAGAATTTGACAGTCCACCTCAAAGACTGATTAATTGGTTTGTCAGGTCTGTTGGGAATGTTTATTTCTGCAAACTTTGCCAGTAGCTCTTTCAAGGCTCTGCAAGCAATTCTGCCAAGGAGCTGGAATGAGAAAATGACCTGGCCCAACAACACAATTACTCCCAAACATCCTCCACTCAGCCATAGCACTGTATCACCTCTCTGGGGAACAAGAACAATAGTGTAAGAAATGAAAGCTCCAAGGGCCTTAGTCTTATAATGAATATGATCCAATATAGGTAAGAATTCATATGTCATATGTCAACCTGAATCAGCTCCGTGCATCATGCAACCACCACAGAGCTGATTTTCCCTCTCTTCAGGGTTAAGTCTCTGTGTAGATGTGTTTCACGAAGCCCGAAATGCTTGTGTATATGACGATGCCCCCTCCTCATCACGACAAGTCTGGCGCAGTTATTAAAGTGATGAAAGGAGCCCAGATTGCAGCAAACCTATCTTATATGTTTGTCATAATGATCAAATATTATGGTGATGTCACAAGGGATAGGTCCTAGTGATATCATTAAGCATGATACATGAAGCATCCATCCCAGCTAATCAGCACATATATTTCAAATAAATAAATCCAAATTCTTACAAATGAGAAAAGACTTTGGTTAGAAATTCATTTTTGCAAGCTCTGCACTAAACAGTACTATTTGCTTTCCCACGCGCTTTAAAAGGAGCCCCCTGTGGCACAGCGGGTTAAACCACTGAGCTGCTGAATTTGCTGACCGAAAGGTTGGAGGTTTGAATCCAGGGAGCGGGATGAGCTCTCGCTGTTAGTCCCAGCTTCTGCCAAACTAGCAGTTTGAAAACATGCAAATGTGAGTAGATCAATTGGTACCGCTCCGGCGGTATGGTAATGGTGCTCCATGCAGTCATGCTGGTCACATGACCTTGGAGATGTCTTCAAACAATGCCAGCTCTTTGGCTCACAAACGGAGATGAGCAGCAACCCTCAGAGTCAGACACAACTAGACCTATTGTCAGGGGAAAACTTTTACCTTTACTACACTTAAAAATAGTGGTAGCACCAACCCTGGTGGAAACTATCACATTATATTGGAAGAAGCACTATGGTGTATTTGAACAACGATTTCACATGTGTAAATAGAATCAATAATGGGCTATTAATTATGCAAGCCTGCCATCTGTAAATCCTATCATTTTGTCCTATTGTCCTCCGGGCTCGTTTCTGACAGCATGTTATTGTCTCAAGCCGTCTCCTTCCCCTTTGGTAAGTTCCTGATGGCCGCCATTTGGTACATACCTTTTCCCTGAGCTGGGTTGTCTCGTCTTTTTTTGTCCTCCATTTTTGTCTGTAAGGGTTGGGGGGAGGAAGGTGAGGGCAGATGGGTGGTTTTCCCCACCGTGCTCTAGGTCCATGCATCGAAGGAACTCGGGCGACGGAGAACTCGGTGTGGGCAAAGATGGCAGCGATTTTGGCAGCAGGAGAACGGGAGCAAGCTGGAGGCGCCGAGGGGATGGGTGGGTGTCATTGTGTATGCGCGCGGGGTCATTCCGCGCCAAGATGGCGGCGGCTGAGGTGGCTGGAAAATGGGAGCACGCAGGAGTGGGCATGAATGGGAGGAGTGGGTGTTGGTGTGTGCGCACGTGGGTTTGTGAGGGAAGAGATAGTTCGTTGTGTTTTTGTGATGTATGTCATGGACGATGTTGCATGGGGGGAAAGTTGTGAGGCAACGTTTAGGGCTGCTGGGTGAGGGAATAGCGCACATTGTATCAGGGATGGTGGGCAAGATGGCTGCAGTGTCATAGTTAGGAAAAAGGGACTGCGCGACAGCGGTCGTTGAGGGGAGGGGTGGGAGTTTTTCTGTGTGTGCAAGTGGTGCCATTTGGCACAGGCGCAGATGGCATGTTCTTGTTTTTTGGGTTTTGTAGTCCTCATGGAAGTGGGTGTTGTGCAATTTTGCTGTAGGAACCTAGAGGCAAGGATGGTGAATTGTGCTGCCAAATTTCTAGGTTCTGGGGCTTGTACTTTTGTTGTTTAGCGGCAGGGGGTGATTTCATTACTCTTTTATATATATAGATAGATATAGGATTGGGATTTAGTCACTAATAAGTGGACTACAAGACTATGAAGAGGGCATAAGAGAAGGAAAAAGTGGAAATTCTCTGAAACAAAACTCCAAAGGAGACTGTTATTTTGTGATTGTTATGCCCTGCAAATTGGAGTGCATTCTCTCCATATTGAGGAGAGCGGATAACTGGGAAAAATGCCAGATAATTTGGAATGGAGATTATTTCTTAGGCACAATGCCTAAGAAACACGTTCTTTGATACCAAGTTATGAAAAGAAAAGAGGAGGAAAATGCCTCCTAGTTTTACTTTGGTGATCTTTTAAATCTTTTGAACTTGGAATATGTCTCAGATAAAAGAATACAAATATCATCTCTATGTAAATAGAGCTATTATATATACAAAAGATTGGAGGAGGGGAATTTTAATAAGTAACCTTTTATCCTGCAAAATATGCATTACTTCTTATTATGATAAACAGTTGGTATATTTGAGAAGAAAATGGCTATACATATACATTACAATTACATATTCATTTGACTTTATATTACATAAACACAACTCAATTTGGATAAATGTCTGAAGCTGGTGGAATAAATTAGGATGGGTACCGAAACTCCTGCTTTGTGTTTGCAAGATTTGCCCCATTGTGTTTGCAAGATTTGCATTTTATAGTTGCAAGTTACAAATATGCATATTTCATTATGCTTTTGGATTAAAAGGTTATCATCTCCATTACCCATTAGTGGTAAACAAACACAGGCTTCCTGGGTGAATTTATCCTTGGCTTAGCTGCTTGCATATTAGGCTGCCATTGTCAGTGGATTTTCTTGTTTTCTCCTTATGGAGAAATTTCCAAATGCCATTAAAGAATGGGCTGAGGTGTCAAAGAGCAACACAGAAGCTGAGATGCTGTTGAGAGCTTTTGGGCTGGTGGGCCAAGGGTTCTGCAACCTCCTTATGCCAAGCATTTCTCTGGGTTGTGCAATAGTCTGCAATGCTCTTGGAAAGTTGCACAGCCACAGCTTTGTTTGAATGATTTTCAATAAGAACTGTCTCAAGGAGGAAACTGTAGATCACTCCATTAGCTCAAGATGGCCATATTTACACAATATCTCTAACAAGATACCCTCCAATATGGAGCAATTTTTATGTATGTAATGTCTTTCTTAAGATGTAGTAGTCCAAAACATTTTCACTCTTATTACACACATTACCAGACACTCTTTGGTTTTGGAGGACTTCCTCTTGTCATGCCTCTTTAAAGGATGCCAGATTCAATGATATTTCATTCTGGAAACCCTTGCAGGCTTGCTCTTACAAAATCCCTGATAGTCATGTGTATTCAGAAAATGTATAAGTTCATTCATCTGCTCTGAGAATGACACCTGTTAACACCTAGTCCACATGCAATGTCCACATGCAAAGGTAATTTAGGGTGCATCTCTACCTTAGAATCAATGCAGTTTGGCACCACTTTAACTGCCATGGCTCAATGCGATGGAATAGTTGTACTTTCTAGTTTTATTTTTACAAGATTTTGAGTGTTCTCTGTCAAATAGTGCTGGGGCCTCACTAAACTACAACTGCCATTGAATCATGGCAGTTAAAATGGTATCAAATTACATTAAATCAACAATGTGTAGATACATCCATAAACATCACTGCAAAAAACCTACTGAAATTAGGTGTTTGTACATTGCATTGCAAATGCAACAACAACAAAAATTGTATGAATATTACTAAGGAGTTGAGCATTTTGAAGCACAATTATGTGGGTGTATCCTACGTTGATTTGGACTCTGCCTAAGCTCTCATTGCTTGCCTCTGACATTTACCTGTTTCATCCACCAAGGATGAAAAATTGTTTACATATCAAGACAGTGAAGTAGAGTGTGTCAAATGACTTTGTTGAACTCTCTTCCCTCAGTGGGGTTGTGAAGCTTGTCTCACTATATTGCCAACCCTGCTTAATTTTCTGAAATATTTGTCCATGTTACCTGACCCCTGAAAATGATAAAGGGTTTGTGTCAACTAGGTTCTTTCAGCATACCATCTGAATGCTCTGGAAAAAGTTTCCTCAAAGGACTGGATTGATTTTTTTAAGGTGAGCAGCAAGCCACTCGTCTCATCACTAATGAGAAACCTCAGAGCTTCCTTTCCTTCCAAAAGTTGTTCTATAAAGAAACTTGAACTGGAACCCTTGTTGAAAAGATATGAGGGTTCATATGTGCATATAGATACATAACACACACAATCTCTAAAGGATGAATATAGCGGTACAACATTCCTCAGGTAAGGTGGGATGTGTGAAAATGGACTTGCCAGATTTTAGTGGTGTGTAAAGTGGTGTGAAAAGTAAATTAGTTGGTACTGAAATACTCAAGTTTGCTCTATTAACATCTTAGTTAATAAGTTATTCAAGGTCAGAGCTGATGAACTAGGAAATTTTATCCCTGACAAAAAAGAGGGAAAAAACATGGGTAATTCTGGTCCATATAGCATTCAAAGACCTAGCTGTGTTATGCTAGAATATCAGTATTTCAAGGGGTCTTGTCCCATCCTTGAGACTAAGGATCTCATCACATGGAGATCCTGAAGATGGGGGACATGGGGGAAACTGTCATTAAGAACCTTGCATCTCCTGCACTGCCCCCTTCCCCATCACCTGGGGGAAACCATTGCTGCCCAGCTTCCCCCCATGTTGTCCTCAGCTTAGTTAATGAGAACACTTGTAGCCACCTGTCCTATGATGCTGCCAGGATGGAGCCCGCCAGAAGTAGCCCTGTGTCATGTGACAGGTTCCAGCAAGCTCCATCCTGGCTTCATCCTGGCAGCAGCCTAGGATGGGGCAAAAGCCCCATGTGAGGAGGTCATAAGGTTGAGTCTACACTTTAGACTTATTGCAGTTTAATACTTCTTTAACTGTCATGGCTAAATGCTGAGGAATCCTGGGATTTGTAGTTTGATGAGGCATCAGTACTTTTTGGCAGCGGAGGCTAAAGATCTTGTATAACTACAACTCCCATTATTCCATTATATTGAATCAAGGCAGTTAAATTACTGTCAAGCTGCATTAATTCCATAATTTAAATTCACCCTAATTTAGGGCACATCTATACTGAGCACTTAGGTCAGTTCTGAATCAGTTTGGGAGAAAACAATTTTGTGTACAGGTGATTAGATTGTTAGGGTGATTACATTAACCACAAAATGTGGCCTTCAACCAGTTCCACAGGATACATTTCCTCCTGCCCCATTTTATGGTGAGGTGCCCACCTGCAGTCCTGAGGCACTCGATGAAACTAGAAAAAAAATAGCATTGGAAGTAATCATTTCCCTGCCCCAGGGGGCCAGTTGACCCCCTGCTTCCCAACTATGCCATTGGGGCATTTTTCAGCAGTTTCACCTGCCACACAGTTCAAATTTTACAAAGCGCTTCAGCATGGTGAATGTTTATGATGTGCTTTGCATTTTGGGGATCCAATTTTGCTGTGCAATGGGGTTTACAATTGGGGCTTGCTGATGTGCATTTACAGGCTTATCTCAGGCTTATCTCAGACTTTGCCTCGACTTTGATTGATGTGCTTTAAACTGGTGGCATGTGTTGTCTATCTGCTGAAGTTTGAAGCTATGTAGCTTCAAAGTGCATTATATGTTGAGTATAGATGAACCCTTAGAGAAATAAATTGGTGGCATAAGCTTTCATAGAGTTAAGTCTACTTCATCAGGTGCCCCATATAGTATAATAAGTAACTGTTGAGAAGAAGATATAAGTCTGTTTCAGATATAACAAGAAACTACAGTTTTTCATGACAAAGATGGTTTTTTTTAATAAGAATTTCAGTTTTCTGTGCTCTCCTTGTAAGGAGATCTGAAACTTTTATGTTTAACTTTTTCATGTGTTGAACCTGGTTTATTTTTAATAAGCAATTAATTCATGATTTCATTTTTATATACTAATAAAATCTTGGTTAACTATGCCTGGATATATAAAAGATGGTCAATTCATGCCTGTCCAGTCTATTTTCAAATTAAAGCTATTGCTTATTCTGATACATGAAAGATAATGTCTTCCTTGTCTGGAAGCTATTCTCTAAGAACTTGATAAGGAGTGTTTTGTAGCCTTGCAGCCTGATCATTTCAATGTGGCATGGAGTTATTTTCCAAACCTTTGTAATGACCATCTATATTTAATCACATAATAATAGGATTCTGATAGTGAAGTGGACGGAATTAGACTGCTTCAAAGAAATCCATAGATTTGGCCCTTAATTTACAGGTATGTATGTTTGTGTGTGCATTTTGCTTCCATTATGCTCATCCCATTCCCTCTCCCTTTCCTCACCCTAGAACTTCAACTCTTGTTGAAGATTCATCTATCTGTCTCTTTATCACTTTGTTTATTCAGAGCCAGCTTTAGTAGTTGGAGCACTCCATATTCACCAGAAATATGAGCAAACAGTGTTGTATTGTTGAGGGAACTTCTTTGAGATCTTGGCCATTATCTTTCAATATTTCAATAAGATAGAGAGGACCTCCTTGGTGACTTTGGAGCCCTCTCTTTAGGGAGAATGTGATGGCTCATCCTTGCTTTCCTTCCACCAGCAAGTTAAAACATTCCTGTTACATCAGGTTTTCAGAAACCCACTGCATGGGGATTTTAATGGTATACTGAGTTTTATGATGTGTATATAGTGTTGTAATACATTTTAATGCTTTACATTTTAAAAATTGCTTTTTTATATCATTTTTAAATCATGTTGCTTTAAAATATGTTATAAGCTGCCTTGTGGCACTTGGGGAGCTCGAAATACATCTTGTGTACCCATGATTTCCCCACCCCTGAATTACATTATTCTGAATATTGTATTTGACAGCAAAGACTGGATTGTTGATTTAAGGAACTCTGCAGGAAAACAGAGTTCGATCTGCTCCAATGCAGCTAGAGGAGATTCTGTGGCTTTCAGGCTTAGCTTTCCCTGTCTCTTTACTACTCCAGAGATCTGCATGCATTTCAGAACCAGTTTAGATGACTGACTGTTGAAAGGGCTGATATGTCAGGGTGAAGCAGGCATATCGATGGCCTGTCCATATGGATGTTTGTTTCGTTCACTGTTTATTTCTCTTTGATGTGCTCTCAGGACCCCCTATAGCTCAGTGGAAAGTGTCATTTTTATTCCTTTAACAAATAGGGGGGAAATGTATCACATAGGTTATCCAGTCACCTTGGAGATAGGAATACTTTCCTGTAATAGAAGAAGATATACAACAACAAGGTAACTAGAGATAGAGGAAATGAAACATGCTAAGTAGACAAGTTGCTTTGGAACATCCATACAAATAAGGCAGTTTCATTCCATACAAATGAGATATGCCCTCCATATGCACATATGTAAAGTTTGGTTTGTTGCTGGGCTCTTGTATAGCTTTAGCTAACCATAGCAATAATCAAAACTGATGTCCTTGTGTCTGCATAAATAACTGATGCTACCAATGGGGGGAATATTAAAGTTAGTTCACACACATTAACACATGTATTCATCACTTCTGAAGTTCTGTTCCTGAATATCTTTTAAAAAGTGGAGACTAAGACTTTTATTGCATGAGTAGGATAATAGTGCCTTCAATTGGGGCTTATAGTATAATGTTGTCTCTATTTGGTTGTTCTCCAGTGGGAGACAGTTTTGAGTTTCTTTTGATCAATACAAAAACCCTTTAATGATTTTTCCACTACTATTGTGTTACAATTTCCCATGCAAAACTTAATTTCTGCTTTAAAGCTGAAACCTGTGGATGTAATATCGTTGGCTATTAGTGATTTGGGATATGTGTGTAAAGTTCAATTTGATTTCATTTCAATTTAAGGGGAGTTGCCTCTATGGGGAAAAACCCATTGGAAAATTACCCCACTAGGGCTTGTCAGGAAACCTAAAACCCCCAAAAAGGAAACATTTGCTCACTGCTCACCTTCCCTCCTTTTTCCAACAGAGTAGTCCTGTTCCAGACACACATGGAAAAGTAAATTTGATTAATCACTGGCAAAGTAAGTTTAGTTGCTTCCTTTCATCTATCTATCTTGGGAGTGAAGGGATCTGTGTTTACATGTGCACCAAACTAGGAAAGGGGGCAGTACTGGGTGGATAGTGCCAAATGCTATGGGTGTGATAAAGTATTTGTGCAAATGAACACTCCAGTATTGGAAGATACTGAAGATGTTTAGGGAAGGGAGCCATACCAACTTCATGAAGCTTTAGAAAACAATGCTATTTTAATAGCCTTCTGCATTAAAGTACTAAGGGTGTACATTGTATACCAGTTATAAGATTCAGTTCAAGTCCTGTGTTGTGGCATCAGAAAATGATCCGCTTTGATGTGAACCAATTAGAGACCATCCTATCCAACTCTAGACATATCCACACTGTACTATTATTGCAGCCTGATATTAGTTTAACCGTCATCTCTTTCTTTTGTTGAAGACTGGAATTTATAATTTGTGAAGGTGCTTCGAATTCTGTGCTCTGCTCCCTGGAATTACAGTATAGAGCTTTCTGCTGGAGAATGACTTTATGAAACAAACTACCCTAAAGGCATCAGATTTTGCCTGATCTTGGAAGCTAAGTGGGATCAGCACTATTTAACATTAGATGGGAGGCCATCAGGCTGTATTTCAGAGGAAGGAATTGGCAAACCACTTATGAGTATTCTTCACTTTAAGAAAACCTATGGAATCCATGACATGGTCATAAATCAACATATGACTTGAAGGCACATATACACACATTACACTGGTCTACACATCTCAGAATTTCTAATTATGTTTTCTGGATAACATCTTCAGTTTGAAAACTCAAATCTTGAACTTAAGATTTGGAAATCGAGGATTATCCCACTGATTTTAATGGAAAATGATAAGTAATGGCTTTCACTTTTTCCTAAATGTTGAAACTGAATAAAACATGGGATGAGACAGGACTGTGCAGACAAATAGATGCAGGGCTTTAAAATTTTACTGTTTTCTAAAAAAAGATATTAAAGAAAATGGTTAGAAATCCTACTGCTTACAAATCTCAGCATATGAATTTGACAGGGATGGGAGACATCTTAGAGGAAGGCATCAAACACCTTTTTATCTCTTTCCGGGGGGGGGGGGGGGGGTTGAGGATGTTCTGCTTGCCCTTAGAAATCCAGAGAAGAAGGAGCAGATTTATGCTAAGGCAGAAATTGTGACTTCTTACCTGGGTGCTCAATGGCAGATGGTTTGCACCTGTATAAATCTTAAAACTGATCAAACACCTGAGTAGGGCAGATCTGTGATTAGGAATTCATCCTTGTTCTATTACACACCTTCAAACAAAGCAGATAAGAGTGGAAGTACACTGGTAGATAGGATATGTATTTTTGTTGGTGAAGGTGGTACTGAAATCAAGGTGCATCTTAGAATTGGTGGTGTCTTACAACTGAAGAAATATGGCAAATACCTCACACAACCTAAATTCAAAAATTCCATAGGATGTCATGTAAAGTGGCTTTTGATTGCTATAATTTTGCACTGAGGAAGAAGTTGATGAAGATTCTGTAGTTTTTGTGGAGACATCACACAGTTTGTGTCAGAGGAAGGATTTACTTCCCTCTTCCTTTCTTCTTTGTCCTGCCCCAATAGTTTGTATGAAAATGACACACCTCAGAGAGGTTTCCCAAGGCAAGAAAGCTGCAAAAATTCAGAAGAAAAGGTGTAAGAGCCATTTAAGGGTTTTTAAGTGAAATTTACCTACCAGAGTTAATTTACCTACCAGAACTACCCAGTTTAGCTTTGGGTTTTGTTTATATCTGATGCACATCCCTTTACATTTTACAGACTTGACTGAGAGTCATTACTAGAGAATAGAAAGCAAGATATTTAAATGCATTCTCAGAACGGGGATGTGAATTGTTCAACACTTCATATGTTATTTAAATGCAGCTCCCTGCAACAACTGGACATCATAGTAAATAACAGAAAAAATGCTGGGAGGGCCAAATTATTCATACCTTGGGTTGTTGTGTTTTACGGGCTGTATGGCCATGTTCTAGAAGTATTCTCTCCTGACGTTTCGCCCACATCTATGGCAGGCATCCTCATAGGTTGTGAGGTATGGAGAAACCAAGCAAAGAAGGTTTATATATACAGTAGAGTCTCACTTATCCAACTTAAATGGGCCGGCAGAAGCTTGGATAAGCGAATATCTTGGATAATAAGGAGGGATTAAGGAAAAGCCTATTAAACATCAAATTAGGTTATGATTTTACAAATTAAGCATGAAAACATCATGTTTTACAACAAATTTGACAGAAAAAGCAGTTCAATACGCAGCAATGTTATGCAGTAATTACTGTATTTACGAATTTAGCACCAAAACATCACAATGTATTGAAAAGATTGACTACAAAAACATTGACTACTAAAAGCCAGACTGCATTGGATAATCCAGAACGTTGGATAAGCGAATGTTGGATAAGTGAGACTCTACTGTAGTTTTATTTGCTACTTGTGTATGAAACATGAAGCGCATACTAGATCTGTGAAATATGAGGGATATCTGGAAAGTAAGGTTACAAGACTATTTTAAAGTACAAAGGATGAATATATTTCAGCAAAACCTAGATGGATCATAGCATAGGCACTACACCACTTTTTCACATAATCACCACTCTGCTCAACACACTCTGTCATCCGTGGGACGAGTTCCCTTTGTCTGTGTCATAGAAGTCTCCCGCTGGAGAAGCAGCAGCAGGAACCGCTGCCCCTCCTCCTCACCTCCACCCGCTCACAGCACTGGCTCTGTTGCTGCTGCTTCCTCCAGCAAGAGACTTCTATGACACAGGCATAGAGTCTTCCAGGAACCTGTGGAGGTTCTTCTGCTTTTAGTTAAGTTTGCACCACAGTGTGACTTAAACTTTGATTGTCTGATGGGTGGATATCTGTATGTTGGTTTAGCTTGTTGAATTATTTTACACTGTTTACACCATCCTCGGGTCTCTGTACATGGATGAGGTATAAGAATTGTAAAGAGAGATAAAGAAAATGTTGTTGTTGTTTGCCTTCAAGTGATTTCTGACTTACGGTGACTCTAAGCCTATCATGGATTTTTTTTTTGCAAGATTGGTTCAGCTGGAGTTTGTCATTGCCTTACTCTGTTGCTGATCAAATGTATATTCCCAAAGATGACTCAGTAGGTTTCTGTGGCTGGGTGAGAATTCAAATCTTGGTCTCCCAGTGTACTAGCCCAAAGTTCAAACCGTTATCATAAAGTAAGTATTACAAATTTGTCTGGTCTGCTGTAATAAGCCTAATTGATACTATTTTGACAATACCTGGCCTTTCTCCCATGGCCTGCATTGTTTTCCTAAACTTTGGCATTTGTGTTATGCTAGAAATGATGTGGAGCCTCCGGTGGCTCAGTGTGTTAAAGCGCAGAGTGAGCACCCGCTGTTAGCTCCAGCTTCTGCCAACCTAGCAGTTTGAAAACATGCAGATATGAGTAAATCAATAGGTACCGCTCCGGCGGGAATGTAACGGCGTTCCATGCAGTCATGCTGGCCACATGACCTTGGAGGTGTCTATGGACAATGCCAGCTCTTCGGCTTAGAAATGGAGATGAGCACCAACCCCCAGAGTCGGACACGACTGGACTTAACGTCAGGGGAAACCTTTACCTTTACCTTTTTAGAAATGATGTAACTACAGTATCACGTGCTTAGGGCTAAAAACCTAGAAGTTATGTCTACGTTCAATGCCAGGCCTTGAGAACATCCTCTTAAACAACAAACAATTTCTTGGACACATTCTGTGCTGGTTACATAGGTCTTGAGTAAGAATTGCCATGTATGCATTAGGTATTGCTCATGTGCACTTTGTCATTGCCTGTGTGACTCTGAAATTTTGTAATGCACTGATGCTTGATATAAACTATCTTCACCAGTGCTGTTAGTAGATTGGACTTTGGCCAAAGTTACTGTTTGTTGTCTGGTTGCCTTTCTTCTCAGTTTCAGTTTCAGGGCTCATCCTAGATTTGTGTCCCACCTGGGAGGATATTGTGGGGCTGGTATTTCAGTCCTACCCTATAAAATCACTACACCACACTTGCTCTTTAAGCAAAGTATGCTCCAACTGTTTCAAAGTCTCTGTACTTTAATCCCATGATTTTATTTGATTCACAACTGCTTAGTAATAATACCCAGAGGTGTAGCTGCAGGAGGCCAAAATGAGACTATTATCTCCCTAATAAGAATTCTGCTGCCAATGTAATTTTCCCTCAGACCCTGAATTTCTAGCCTTGCAAAGAGAGTGATACTGTAAATTGTTCACACTTAGAACTCTTACATGTGCTGTGTTCAACTTCCCTTGCCAACTGTGCCTACTCCTTTTCTTTGGAAGTCTAAGTTGTATCTCTAAATGTTCATCTGAAGTTTTAAGTTACTGTAATGCTAGAAATTTGAGGACTGAAATAAAATTTCATTGGAGGGTAGAATTCTTATTTAAGAGATTGAACTCTCATTTCACCCCACCTTCCTATAGGTTCACCCATAATCATACAAGCTCCCGATAACACAGCAGATGGGGAAAATCACAGTGATGCTCTCATATAATGGATTGCTTCAGTGGGGACATTTATTTTACAATCTATTTCTACCATTGTCCTCAGAATTCTTTTGCTCCTTATAGATTGCTCTGCACTTTCAACTTAACAAATATGGAAAGGGAGGATAATTATTTCTACTCTGCCCTATGAATAATGGCTGCATGTGTGTTTTACCACAATGACCTTTTCAGTATGTTGCACTTTGATTTGCTGTCTGCTGTTTCTACTCCACAACATTGTCGTCCTCACCTAAGGGGGAGGAGTACAGTGACAAGCCAATCAAATGACAGAATACTGAAAAGGTCAAAGCGCTAGTAAAGCATGCTAATGAAATTCACCCGATAAACGCAAAAGAGGACATCGTAATTGCAGTGTTCAGAACAAAGCTTTCCAAGAGATCATGAGATATCAGAGCAGATGTTTTAAAACCTCCACAAAGTGGCATGCATTTATTCAAGATATTTTTATACCAGCTTCTCAAGGGTCAGAGTATGTCAGAACATGATAGAGACATATAGTTCAACACCAAAAACATAAAAGATGTTTTTAAATTGAAAATTCATAAATTAAGAAGAAAGTAAGTGAAACCACGGGTCTTTGTAGGTGAGGAAATTGTGCTCTCTCTCTCTGGAATGCTTAACGAATTCTCTCTGATCTGATCCACACTCACTGGACTAATGCATGGATCAGAACTTAAGTTATTCACTGCCATTTGCAGCTCCCTAATGTTTTAATATACATTTTGGGTTTTAAAAAAATAAATATATATTTTGAAAAACAAAATACATTTTCAACATATAGCCTGAGAGAAAATACATTTGAAGTGTATGTTTCAATAAATATTTAAATATTTAAATTTCTCATCTGGATTTATATACTAATAACAATACATTAATACAGAAATAAAAGAGGCTGGACTTATAGATGAATACATGATAAAGTAACATGAACTAAAATAGGTTTATTTGTTTATAACTTAACAAGAAGAGCTTTGCAAAGGCTTTGGGGCACCTGCCACTGATGCACCTATGTCCTGTCACAAAGGGCAATGATTGTTGTTGTTGTTCTGCTTTTTTCTCACAATTGAGCCCCAACGTGGTTCACATGTTGGGTTTCAAAACAATTAAAGGCAATACAATAAAATATGCAGAAGGTAATATAACAACATGTATTAACTCCACCAACCTGATAGCTGGTTCTGATAATCAGAAAACAACAGCAAATTGTTAGGCATTCTATTTAGGATTTTTGTCATTTTTCCTGCCACAGAGATAATTGTGGGATATCGTGTGTTTAAAACTCATGGGTTGATTTTGGGTACTATTCTCAAGGGGAGCTCAATTTTCTGCTTTGCCTTAGGTAGTAAAATGTATTTGGTTAACGATGCAAAGAACCACTAGATATACCCCCACCCCGCTTTCTCAGCAAGAACTTCTAGGCCATGGAGGTGTTTGGATCTCAGACTGTCAAAAATCATACTTTGGAAACCATACACTTTTAAAGTCTACATCTCCCGGAAAGTCCCAGGCAGATGGCTCAGGTTTGTCTGGGCTGTGGCACAACTGGTTAGTAGCCAGCTGCAATAAATGACTACTGACTGAGAGGTCATGAGAGCAAAGCCCGGGTCGGATTAAGCTCCCGACCATTAATAGCCTAGCTTGCTGTTGATCTATGCAGCTTGAAAGACAGTTGCATCTGTCGAGTAGAAAATGTAGGTACCACTTTATGTGGGGAGGCTAATTTAACTAATTTACGGCATCATAAAAACTTCCAGCAGCGGGGGGGAAAGGAATGAGGAAGTACTTCATCAAGGACTCGGTGTTACAGTGGACGATGAAGCAGCAGCTCCCCCTGTGGCTGGAGTCGAGCAAACCCTCATGAGGTCGGAAGCTGGAAAATGTTAAATTGCATCTGTGTCTGTCTATATGTCGTATGTCTAATGGCATTGAATGTTTGCCATGTATATGTGCATTGTGATCCGCCCTGAGTCCCCTTCACGATGAGAAGGGCAAAATATAAATACTGTAAATAAATAAATAAATAAATAAATAAATAAATAAATAAATTTGTGCTCCCAAAACGTACATGTTTTTGTGACAGATATTGCTAATGGTCATAACTGAGTTCAACCTGAAAGCAAATTTAATATATTGTCACTTGTCAGAATCAGGAGACAAGAAGCAGCATTTCAGCCCATGCATGGATCACATACCAGGACAGGTGCATTTTCGGACTGTTTGCTTACCAATGGCCTTTTGATACAGCAATGAAAGCACCCTGGAGATCCATCATAGTAACTGTGTTGAATATAGGAAAGTGAAATGGCAGTAAAACAGGCAGAGTCAACGGCCATTTCTAATTTCAGCTGGAACAGCAACTTGGATAAATTTCTAGACAGTGGGTAAGTTTTGCTGATTTGCAGTCCAGAGACAATGGAAGGAGTAGGTAGAGCTGAGCACAGACATTGGGAAACTGCACAAAGCTAGGAAGTAGGAAAGTAATGCCCCACATCCATTTTCTAGTTCCAATTTGAATGGCCTCACTAAATCAGTTGTGAGATGGCAAATCAACACTCGCGAATAGTCCTTTGCTTCCATGGCTGTACTCAAATTGGGATTAGTAATTGTATATAGGCCAATGTTCTCCAAAAGTGGAATGTTACACTTGAAAGTGGTGAAAGAACAAGAGAATCAGTAAAGATTATTGCAGTACATTGAGCATACTAGATAATTATTAGAGTTTAAAAGAGTCATTTTGGATTACAGATCCCAAAACCTCTTTTAACATGGCCACTGAATGGGGATTTTTGGAGTTATAATCAAGGAAGATAACTACCCAAAACTGGCAATTCTAGAAATTTGACTGTCTGCAAACATGACTGTGTTTAAAAAGAACTACTGGAGTTGTAATCCAAAAAGGTAACTTTTCAAATCAGCTTGGATACATCTTGGATTCAGCCCTGAGCCCTGATACTCAGGTTTCAGTAGTAGCCAGGAGTGGATTTGCAGAATAAAAATCAATGCATCAGATGCACCCATTCCTTGAGAATGCAGATCTGCCTAAAGCTAACACATGCCTTGATTACATTCCATTTGGACTCTTGCAACACACTCTACATGCAACTGCCTTTAGAAATTGTTCAGAAACTTCAGCTGGCCAAAAAAGCTTCAGTCAGGGCTATTAACTAGAGTTGGATGCAGTGATCATATTGATTCCCATTGAAACAGCTTGACTGACTACAAGTTTGTATGGGTAATTCAAAGTGCTATAATTACCTATAAAAACTGAAATGGCTTGTGTTCAGACTTTCTGAAATATTTTATCCCCTTATACAAATTCACTGAAGTCTTAAGATCTTTGGAGGTGGGGAAAGGGGCCTCCAGGTTTACCACCATCCCAGATTCAAGAGACAGTGATATCCCCTCAGGCTGGACCTACACTGCCATATAATCCAGTTTGAGAAAGCAGATCAACAGAATTGAACTGGATTATATGAGTATACATCCAATTCAGTGCAGTTAATCCCATCCTCAGTCTCTGGAATTCCCTTCCATGGGAGTCTGCTGACCCCCGTTCCACTTTCCTTTCATCCACACATAAGAATTTTTCCCAATTAGGCTCATAATGATTAATTGGTGTTAAGAAGCCTTTTATGGTGTGCATGTATGTGGTGTATTTTTAATTTTATTGCTATGTTTTAAAAAGAAAATTATTGGTGTTTTAGTGTGATGACTGTTTAATTGTGTTTTATCCTTTCATTATCAGGTTTTTAGCTAATTTTGTTTTTCTGCCTTTATAAACTGTCTATTGTCCCATATATGGAGAAAGGCAGCATATAAATAAAACTAATTAGAAAAAATAAATACATACATGTCATGGAGCCAGATCCCAGGGCTGAATTTCCAAGCCCTGAATCTGACTTCATAACATAAACAATCCTGCAAGCACCTGGCGGGAGAAGATAAAATGAGCCTGGGAACTCAGGGTTGAAAGTATAAACAATTATAATTGATGTAGTGTGTGGGAATGGTAGTAATGTGATCCAGGGGGTGGGATTTGATGATGATATTTGCGTGTGGTATTACGTTGCATCAGAAGTGATAAAATTAGATGTATGTAAACATTAGGTCATTCTCGACTTTTCCAAAGTCATGTATTCTTCAATAAAGATTGGATTTGAGAGCAGCTATCTTTGATCTGCGTTCAGACTGGTCATTTGAAGTGAGCCTGACATTTAAGTCGAGAATCCAGTTCTCACCCTCCTGCGGAATTCGCAGTGAAGTGATAATGAGTGAAGAAGGAGATCAAAGCCCAAATGGGGCAGGGAGGCCTTTGCAAGGGGCCCGGCCAAAGAGAGAAGAGACGCTGCAAGCCATAGCTTCCTCTACGGGGTACCCCAGGCCGAACGGCGTGACCCAGAGGATTCCCAGGGGAGGAAGAGGCGTCTCTGCGGCTGCAGAAACCAGTTGGGGATCTGGAGGAAGTATGCCGGAGACCGTGGCCCTGCGGTTATCCATCCTGGAAACTAATTTATCCAGGCTGTCGGAAACCGTGGGGAGGTTGGTGCCACTATTGGAAGAGAATCTCCAAAAGGAGCCCATCCGATATGGCGCCGAGAGAGAGCCAAGTAAAGAAGGAGATTGGAGCCAGAGGGGCCAGCGAGCGTCAACGCAGAGTCCCGTGGCGGCAAGGGACGAGGGAGATGAGGAATACTGGCGGGAGCTGGAGTTCCGAGACAGAATGGCGCGCGAAGTGGAGCGCCAGCGAGCTCTGGGAACTCTGAGGCCGCCATCTCCAACAGAGCTCCCAACCCCCCGAATGGGCGTCGGGGTGGAAAGGCCACTGGGGCCAGGGATCGGGTCCAGTGGATTTGCAGACGAAGGCGGAGAGGAGCGGGGGATCCAGGAAGAGGAGGAGGATGTGCCGTACGACGAGGAAAGGCGAGATGAGGGGGCTACAGCGAGGCCAGTATGCGGATGGGCGGAAGGGCCGACAGCGGCGGCAGACTTTCGGGAGCCGCGCAGAATGACCACCGGAGTGGGGCGCGGCGTGTTCCAAGGAGCCGCCCGAGGAAACCTGATGCAACCCTTCCCCGTGCCCCCCAGGCAGCATCAACGGGCCGCAGAATGGATGCCAAGAAGGGAAGATCTCAAACTAGAATACGGAGGGGAATCAGATGAACTGAACTTTTTTCTAATTAGCATCAGAGGATACATGGAAGACAATGCACACACATTCCCCTCCGAAGCAAGCAGGGTTCGAGCCATCGGCAACACACTAAAGCGAGGAGCAGCCAGCTGGTATGTGCAACTACATGCCAGACGCGACCCATGCCTGAGGTCAGTGCCCCGCTTCCTCGCCGCACTGGAAAACCGGTTCAGAGACCGGCTAGAGCAATTGAGGGCTCGAGACCAGCTGAAAGGAATAAAGCAGAGGGACAAAACAGTGCCCGAGTACGCAGAGGAATTCCTCCACCTCGCGGAAAGGGTACCAGAGTGGTCTGAAGTGACCAAAGTGGAGTTATTTAAAGAGGGACTACGCCCCGAGATTTTCAGCTGGGCAGCGCACAGAGATGACCCCGAAACGCTCCAGGGATGGATTCAACTAGCGGGGCGCGTCGAATCCACCCTGGCCCAAGTAAAGCGCTTCAGGAGCAGCAGCGGCCAGCAAAGACCAGTGGCGAGAGGTCGAGGAGAAACGAGGAAGCAGGAAAGACCCGGAGGGAGGCCGGGGATTCCCTCCAGAGGAGACGACAACAAACCTAAACCGGGATGCTTTGTATGTGGGAAGACGGGCCATCGGGCAGCGGAATGCTGGGCCCGGAAGGGGGAGCCGCCAAAACCCCCAAAGCCCAAGCCAGCAACCGGGAGGCGCGCGGAAGAGGAGGTGCAGGCCCCAGAATCTTCAGAAAAATTGGTGAGTCGGGACAAACGCATGATAGTAGTGCCAATCTGCCTCTCGGGGCTAGAGAATCGGGCCACCTGCAAGGCATTTGTGGATTGTGGTTGTTCTAGAAATATTATAACTCCGGAATTAGCAGGAGCGCTGAAATGCCAGCAGATGGCGCTTGACTCCCCAATTGCATTTTCGCAGCTAGATGGATCAGTCGCTGCTGGGGAAGTATCTACAAAGGAAATACGGGGGGTCCCATGTAAAATAGGCAAATGGGAAGGAAGAATATCCTTTGTGATAGCCCCTATTGCCACATACCACGTAATATTAGGGATACCATGGCTCGAACAGGCAAATCCTGAAGTAGATTGGAGAGGAAAGAGCCTAGCATTCAAAGAACAGTAGACGCAATGGGAGATAAGCAAAATTGCAGAAGAGGAGGACGAGGAAGATGAAGCAGGTGAAATAGACCCACAGCTATTGCCACCTGAATACAGAGACTTTGTGGATGTTTTCAATCAGAAAGAGGCCAGTAAATTGCCTCCCAAAAGGAACATAGAAGTAGAAATTGAAATAACCCCAGGAGCAAACTTACCAAAACCAAAAGTGTATCCCATGTCTGTGCAGGAGAAGGAGGAATTGAGGAAATATATTGATAAAAACCTGGCGCGAGGCTTCATTAAGCCATCCAACTCTCCTCTCGGGGCCCCAGTGTTATTTAGGAGAAAGAAAGACAACTCCCTACGATTGTGCATTGATTATCGAAATTTAAACGCAATTACTAAGGACAATAAATACCCTATGCCCTTAGTGAAGGATTTAATTACCGTATTGAAGAAAGGGAGCATATTTACTAAACTGGATTTAATTGAAGCGTATCATAAATTAAGAATCAAACCGGAGGATACTTGGAAAACTGCATTTTCCTGCGCATTCGGCCATTTTGAATATAAAATTTTGCCTTTCGGTTTAAAAAATGGAGGCAGTTGCTTTATGCAGCTTATAAATGAAATACTACACCCATTGTTGTACAGAGGGGTATTCATATTCCTTGATGATATCTTGATTGTGAATGAAGATAAGGAAAAGCACGTAAAATTGGTCCGGGAAGTTTTGCAGAGACTAAGGGAAGCAAAGCTGTACGCAAAACTGTCCAAATGTGAATTTAATAAAACTCAAATTGACTTTCTGGGGTATCGGATATCTCCAGAAGGGTTAGCTATGGATCCAGCTAAAGTATCAGATGTGAAAGAATGGGGAGTGCCTCAAACAAGGAGGCAATTGCAATCATTTCTGGGGTTTGCAAATTTTTACAGACCCTTCATAAAAGGCTTCGCGCAAATAACCGCACCCCTTACTGAACTTTTAAAAACAAAAGGGAAAGGGGAGACAGCAAAAGTGAAAGCTCCTGGCGCCAAACTGAGTTGGACGCCAGAATGCCAAAAGGCATTCGAAACCCTAAAAGAATGCTTCACAGAAGGACCCATCCTAAAACACCCCGATATCAGGAGCCCTTTCATAATCCATTGCGATGCCTCAGACTGTGCGTACGGGGCAGTACTATTGCAAAAAGATCAAAATGGGAACTTAAAACCCTGTGGATATTTGTCCCGGAAGTTCAGCGAAACTGAAAAAAGTTGGCCAATATGGGAAAAAGAGGCATTAGCCATATTAAAAGCCTTAGAATGCTGGCAACACTTCCTCGAAGGAAGCGGAATCCCATTTGAAATTTGGTCTGACCATAAGAACCTCCAGTATTTAAAATCTCCTAGAAAATTATCTCCCAAACAAATTAGATGGGCGCAATACTTCAGCAGATTCGATTTCCAATTAAAGTTTTTTCAAGGGAAGCAGAATGTCTTGGCAGATGCTCTTTCACGCATGCCTCAACACGAAGGCACAACCACAGCAAAAGAGGGGACAATATTCTCTGACAAACAATGGGGCTTAGCTGTCAGGACAAGAGCACAAACCCAAAAGGAGAACACGGCTTTTGTTGAACTCGGCGGGGAAGATAATTGGGGAAATGAACTGAAACAGTCTTATGAAGGAGATCAATGGATCGCATCCAACGCAGAAAAGGGGGAGCAGAAGGGGGGATTTTGGTTTGTAAACAAGAAACTGTATATCCCAGCAATATTAAGGATTAAGATTTTGCATCGTTTTCACAACAACCAGAGCGCTGGTCATACAGGAATTACAAAAACAACAAAGGCAATAGCAAAACATTGTTGGTGGCCAGGAATGAGGAAGGACATAAAGAATCATGTTGTTCAATGTGATGATTGTGCCAGAAATAAATCGAGAGGAGGGAAGCCTATGGGATTATTACAAACGGTAGCGGAACCTACCAGACCTTGGGAATGTATAGCTATGGACTTTGTGGGGGAACTGCCGGTTAGCAAAGGACATCGTTATATTTGGACAGTATTAGACCTGTTTTCTAAACAGGCCCACTTTATAGCGCTGACGAAACTACCATCGGCCGAGAAACTAGCTGAACTGTACATAAATCATATTTACAAACTGCATGGATGTCCCAGTAGAGTGGTCAGTGACAGAGGAGTACAATTCACAGCAAAATTTTGGGAAAAATTCTTGGAAATGCTAGGAGCAGAAAGGAGTCTAAGTTCTGCTTTTCACCCCATGACAAACGGGGCGGTAGAACGTACTCAGCAGACGCTTGGGCAGTTCCTTCGAATGTACTCTAACATGAGACAAAATGACTGGTCTAGGTGGTTGGCTTTTGCGGAACTAGCTTTTAATTCGACTATACATTCAGCAACAAATAAAACCCCCTTTGAAGTAGTTTACGGGTATGAAATACAGCCTTTACCCCAGTTGCCAAGATGGACAGAAAATGAGGAAACAGAGGCAGGGAAATGGAAAACGCAAATGCTAGAATGCTGGAGTCAAGTGACTGCATCCTTAAAGGAAGCACACAAAAAGTATAAAGCGTTCGCAGACAGAAAGAGGGTGGAAGGCGATAAATTAGATAAAGGAGATCTAGTGTGGTTAAGTACCCAAAACATCAAATTGGGGCTACCTTCAAGAAAACTGAGCCCCAAATATATTGGACCATTCAGAATACAGGGTGTTATCAATGAAGTAACTTTCCAGTTGGCATTGCCAAAAAGTTTAGGGAAAATACACCCAGTATTCCATCGCAGCTTACTGAAAAAGTATATGGGGACTTTGGACAAAATGGACACATAGAGTTATTGTTTGATTTGTTTCAGAACTATGATGAAAGAAGAACCGAAGAGGAGGACGAAGAAAACGAGGGCGCCATGTCATGGAGCCAGATCCCAGGGCTGAATTTCCAAGCCCTGAATCTGACTTCATAACATAAACAATCCTGCAAGCACCTGGCGGGAGAAGATAAAATGAGCCTGGGAACTCAGGGTTGAAAGTATAAACAATTATAATTGATGTAGTGTGTGGGAATGGTAGTAATGTGATCCAGGGGGTGGGATTTGATGATGATATTTGCGTGTGGTATTACGTTGCATCAGAAGTGATAAAATTAGATGTATGTAAACATTAGGTCATTCTCGACTTTTCCAAAGTCATGTATTCTTCAATAAAGATTGGATTTGAGAGCAGCTATCTTTGATCTGCGTTCAGACTGGTCATTTGAAGTGAGCCTGACACATACATTTAAGAGTTGTCTCTTCCTTGGGCAGCGGTGTTTGCTCTTTGGAAAGCAAACTCTCCAGTCTTGCAGACTAAGCACAACATAAGCCAGTGGACAGAAATTGAATTTAGATAAATTCATCCCTGAAATAAGATGCAATTTCCTAGCAATAGGGGTAATTAAGCTGTAGAATATATTGCCAATGAGATGGCTGGCATACTTTATCTTTGAATCTTTACAATTAGATTACTCAGCTCTATGAAACATGCACTTCAGTCCAGCTGAGCTGAATTTCACAAATTAGTTCTATACGAGGTCAGGCTCTAGAATCACAATATAGAAATACTATAGATAGGAAGCAATACCAATTCCAAAGATGCTAAGATGAACCAGTCCCCTAGCTTGAAATGCAATTTTTCAGAAACTACTATTGAGAAAACTCCACTTATTTAAATGGCATAAGGAGCCCTTTGAATGAATGTGGATCCTAATACAGCAATGACTAGTTCGAACTGGTTTCTTGAGCAATGAGTCTGGCTATATTAGACAATCCTTCAAAATAACACTTGAAGTAGTTCTTTGAGTCTTTATCATCATTCATTGCTGCATTTATTTCCGTTATTACAAAGCTCGACTTGAAATGAACCACAGCAAACAATGTATACAGGCCCGGGGTAATATTGGGACACATAGCTTTTGTTGATCTTACATTCCCTTAAAACAGGAATACAGTTTTCTATTATATCCAGTTTTCTACCTAACCTTGTTTAGTAAACTGATTTGGGGAAAGGAAGAATAGCTCAGAGGTCTCCTTGACTACTGTCCCCACAGTGCCAGAAGATTTTATCTAGTATAAATAAACTACTTGACATTACCACTTAGTATAATGAAAAAATAATAATGTGCCTTTTTCCTGTAAATTCTCCTGGAGGGGCTTATCCTGCACAGAATTATGGGGGGGAAAATAGACCCATGTATGATCCCACAGGAAGCTGGCTACAGAAAAGGGAAAAGCTGCACATCACAAGTCCTGAACCTGACTCAGCATGTAGAAGATGGTTTTGAAAGATACATGATTACAGGCGTTGTCTTCATAGAACTGTCAGCAGTTCATGATACTAAACCATCGCCTCCTCCTGGAAAAAATATATAATATCACAAAGGATAATATCACTTCAACCGCTTCGTAGGAAATCTGCAACAAAACAGGAGCTTTTTTGCTGAGTTCTAGGGTCAGAGAAGCCAATGGTGAAAACAGGAGAACAGCCTGTCTCAGAGGAGTGTGCTTGCTCCATCAATGTTGAACATTTACACAAATTATCAGCAATTGCCAGAAGGAACAGAGAGTTTCATCTATGCTGACGATCGTGCCATCACCACTCAAGCAGGGAGCTTTGAAATTGTTGAACAGAAGCTCTCTGAAGCTTTAGGTGCTCTTACTGCTATTACAGGGAAAACCAGCTGAGTCCTAATCCATCTAAAACATGTGCTTTTCACCTTAAGAACAGACAGGAATCTCAAGCTCTAAGGATTACCTGGGAAGGAATCCCACTGGGGCACTGCAGCACACCAAAATACCCGGGAGTCTCTGTGGACTGTGCTCTGACCTACAAGAAGCACAGCTTGAATATCAAGCAAAAATGAGTGCTGAAACAATATCATACAAAAGCTGACTGGTACCACCTGGGAAGTCACAACCAGATACAGTGAAGAGATCTGCTCTTGCAGTTTGTTATTTTCCTGCTGAGTACACATACCCAGTATGGAATACACCTTACCACATTAAAACAGTGGATGTGGCTCTTAATAAGACATTATCACAGGATGTCTACGCCATACACTGCTGGAGATATTATACTGTTTAACCAGTATTGCACCACCTGACATTCGCCGGGAAGTAGCAGCCAATAATGAGAGGACCAAGGCATTGACATCTCCAGCCCATCTTCTGTTTGGATATCAGCCAGCATGCCAATGACTTAAATCAAGAAACAGCTTCCTAAGATCTACAGAGATACTAGCAGGAACACTTCAGCACATGAAAGTCCGAAAGTGGCAGGTTAAAACCTGGAATCCCAATCAGTGGTTGAGACCGGATGAGAAACTCTCTCTTGGGCACGCAGAAGACTGGGTGACTAGCAGAGGCGGTCCAACCATAAGGTGAACTAGGCACTTGCCTGTGGCGCCATCGTCCCAGGGGCACCATTGTCCTGGGAGGAGGGCACCACTCTCCACCTCCTTCTCTTTTGGGCCTTCCGGCAGCCACGCTGGGCCTCCCGGTGCCCGTGCTGGGCTTTCTGGCCAGCACAGACCCACCTTCGCACCATGGGAGCCCACCTTTGGGGCCTTCAGAGATTGTGAGGTCTGTGGGAACTTGGAAGCTAGGTATGTGGGGTTTATATATCTGCAGAAGGTCCAGGGTGGGAGAAAGAACTTTTCTTTGAAGCAGGTGTGAATGTTGTAATTAATCACCTTGATTAGCATTTAATGGCCCTGTGGCTTCAAGGCCTAGCTTCTTCTTGCCTGGGAGAATCTTTTTTTGGGAGGTATTAGCTGTCCCTGATTGTTTACTGTCTGGATTTCTTCTGTTTTCAGAGTGTTGTTCTTTATTTATTGTCCTGATTTTAGAGTTTTTTTTTAATACTGAGGGCTATCTGGGTTATCTAAGTCCACACTGCCCTATATCCCTGTTCAATGTTTAGTGCTAAATTCGCAAATATAGTAATTCCTACATAACATTACCATGTATTGAACTGCTTTTTCTATTGATTTGTTGTAAAACATAATGTTTTGGTGCTTAATTTGTAAAATCATAATGTAATTTGATGTTTATTAGGCTTTTCCTTTATCTTTCCTTATTATCCAACATTTTCGCTTATCCAACGCTTTTATTTTTCAGGGATTGGTTTGGGGGAGGGGGGGCGCCAAAATTCTGTTCACCTACACTTGAAAAATACCTAGGGCCGGCTCTAGTGACTAGGAAGTTGCTGAAAACACTGTGCTCTGGCACCACGAGGTGCAGAGCCAATCTTAAGAAATGGGGCTACGAAGTGGAGTCCACCACATGCGATTGTAGAGAAGAGCAAACCACAAACCACCTACTACAGTGCAACCTGAGCCCTGCCACATGTGCAATGGAGGACCTTCTTACAACGACATCAGAGGCGCTCCAAGTTGCCAGCTTCTGGTCAAAGGAAATTTGTTTGTGGTTTTTTTTTAATACATGTATTCTCAATTTATGTATTTATTTATTTTATTTACAGCATTTATATTCCGCCCTTCTCACCCCGAAGGGACTCAGGGCGGATCACATTACACATATAGGCAAACATTCAATGCCTTTTAACATAGAACAAAGACAAACAAACATAGGCTCTGAGCGGCCTCGAACTCATGACCCCCTGGTCAGAGTGATTCATTGCAGTTAATTGCAGCTGGCTTGCTCTCCCGCCTGCTCCACTTATTTATTTAATAAATAAAAAAATAACCTCGCTGCTTTGCAAAGTGAAAAGATATTTTAAGCAGCAGCTATAGCTCCTTGGTAGAAAGTATGTCTTGCTTACACAGAAGATATGGCTTGCATATAGGTCATGGAGGCTAAGGCTTTAAGTTGGTCTGCCAGAAGACTTTGCAGGCCAGTATATGTTTGACAGTCCTCACCCTGCAATTTTTTTAAATCTCAAATGCTTCCAAACACTCTCTAAGAACCATGGTGGCATTTTTGTCATTACAGAAACATACAGATACACAGTTGATTATTTGCATCAGCTAATTACCTGGAATGGAGCCTCCGGTGGCTCAGTGTGTTAAAGCGCTGAGCTGCTGAACTTGCAGACTGAAAGGTCCCAGGTTCAAACCCAGTGAACGGAGTGAGCGCCCGCTGTTAGCTCCAGCTTCTGCCAACCTAGCAGTTCAAAAACATGCAAATGTGAGTAGATCAATAGGTAGCACTCCAGCGGGAAGGTAATGGCATTCCATGCAGTCATGCCGGCCACATGATCTTGGAGGTGTCTACGGACAACGCTGGCTCTTTGGCTTAGAAATGGAGATGAGCACCAACCCCCAGAGTCAGACATGACTGGACTCAACATCAGGGAAAACCTTTACCTTTACCTTTAATGACCTGGAAAACATACCTTATTCTTCACTTTCTGGTTTTTTAAAAGTTCTCTCTTGAGTTGTGGGATTGGAAGCATCATTTCTTAAACTATGGAAAGTTGCCTCTGTCAGTGTAGACAAGACTGAGCTAGACGCCAGTTGTGTATGTGCCTTCAAATTACCTGTTGACTTATGGTGCTTCCATGAATTTCATAGGGTTCTCTTAGACAAGGAATACCCAGAGGTTGTTTTGCCAGTTCCTTTCTCCAAAATATGGCCTCTAATAACTGGTCTTCATAACCAAATATTATTCAAAGAATACTCAGAGGTTGTTTTGCCAGTTCCTTTCTCCAAAATATAGCCTCTAGTACCTGGTCTTCATAAGGTAAAGGTAAAGGCTTCCCCTGACGTTAAGTCCAGTCATGTCTGACTCTGGGGGTTGGTGCTCATCTCCATTTTTAAGCCGAAGATCCGGCGTTGTCCGTAGACACCTCCAAGGTCATGTGGCCAGCATGACTGCATGGAGCGCTGTTACCTTCCCGCCGGAGCGGTACCTATTGATCTACTCACATTGGCATGTTTTCGAACTGCTAGGTTGGCAGGAGCTGGAGCTAACAGCGGGTGCTCACTCCGCTCCCGGGGTTTGAACCTGGGACCTTTTGGTCTCCAGCTCAGTGCTTTAACGTACTTTGCCACCAGGGCTCCCTGGTCTTCATAACCAGATGTAATTCAATTTTCTGTATTCCTCCTTTCAACAACACACATACAACAGGCTTTTCTTTCTCTTTACAATTCTGCTTCATTGTCACTTCAGCTTTTTGTCATTAGTATAGTTTCCATGAATTTTCTTGTGCATTGGAAGATTATGAAGGAGGGACTTGTGACTTGAAGGTTAGATTCCTGACCTGAAGGCTGCCAGATTCAAATCCAACCCAGGGAGAGCGTGGATTAACTCCCTCTATCAGCTTCCTCTATCTTTGCAGCCACAAGAACTAGCCCGAAGTGTGGAAAAGTTCCTTTTTAGACTTCCCCTGGGGAGTGGGGTTAATTAGCTGCCGGTAATTTCCATGGCAGCAAATCATCTTTAAGATTTAGATTTAGACATGATTCAGATAACCAACAGCCACCAAAGTGAAAACTAGAGGTGGCTCCTGTAACTTTGATGGTGGTTCAGAAGAGGCAATTTCAGCAGATGTTCCAGAGCCCCTGGTGGCATAGTGGGTTAAAGCCTTGTGACTTGAAGGTTGGATTGCTGACTTGAAGTTTGCCAGATTCAAATCCAACCCAGGGAGAGTGTGAATTAGCTCCCTGTATCAGCTCCAGCTCCATGCGGGGACATGAGATTAGATTCCCACAAGGATGGTAAAAACATCAAAAACATCCAGGTGTCCCCTGGGCAATGTCCTTGCAGATGGCCAATTCTCTCACACCAGAAGCAACTTGCAGTTTCTCAAGTCGCTCCTGACATGAAAAAAAGCAGATGTTCCTTGTTACCTGGTTGTATGATGAGCAATACCTACTGAAATTCCCTTTCCTACATACCCACTAAAGGTACATAAGCCCTTTCTAGTTTTCAGTCTGGGAACCCTAGTGCAAAATATCGCTGAGTATGCTTTCACCTCTTTGGGACTTCAAAACCCTTTGTTGTCAGTTTAAGGTGAACTAGTCCAAATGCATAGGATTTATGCATATCCAAGGCTTAACTGAGTTTTGTCTCTCTGCTATCTAAAATAATTGTTAGCTATCTCATTTAGAATTTTAGTGTTTTAGTGTCAGAGTAGTACTTGTTTTGTGTCTAAATACCTTGGGTTGATTTTAAGTATGTTGTCTGGCTGGCGTATGAGGAAACTAATTTTCTATCCTACCTTAGCCCTATGAAGAATCACCGGAAACATATAAAGTAAGGACTCCTATATAATTGAGTGGTTTTAAAACAAACAAAAAAAACAGATAAAAAGAAAGGAGAAGGCACAGTGTCTAATTAAGTTCTTATAAAACCAATTGTTAGTGAACATGGCTAAGGACTATGCAAGAAGAAGAACTCAGGCCAAGGAAATAATATTATTTTGAAAACGTTTGAAAAGAAGAAATACAGTAATGAAGGAAATGACTCTTTAAATGCAAATGCCTCAGCATTCCAAATGGTAGCATTCCAAATATCCTTTGGCTGTGACATCCTTTGGATGAAACATTTGGCACCCTTTTAATTTATCCACATGGGGAATAGAGTGGGAACAAGCAATAATAAATATCACTAGTCCGCATATGTGTGTATGATGTTGGCATCTTGAGTAGCCCGTAAACAACTATTGGATTTGTATTGTGCCATAAATTGGCTGGAGTGACTTTCAATCTCATTTTCCATAGAGGGGGGCTATGTATGTGAACATGAATTATAGAATCATAGAATAATAGAGTTGGAAGAGATCACATGGACCGTCTAGTCCAACCCCCTGCCATGCAGGAAAAATGAGGCTCCTTGTGGAAAAATAAAAATTGAAATGGTCAAAGAAAAGCTCTAATCTTCAAGTGCCTTTTAAATTTTTTCCATGCATATGCTGTTTTCACAGACAATGTCTCCAATGTGGAAATACAACTATTATAGCCATTTGGTGCAGATTGAGCAACTTGAAAAACAAATGCACCAAATGGGCATTGGATTCTGTCTCCAAAGCTTTTCTCCCCTAAGAAATCATTGTGGTTGTCCTTCTGAATCCTCAGTACACTGTTGTATAGTTGTTAGCTGCTGCTTGTTTACTGATGGATGGCTGTGCCTTTTTCAAATCATCCTTAGGATCCCCTGATCTTGACTGGTATTCTATTCAGATGGACCTTAGCAATGTACCTCTATCACCTTCTTTTCTTCATCCCTTTTGGGGAGCTCTACACTTCAGGATCTTGCTAATTTTCATTCTACATCAATCACTCCTAACAAATCACTCCAATCCCCTTGGGCACCTTATATTATTATTACTTACATTCCATCTTATCCTCCTTAAACTGCTCGCCAATGTTTTCAGACAGTCCCTCCATACTCAGCCTCTCTGGCTTGGCTCCACACTTCTTCCTGGGCTTTACAAAACATGCTGCAAACTAGCTTTTTATCCACCCCCATGGAATCCAATTTCCCCATCCTTTTTATTTATTTTTCTCCAAATATTTTTTTTTATTAAACATTTACTAGGAGAGTGGGGTGAGGGAAAAAAGAGATGGAAAAAGTAATTGGTTAGTTGCATTTTTACAAATATGTAATATGTCGCAAGGAGAAAACAAAGAGGGTGGGGATTATTGGGGTATAGGGAGTTCTTTTACAAAATCATTGTTAGTACAACTAAATTCTCTTCTCTATTTCTTTAACATACATCTCATAAAATTTTGAAGATTCTAACCATTTAAATTTTAAGTCCATTGGTTGTGTTTTCGCGTCTCATGATCTTCATATCTTGTTTTCTAGTTCTTCTTCAGTGGAAATGGAAGCAGATTTTTTCACTTAATTCTTTTCTTAAATATAAATACATCCTTAATAATACATTCTTAATATAATACATCCCAATCTTATTCGTTAATGTAATTTCTCAAAATGTCTTAAAATAACAGGATTTTTTTTGTTTGCTTGTTTGTTTTGCAAAGCAACTGTGGATAAAATGAAGAAAGACAGTGGTCTCTGCTTTGTGTTCATAAAGCCACTGCAAGGTTATTTTTCTCTTATCTTTGTATCTCCTCTTGGGTTTTATTTAACTTCCTGCTTTTGACTCTCTTCTTTCACTTCCTGCTTTCCCAAACCTTGGCTATTATTATGCAAAGGGATCTTGTAGCATAAAAGATTTTATCACAGGCAAACCAGCATTGCTGCACAATCCTATGTGCATCTCACTACCTGTGTGCTTCCTCCCTGTGATTCTCCCATCCCTTATTAATGATGGATTTAACCTGTCAATAGCTTCCCACAATGGTTCCATCACCTACCTTGGTGTGATGATTCCTTCTCCTTCTCCTTCTTTTGTGCTTTCCTTTTACTATTCCCAAACTGACTATTTTCCTTTTCTTTTATATTTTATAGGTATATTTGTCATTGCTGTTCTTGTCAAAAGCTGGAATTGCACAATTACTCTAAATATTTTTTAAAAATAAGGAAGAGTGGTAGGGCAAGGAAGGCGAGGCTATAATAATATGCAGAGGTATGATTATGGGACCATGAATTGGAAAAGTAGTGCAATTACACAATTGAAAGGTGGTGTGATATTGGAGAGGCTCAACCCAGTACATATCTGCTACTGGATGCTTCCATCTATGGGGGGAAAATGCGCAATCCACGTTTCCCCCCATGTGACGAATCTCCCAACGAGGTGGGCGATGCAGGCGATGTGAGGCATGGGGTGCCAGATTCCCCACGCCTCGTGGTGGAGCGAACCACCGCCTTCTTCTGTCACCAGCCATCTGATGAGGTGGTTAGTCTTTAATCTAAGGATGCCCTGATTAGGCAGCAGCCTTTCACTAGTCTTAAGTTACTTTGCTTGAAAGTGGATTTCATAGTTCTTCCCTATTGATGCACGGTAGCCCTCAAACACCTTTTCACCCAACACCACACAATGTTCATATAATACAATAAGTAAAAATTTATTAATAAGTTTCAAAGGAAAATGCCAGTCAAAACAGAAGCAGCAAAAGTACAAAAAGTGATTCCCAACAAGTTCAAGAGTTCATTAGCGTTTGAACTAAGGCATCAAAAATCTATCCAGCAAAGACTTGAGTTAAGGTAAAGGTAAAGGTTTTCCCCTGCCGTTAAGTCCAGTCGTGACCGACTCTAGGGGTTGGTGCTCATCTCCATTTCTAGGCTGAAGAGCCGGCGTTGCCCATAGACATCTCCAAGATCATGTGGCTAGCATGACTGCATGGCAGGAGCTGGGGCTAACAGCGGGCACTCATTCCGCTCCCGGGATTTGAACCTGGGACCTTTTGGTCCGCAAGTTCAGCAGCTCAGCACTTTAACACACTATGCCACCAGGGGTCCCTAAGAGTTAACTTGAGCAAGTGTGTTGGCCAGACTGACCGGTGGTGATGAGAGCTGAGTCCAACATATCTCCAAGACATAAAAGTTGGGGAAGGCTGCTGTACATATTTGGCACTAGTAGGCAATCCACTGAACTAAATAAGATTTAGTTCTGTGAAAATATACTGAGGATTGCACTAAACATTCTGTGCAAACTTAGTAACATATCTATATGGTACTAAAGTAAATCACCAATGTTCAAATATAGAAGATTGGATCACATCAGCTGCTCCCAACCCTCCACTTCCTTCATGGATGCAGCCCTTTATATATGACTATACAAGCTGTACACATATGGCTTGTATTTTGTGAAGGAAGAGATGAGGAACATAGAGATTGTTCAGATAATACCACACATTCTGTGAGGAGCTGTAAATGAATGGAAATCTGGAACATTGCCACCAGAAGTAATCCTTTTTCACCACTCTTTTGAATACATCTTCATCATGCATGGGAATGGGTATAGTCAGGGCTGGTCCTGCTATTAAGCAAAATGAGACAACCAGCACAGGTGGCTTATAGTAGGCAGCAGCAGTAACAGAAGGTTCTCTCTTCTGTTTGTTTGTTTATTTAATTTGTATCTCATCTTTTTCTCATAATGGAACCCAAGACAGTTCATAATATACATGAACATATAATACAGTTAAAAGCAATCGGTAATACAAAAAAGGTAAAAGCAATTACATGAACAATCATATTAAAAATGTTAATTTTTAAAATAAAAATTATTTAAGACATAATGATAAAATGCAGCACATCACTATTAAAAAACCTTCTGCAATGTCCAGTTAGAATCATAGAATCATAGAATAGTAGAGTTGGAAGAGACCTCATGGGCCATCCAGGCCAACCCCTCGCTAAGAAGCAGGAAATCGTCTTCAAAGCATCCCCGACAGATGGCCATCCAGCCTCTGCTTAAAAGCCTCCAAAGAAGGAGCCTCCACCACAGTTATGAGTCAAAGACCTGGAGAAACAGATCTTTACCTACTAATGGAAAGGGAGTAGAAAGGGGACCCACCCTGGCGTATCATGGGAAGGAATTTCATGGCCAGGAAGCAATATTCATGATGGAGGATGTTGTTAGCTGGTCAGTTTATCCATCTTATCATTCACCTAAAGCAGAAAAATGTCTTGGGCCCGTCTTTGATGTGTCATGTACTTGGATCTCATTTTCATCTCTTCTTTCTTGAAAATACCAGAATTCTATTCTGCAGCCAACAAAGTCAGAGACTTTATCCATCTTGTATGCCTCAGTCCTCTTACCCTTAATCAGTTTATGAAGTCAAAATTGTAATTGTGATGAGGCCAAAGGGAGAAAAGGGATTTTCTTTCTCCCTTTTCATTTTTAATAGAGCTCATATTATTTGTATGAAGCGGGAAGAGAGAAAAATCTGCAAGAGAATCACATTAAAGCTTCATCTTTTGCATTCTGTGTAATGAAATGTTCATAGCCCATCATTAAGTGTATTTCCAATCTATCCACAGGCGTCTCATTCGGAAACATTTATTGCATGGAAACCTCTCTGTCCAAAGAAGGTGAAGATTGAGGAGGCTGTGCTAGAATTTGAATTACTTGTTTTTGTAAAACAGAGTGGGGGTAGAAGTTGGTCTCATGGCCAAATACTGGATATTTTCTTTAACAGTTCACAAAAAGGTGCACAAGGATGAATGTTATAGCGACCGGTTTATGCATGTTACATGTCATGCTGGCAAACTGGAGATAGAATCAGCCATCTCACTCTTTTTTTTGTTGTAGTTTAGGTTCTTACCAAAGTTTAGTTTTTGTTCCCACAGGGAGCCCAGGTGCAGTATTAATAAGAATGGGGAGGTGCTGACACATGACTAGATAAAGAAAAGTCAGTCTGTACTTTCCTCTGTGTGCTTTTTGGGTGGTATATATATTAGGGGTGTCCAATACTTTTTTGTAATTCGTTTTTTGGATCTATTTCATAAGATTTGTACATATGAAAAATGTTCGCTCTCTAAAAAGATTTCAAGATAAAAAGGGATTGTTGGGAGTTTAATCAGCCCTGTGAGATAGGCAAAGTTGAGAGGCAGTAACTCCAAAGTTAACCTAGTAGGTTTTCTATTATTATTATTATTATTATTATTATTATTATTATTATTATTATTATTATTATTTCAAAGGATGGATGGGCTTCTATTGGGGGTGCTTTGACTGTGCTTGCTTTATCTGCCTGGCAGAAGGGGGTTGGAGTTCCCCCTTGAGCAATTACTTAACGATAAGTAACAAAGAATCTTCAGCCCCCCTCCCCTGCTTCTTATTTCAATGTCCTGTCGTGGCCCAAACAATGGCAATTGCTCTGGCTGGCAGCAGCCAGCAATGCCCACCAGGCAAGAAAGCAGTGGCGCAGCAGAAAAATTCCTGCCTGAGAGCACACCCACCCAAACAGCCAACCTCCCTCTCCAATTCCCGGGCGTGAATGAGCCACAAGGTGCTCTGCAGGTGCTTTTCATGGAGGACATAAAAACACTTCCCCTTACATGAACGTGCACTGCGATTGGCCACAGGGAGGCAAGCCCAGACTAGGCTGCACCTCCCTCAAAACCAAGTTTGGTTGCTTTGAAAATGCATGGCTTTAGTACTGAAAAACATACAATGACATCACAAAAATTAGCTATACTGGTTAAAAATCACGGGGTACATCTGATGGGATAACCCGCATCAGAACCACGTTTGAAAGCGACAAACAATATGATCTGACATACGACGGTTACGACGATTTTACCCAACCCTTATATATATATATATATATATATATATATATATATATATATATATGAGAGAGAGAGAGAGAGAGAGAGAGAGAGAGAGAGAGAGAGAGAGAGAGAGAGAGAGAGAGAGAGAGAGCCTTTGTTGATACCCCCAAAATTATTTATATTTCACCAAGGGCTCTGCAATAAATATTTTATTTTTTATTATTTTTAAAATTCTTTTTTGAACTATCACTATTTCAAAGCATTGGGATTGAGAACGAACTGGCAGCAGCTTCAACCGTCAATAGACTTTATCATTCCAACTTTTCAATATATTATATCTTTTTTCCTTGACTTTCTGTCTATCTTGTATCTTTCTGTGTACTGTATCTATTTTTATATAAAATGTATAAACATCTTTATAAAATTTAACCAGATAAGCCCAGAGAGGCTTGAGCACTCGTTGTTAGCTCCAGCTCCTGCCAACCTAGCAGTTTGAAAACATGCAAATGTGCGTAGATCAATAGGTACCACTCCAGCGGGAAGGTAACAGCGCTCCATGCAGTCATGTCGGCCACATGACCTTGGAGGTGTCTACAGACAACGCTGGGGAAACCTTTACCTTTAAGCCCAGAGACTGTCACCTCTTCCCAACCCTGCAGAGGATTTTCCTGAGAACAAGAAGTTGGGCAAATACCTCTGGCTGTTTCCCAGCTAGGCCATCAGCATAATTTATTGGTCATGTATGCACTATGCAGAAATAATTTCCCGTGTCAGCCCAGATAAGCACAGAATTATTTGACTAGCTAAATGGAGCACTTGAGGCTGCGAGATTGCTGACTGTGGGTACATTTGCTAAATCTCTTTATTGACAGACCAGCTCTTGATTGCCCAAAATTTGTTTCTAATTTTATTTTTAAAATTTGTTTTTAAAACTTTTTGTTTTAGGAGCCTTGTGCCTTTGTCTGTGGAAGCTCCTATCTTTGTCAAACTCAGAACACTGAGCTTATCAAGAACTCATTATCATTTCTTTAGCATTGTCTTTGCAAATGATACGTCCTCCCTGGCCAAGCCCTAGCTGTCATTTCCTTGTAAAAAGGAATCCCTACCTGGAGGCAGCAATGTCAACGGAGCTCTCAACTAATCAGTGCGCAGATCTAGATCAGCCCCTCTCATAGCCAATCAGGGAAGGGAGTTGAAATTTTGAGTAGCTATCAAACTTTATAAGGCATCTTGCTTTTTCTTGATGTGTTATGCTTGTATATTTTGAAGCAAATTGCCGTAATTGCATCCTTTTTGGCCAAACCTGTGGCTTGTCTTCAACCTGATGGGTTGGTTTCTCTGTCCTGGCCTATCTGGTTTAGCATACTCTCACTTGGCCCAGATCCTCTTATCCGTGGTCTTAGTTATTCACTACACTTTGAGATCACACACTGAAGCTCTTCTGGTTGTGTCAAATGCTCCTGAGTTCCCTTCCATAGTTGTCCAGGAGGGGAATTTAGCATGGTGACATATGAGTCTCCCTCCTGATCTAAGAAAATCTCTGGCAATTCTTATTTATAGGTGTATCTTGAAGACATGTCTGTTTTGGTAAACCTTTCCAGGTTAGTGCATCTACCATGCATTTCTCACCTATGGACAAAATGAATAGTTATATTGATTTGTGTTTGACACTTCATTATTGCACCTCATACTGAAAGGTTTTAGATCAGATATTTATTTATTTATTTATTTATTTTTCAAACTTATATGCCGCCACTCCCCTAGGGCTCGGAGCGGCTTACAAGAACCGGCTAAAATCAACAATTTAAAAAACATTTTAAAAACATCATTTAAAAAAAATCTTTAAAACATCCTAAAAGCACCTTTTAAAACATCAGCAACAGAACTCAAAAGCCTGCCGAAACAGGTGTGTCTTACATGCCCTGCGGAAGGCCAACAAGTCCCGCAAGGCACGAACTTCAGGTGGCAAGGTGTTCCACAGAGATGGCGCCACTACTGAAAAGGCTCTGCGTCTAGTTGCAGTTAGACGCAAGGTCTTAAAACTGGGGACTTCCAGCAGGTCTTGGTCCTCAGAACGGAGGGATCTCTGGGGTTTGTAAGGGGTGAGGCGGTCCCTCAGGTACATAGGCCCTGGACCATGTAAGGCCTTGAAGGTAAGCACCATCACTTTGAAAGTGATCCGGTGCTCAATTGGTAACCAGTGCAGCTGCCGTAAGATTGGTGTTATGTGGCATCTTATGGGGACTCCCGCAAGGAGCCGGGCAGCTGCATTTTGCACCAATTTGAGCTTTCGGATCACCGACACAGGAAGGCCAATGTAAAGGGCATTACAGTAATCCAGTCTCGAGATGACTGTAGCCTGGATCACTGTAGCCAGGTTGTCCCTAGATAGATAGGGGGCTAGCCGTCTAGCCTGCCGAAGATGAAAAAAGGCAGTTTTGATAACGGCGGAGACCTGGGCCTGCATCGTCAGTGAAGGGTCCAAGAGGACTCCCAGACTCTTTACTAGTGAAGACGGGCGTAGCACTTCACCATCCAGGGTTGGCAACTGGATATCCCCACTGCCCGGTCGGCCCAGCCATAGGAACTCCGTCTTTGCTGGATTCACCCTCAAACTACTGGAACGCAACCATCCAATAATGGCCTCGAGGCACTGGTGAAAACTGTCGGGTACAGACTCCGGTTGGCCTTCCATCTTTAACACAAGCTGAGTGTCGTCAGCATATTGATAACACTCGAGCCCGAAATCTCGGACCAGCTGAGCAAGTGGTTGCATATAGATGTTAAACAACAGAGGGGAGAGAATGGCCCCCTGAGGAACCCCACAATGTAGAGGGGACCTCTCAGAGACCAGGCCCCCCCCTCTCCACTCGCTGTCCACGGTTGTGAAGAAAGGAGGCCAGCCAATTTAAAGCTGTCCCCCTAACTCCAGCAACGGCAAGGCGGTGGGTCAGAAGATTGTGATCGACTGTGTCAAATGCTGCTGTGAGATCCAATAACACAAGCAACACCGACCCGCCCCGGTCAAGCTGGCATCGGAGATGATCTGTGATGGAAACCAATACAGTCTCTGTCCCATGCCCCGCACGGAAGCCAGACTGGAAAGGATCCAGTCCGGCTGTGTCGTCTAGGAACTGCTGCAGCTGCACCGCTACTGCCCTCTCAATCACCTTGCCCAGAAATGAAAGATTCGAAACTGGGCGGTAGCTGGAGGGAACCAAACGATCTAAATCTGTTTTTTTCAGCAGAGGAGAGACCACTGCCTCTTTTAATCCCTCTGGAAAGACTCCTTGCTCAAGGGAGCTGTTTATTATCTTCAGCAGCGGGTCACGTAATCCCTCCAAGCAGGATTTTACTAACCAAGAGGGACACGGGTCAAGGGAGCAAGTGGTCGGTCTAGCTGCAGCTATGAGCCTATCGAGACCCTCTGCGTCCAGTGGGATGAACTGGTCGAGGGTGGGCCCAGCAAGTGGCCACGGAGTCTCAAGTTCTCTCATTGTATCAGTTGTGGCGGGGAGGTCCCGGCGTAGTAGTGAGATCTTGTCAGCAAAATAGCTTTGAAAAGCCTCGGCTGAAGGGGTCTGATCATCACTTTTTGGGTTGGTAGGAACCGTCGTTAGAGATCTAATTATTTTGAACAATTTTGCCGGGCGTGAGCTGGCGGACTCTATCAAAGAGGCATAGTATACTCTCTTTGCTTCGATGGTAGCATGCTCATAGGACTCCATAAATGCCCTGTAAGCTGATCTCGAAGCTCTGTCATGAAGTTCTCGCCACACGCCCTCTAGCCGTCTCTTTTCCCGCTTCATCGATCGAAGTTCTTCGGTGAACCAAGGAGACCGATTTCGGCGGGGTTGGAGAGGGCGTCTAGGGGCGATCTCGTCGAGTGCATTGGACAGCCTGATGTTCCACATGTCCACCTGCACATCGATTGAGTCGTTGACAGGCTCCAGATCCTTCAGAGCATTCTGGAACTTACTAGGTTCCATAAGTCTTCTTGGGCGAGCCCAAATCGGCTCGGCGCCCTTGCCAGGTGGGTAGGCATGCTCCAGCCTGACTCTCAGGGCACAGTGATCCGACCATGGAACCTCTAAAATAGAGGCTTGGGTCACTTGAATTCCTGCGCTGAAGATCAAGTCTAGCGTATGTCCTGCTTGATGCGTGGGCCCAGTACTGCAGAGCAAGAGTCCTAGTGTCTCCATGGTAGACACTAGGTCCATAGCCGCTGCTGAGCAAGAGTCCGTATCAGCGTGGACATTGAAGTCCCCCAGGACAACAAGTCTGGGGAACCTCAAGGACCACTCCGACACAGTCTCGAGCAGCTGGGATAGGCTGTCTGCTGGTGCACTAGGCGCACGGTACACCAGCAGAAAGGCCATGCTCTCAGGGGAATCCCACACCAGACCAACACATTCAGTGCCAGAGATGTCCACAACAGGAACTGCCCTAAGAGAAAAGCTTTCTCGGGAGAGCATAGCCACCCCACCCCCCCGCCTCCCACTCCGCATCTGGTGGGTGATTACATAACCTGGAGATGTTATTTCCTGGAGTAGGATCTCGTCCCCCTCTTGGATCCAGGTTTCAGTGATACACACTAGGTCAGCTCCCTGGTCAGTAAGAAAATCTCTGATAGTAGCAGTTTTATTCCTTATGGACCTAGCATTCACCAACACCAGGGTAGGAGGGGAGGAAACTGGTCGCCTGTCATAGGTGCACTTGGGGATAGGCCGCAGGTCAGAGGGGGGCCGAGTCTTCCGTCGACTCAGCCTCCCTCTAATATTCGGCCTGAGCCTACCGTCATATCTCCCCCTCCCAGAGATCGTAGGAATTCCCATACACAGACCTACTTCTATTGGGGGCTCTACAGCAGAAACTAGGTGCCCAATGTTTGACTGGCCCCCTGAAAAGGAGGTGGGGCATGGCCAATTACCAAGTGGTCATAAATAGAGCCCTCAAAGTAATGAGGGGCAGGTGTAAAGGCCAGAACACCCGGCCAGCATTGTGGGTGGGGGGGTGATCTAGGGGACGTCAAGTCTAGGTTCCCTCGAGAGTGTTGGGATAAGTTCTTAACTCCACCACACCGGGAGGTCACTCTCTCTTTTATGTCCACAGTTCTGATACTCGAAACCCAGGTACTAGTGTTTTGGGGGCGTGCTCCCTTCTCCATATTAACAGATCTAGAACCACTTGGTGGAACATTGGCCAATTTGTGGGAGAAGGGAGTAGTTGCAGGTCTTGTCCGGTTACCGAATCCTACTCCCCAGAAGATTCTAGTCTTAAATTTCTTTTGATGACAGCCACGTCTCTGAGACCTACGATTTGGAGGCTTACCGGTTCCCATCATTGTATATTTGTCCATGTCTGGGGCTTCAGGTTCTCCAGAGTCTGTGGTCAGACCATCTTGGCCCGCTGCCAATCCAGCACTCTGCAAAGTGCCAGGAACTCCCTCTGCTAGAAAAATAATTTGTTCTGGCTTCTCACCAGAAGTCCGGCGCATATCATGGCAGCGTTTCTGTCTCCAGTCGGTGTGACCCGCACGCCTGTGCCGAAGCTTTTTGGGGTTTGGAGAAGAAGGCATGAGCTCACCGATGGCGTCCCCAAGGTCAGCCGCCATCTTTGGTGCTTGCCTCTTTGACAGGGAGAGGCAGCGACGTCGTTGGGGGCTTCCACAAAAGGGGGGCACTGAAGGAGAGACAGGCACCCATCCAAGGATCTCTGTCACATCCAATGCGTCCATTTCAGGCAGAGAGGGCCAGTCCTTTTCCTGTCTGGTGGTCCCAGGGGGTCCCTGCCCAGACCAGGGACATGGGTTGGTCGGCCCAAGATCAAGAGGGCATAGACCACCAAACAAGCAGCCATGGGAAGCTGACTCTAAAATCTCCCAACTGATATGTCCAACTGTTGAGAATTAGTAGACATAATGCACACCCCAGAACCCCTAGATGGCTATACTTTCATGTTTCAACTTCCACAAAAAAAAATCATAAACATTTTTTTACCTCAAATGGCCTATGGGATAAGACATTTTCTACACATTTTGTAGGCATGTGCGATCCATGAAAAAATTTGTTCAATACTTGCTTCTAAAGTAGGGAGCCCTGGTGCTTTGTTTCTGAAACTACTTCTGAAATTTGGCCCAAAAAGTTTTGAAACTTAACGAATATTCAGAATATTCAAAATTGATTTGTTAATGGTGGATGCATATGCGCAGTGACCAAAAACTGCATGGGGGGAACTTTACAGGACTCTCCCGCCCTCATTTTTTGAGCTATCCTCTTCAAACTTGGTACAGTGGTAGAACACATTTAACACTGCTAGCACACCAAAATACAGAACCTTTCCCTTATCCTCTGATTTTTTGGCAAATTTTCCTAGCTTCTATAATAAACCATTTTTTAATAATTGCAGAAATCTGTTCCTGGTTTGAAAGTCTTATTCCCTGTTTCATTGGGTTGTCTTTACTTTGAAAGTCATTGTTCTACTGCAGAAAATTTGTTTTTTGTGGCTGAAACTTTGTTAAATTGGTGGACAGTGTCCCAGGAAACCATAATGTGCTATTATAGCACCATGTCCCTTGCACAAAGACAAAGTTCAGGCAGTGTCATAAATTTTTCCATGTTTCTATGACAGAACCAATTAGGAAATGACATTTATCACCCAGGAACATAAATCATAGTACACCATCAAATCACTCCTGACAGATAGCCATCAGCCTCTGAATAAGGAAATCTGTTCCTGGTTTGAAACTGTTTCATTGGGTTTTTTGGGGCTGAGAGTGTATGACTTGCCCAAGATCACCCAGTGGGTTTCCATGGCTGAGGGGAATGAAGCCACAATCATCGTCCAACTCTCAAACCACTACATTACACCATTCTGTCCCCAAACGGGGCTGCTGTTTCTTGCAATGAAGCTTAAAACCTCAGTCTTTTGTTTTTTATGAATGCTCCCATGAGAAAATGTATTAAGGATGTGGGTGAACTACAATTCCCAAAAGTCTTGGATCAACCCTCCCAAAACTCCCCCAGGATTCACAGCTGGCCATATTGGGTCTGTATGCCAAGCTTGGTCCAGATCAATCATTTTTCTTCTTATCCCAAATTATATGGCAGTGGGGACTCATATAATCCAGTTTAAATCAGATAATGTGGGATCAGATCCTGGGAATTAGGGCAGTGTAGATTCGCCTATGTCCTCTTCCACACTGCTGTTATATCCCATGATCTGATCCCAGATTATCTGCTCTGAACTGGATTATATGAGTCCACACTGCCAGATAGTATGGGATAAGAAAATAATGTGGGATCAGATCCTGGGAATTAGGGCAGTGTAGATTCACCTGAGGCCCTGTCCCTATATCCTAGGATCTTTTCCCAGATTATATGGCAGTGGGGACATATATTCTCCTCCTCCTCCTCCTCCTCCTCCTCCTCCTCCTCCTCCTCCTTTTGAAGTGAAGGTCTGCAAAGCTTTGGAGAACTTTTGTGCAAAGGAGGGAGAGAGAAAGGGAAGCCAAGGGAAACTTATTCTCCTTTCCTCCTTCCTTCCTTCCTTCCTTCCTTCCTTCCTTCCTTCCTTCCTTCCTTTTCTTCTTATCCCAGATTATATGGCAGTGGGGACTCATATAATCCAGTCTAAATTAAATAATCTGGAATCAGATCCTGGGATATAGGGCAGTGTAGATCTTCACTGCTCATCTATCCCAGATCTGATCCCAGATTATCTTCTTTGAACTGGATTATATGTCCACACTGCCAGATAATCTGGGATAAGAAGATAATGTAGGAGTGGATTTCTTCCAATGGGGTTTAGCCTGCTTCTAACCAGGAGGGGAGGGAACGCGCTCAGGAGTGGGGCTTACACATGTCACATACACACAAATATAGAGCCAATTTTAAAAGGAAAACTACTAAAACATAGATTTAAAATGAAACTTTTACCCTTCCCAGAATGATACTATTAATATTATATATATATTAGCTTTTTCCGCCCATTTCCAATTTTCTTCTCCCCCTGAAGTGGAAAGTCAGTCACGCACCAACCTGAGAGTTCTAGTTTGAGGTTTTGCCAGAACAAAACCAGAGTGAAGTGATCTGGATTGTGGATTGGGATTGATCCCCCATCCTTTTCCCCCTTTCCTCACTTAAAGCTTCTGGCAAAAGCAGGAGGAAGAGCATTGGTTTGCACCACCAATGCCCTTTGCAAGTGAGACTCCCTCCTCTTGCAACCTAGTTTAAGAGGCCCATAGAAAGCAACCACTCCAGGATGGGGAAAGGGGAAAGGGGATTTCTCTCTTGAATAGCAACCACAGCCAGCCACCAATGCCCTTTGCAAACGAGTCTCCCTCCTCTTGCAAGCCGGTTCTCTTGCAACCCGGTTTAAGAGGCCCATAGAAAGCAACCACACCAGGATGGGGAAAGGGGAAAGGGGATTTCTCTCTTGAATAGTAACTGCAGCCCGCCACCGATGTGCTTTACAAACGAGACTCCCTCCTCTTGCAACCCAGTTTAAGCAACCACTCCAGGATGGGGAAAGGGGATTTCCCTCTGAAATAGCAACCACAGCCAGCCACCAATGCCCTTTGCACACAAGACTCCCTCCCTTTTGTGATTGGCCACAGGGAGGCAAGGAAGCCCAGGCTAGCCTTGCCTCCCTCAAACTAAGTTTGCACCTCCCTCAAACCAAGTTTGGATGCTTTAAAAATGCATGGCTTATTGGCTTAAGTACCGAAAAACATACGACACTGTAAAGAACTGAGGCAGGGAGAAATCCTTTTTTGATCCCACCGCTGCCACCAAAATGTAAAGATGTCTGGAAGGGGGAATTGATGATGATTTTAATTAATTATATATATATACTAGCTCGGGGACCCGGCGGTGCCTGGGTCTTTTGAGAAACATGTGTGGCAAGTTTGGTCCAGATGTGAAGTCGGCTGGGTTCAGTGCTGTCTGTATAAGGGTGAACTACAACTGCCAGAGGGAAAGGATAATCACCCCGAAACCCTGTCTGCATGCTTAGTTGGGTATGATGAGGCAGTGTGCCAAGTTTGGTCCAGATCCGTAGTCGGCTGGGTTCAGTGCTGTCTGTATAAGGGTGAACTATAACTCCCAGAGCCAAAGGACAATGACCCCTAAACCCTGCCTGTATGCTCAGTTGGGCATGATGAGGGAGTGTACCAAGTTTGGTCCAGATCCGAAGTCGGCTGGGTTCAGTGCTGTGTGTTTAAGGGTGAACTACAACTCTCAGAGGAAGAGGTGAGTGAAGCTACTTGGTCCATCCTCCCCCAATCTACCCCCTGACGGAAAGGGGTTCATGGGGATTCTGTGGGCCAAATTTGGTCCAGCTCCGTCACTGCTGGGCGTCGCAGTGGCCTGTGGGAGTTGTAGCGATTGAAAGTACTACAAATCCCATCAGCAATGGGCCATCGTCCCACCAATGGCACCAGGCCATAAAGTGCATCATGGGGGTTAAGCGTGCCAAGTTTGGTCCATGTCAGTTATTCCTGGCGGTCACAGTGGCCTGTGAAAGTGGCGGCCAATCAGAAAGCTGCCACATACAAACATACAAACATTCACTTTTTTATATATATATATATATATATATATATATATATATATATATATATATATATATATATAAAAATAAAATAACTGCTGCCACCAATTGTGGAGATGTCAGGCAGAAGATAATTTATTCTTTTTAATCTTTCTTTACTTATTTCACTTTTGATGGTAACGATGCTTAGTTTAGAATATGAGTGTGACAGAGACTTAGATGGTTTAAAGAACAAAACAAGTTTATTTCATGCACAGAGCTTAATGGTTACAATAACTTCTTTAAGGCACTTAAATAACTGTTACAAATAGATGTTGAGGTGTTCCAACTTCCACAATACTTTCTCCTCTTCAATCAAAACTATTAACTGATCTCTTGGATCTACTGGGATTACTTCCCCTTGCTTCTCAGCCTCTACAAATAACCCTAAACAAGTCACCCAACCTGCTTAGTCTGGCACTATTAGAGGTCTCCTTCCCTGGTTTCCCTAATCTGGAACCAGTGTCTTTCCCCTGTGACTAAAAATCACAGACTACCTAAAATAAGTCACCTTATTTTAGAATTGACTCAAGTTACTTCATTTGAGCCACACTGATCCTCCAACTGAGAATCAGTCTTCACTGTAATTCCACCATTACAGACTGACATGTTTTTAAAACATTCCCTCCTTTTTTCCTTCAAACGCCGGTTGGCTCCGCCCCCGTTGCTATGGCAACCTGCCTCAGAATGCTGAGCTGGTTACCTTCCCCCATGTATTGTTAACTCTAATACTTACCCATTTTAAACATAGCCAAACATGACTTTTAAAACACAATTAAACATGATATCTATAAACTAAAACATCACACTTCTTTACCGACACCATTAGAAAAATTGGCTATCCTGGTTCGATATCGCAAGATACACACGGTGGGTTAACCCTCTTGGAAACTTGGTTCAAAAGTGACAAAACAAACGAATTGGATCCAACATACGACGGGTAAGACTTTTTTGTCCTACCCTAACATTTTGGACTCTCAAGCTGTTTTTCAATAGGAAGACCATATTTTTGCAACAGAAAGTTGTCTAGAAGTTAGTTCTATTAAATTCTTACATTTAAAATGGCCTCCGCTTGGCATAAACTATTCTGAGAATAAACCCACAAATGTTGAAACTGCACCTCATGCCTCCTAAAAAACGTGGAAATATCCCGGTGGGTTCCATGACATTTGCAGGATGCATAGCTTCCTCTCTGCTTTGTTTGTAAGTGGCTTACAAATGTTCATAAAATACATGAATGAATGAATGAATGAATTGCATTACATCATGTTTTGAACATATGTATGGGATATGCCAATCCACCTCACCCCCACATCTCATCTTTGCTTTTTCACTTGTATTTTACAGTTAGATGGCTTTCAATCATTTTTAGTGAAATAACAGTATATTTATTTAATAACATATTTTTTAAAAAGTAAAAAATGTCAGGAGGTCATCTGAACAGGGCCCTTGTTGACATTATCCATACATGCCTTTATGAATGCATAGTGCCTAATCCAGCACAAACAGTGTCAATTGAACTGGTATTTGTATGGCTGGGAGAAAAAAATCGACATTTTCCACTGGGAACACATTCTTTCTGTCCCACTATTATGAAAGTAAAGCCATGAATTCCAATTCTCTGACTGTTTTCACTTCCTCTCTTATTTATAATTGTGTCTGCTCAGAGACTAATAAATCAGCCAAATGAGCAATAAATCTTTGTATGATACCATTTCCTTTAGACTGTTGTGGTTCAAGGATTCAGTGATGATAGGATTGCTGCTTTATAGACTTAAGTAAGTATATGGCTTTGTGGCAGCTCAAACTCTATCAGAGTTTAGAGGTGCCTTTAAAAAGTAATTAGCTATAGTTTCAAACTTTCCAAATAGTCCGTTTTTATAATCAGCTTAAAATAGTACCTCCTTCCTTTCTCAATATACAAAAATAAATCGAATTGCTAAATTTTAGTCACTTCAAACTCAGAATGTGACAAGTATTTCTGCTTTAAAGAAAATGAAAAGAGCAGTGATTGAGGCCAGAAGATACATTCCAAATTTTATTGCCTGCAAAAGTGGCATGGGGTTGTGAGGTTAACAACACTGATTTTGCTCTCTTTTTCATGGACCAAAGCAGAAAAATTGAATTGAGGAAGATACCCAAAGAGAGGTGAAAGAGGTGAAGATCATTGTTCTTTTCCTCCTCAGAGATACTATTGTTTTGTCTATAGATCATAAAGGATATATGGTCACATACAATTTAGTTGTCAAGTTAATACCTGGTTGTCCACCATAGCCTTTGGGCCTCATGAATTCAACTCAAAGATTTACATATAGTTTCAAAACCTTTTAATTTTTAAAATCTGTGTTTAGCGTATTATATTGTTTCATAAGTTTCAAATTTATTTAAATAATTTTACTGTTTTTAAACTATTGAATCTGTTTAAGTGATATTGGTAAGTTATCCTGGGATCTCTTAATATAGGGCAATATTTTGAGATATATATATTTTCAGTGTTTGTGCCTGAAGCTCTTTTCACAGGAATATTGTAATCAGGGGAAGTGTATTGTTTGTAGTTGTGAATTTTTCTGAGTATACAATGGAAAACGCTATTTAAATGATGAAATTGCTAATAATATGCCATTTTCATGCAGCCAGTATGGTATAGTGGTGTTAATGTTGAACTATGACTCTGGGAGACCATAATTTGAATCCCTGCTCAGCCATGGAAATCCACCAGGTGACCCTAGATAAGTCACATTTAGCCTCAGAAGAAGACAATATCAAACCTCTTCTGAACAAATCTTGGCAAGAAAACTCCATGATAGGTTCACCTTAGGGTCATCATAAATCAGAAACCACTTGAAAGCATACAACAATGCCCTTGTCAATGATGCTCAGCAAATGGCAACCAGATACCTTTACTTTCTCATAGAAATGCTTTTCCATAGCAAAGGAAAACAGAAAAAAAACTTCTTCAGGATAAAGCCACTCTTACCAAGATAAATTAGTCCATACTAGTCATGGGCCCAAAATTTGTCTCATTTGTTTAATTCGGGTTTTTGTTTCATGTCGTTCATTCACATGGCACAATATGAAAGACCCCTCGCCAAACGGGAAAAGCAGTGAAATGAAAGAGAAAGGAGCACAAAAGCCATTTGCTGGGCTGCTTTTCGGGCCACATGGTGCTTTTGGGCCCATGTGGTGCTCTGAGCCCAGTTTTGGCCAATCAGAGGAACTGAATGTAGTGACGTCACCACGCAAGGTGATTGCCTCAAAGAGCTCATTGCGGGTGTGTCTTTTGGAGCAACCAGGTGCTGCTCTCTCCTGGCTGCTGCGCTTCTTGCCTGCCTTGCCAGCCACTGCAGCCAGCAGAGAAAGATGTATTCTTGCCTTTGCTTGTCATCTTTTTATTTAAATATTTTTATTTTATTTTTATTTAAAGGGAAGGAACTGGGGTGGGGAGTTTGAAAGGGGTGGGGTGGGGAGTTTGAAAGGCTTGGGTGGGTTGTGCCAGGCTTGGTGACAGTACGCACATGGGGGGCTTCGGGGAGAAGGTGATCTCTCTTAGCTAGCTGCTCAGATTCTTTCTTTTCTCTTTGCTTTATTTTACAAATATTTTTTAAATCTTTGGGTGGCTCAAAGAGTCTTAGTCTGGAGGCTTGGTTTTTTCCTCCCTTCTTCTCCTATCCAAAAACTTGTGAAAGATATTAATAATTATTATATTTCTGTAATAGCAATTTAACCAAAAGGAAAACCCAAAATGCCCTTTCTTTCCCTTTCCCTCTAGTACTATATATTTATTTTCCCTTACTTTTACCTCTGATATATTTCGCTCTGTGGGTATTCTCCCTCCTAAAATTCATGGGATGACCTAAACGTTGTAAGAGTTGGTGGGCTAAAAGTGATAGATATACCCTCCATGTGTGGCAATTTTCACTTCTCTAGCCCCAAAACTGAATGGAAGGAGAGCCTGAGCAGCCTATTGCTGCCAATCGAATGAAAGTATTCATATTTTCAGATGGCGGAACAAAAAAGCTCATTTGGATTGGCGCCATTTTCAGAAGCGGCAGACGGAAACAGGGCCATACAAATGGGACAAACAGAAATGGATAGCGAATGTATACAATTGCATGAGACTCATGCATTCCAGGAGGAATACTCCTAATGCAATACTAGTTGGAATGAACAAATAAACAGCAATATATTTGTCCCAATTCATTATGATTTACAAGAGTGTATATAGCATTAGGGCTGTATGATTGTTAAGGTCTTTTGGGTGGGTCATACAAAGAACCCCACATCTAAGATGGGTTTCAAACATGGAAAAGCCCATTCCAACACTGACTTCGCTGCATCATTGCTACTTCCTTTCAAAATTCCACTAACTTCATAAACAGAATGAAAAGGGAGGGAGTGGATAAGGGACTGAAAGTCTTCACTGAGCCACTCTGTATACAAAAAAGGCAAGTGTATGGGAAAGTACATTCTTATCTCAAAGTTACTGGGGATTAGAGTTAACCATAAACCTCTTCTGTTATAGCACAAATCCCTTCTACTAGCAGAAACATTCTTCTACAAACAGAATCTTTTTCCGTAGGCTAATTTCAGAATCTTCCAACAGAGCTGCCTGCTGACAGAACTGCTCTGATGGCTGAAATTGCTCAGTGGCAGCGCTTCCAACAAAGGTGGACAAGGGATGGGAATAGGGATTGAGATGTGCCAAATCAAAACCTCATCCAGAGCAAGGACAAAGTAACTGTCTAGTGGTTCTCAACCTGAGGTCCCCAGATGTTTTTGGTCTTCAACTCCCAGAAATCCTAACAGCTGGTAAACTGGCTGAGATCTCTGGGAGCTGTAGGCCAAAAATATCTGGGGACCCCAGATTGAGAACAACCATATTAGACCAACAGTTTCTAGCCTGAGAGTGGATTGGATTCTGCATAGCTGCAGGTGGTCCAATGCCGATTCAGATGTCCTTGCCTATTTTGGCAAGTTAAGATGCTGAATTTGTAGAGAACCTACCTGTAGATTTCCTTAGGAAGAGAGTTGAATAGCATTTAGCTCATTGATTCTAATCTTTACATTGGGCAAGAAGTGGAGTGGGCAGATCAAAAGACAACTTGGCAAGGTGGCACTACCTGGAGGAATCCTCCACCTTGTGTGACTGTGGAGCTGAACAAACAACTCAGCACATGTATGCTTGCCCACAATGCCCTGCCTCATGTACGGAGGAGGAGTTGTTTAAAGCTACAGACAATGCGGTTGCTATTGCCCGCTTTTGGTCCAAAACTATTTAGTTGCTTGTGATTTCTTTTTTTCTTTTTTCCCCCATTATTTGAAATGTATTTGTTGTACAATGCTTTTGACACGAAATAAGTAAAACTGGGCAAGTCGAATTGTGGCCATGTCAATAGTAACATACTAGTATAATTGTTTACAGAATTGCTTTCAAATGGTGAAAGGAGCTTCAGCTTTTTGTGCTTTTGTCAGAGCAAAAGATTGTGATAGTGTGTGTGACTGTCCTCTTTCATTTCAGTTCCATCAGGGTGAAAATGTCTTATATGCCAATGAGATCTCCAGTACTGGTGTGTCAGTTCAGCAAGGAACAGTGCTGCAAACTAAGTTTGTTGTGTTTTAATTAGCAATCCTGCATTGATGCCATCACTTGAACAAGGGGGGGGGGGTAATTTATATAAATAGCTATGTTAATGTTCTTAAGCACCAAGTATTAAAAACACAAGAAGTAGATTCTAGTTGGGAAATAGGGACTATATGTGGAAATCCTCAGTATTTTGCTCTGTGGTTTTCCTTTAAAAGCAGTGTTTGATCTCTAACTTGTTTTTAAATGGGAGGAGGAGGCAGCCATGAAATGACTGGGGGGATTTGAGTAACATAAGCCAGATTCAAATCTCTTTTCATTTAGATCTGTAGTTGGGAGGCTTGGATTTTGATTTTGATTTTTGCTCAAATTATTCCATTCACCTAAATAAACAAATCAATAAATCCAAGCAGGTTTGCCTCAGCAGTTCCAATTTGCCACAAAGGGAAGCAGCACACATGAGAGATTCCTGTGCAGCCAGCAAGCATTTTATGTTGAAAGCTGGAATCCAAGAGGGGTTGCAGGCACAGGGAAGGACTGAGGAAAAAATAATACTTAAAAGTGTCCAGGGAAGCAAAGAAGGATTTACATACATCAGGCTTCTCTGTGCAGATCAAGGCATATGCTTTGACTGCGATTTTGGATGTGTGGAACATGTAAAGAGCAATTATGCTCAACCCCACACGCTGCCGCACATGCAAAATTCCCCGCCTTGCTCCGGTGGTGACCCTGATAAGAATGCGGAGTGAGGTGCTAAGCGGTGCTGTGTTTGAACTAAGCTAAACCTATAATCCTGACCTGCAGGTACTGGAATGTATATCAGTTGCCTTACGCCATGAGTCTATTTAGGGTAAAATGCTCTGGCCTGACTGGCAGCCCACTAGAAAAACACAGCAGGCTGATTCCATGAGCTTATGACTATTAAACAGGAGTAGCAGAGGGGGGCAAAGGATCTACCTCCATGATGATAGGAAATCCATCCTGAATTTTACCACTGCTTTTCCTTGCCATTTAACTAGGAGCTGCTTTGAATGGAGAGGAATGTAAAAATATATAGAACGGGTTTGCTACCTTTGTAGCTGCAGATTCATGGGGCACCTTTGGGAGTAACCTCTCTGGACATGCATAGTAGATAAGGAAATTTATTCAGATAGTACAGAGTTCCTCAATTTTGTTACAAAATCTCCTGAAGATGGATTTCTTATGTGAAAGTTTTCTTCATTAGCCATCAGAAGACTGCATATTCTACTTGCTTTTTGTTAACTGGAGGAAGCAGTTAATTGCTGTTGGAATATATACTCAATCACTGAACTATGAGTCCACCAAGGAGGATTTGTGCAGTTTGAAACCACTTTAACTGTCTTGGCTCAATCCTGGTTTTTTGCACTTTGGTGAGGCACCAGCACACTTTGGCAAGAAGGCAAAATGCTTTGTCAAACTACAACTCCCACAATTTCTTAACATTAGGAAGTAGTAGTTAAAGTGAGGCCAAACTGCATGCATTCTCCAGTGCAGATCCATCCCTAGTTTGTGGAAAGTGAACATCAAGTCAGCCCAACTTCCATTCCAGACTTAAAATTAGAGTTAAGAACACAACCCATACTGAAACTGAAGGTGATAGCTAGGTAATACTATTGTTAGACTCAACCACAATGCCACAAAAGTGTGCAAACTGAAGAATTGGTTGTCAGCCTCCATTTTAGAAAATACAAAGGACGGTTGCAGCCTGAGATCAGTCCATTGCAATGTGTCAGTCCTTCATCTCAATATCACTAATTAGAATATATTGCCCATATCTTTTCATAATTCTATTCAGATTTCAGGATCTGGTAGAAATTGAAAGTGTGCATGCTTTTGTGTTCTTTTCTTTGGCTCTACTAAACAAAATGCCCAAATATGGCTTAAGAAGATTGCGTAATGTGGATTTTGTGGGCTTTCAAAGTGACTCCCTTCTTTTGCTTTGTTTTAAGTTGCTTTGGAACACATTGAAATAACAATAGGTTATTTTGCCTTACTTTGCAAGGTCCATTACTTTGGATTACTTCCCCTATTACTTTGCAAACCTGTAAATATTTAGTTACTGGAATCTAGGAGATGAATGAAAGACCCATTTGTTCTTCAATGATTTGGGCTTCAGAGTTTCTGAGTGGCACTTTTATGAGCCACTCATTTGTTTGTTTTTATGAGCTCTGTTTTTATGAGGTGCACTTTTATGATGGATTGAAATTGTTCTTTTATTATACATTTTAAACTGTTTTTCCTGTTTATTATTTTTGATGTTTAGAATGAAAGACAGATAAACTGACAGGCAAGTATATATAAACTCCCAGAAAAAGCAGTCAATGAGTACAATAAATGGATATGAAAAATCAGACCAAAGGGAAATGAAGGATAATTTCAGGTGGTGTTGTAACTGATTAAAATAAATTATGAATATTTCATCTTGAGGCACAGAATGTCCAGAAGTTAATGTAAACACATAATACCCAAGTGGTGCAATTTATGGTTGTTAGAGGAAAAATTGGAGATGGCTACTACATTTTTAATGGTTGTGTAGAAAAAGGGGTTTCAGCAGGTGTTGCTTGTTACCTGGCTGCATGACAAGCAAACTCCTGCAGAAATTTCCTCCTCTACACAATAATTAAAGATACAGACCCATTAGACAGTCTGGCAATACCTGTCTAATCCACATTATCCCAGAGGCTCAGAACAGATATATCACAGATTATGGTTTTATCGTTCCTGGTCCAGGTGGCTTGCAACTCAAATAAAACAAAAGTCATAAATGGCTGAAGAAAATGATTAGCATGTGGGAATTCATTGTTTAATTACAGCATTTTACCATACTCTTTATGTGGAAAGAAGCTTTCCTGAACATGACACTAAGTTCTGTAACAGAATGACAATAACAAGAAGAGAAACCCACTTTTCATAAACACCAGATCTGGGGAGCAGAAGCAGACTATCTAAATGCTTTGGTTGTGAGCATAACCTCAACCTGAACTCTCTATTGCCTATTTTTCTTGACTGGCATGAGCAACAGTTGTCTTATGACCACAGAGTCCAAGGGTGCATTTCCACTGGAGAATTAATGCAGTTTGACACTGCTTTAACTGCTGTAGCTCATTGCTATGAAATCATGGGATTAGTAGTTTGGTGAAGCATCAGCACTCTTGGGCAGACCAGGCTAAGGATCTTGTAAAACTACAATTCCCATGGCGGGTAAAGTAGCATGAATTCTATAGTTTAGATGCACCCCAGCACTCTATTTGGAGGAATGCTACTTGGAGAGCCAAGAGAAGATCAGCACCCATGTATTTATCTCTTCCCCTTTCATCTGGCCCTGACTATTCCTCTTCTCTGAAATAATACATCTGCTGATCACTGTAGCAGCTTTTCCTGCCTCCTATGGCCATTCTATGCTTCCTTGCCCATTTCAGACTGCTTGTTTGTGTTATCTATCACCTTAGTTACAAAAACACTTATGGTTTCCCTTTCTCAAGGACTGATAACACGGGATCTGATGTTTGCATCAGATCCGATTAGGCCAAATTTTCCCCATTTTCCATAGAACCACAAAATTATAGAAAACTCTTGAGAGATGACCATCCAGACTCTTTTGAAAAACAAGGACTGAACACAGTATTCCAGATGAGGTCAAACTTAAGCAGAATTGACTTTGCTCATTCCAGAAATTATATTCTTATTGATGCAGCATGGAATTACATTGGCTTTTTGGCTGCCTCATCACATTGTTGACCTTGTGGTCTACAATGGATTCCATCACACTTATTTTTTTTTTTTTTTAGAATCCTAGGATGCTAAAGGGAGAGTTTGGTGATGGATGGGCATGCTGCCCATCACACAACATTAAAGCCAACTAGAGTGGAAGCAGGGAGTGGGGTGGGGAATTCATCCATGTGGTGAAGTCATAAGTTTCTTAGATAGAATCATAGAATAATAATAATAGAGCTGAAAGAGACCTCATGGGCCATCCAGTCCAACCCTCTGCCAAGAAGCAGGAAATCGCATTCAAAGCACCCCCGACAGATGTTCATCCAGCCTCTGCTTAAAAGCCTCCAAGGAAGGAGCCTCCACCACAGTCCGGGGGAGAGAGTTCCACTGCCAAACAGCTCTCACAGTGAGGGAGTTCTTCAGGATGTTCAGGTGGAATCTCCTTTCCTGAATTTTGAAGCCATTGTTCCACATCCTAGTCTCCAGGGCGGCAGAAAACAAGCTTGCTCCCTCCTTCCTATGACTTCCCCTCACATATTTATACATGGCTATCATGTCTCCTCTCAGCCTTCTCTTCTGCAGGCTAAACATGCCCAGCACTTTAAGCCGCTCCTCATAGGGCTTGTTCTCCAGATCCTTGATCATTTTAGTCGCCTTCCTCTGGACACATTCCAGCTTGTCAACGTCTCCTTTCAATTGTGTTGCCCAGAATTGGACACAGTATTCCAGGTGTGGTCTGATGAAGGCAGAATCGGGGGGGAGCATGACTTCCCTGGATCTAGACAATATACTCCTATTGATGCAGGCCAAAATTCCATTGGCTTTTTTAGCTGCCACATTGTAGGCTCATGTTTAACTTGTTGTCCACAAGGACTCCAATGTCTTTTTCACACGTACTGCTGTCGAGCCAGGCGTCCCCCATTCTGTATCTTTGCATTCCATTTTTTTCTGCCGAAGTAAAGTATCTTGCGTTGAACTTCATTTTGTTAGTTTCGGCCCATCTCTCTAGTCTGTTAAGATTGTTTTGAATTCTGCTTCTGTCTTCTGGAGTGTTAGCTATCCCTCCCAGTTTGCTGTCATCTGCAAACTTGACGATCGTGCCTTCTAACCCTTCGTCTATGTGATTAATAAAGATGTTGAACAGAACTGGGCCCAGGACGGAATCCTGCTTACGGCACTCCACTTGTCACTTCTTTCCACAATGAAGATGTTCGTTCGCTTTGGGTTCGTTCGCACAGCGTAGTTTGCCCATTTCAGCCCAGGCTGCTCAACGCAGGTGCAGATCGGCCGGCGATCTGCGCCTGCGTTGAGCCCAGGCTGCATTTCGGGTGACAGTGCTGTGCAGTTTGGCGCGAGCGATCGAAGCCCTGCGCCAATGGTGGCGGCGCGGCGGCATCGGCGGCACTACAGGGGTGCTGTTGACGCCTCAACAGCGCCCCTATCGTTGTGCGCCCGAAGCAGCCGCTTCAGCGGCCTCTACGTTCAACCGGCCCTGGTGATACCACTGGTCATTTCTGCCCAGGATGAGGAGAAGTCATTGCTCAGCTCCCTTTGGGTTCGGCCAGTCAACTAGTTCCCAATCCACCTATCAATACCTTTGCCCGCATGTTATTAACTATTTTGTGAGAATGTCATGGGGTATCTTGTCAAAGAACCTACTGAAATTGAGATATGCTATGTCCACAGCAGTCCCTTCATCTACCAAGCTAGTAACTCTGTCAAAGAAAGAGATAAGGTTTGTCTGGCAGGACCTGTTTTTGGTTTTTTAGGGGTTTTTTTTTTTAGTATGGCATAAGTGCTTAAAGATTGCCTCTTTAATGATCTACTCCAGAATCTTTCCTGCTATTGATGTTAGACTTAATTGGCAGTAATTGTTTGGATCCCCTTTCCCCCCTTTTTGAAGATGGGAACAGCATTTGCTGTCCTCCAGTCTGCTGGAGATGATTGCCAGTGGTTACACAATTTACTTCTGTCAGTTCTTTTGGTACCCTTGGATGTAGTTCATCTGGCCCTAGAGACTTGAATTCATTTAGAGTAGCCAGATATTCTTGTACTGCTTCTTTATTCTGTGGGAATTATTTTCAAATTTTAAAATAATCTTAAATAAAAGGATTTTTCTCTAGGAGATTATTGTGGATTTGGGAGACAGAGAAAAAATGCCAAAAACCAAACTGTAGAAACCAAAACAACTCCATGGCTATTAATCCCAACTTTGGAATGGGGCAAACTATTAAAGTAAATATAGGGAAAATAATCTTATTGCTATGTACCTCTGATAGGGAAAATGCAGAACAGCTACTAAAGTCTGAAACAACAATTTTAAAAAGTTACATTCCTTTCTTTGGATCTTCACCAGACAGTGAAACTTCTTAATTGCTTTCACCTCCCAGGCAAATCAAAATAAAATTGGTAAAAGGTATATAACATCGTTGATTAAGATACACACCGTAGCATTGCTTGGATGTAGTGGATTTAGTACAAGATTAGAACAATATCTTAATAGGCACTTGTAGGTAGGGTTCTGTGAGGATGGATATCCTTGAAGAAATCACAATTCTCCAAGGTGGAGAAACATTAAAGGAAAGAAAATTTGGCTTCTTCAACCAGTGAATCTAATGTGTGACTCTTTTCCTAAAGGGGTCATGAATGGTGAAATGAGGGATCAGAAAATATGACAGTACATAAATGGGCACACTTCACTGAGTTACCACCAAATCTTGGAGCCCTTTTCTTCTGATGTATTCATGACCTCTAATCTTCTCCTGGAAGCAGTCTGCACCTAAACTCTATTTCAGTGTACTGCCACATATTAGCAGGCTTTTGTTTCTTGCAGCCTTAGCAAGATCAATGGTTATACATGCATCAATGTGGAAATTCAGCCTTTGATTGAAACTATTTCTTAAGCAAGTATTAGGACAAAGACTTATGGGAAGAAACTGGGTTGGATGTGCTCCATTATACTACATAGCTTAAAGCCAATAATTAGTCCAACCAGAATAGATTAAGGATGTCATTCTTCACTAATTTTCTTCTCAAAGGAAGCAAAGAGGGATTTTGCCATTTTAATTAGCACTATAAAAAGTCTTTAAAAGCTGCAGAGTTTTCAAAGGCTATTTGCAATTGTAGAGTTTATTTTTAAAACGTACTAAATCCATCAGTACAAATTTTACAAGAATTAGGGGGAAGAATGTGCAGAGAATATGCATTCTTTTTCTATAAAAAATTTATTCTGTGTAAAAATTTACACATGGTTGTCCTCTGCAGAAAATATTTTTTGTGTCGGAAACAGCTTTTTTCTATATATAAAATATTCCTTGGGAAAAGTGTTACTTTCATTGCACAGATATATATTGTTTTCTGTGTAAATCAACTTAAATGTTAATTTTATGTAGAATACTACGGTCAGCCATCTGTATCCATAAGTTGTTTTTTCAACTATGTTTCAAATGTCTATAGTGTAAAGAGAAACATGTGAAAAAAGTTTAAAAACTGAGACATTTGTTCTCCATTATTTCTTAGAATCCATGTATTTCTTGCTTATTTGTTTTTGAATTCCTGAAGAAAGCTCTTCTGCTGCAGTGGCAGGTGGTAACCATATATTTTCTTAATGCTGAACACACCTTTCTTTTCTTAATGTCTGGAAAATGTAGATCTTAATCAATGGTAGTACAACACTATTGTATATATCACCACAATATATACAAATATAGACTGCAGTTGACATTCTGGCATGTCCTTGGGCTTTGCTTGTGATGTAGAAACTTGATGACAGTTTATTCCCTGATTTACACTTAATTCAGTTAATCTACTCTACCTTGGACTACAAATAGGAATCAGGAATAGGAATCAGGCATATATTTTTATCCCTACTTTGTGTCCACTGTTATATCTGACAGATGGAAAATTCATGTGAAACCTGTTGCATATTTCCTTCAGAATTATTAGTGACCAATACAACATTGCTGCCCCCAACCAGCAACTCTGTCCACATGTCAATGGTTTTAAATTTGCTATATCTGGTTTTTAATGTGTTAAATGAATTGATAGCCAGTTAGCTTTTTAGGATCACTTTTATTGCATACATTATGTTGAATTGGCCAAGCTGATTTTTATTGTATGGCACTCAGAGTTTTTAATATAAGGCAGGACATAAATTCAAACAATGCACTGCCACTCTGGAAAACATAGTGTAATTTCCCCCTGTCACTCCCCGCAGTTCTTCAGGGTTCTTCATCTATCTTTTAAACAAGGAAAAATCCAATGGGAATAAAGGACACTGAAAGGATACATGTTGTGTGGTAGTGTACAGGAACAAAACGATGTCTCTTCAGTAATTTTCCCATACAGTAGCCAAGTATCCCTGCAAGCCACATCTCCTAGAACCTATGTAATGTGTGCCAGAAGGGACATGTAGCTCCTTTCTCTTGGCAAGCATGCAATTGCCCAATCTCTGCTTGCCATCCTGCCCCTGATGGCCTGCTTTCTGCCCCACCGCTTACTCACTCACCCATTTGTCCGCCCCCTTGTTCATTTGCCCCTGCACTCACCCACCCACCTTTTCACTTGCCCTCCACTTGCACGCCCCTGCTTGTCCTCCCACTTGGTCAGCACTGCCCCCATTCCCCCGCTTGTGACTCCCTGCTCACCATCCCCCGAGTGCCCCCCCCCCCAGTTTGGGCATTCAGTCTCTAAAAGGTTCACAATCACTGCCCTAGGTTTTCCACTGTCTTTTATTGATTCTTTTTAGAATCAATATTTAATATTTTAGGTTCCTGAATATACAACAAGCCTGGACCTCAATCCAACTACCATTCATATTTTTGAAAATCGAACCAAGGTTGATTTCAAGTTATTAAGCAGATCCCACTATGTTGTTTAACCCTCTTCGTGTATGTTTCATTTTTCTGAGGGTGCTGTCTCAGACCCCAAGTGATTCCATATCTATTCAAAACAAATGTCACATGGGAACATGGCCAATAAAAAAAACACTTGTCTGCACACAACATTGGGATGCATCAGTTGTGCATGGGGAGGAAGAATGCTGTAGAGTACAGGTACTTCAATGCACATAAACATAAACAAGTATTTGATATTTTATTGAGATCTTTGAACTTTCCTAATGTGTCAAGCTGATTACAATTTCTAATGAGTTAAAATCATTGATCACTGGTTTATGCACATCTATCTAGCATTCTGGAGTTAAAACCATTCACCTTTCTCATCACTCTGATCTAGTAAGGACCTGTTGTTAATACGCACTCTTAGATCCAGGACAGGCCTCTCATCCTTACCTTTAAAGATCTTTGGGGACTTGTTTTCCATCTCTTCACTTTTAAATCCTGAAACATCCCCCCTGTGTTCTTTGCTTCTCTATCTCTACCCTTCCCACCACCCACAGGTCTCTTGTGCTCACAAAAGACATTGCCCTGTCTCCTTTTTGCCCCATATGTTTGAAACTGCCTCCTTGATCTCCTCCTTGATGCCATTTCTTTCAACTTCAAACTGTAAATGAGAAGGAAATGAAGCTTAAACACATGGAATATAACAGAACTAATCCCCTATTGCTTCCTTAGTTTTCTTTTCCTGTTCTTCTCAGTTGTTTCCCTTGTTGGATTTTAGACTTCAAACTTCTAGAGGCAGAGGTCTATCCTCCCACAGTATTTAAAGTACAATGTGAGCCAATGATCCTAAGTAACAACAACATTAGGTAAACTTGCTATGTTTTTATCATAGCTATATAGATGTAATTTACCATGTGCCTACCCTTCTGTTGTGTTGAGATTGTGTGTTACTGTGAGACAAGAGGCTATGCTAATGGTAGCAGTGTTGCTGGTAGAATCTCCCATGTCAGATAGGATTTTGCTGAGGAGCCAGCCAGAGTTCAAATCTCACAATACTTGCATTCCGGCAGTCATCCCAAGACTAAATAACCTTCTCGTTTAGTTGAGACAGAATGTCAGTATGACCTGCTGCAACAGGTTTCCTTGGCTAAGTATGCTCAGGGGGTACATATTACTATACTATACTACACTATACTATACTATTTAATTTACCCAACTCAAAGAGAATATTACAGTTGTATTTAGGCTTCTGTTTTTCAAATCATGGTAAAATGACTCAATTGCTTTGGCTGTGTGATGTTGGCAATAAGTCTGGAAAACACTTTGGAAGAAACAGCTGCCACCCAGTGGCAACCCTGCAAAAGACTGTGTCACCATCACATAATAATTTGCCCAGTGAATCTGAAGAAAAGAGGGGTACCATTTTTGTCACAGTATTCCTAGGCAGATATATTTGTGAACGCACTGAAATCAATTTCTTCCCAAGCCTTTGAGGCTAGAATATTTATAGCAGGCATCCTCAAACTGCAGCCCTCCAGCTGATTTGACCTCCAACTCCCAAAATTGCTGACCATTGGACAAGCTGGGTAGGGCTTCTGGGAGTTGGAAGCCCAAATAGCTGGAGGGCTGCAGTTTGAGGATGCCTAGTTTATAGAGTAAAAACCTTGATCTTTAGATCCTTTTCAACACTTCCAATGAGAGGATATAACAGAAATATGGTGCAACCAGTAGATGAATTGCATCTACTGGCTAGCATATTTGTGATCTAGCATATTGTCATATCACCCAACGATGTGTGCATCTATAAAGCATATGCCTTTCAGAAGCTTTATTTCTTTCACTTTACCAAGACAAAATCCTGCCTAAAATTCAGTGTCCAGCTTTGCTTATGCAGACTGAATTAATTGAGTCAGAGGCTGTAGCACTGAAGTACAGGGAGTTTTTGTTGAGAAGGATGATGACTCCATCTGCACACATCCACAGGGCTTCCCCGTGCCTTCTGCAAGTCTGCAGCCCTAACAATGCAGGTGGGATGTTCCTAAAAACCATAGATTGGTCAAAGCTATATCTTTTGTAAGGCAAATATTTTCTGGTGGTTTGGTCTTTGGTGGGTAATTAAGATCAATCATCTTTGCAAAGGATCTGCTCCTGAGAAATAAAAACAACACAGCTGCCTGCATTTCGGACCCTAAATCAGATTGTTAGTTCCCACCAGAGTATACACTTAAATCAATGGGATTGACATAAATCACACAATAAATGATGTTTCAGCAATTAATTATGGGAGAGCACTCTTACTGGGACTAGAAATTTGATTTAATACATAAGATTCCTCTGTAGTTAACACTGTAGGGACTGCCTAGATGAGCTCATGCACTTCAACATTTATTACTACAGTCACAATTAACAAAGTTAGTAAACAAAATGTACTATTACAGACAGAACTCAATAAAGCTTGTGCTGAGAAAGATCAGGATTCTACTTTGGCTGATCCTACTCTAGCTATGTTTGCCTGTCTATAATATGTAAACAATAGCTAGATCAAGAACTACTTACCATATATACTCAAGTATAAGCTGACCCAAATATAAGCTGAGGTACCTATTTTTTCCACAAAAAAACCCTGGGAAAACGTATTGACTCGAGTATAAGACAAGGGTGGAAAATGCAGCAGCTACTGGTAAATTTCAAAAATAAAAATACATACCAGTAAAATTACTGAGGCATCAGTAGGTTAAATGTTTTTGAATATTTACATAAAAGTATAATTTAAGATAATAATAAGACTTTAATAAGATAAGACTGTTCAACTCTGATTACTTATATGCTCGAGGATAAGCCGACCCGAATATAAGACGGCCGGAACTGTCACTTGAGTATAAGCCAAGGGGGGCTTCTTCAGCCCAGAAAAGGGGCTGAAAAACTGGACTTATACTCAAATATATATGTTACTAGGAACATTATTGTGGGAGGCCACTATTTCATGGCATTCATGCAATAAATTATACTGGAAACTTACCGAGATGGTCACTTTCATTAACACATCTGCCTGTGATGGTGCAGCAAGATTGTTTTGCCACTCTGTGGTTATGCAGCCAGACTTCATTGAGGAAGAAAAGCTGCCCTCCTGAAGTCCCATATCTTCTGTTAGAGGGTGTGGAGTGGGGTTTTTTCATATATATATAGATAGATAGATAGATAGAGAGAGAGAGTTTATTGATACAATGCCTTGACTGTTTCATTCCACATGTGCATATTGTTTCTTCTGAATAAAAGATTTGATGAAACATGCTGAACTGTTCTTTCTATTTATGGTGTAGAAACTAATCCTTATTCTTTCCATTATTTCTCGTCTAGGACCAAATTTTCTGTTAAAGCAGTAATACCCAGGAAAACATCTGCTTCATTAACTGAGGCATAGCTGTACATCACTGGCATGGAGCTAGTCATATGAGCCCCAGTAGAACTAAAACAGTATATCATAGTACAGAACCAGGTATCTCACCTCATCAGCTGTTTGGAAGAAACAGGTCTAAGCATGGTGTCAATCCATTTCCTTCCAGGATGCAGTCAAATGCTCTGGAAAGTATTTCTTAGCCCATATATTTCTAAGATATGCAGCTTTTCTTTGTTATGTGTGTTTGTCAGTTTAAGATATACATAAACTGCTTTTCCAACAGCAAGATTAACATCCAAAATCAGTAGTATAACAATAAAATAAAGCTACCACAGTCAAATTACTTAAAAAACATACAAAAGCTAAAGATCATTGAACAGAACACTGAAACAATGAAGAATAAACTAAAATGTTAAAACCTTTTGCAGTCTTTTACATGGCAAAGATGAAAACTTCTTCACTTCCTTAGGCAAGTTGCTTCATCTATGGAGAGCCATCCTAGTCACAGCCCTGTTTTGAAATGCCATTATCTTCATCTGATGCAAGAGTGGAATAGTAAACTAAGGTCGAGTTATGGTTCAGGCACACCTTGGTTGACAATGCTTCTGACAGTGAAGTTCCTTTTCACAAAGTCAAAAATCTACAAAACAAACAAACCTTTTTGGGAGCCAAGTATAAAGCAGAGAAGTACCTCATGCACACTTTTGTTTTATGGATTTTGTTGAAGTTTGCTGCTCAGTGCTATGGAATGGAGTTATAGTTTTACAAGATATTGAGCCCTTCTCTGGCAAAGATTGCTGGTGCCTCCCCAAACTACAAATCCCAGGATTCCATAGCATTGAATCATGGCAGTTAAAGTGGTGCTAAATTACACTGATTCTATAGAGTATATTCCAGGGGTCCCCAAACTTTTTTAAACAGAGGATAACGGTCTTTTAGACTGTTTGGGGGATGGACTATAGTTTGAAAAAAGCATGAACAAATTCCTATGCACGCACGCACACACATCTTATTTGTAGTGCAAAAAACCCCAAAACAAAACACAAAAGAACAATGCAGTATTTAAAGTGAAGAACAACTTTAACCAGCATAAACTTACTAGTATTTCAATGAGAAGTGTGGGCCTGCTTTTGGCTGATAACAGTCAGATTAATTAGGATTGTTGTTGTTGTGTGCCTTCAAGCCATTTCAGATATAGAGCAACCCTACATCTAAAGTTTAGGGTGGAAGCTGTGTAAAAGGACCTTGGAGGGTCCAGCCCATTTGAGAACCCCTGGTATATACAGTAGAGTCTCACTTATCCAACATAAACAGGCCGGCAGAATGTTGGATAAGCGAATATCTTGGATAATAAGGAGGGATTAAGGAAAAGCCTATTAAACATCAAATTAGGTTATGATTTTACAAATTAAGCACCAAAACATCATGTTTTACAACAAATTTGACAGAAACAGTAGTTCAATATGCAGTAATTCTATGTAGTAATTACTGTATTTACGAATTTAGCACCAAAATATCACGATGTATTGAAAACATTGACTACAAAAATGCATTGGATAATCCAGAACGTTGGATAAGTGAGACTCTACTGTACATCCAAAGGCATTTTCAATGTGTGCCCAACTGAGACCAACCTTGTGGTGTTTTATCTACTCAGCCTATGAACTCAGTTAACCCAACTATGACTAGATTATTGAAAGGGAGAAATTTGGTGGGTCGTTTATCTCCAATGCTGCCAGCTTTGTAGCAATCTGCTTCAATGCTATCTGCTCTTGGAAAACAAATGCTTGAGTCCCATGACTGGAGTCCCATGACTTATTTAAAATAGAGTGAAGAGAGCCATGATGAGAACTACGAAAAGAACAGAAGTGGTGGGGTTGAAAAGAGGAGGGAAGGGGCCGAGGGAGAGATCACATGCAGCAAAAGAAACACTTTAAAGAGCAGTAAGTTTGTCTTCGTATTGGCACTGTGGTGTTTGCAGCATGGCTTAGCATGCCTCATCTTGTTAAATAAATATTGTGACAGCTCTAATCCTAGCAAGCGGGGATGTAACCAGAACTTGGATTTTCACTGAGGGCAAACAGTAATGGGTGCACTTTAAGTATTTCAAATAAGCCTCTAATTTAGATCCACAGAGTCAGTGCTGTTTGTTAAATAAATACCCAAGTCATCTGGTACAAGGCCAATAGTCATAGCTAAGGAAGATGTAGCAAACTAAAAGATATTTAATTCCACTGCTGGGTGAACAGCACACTCCCGTATGATGGGAACCAGGAAGAGCTTTTTAAATTTCATTTACAACAGCAGCATTTACAACAAATAAAAACAACACACACATATTTGTATCCCCCTTAAACTAAAGCAATCCCTTCTTTGGGGTTTGAAAGCAATCAAAAGAGACAGCTCCCACACGGCAAGGGAATTAGGTATCATTTAATTGCCGAAAGGAAAATGACAAATGCTAGTTCATAACTAACATGCTGCAGCCACTTTGTAAAATGTTAATTGGAATACCTTGCACTTCTCCAAGGCCTTTAATGAATTAATGGTGATGCCACTCTCTATTTATGGGCCAGTTAAATTCCAAGGTAAATCCATTTACCACGTGTATATTATTATTAAACTTCATATGTCGGTTACACAATCAATAAGCAGCCCTTTCATTAATCTAAATGAAGGCCTTCCAGGAGGTTGTGGGTAAATCCGAAACCCCTGCCTTCTTCAAAAAGAATTTGTTACATTTTGGAGTTTGTGGAACTGCTGAGTTCCTTGTTTCTTTAGCAACTTAGAATTATAATGTTATCTTAAAAGAAATAAATTTGGGGGGGGGGGGAGATAATACATGGGGATTGTAGAAAAATATTTGTCAACATTTTTTTTTTCAAAAAAAGAAATCTCCAGATGGTGGGGCTGGTGTAGAAACATGCAGCTTTATTGTTTATTATGCTCCACATCTGTCTCAATTTGCTCTGGTTGCATGCACCTTTCCCATTCTCAGTAGCTGAGAAAATGATTTAGCTTTTCTGAAAAGTTTTCAGAACATATACTATGTTTGTTTGAGAGGAGGAACTTAGTGATGGAGATGAGATCACTCTTTCTTCATTGAGTGATATGGAAAAAGATGGATCCAAATAATTTTAGGCCCAAGGAAACTCACAGTGATGTCCAGTATATTTATTTTAATGTTTGAAATCTGAGACATTTAGTTCACATTTGGATAAGTAATTTTTTGTGTCAGGAGCAACTTGAGATACTGCAAGTTGCTTCTGATGTGAGAGAATTGGCCGTCTGCAAGGACGTTGCCCAGGGGATGCCTGGATGTTTTACCATCCTTGTGGAAGGCTTCTCTCATGTCCCCACATGGGGAGCTGGAGCTGATAGATGGAGCTCACTGGCTCTCCCTGGATTCGAACTGCTGACCTGTTAGTCAGCAGTCCTGCCGGCACAAGGATTTAACCCATTGTGCCACCAGGGACTTCTTTTTGGATAAGTCATGAAAAGGAAACATACTTTGCCTCTATTTAAAAATTGTGGTGAATGGGGTAGTAGTGGTTATGTTTTGTCTTGAGCACACACTAAGGAGTGCATATCTGTTCCGGCAGCAATTGTCATGTCCATGCTTATTCATACTTTATTAATAACACAACTCAAGCAATAACTAATAGATGATGGACATAAAACCTTTAACTATAGAAGATGCATAAATGGAAGGTTGAAGCTGCTAAAACAATAACTACAAGTGTGGATGAGATGAAAAGACAATGGAAAGCCAAATCCTATAGGCTGCAATCCAGGGTGCATACAGAAAACAAGGCCAGGGACAGGTCATACTTCTGTTGAATAGAAACAAGCTCAAATACCATTATTATTATTATTATTATTATTATTATTATTATTATTATTATTATTAAACTTTATTTGTACCCCGCTAGCATCTCCCGAAGGACTCGATGCGGCTTACAAAGGCCAAGGCCTCAACACACAATATAACAATACAAAACAAAAGGCAAATTAAAACAATTAAAACAGTATAAACAACAAGCAATAAACAATATGCTAAAACACAATAAAACTGGGCCAGGCCAGAGTAATGGGTACAAGATTAAAAGTGCTGATGTGACAGGTGATATATAAGGCTTATAGGGCAAGTGCAGAGTGCGATATGTGATCTTAGTTCTAATAAAGTGCTTATGGGACTTGGTATTGGAGATTTCCTATGAATCTGGGAAGGCACATTGGAACAGCCAGGTCTTCAAGTTCTTTCTGAAGACTGCCAATGTAGGGGCCTGTCTGAGATCCTTGGGGAGGGTGTTCCAGAGTCGGGGGGCCACCACAGAGAAGGCCCTGTCTCGTGTCCCCACCAACCGCGCTTGCGACGCAGGCGGGATCACGAGCAGGGCCTCTCCAGAGAGGTAGTTTCCAGGAATAAACAATCAAAACACAATAGCAGGCAGGACTCATCAATTGCTAATTAATCTAGTAGACAAGGAACATTGTTTTAAAGGTAATGTGATATATAACACAATGCCCATTTGATGCAAGGTGCAAGAGTCACTGGCAGGAATGGATGAATATAAACTAGGTATGGGTGAATTCCTCGGAATCGTTGGAAATGGGAATAAAATTGGATCTATTCTGATTTTCGAACGGGTTTCCGACGTGCATTAGTGCATCGAAATTAACTCTCAATTTCGAAGCGTTGGAGCCCATTCATTTAATGGTCTCGTAATTTATTCAGATATATGAGAAAGCATTTTTGAAGCAACCAAACTTTGTTTGCAGGGAGGAGCAGCCTAGCCTGGCCTTGCCTCCCTGCCCAATCAGTGTGGGCATTCATGTAAGGGGAAGGATTTGGACATCCTCCTTCAAAAGTGTCTGCTGCATGCTTTGAGGCTCATTCTGGCCTGGAAGTTGGAGCGAGGAGGGTGGTTGGTTGGTCTTTTGCGGCTGCCTGTCTGCCTGGCCTGTTGTTGCAGGGGGACCTAGGAAGGCACTGGCAGCCATTGAAAAAATGGAGTCGACTCTTTACAAAGAAGAGAAGGCATTTTTTGGGGTGGGATGGGAGAGGGTTGTTTTTTTAAAAAAAAAATCTGACGCAGTTTCTTCTAAAATAAAGGAGTAAGAAGAAGCATTTATTTTTGGAGACAAAAGTGGGGGCTGGAAGTTTGGGAAGGGGAAAGGGGTTGTTTTGTTTTCAAAATCTGACACCTTTGTCCTGCTCAAAGCACTGCATATCCTATCATTCCCAAAAACCCTCTCTGCTGGTGGTGTACTGCCCTCCTTTCGTTTGGGGAGCGGCAGCAACGTTACATAGCTGAATCCTCTGGGTTCAAAGCCCTCTGTTTGTTTGTTTGTTTGGCCTCCTCAAAGCACTGTGTGTCCTATCATTCCCAAAAACCCTCTCTGCTGGTGGTGTACTACCCTTTCTTTGTCTGGGGAGCGACAGCAAGGTTACATAGCTGAATCCTCTGGGCAAAACATGGCAAAACTTTATTAAACTGCCAGAACTTTGTCTTTGTGGAAGTTTCGGAAGTTTCAGAAAATTTTGAACTTTTTGCCTTCAAAGTTCGGAAATGACTTTAGAAATGAAGTGCCAGCATCCCCTTCTTTCTAAGGAAGTTTAGAACCGCACACGCCTAATATAAACACTCACATATGCATAGATACATGGATTCTACTTGGTGCCACTTACCATATTTAAATGTATTGTGACAACACAGAAACTTATGAAAAGGCATGAGGTGGGAGGGATGAGGTTTCTATCAGTGCTAATTTTCATTTATATAAAAAAATAACAACCAAACGTCCCTTCAAATAATTCTGTATCCTCCAACATCTCACATATAAAATGAGGAACACACGGGTCAATCTGTAAAGGGTGTGTTTGTTTGTTTGTGCATCATTGGAAAGAGAAAAAACTAGGAGATAATGTGTATCCTAAAGAAATGGGTGCATTTCTAGCAACCAATTAGGCTACAATGTGATATGCATTGTCCTGGGAGTAGGTCTCACTGGGGTCTTTTTGAGTAGAGTTTCATTCTTAATTTAAATGGGTCGGAAATTACTCTTTTAGAGCCAGTCTCTAATCTGCCTCCCTGCACTGTTATTGACTTCTACACACAATCACAAGCACCTACTCTACCTTTTGTCTCACACAGAGCTACACAAGCAGTGTGTGAGACAAACCATTTCCCCATTTCTTTCTTACACACACAGAAGCTAACGAGCACACACTCCTTCTAGTCTGTTTTTCTGACATACAAAAGCTTGCTCTTCACTTTTATCTCTCTTTTTTAACCACTCACTCACACTATGTATATGTTTCCCCCTTCACACACAAACATACTACACTATGAGACATACAACCCCACTCAATCACAGACAGATGAGGGAGGAATGTTTCCTACATATTTAACTGTTAAAAAGGAGAAGTGGGTTCAAAAGATGTAATTTCATGATTCTGCAGGAGAAGGAAAAAAACTTTGAAACCCAACTAAGGAAGAAAGAATAACTTTGTTTTGGAAATAGCAAAGACACAATAATTCAATGCCTGCTTAACAAAATTATACTGAAAACACTTCACTGAAATGTATGAACTACAGTTTGATGAATTAAATAATCTGTGCAATTAAGAGACTGATTAATGACTCAACTCCAGATTAAAAACAGTGCTCTGATTAATCAGAACTGGCCATCTGGGCTCTGTTACAGCTTCTGCCAGAGTTCTAGGGATGAAGAAAGGTTCCCCACTCGCTTTCACTACTACACGTTGTTTTTTGCTGTACCTTGTCTTTGACTTTAACTTTATTTGGAGAATGTCCTAAACCAGATTTGGAATTATCTCATAGGCTGTTTCCTATGGTTTTCAGTTTGCATTTGTCAGCCTACTCTCTTCTTCCAGTTGAACATAAGACCTGACAGCTTCCTGGTTCACATATGGGCAATGATCATGTTATAACGTAAAATACAATCTGATGCAATTTTCAGGAAGATGAGGATAGAAAGCTATAGAAAACTTCATACATGCACATAGTGAAGTCAGAGATATTAAAGGAAATCAAGGATAGGAGAGTGGTGGTTATCTATTACAATGGTGCTCTACAGATAAATTTAAATTTAAGAGATAGTATAGCATCCTAAAGTAGGGTTTCCTTGATCTCCCAGAGTTCTAGAGTGAGTCTACATTAGTCAGTAAATCCAGGACTACAGTGGTGGGTTGCAGCCTACATGATCCAGACAGACCAAAAAAAAAATTGGCTGTGCTGGATAGTCACCTCAACTTCTATTTTTCTATTACCATCCCTAGCTGGTTGCAGACCTCAGTATCAGCAGTTCTGATATCAGCAGAGGCACCTGCATGAAGGAGAAGGTTGTGTGAGTGCCTTTGCTGATGGCTAGAAGCTCACATGGAATACCCACGATGGCCAGAGTTGCAACAATGGTGACATGTGCACAATCCATTCCTTTTTCTCTGTTCTGATGTCATGTGAGGACATGGACTCATGAAATTGGACCAAATCCAGCTATCTAAAGGGCCCCGAAGCCAAGGAGTAGTCCAGAGGGTCATGTAGAGGCAGAGATGGATTATCCCACTAGAATATACGATACTCATCAGAAGTGAAGAAATGTTGTGAAGATAGCCAGCAGCCACCTGAGAATGAGTTTGGGTTTCTAAGCTCCTAGTCTAACTCTGAAATAACTGAACCACACTGGCTTTAGTCCTTGTACTTGAAGAAAACTGAAAGTATTTACACTGAAATAATATATAAGACTTCCCAATCCTTGTTTGCATGTATTAGATGCGTTCTTTATCTTATCTTGTAGAACTCAGCTGATTATAACTATGCATAAAGTTGAGTAGTATTTGTTTCTTGGTGGTGAGAAGAATTCCCACATATAAGGTTTATACCATATTTAGAAAACGGCTGATTTATTACAAACATCAAAAATATTATAGAATGATGAGCAGTCCATAACAGAGTTCCACGTCTTTTCTAACTTTGATACCCCATTACTCTTGCGTGATGGCTGCTTCTCTCCAAAATGAATGTGAAGGATTGTAAATGACAGTAGTTTAGGATGTATGTCGCATTATCTCATAAAGTAATTTGCCTGATTCTTTCTCTGTTTTCTCTACTGTCCCATTTCTCCCCTTTTCAGTGAAATCAACAATGTTTTCCAGCACTCACAGGATGTTTCATTTTTTCCTCTGCTGCTAACAAACGTCAAGTATGTTTCTGAAAAAGAAACACTATATTTTCCAATTAGACTGCCTTTGTTGTTTGCAAAACAAATAGTGCTCCAGAAATTGTAGATGTCGCATGATATCCACTCTTTATTGTCTTTCCTCTCTTGCTTCCAAGAGCCCTTATTCTACCACTCCATGCTCTTTAGACAAAAGGGTTTTGTGTGTATGCATGCTTTAGTTTCTTTTACCAGAGATGTGAAAGAAACCTGTGGCTGTGATTATAAGTGAAAATTATGTTAGAATTTTTAATATCCTCATTTGTCCACACCAATTTTGGCTGATGATGCAAGTGAAAATTAGTTTGCCATTTTTACCTTATTTACTCATCCACACCAATAGATCAGCACATGATTGAGAATACAATAATTTGTTGTGACTGGCAGTTGCTGCTTAGAAGATGTTCTTAGTAGAGCATAAAAGGGAGGAAGGGGAGAGAAAACAGGAATGTGGCAGCTCCTTTAAGACTGCCTGGTTTTTATTTTAGGATGAGCTTTCGTGGAAATAAACCAACTTTTTCAGAAGCAGTACAGAGTGATATGAATGCCTCGGGTATAAAGCATATTTATGCAGGGGCAATAGAACAGTAGATGATGTCTATGGGGCTGATTCATCTAACTCTGCTTTGGATGTAGATGAATGTATGGTTCTTTAGTGGGATCCAATTGTTAAAAATATGGGAAGAACATGTTAGAATGGAAGTTTGTCAGTCCTGAAATAGTGAGGTTAAAAGATTGTTTTAATGCTGATTAAAGTATTGCTTGACTGATTTCTGCCCTCTCCTCAACATATTTTTTCTTCAACTTTCTCATTCAATTTGCTAGAAACAAATTATGTTGGGTAGTAAATAAAGATATAATCTCGGATGAGGTGAATTACTTGTCCGAACATGTCTCCTGTTACGAACCACCACGTCATTTAAGATCTTCAGGGGAGGCCCTGCTTTCGGTCCCGCAGCCTCACAGTGGTGGCTCCCCACCTATGGAACGCCCTCCCAAGAGAAATCAGGCAGGCTCCCTCTCTCCTATCATTCCGTAAAAGAGTTAAGACTTGGCTGTGGGACCAGGCCTTTGAATAATAGTAGCAGCATAAACAACAACTATATGTCTCAGGATACAATGACAGACCTGGTTTGGACTCGAAACGTGCCAAAATGTATATTTATATGTGTATTCTATGAATGTTTTAATGTAACTCAATTTTAAATTGAATTGAAATGTTATTGTATAGTTTGATCCATTTCAATCTGGTTTCAGGACTAACTATGGAACAAGAGACAACTTTGGTTGCCTTGGTAGATGGCCTACACTGAGAACTGGACAGGTGGAGCATGTCCCTGTTAGTTCTGCTGGACTTCTCAGCCACTTTTGATACCATTGACTATGGTGTCCTTCTGGACCACATTGTTGGCATGGAAATAATAACTCCATTCCTTCCTGGAGAGGTAAATCTTGAATGTCTTGTTCAGGGAGTCCTGTTTGTCTCCATTGCGGGCTTTTGATTTGTCCTCTATGTATGTTTAAAATACACAAGCTATTGATGGGGAGACTGTCCAGAGTTTTGGGATCCAGTTCCATTCATATGTAGATAACACTCAGCTATGTTACTCCTTTCCACCTCAATCCAAGAAGGCTATCTTTTTTTTGGAAGTGATTGCCCTCATTAGTAATGGACTGGGTGAGGGAAAACAAATTAATCCACACAAGACAGAGGTGCTGCTGGTCATTTGGAAGGCAGATAAGGGAATAGGGAATCAGCCAAAATATGTGGATTTATAGCTTGGGATAAACTTCTGTATCCAGTCCTGATCCTGGAGATTCAGGTCTCAGCTGTGACACTCCTGTCTTTACACATTTAAGGCTAGTGTGCCACCTGTGCCCATTCCTAGAGTTGTTGGCTCTGGCTACAGGGTACACAACTTAATTACTAGGCATGAGTGAGCAATAAAAAAAGTTTCAAAAGTCATTACAAAATTAGGGGAAACTGGCATTTTGTTTTTAAAGTATGGTTAGTGAAAAATTCATTACTATAACGAGAGTAATGAAATTTTGTTACTTTTCATTATAGTAATTGCACATAATTACTACAATTGGGGAAACTTCAGAGGCTCCTTTTCCCCTCATGTTTACAGCTATTGGGGAGAAACTTGCTACAATAGTAGAACACATTTGCCACTGTCAGACCATCAAGTTTCAGAACGTTTCACTTATCCACAGCTATTTTGAGAATTTTCAATTTTTTTTATAAACAACTTTTTAAAAAGAAGTTCAAGTGCTATCTCCTTGAATTTTCTATACAATGACACAAGATCCCCCCAACTTTCAGAAATATTCATACATCTACTTATTTTAGGGATTTTTGTAAAGTTTTGACAAAAAAAATTATTTAAAAAGCCACAACAGCTATCTCATTGAATGTCTCTCATATATTAACCAATAACCAATTCTACATTTTCTAGAATCCTAGAGTTAGAGGGGGGGGGCCCAAGGGCCATGTAGTCCAACTCCCTTCTTCCAGACAGAAGGGCAACATCAAAACTCTCCTGACAGATAGCCATCCAGCCTCTAAACTAATTAATATGCTTCCCCTATTGAATTGGAAGGGACCCCCAAGGGCCATCCATTTAGGATTTCTTCTCAGTCCAGCACAAAGATTTACTTACTGGAAGTATCAGTCAGTCCTCCTCTTTGCAAATTCAATGATTTATTGGAACTCCGGCTGGCTGTTGCTACAGACAATCTCTCCCCTCTCCTTATTGTGGCTTTCTGATGTGAGCAGCATTCTGGGAAATGTAGCTTAAGGCAGGGCTTTTTGCATTGTCTGTAAAAAGCTACATTTCCCAGAGTTCTATGTTTTCTTTCCCAGTGACCTCTGCTTTCACTCTGCTTTCTCTCTCCTAATGGCAAGAGACCATTAATTTAAAGAGGAAAGGCAGCCTTTTTGGCTTTGCTTTGTTTTGCTTTGCTTTCTTGTGGTGAAAATAAAACTGATTTGGGGAGGCTTCCAAGATTTACAAAATGCAAACGAAAAATGATTGTGTAAACTTCAATTCTTAAGTTTTTGGCATGGGCCATGCCTACATGTCGGATATTGCCTCGTAAATTTAACAAATTTGATACAACTTACAAGGACTAATGAAAAAAATGCACACCTCTATTAATTACATTCCATTTAGATTTACTGTAATTTGCAGAAAAAGGAGAAGGAGAAGGAGAAGTAGTAGTGATGATGGTGAACTTGGAATCATGGCTCTCAGTTTGTTGTGGAAATCTAGCTCTTCAAAACACAATCATTTAGGCTTCAATGCTGTCTTAACACATGGGCTCACTGGGCAGTTGCCAGGAGGCCCCTTGAGCATAGGAACCAATGCTTATCTATGAACAGACTGCAACTTTACACAAATTTTCCAATTGCTCACGTTAACATTCAAATCTCCTGCTAACTCCATAGGAAAATTATAACTAAGTAGTGTACTATTTTTATGTTGATTTTTTTCAACTTCAAGTGTCATGTTATATTGTCCAAATGTTTGTATTGATTTATCTTTGCTATACAGCATGTTTATAAATGTCAAAACATCATTTTGTGGGAGGTATCAATAAATATAAATTTATTTTATTGACAATTTACATTTGTATTCCTGTGAATCATTGTATAAGCAGGGCCCAGTGTACTGCTTTGCCTGGGGACCTATAATGCTGTTAAGATGGTGCTGCTAAGATTCCCAGAAATCCTGTCTTCTCAACTTTAAGAAATGGAAATTTACTCTTAAAAAAGAAAGGAGGAAAAAAGGAAAGTACTCTCAGTGCCAGCTATTACATTTATGCAGTGTGCACAGCATAACTCTGAATTTAGGTGCTGGACTACTCCCTTGATTCAGTTGTTGATTCATTTACAATTTGCTAGATCCCTTAATATATTATGGTTCTGGACATTCAATTCTTGAGATTGCCAGAACATCCCTGATTAAGGTCACCTGACAGGTGGCCCTGGTAAAGGCTGTCCTTTGGAAAAATAGAGCTTCCATACCTGCTGTTCATTTGGCAAGCCTGTTTACTGTTGCTTGACTGTAGATTATGGGTTCAACAGCATGCAAAAGAGCCAACATCACATTTCTGCCAAGCAACAAGACTCCCAACCAGTGCAATCTCCCAGGAGCCCTTCTATGCTTGTTGCTAAGCACAAGGGAATCCTGGCTAACAGAATCATCTTGATACTTCTTTAAGTGTCTTCTATTCTTCTAACCCAGTGGGGCTCTCCTCTCCTGGACATCCCCCACCCCACACACCATATTTTTTAAGAACCACAAGTAAACATTGGCCTTTAAGAAGCTGTTGATTTTTTCTTTCGGGAGGCTGTTTTTGATACTATTTTAAACAAATAGGCTGAAGATTATCACATCACTCAGGATGCAACACAGTTTTGCAAAAGGGGAGCGGTGCTTTCCGTTCCAAAGCTCTGCTGTTTCTTGAGTGATGCAGTCCAGGAAGAGCACATCCTCCTGCAAAGATAAGAGTGATTCCTCGTATTTTTGCAGAGAATTGGAGTGCAGGGAGACTCAGAAGGCACAGCCCATGCCCAGCCATGCCAAACTAGCATTAGCAGGGTGTAGCAGCCCCATGGGGATGACAAGAGGCTCCAAACCAGCATTTAATTCCAGTTCAATCTGTGTTATTTATTTATTTATTTATTTATTTTTCAAACTTATATGCCTCCACTCCCCTAGGGCTCGGAGCGGCTTACAAGAATCGGCTAAAATCAACAATTTAAAAAGCATTTTAAAAACATCTTTTTTTAAAAAAATCTTTAAACATCCTAAAAGCACCTTTTAAAACATCAGCAACAGAACTCAAAAGCCTGCCGAAACAGGTGTGTCTTACATGCCCTGCGGAAGGCCAACAAGTCCCGCAAGGCACGAACTTCAGGTGGCAAGGTGTTCCACAGAGATGGTGCCACTACTGAAAAGGCTCTGCGTCTAGTTGCAGTTAGACGCAAGGTCTTAAAACTGGGGACTTCCAGCAGGTCTTGGTCCTCAGAACGGAGGGATCTCTGGGGTTTGTAGGGGGTGAGGCGGTCCCTCAGGTACATCGGCCCTGGACCATGTAAGGCCTTGAAGGTGATCCGGTGCTCAATTGGTAACCAGTGCAGCTGCCATAAGATTGGTGTTATGTGGCATCTTATCAGGACTCCCGCAAGGAGCCGGGGCAGCTGCATTTTGCACCAATTTGAGCTTCCGGATCACCGACACAGGAAGGCCAATGTAAAGGGCATTACAGTAATCCAGTCTCGAGATGACTGTAGCCTGGATCACTGTAGCCAGGTTGTCCCTAGATAGATAGGGGGCTAGCCGTCTAGCCTGCCGAAGATGAAAAAAGGCAGTTTTGGTAACGGCGGAGACCTGGGCCTCCATCGTCAATGAAGGGTCCAAGAGGACTCCCAGACTCTTTACTAGTGAAGACGGGCGTAGCACTTCGCCATCCAGGGTTGGCAACTGGATATCCCCACTGCCCGGTCGGCCCAGCCATAGGATCTCCGTCTTTGCTGGATTCACCCTCAACCTACTGGAACGCAACCATCCAATAATGGCCTTGAGGCACTGGTGAAAACTGTCGGGTACAGACTCCGGTTGGCCTTCCATCTTTAACACAAGCTGAGTGTCGTCAGCATATTGATAACACTCAAGCCCGAAATCTCGGACCAGCTGAGCAAGTGGTTGCATATAGATGTTAAACAACAGAGGGGAGAGAATGGCCCCCTGAGGAACCCCACCATGTAGAGGGGACCTCTCAGAGACCAGGCCTCCCCTCTCCACTCGCTGTCCACGGTTGTGAAGAAAGGAGGCCAGCCAATTTAAAGCTGTCCCCCTAACTCCAGCAACGGCAAGGCGGTGGGTCAGAAGATTGTGATCGACTGTGTCAAATGCTGCTGTGAGATCCAATAACACAAGCAACACCGACCCGCCCCAGTCAAGCTGGCATCGGAGATGATCTGTGATGGAAACCAATATAGTCTCTGTCCCATGCCCCGCACGGAAGCCAGACTGGAAAGGATCCAGTCCGGCTGTGTCGTCTAGGAACTGCGGCAGCTGCACTGCTACTGCCCTCTCAATCGCCTTGCCCAGAAATGAAAGATTCGAAACTGGGCGGTAGCTGGAGGGAACCAAACGATCTAAATCTGGTTTTTTCAGCAGAGGAGAGACCACTGCCTCTTTTAATCCCTCTGGAAAGACTCCTTGCTCAAGGGAGCTGTTTATTATCTTCAGCAGCGGGTCACGTAATCCCTCCAAGCAGGATTTTACCAACCAAGAGGGACACGGGTCAAGGGAGCTAGTGGTCGGTCTAGCTGCAGCTATGAGCCTATCGAGAGCCTCTGCGTCCAGTGGGATGAACTGGTCGAGGGTGGGCCCAGCAAGTGGCCACGGAGTCTCAAGTTCTCTCATTGTATCAGTTGTGGCGGGGAGGTCCCGGCGTAGTAGTGAGTTCTTGTCAGCAAAATAGCTTTGAAAAGCCTCGGCTGAAGGGGCCTGATCATCACTTTTTGGGTTGGTAGGAACCGTCGTTAGAGATCTAATTATTTTGAACAATTTTGCCGGGCGTGAGCTGGCGGACTCTATCAAAGAGGCATAGTATACTCTCTTTGTTTCGATGGTAGCATGCTCATAGGATTCCATAAATGCCCTGTAAGCTGCTCTCGAAGCTCTGTCATGAAGTTCTCGCCACACGCCCTCTAGCCGTCTCTTTTCCCGCTTCATCGATCGAAGTTCCTCGGTTATGTGGCAGCATGGAGGCATCCTCAGAAACGACTTGAAGGCACACAGTAATTTCAAGTCAGCTTGGTTCTTGGCTTTTAAAAATGTATAGTATGAATACTTTCAGAGTAAAGTAAGTTTAGAAATGTGTCATTTGAAAGGAAAATGCTTTGTTTAGAAATGTATATATTTTAAATGAATTTTATGTGGATTCAAAATATATATAATAGATTAATATAGGAATGGGATGGTAAAGACTTTTGAATGAGAACATGCAGAGCTGAATAAGACAGAAAATAAACCAGCTCATCTATTTTTACTTTCTGGTGCCATAACATTTCTTGCTTTATTTCAAGAATGTGATGGGGATTGTTATTCACCCATCCATTCACATATATATTTCAATGACATTCCATATTTCTCTTTACCTTCCTTCCTTATTCTTTTACTCAGTTCTCTTTTCTCTCTTCCCCTCATTCATCAAAGAGCTGTTGCAGATGTTTTGGCAACCAGCTAACCCTTATGAATAACTGCTTATGTAAGTGGTCTGCTCAAATCATCACCATCATTTATTATTTCTGCAGCACTTAAATTATACTAAGCACTTCACAATAAATAAATTTACAGCAATCCCTGCCCTTAAGCTAAGTATTTAAATCATGGAAATAAAGGGAAGAGGGAAATGGAAGGAGGAAGGGAAGTTATGTCAATTAAATAGAAGGGGATGGGAAGCAAAGTTTTCAAAAAGAAACAAAAGTTTTTTCTTAGAGAAATAAACACAATGATTACACTTAAAAGCAAGACAGGGAAAGAAAGGTTTTGGTTTCAAAAGTTGATAGCACACCAAACAAACAGTAGAACAAAGAATACCTTAGATCTGGATAGAGAGGAAGAAGGTAGATCTGAGGCTAAGAAGTAAGTAGTGAAAAATAAGGACAAACCTCTGCTGAGGAGTGAAGTAACATATTCCATTCATACTGAAACAAGTAAAAATAAGAAAGAGGAGGAGGAGGAGGAAGAGGAGGAAGGGGGAGGAAAAGGAGATGTAGAGGAGGGAAGCTTTGGGCTTAGAGCAATGTAATATCATATCAAAAACTCATGAAAGTGGGCTAATTCAGTACATGGCAAGATGTGGTGTCAAACTACTGTATTTCTGGAGTGTGGATAGTCACAGTCATATTATCAAGATTTTTGTCAGGACCCAGGCTGCAGAGCACCAATAACCATACACAGAGGCCAGAATCTATCTAATATCTTTATTGAGGGAATATATAAAGTTAATAAAAACAAGTGTAGAATATAGTTCAGAAGAAGACCTTTCAGGAAAGGTCAAATATAGTCCAGGAAAACAATGTCCAATATGAGATATTAAAGTCCAAAGTTGTAATCCAATAACCGAAACACACACTTTGCCAAGCAAAGTGAGGGGAAATGACAAGGTCCTTTAGTCCATGGAGCTTGATGCAAGGCTGGGGAGCAAACTAGATTCTTGGCAAACAAGGCTTGATTCAAGGCAATAAGAAGCGAGGAGCAAGAACAGGGTCCGTGGCGAAATCCGTGGCGAGGTCCGGGGAACAAGGCAGGGCTGGAACGAGAGCAAGGTCCTGGAAGCTGGAGTAGCGTAGTCCACACACAATCTACTCCCGAAGCTGACGAATTGACTCCGCAAGGAATCCTTTGTGGCCAACATCTATATAGGATCTTGTTTTCCCGCCAAAGCACACTTTCTCTGGGGAACAAGAACCGAAACCTATACTGTCCAGATGCGAGACTCCTTAAACTTTCCCAAGGGAAATAGACTTAATCATCTAATTGTCTGGCAGCTATCCGGGTGCTTCGGCGAGTCGCCTCCCGAGCGTGCCTATCTTGATTATAATAAAGGCGGCGAGAAAATGGGGGAGATTTTTCCACAAGGCTTGTTTGGCTGACTTCTTGTGGACAAACATCCTGCAGCTGCAAGGGCTCCAAATCTGGCAGAAACGGTGGGAAACCCAAGTTTTCCTCTTCGTCTGTCACAACGGTACTAGGAACGGGACTACATGGCCCATAAGTCATCACAATTATTATGAAGGGGGGTTGGGGGGCTGGAGGTGTCTGGGAGTTGCAGGGTGGTGGAGTGAGGAGAGTGAGGAAGAGAGCCTGTTATTGAAGGAGAGTTATCAAACCAAGTTATCAAACCAGGGCATATTAAGGAAGGGAGAGTTCCAGTAGCCAAAGTGCCCCCATAGGAATAATATTGGGGAGGAGGAGATGCGGGAAAGGGAGACCTAGACCAATTCAGCCTAGGTAATGAGAGAGAGTACTCATAGTTCCAAAACAGTCTCCTGATATGATAAAACTGAGTACCCAGGATGGTGGTCCCTCTGGATTAAGGGTGGTGCTGTTGAACTCCAGGTCTGTAAATGGAAAAACAGCTAACATCCAGGATGTAATTTTGAATGAGTATGCAGACCTGGTATGCATAATGGAGACTTGGTGGAATGAAGCAGGGGCAGGGGTGTTAACTTCTCCTTTCTTTGTCCATCAGGCTAATCCATGCAGCATCAGCCAAGATCTAGAGGGTGGGAAGGTAGGGTCGCAGTGGTCTATAAAGATTATATCTCCCTGACTAGGTGCCCTATCCCGCAGTCTACCACATTTGAATGTATTCACCTGAGGGTAGGTGGCAGGGACAGAATAGGGATTCTGCTAGTGTACTGACCACTACAGTCTCCCTGCCTGAGCCAGTTGGGGTGATCTCAGGCCTAGTGTTGGAGTTCCAATAGCTCATAGTGCTGAGGGATTTTAATGTCCATGTGGAGACCACCCTGTCAGGAGCAGCTCAGGATTCATGGCCACCATGGGGCTGTCCCAACTACTATCGGGCCCTACCCACAGAGCTGGACACATATTAGATTTGGTTTTCTGCCAGTGATGGGAGGAAGGTGGGTGTGGAGGAGCTGACAATCACTCCGTTGCCATGGACCAACCATAACCTGATCAGGTTTACTGCATGCCCTAACCTCTGCAGTGGTAGAGGACCAATTAGATGGCTTATGGATCCAGAAGGATTCCTGATGCCAATTTTCCCACTATCTTGGTAGGTGATCCTGTTGATGCTCTGGTCACTCTCTGGAATAGGGAGAAGACTTGGGCAATAGACAAGATTGTTCTGGCATAGCAGAGCTAAATTAGCTCCTTGGTACCACGAGGAGCGCAGCGATGAAGCATGTGAAATAGAGCGCGTGTGGCATTTAAGGCACAACGAGTCAAACTAAACACAGCTGTGTGCCTACCTAAGAGTATATGCCACGACAGTGGAGGCCGCATGAAAATCTCTCATTGCAGTCAACATTGCATCCACGAAGAAATATGTTACTGCTAAGGAAGCTGTTCTCTAGACATTTTCTCGTTCCTCCAGAGTGATTCTATGATATGCATCCACTGGAAGTTTACAGTGAGGTGTCCTCTCTAGGCATTTTTTAGGTCCTCCAGGGAAATTCTGTCGTATGTTTCTGCCAGAAGCCATTTGTTTAATAATAATAAAATAATAAAAAACTTTATTTCTACCCCACCAACATCTCCCAAAAGGGACTCGGGGCAGCTTACCATGCAATCGTAATGGAACAAGGCATACGGTGCAATAAATACAGATACATCAATATAAAAGGAAAACATAATTTGCATAATCAATACATAATACAATATAATACAATTCATTTCTATCGCTTGATATTGTTGGCTTTATGAAACATGCTTGTACCCATTGAAACGCTACAATGCTGAACCAATTTGGTACTGAAAGATGTTGGGATGTTTTTCAGGAAATGAGTGGAAATGCATGTATTTCTCCTCAATTTGTCAAGGCTAAAAGAAAGAAAAAATCTCACCACTCGAAACTTCTGCAGATATAGTGGACAATTTAGTGGTAAGCTAGCTTAATAGCACCTTTTGGAATGGTTTGCAACAATTTTATAAATAATCTGGAAAGATTTATGGAGTAAAAGGTTTTGTCCTTTCTCTTCTCATATCCATTATCTTTGACCTTGCTTCAGTCTTAACAAAAAGTCTAGGGGCATCGTAAAGGTTAACAAGTTTGATTGGGCATAAGACATCATGAATTGCAGCCCTCTTCATGTGAGGCATAAAGTGGTGTCTCAGCCAGCAAATATTTATGCACATTTGGTTGAGAGCATTTTGTGGAAAAATTGAAATCCCCACTCCCAGGAATGTGTATAAATATCAGTAAGCCAAGACAAGATTTTATGGTGAAGAGAGAGTTTCCAATCAAATTTGTTAATCTTCAGGAGATGTCATCCATTTTGATGTAGTTTTTGCTTTGGCCTCAGAATTTCTTAAGTCTTTTTTCACACAACACAATTATAGCCCTATGATTTCACTTTTCTCCATTGCTTCCCAAACTACAAACCCTATGATGCCATAAGATGTAGTCATGGAAGTCAAAGCGGAATCAAACTGCTATAAAATTGTCATGTGCCCCTGAGTTCCATTTGCTACATGATCCATCTGGCATGTTTCTTTCAATGTCATTTTATGCAGTGTCTTGTTACTGGATGTTGCTTAAAGAAGCAATCAGAAGAGGTTGTAAGGTTTTTTATCTCTTAACTGACAGTCAAAGGCGGTCCATCCACCAGGCGAGGTAGGCTTTTGCCTGTGGCACCATTGTCCTGGGGGCGATGTCTAGGCCCCGGGAGGATGGTGCCACCCCCGCCTCCTTCTCCGCCTTTCCAGGCCTTCCTGTGGGGGGCGGGGCCGCATGGGGGGTGGGGCTATGTGGGGGCGGGGCCAGGCCGCACAGCGGGAAGGCACAGCCAGGCCGCAGCGGGAAGGCCCAGCTAGACTGGCTGGACCTGCGTGGCCTGGCCCCGCCTCCTGCACCACCTGGCCCCACCCCTCACACCGCCTGGCACCGCCCCCCACGCTGCCTGCCCCCCCCCTCCCCCGCGGGATGAAAAAGGGGTGAATTATAAGGGAAAAACACTGGAACAGCCCCACTCCAAGGGCCATGGCAGCCATATGGCCACTGGGCTGGCTATGGGAGGCAAATGCAGGAGAGAAAGGTGCAGGAGGCAAGGAAGGTACAAAGAAGCACAATTAGAGGGTAATGCCACACGATGCATGTTTATTGAGGGGATATTTTGTAATAAAGTAATCAAAATGGGGAAAGAACGTTGCAGAAAGTCTCCTGGGCACCAGTTGCTGATACTGGCCTCCTCCATACATCTGGACATTTGCAAAATGGTTTTCTTTAAAATAAAAGGCTTGCACCAGCCACGGCTTGTCCCCACCGCAGTCCTTGAGAGATAATTTAATATAATTTGACCCATGGGGCAGGGAGGTCCATGCTCAACAACACAGAGAGAAGCAATTTGTGTTATGGGGTAAATACTCCACCTTGTGTGTGTGTGTGTGTGTGTGTGTGTGTTGCATTAATCTGTAGTAGCAATTAATTTGATTTTTCTGTATGCATCAAATGAAAATCTGATTTTTACAAAAGTAGAATGATCACATAGAGGGGAGGCCCCAGGAGGATGGTGGCACCTCCCGCCTCCTTCTCCTCCTTTCCAGGCCTTCCCGCGGGGGGGGGGGGATGCATGGGGGGCAGGGCCAGGCCGTGCGGCGGGAAGGCCCATCCAGGCTGGCTGGGCCTTCCCACCACGGCCTGCATGGCCTGGTCCCGCCCCCTGCCCTACCTGTCCCCCCCCCAGCCCTCCCTCACTCCATGCATCCCCCCCCACACCACGAGGGGGGGGCAAAAATTACCTTTGCCTACTACAAAAAAACCTAAGGACGGCTCTGCTGATAGTTACTACTATCACATATCATATGCTCTTCTAATATGGATTTTTAAAAGGAAACACAATTGGAAGCACAGAGTATAAAATCTACTACTACAAAACTATGGATTATGACATTATGGCAGAAACTATTATTAAACTTTTAACAACCATTAGATAAATGAGTCACAATTTTAGGTCTGTTTAGCTTCATGGAGAAATAATTTGACATAAGGCTATGCACTCAGCAGAGATGTATGAATGAAATCAGGTGATGTAGAATTATGAATGGGAGAGTGGCATGTGGCTGGAAATAACCTCCAGCATCTCACCTATCCATGTCTTTATTTATATCCTGACTTTTTCCCAACATGGTCAATGCAGAAGTTGAGGGGAAAGACAATATAAACAACATAGTCCTGCATACTGTGTAATCTGCAAGATGATTTCATAGATACAAAGATGTCTTTTACAGATCTGCAATATTTCTAGCCATTTTTAATGATTGATGGGACCTGTGTCATCATGTACTCCTAAACTGAACCTTTCATCCCCAGGTTCAAGTCTGGCATTCTGATAATTGGGTTATACAAATTCTCACGTAGGCAAATGGCTCTGTAAATATACTCTGTGCTATGTCCTGCAATTAGGCTATCATTGTCTTTCATCCGAAGCCTGGCGTTAATCGGAATAATTTCTCATGCTGTGAAGAGGGGCTCCCACATCTGGCATGCTTCGAATTCTCTCTCATGCTAAAGCGAGGGTAAATGTCAGCAATTGCACTGTTGGTTAGATCTGCACAAACACTGCTAATAACAGGTTTCAAGACTTTGGGTAAATGAATAACAGGAATTAGGGGGGCACAACACTGACTGTAGCAGCAGACTGCGGGGGTGGGTCTGAACAGCTGGCATGCTCCAGATCTCATGTGTTGGCTGCGAGCTCCAAATCCCTGAGAGCCAAGCAGTCACCTTGACACCCTGCCTATCAATCTCCCCAAACACGCTTCCACTTCAAAATTGTCACCTGTCTCTTTTATGTTCCGCTGCTTGATTTCAAACAGGAGGACCAAGGTGAAGAATACAAGATGTAGTTTATCAAAGCATCCATTGAGCCCTGCTTCCTTTCATTTGGATTCTTTTTGTTACTGGACATATTGTGTCCCAGGAGAGACCTGTACTTGTGATAACTTGGATAAAACCTGCAAGTGTGCGATTTTTATGTGGCATGTCTTACAAATAAAAAGCAGGAATGGAGGTCATTGCCTGGACATGATAATATTTCAAGGGCAGGAATGAGGTCAGTGCCTTTGACAACTGCTGCCAAATCATAGATGTGTATTTTTGTCTCAGTCCTATTAAGGCACTTAATGTGATGATATGCATGAATAGTCAAAAAATCATTTGCAGTTCAGAAAATATGCCGGTTCCTTGGAAAACCCAGTGGTTCACTAGTACCGTTAAAGAAGATGAGGAACTGTGGCAAGTCTAAGGGGTTGTTTTTATGCCCTTGGACCTATGATGGAACAGACAGACTGGCAAAAATTCCAAACATCATCTACACAAAAGAATTTCAGAAGAAAAGCAATCTGTTCTTTGCAGATGATAGCAAAGCCTTTGAAGAGATCATGAGGAACTATGTATTGTTTTAAAGATTCCCATACTCTGGTCGTCCAGGAGTTTGGGACTTCAACTCCCAGCAACCTCAGTTGCTTTAGCGAATAGTCAGAGGTTTCGGGAGCTGATGTTCAAAACACCTGGAGGACCTAATTTTGGGAATCATTGCTCTAAAAGAATTGGGATTACCATAATGCTTGTTTGTCCTGGTGCACAATCTATACTCCAGACAACAGACCATCATTATGACAGAAAATAGAGGCACAGAATGTTTTCCTATTGAAAAGGGAGGTCAGAAAATGATGCATTTTGTTACCTTGCCTGTTCCATTTATTCACAGACTATATCATAAAGAAGGGTGAAACGGACTGAGGGGGGAGGTGAAAAAATGGAGAATTTCTGTCTTTTATTTGCCTTGACTATCACACTATTTTGATGTCAAGCCCTAGCTTTTAGGACAAGTGGGGTGAAAGGTGTGCCACATTGATTGCCAGCCTTTTGTTAAGTCCATTCGCCACATGGAATTCGTTTCTAAGTAGACATACAGGGATAGCTACATTTGTCCTCACTTATCTTCCTAATAGTTCCTATTTCAATGCCAGAAGCTAGGTTTTTTTTCTTTTTTTATGCCCTTTCTCCTTTTCTATATATTTGTAACTTGTCCAGAAGCCATTTAAATGAAAGTTTTCTGCTCCTCAATTTTGCCTCTGTTGCACAATGTAATTTTTCCTTGCTCCACCTCTGCAAAAAGTGTAAATCAAAGGAAAATTTTAAGATCTAGTCAAGGGATGCTGTGGTTTTATATGCTTTTATGGTTTTAACCTGAATTGTTTTTAATATTAATGATGTTTAATACTTTTTAAATATGTATATATTTGTATATTTTAAGTTGTACTGTAATGCTTTTAATTTGTGAGCTAATTTGAGTCTCAGTATGAAGAGAAAAAGTGGGATATAAATAAACATAAAAAATGTAATAAACATAATAATAATAATAATAATAATAATAATAATAATAATAATAATAATAATGTGGAAGTGGCCAAATATCCATGTTATCAAGCCACAATACCCCCCCCCCCCCCAAGATTTATAGTTAATCAAGATACTTCAAGCAAATAATATGATATTTTTCCTTTTAATTAAAATCTTTTCCAGAGATCCAGAGTTGCAAAATGCTAAAGCGCTAGAGGCTCTGGAATGGACCTAGCAGCAGCTGTACCCTACAAACTCTATCAAATCTAACTCTTTAATGCAATGAATCAATTTGATTATTCTTGTATAACTTTTTAATATACTATGTCAATTCCTACTATGAGAAGTGTATAAACTGTTTCTAATATATGTATAAAAATGTAACTTGAAGGTAGTCACCTCTTCATGTCACTATTTGCATAATCTCTTGAGAGAGGGGACCACCGCCAAGATTCCTCCAGTCATTTCCCAAGACAGATAATGTGTGTGTATGCAGATAGATGGTATCCTTTGTCAATGAAATGAGCTCAGGATGTTTGTCTATTTAACCGGAGGCTGAGAGCCTGCCACTCCTACAGAAGAGGCAGCTTAGTAGATGTGCATGCATTAACTTTTTATGACTGGCAGTCTAGTCTTTGATTGTCTAAAATCACCACCTTTGTCTTCTGTGTCTTGCACCTTTGTCTCATGGAATTGGAAACTTGAATTAATTACAGATTAATCAGCATATCTACACCATATATTTCCTCATGGACTGTGTCCTTTCAGGGGGTGTTTCTGCAATGCCCTGGAAAACTCCTCCTGCAGGCTGTGATATAAGGGAACTCTTGGCCAGTCCAGGAGCAGATATTAGCTTTCCTCTTTTCCAGCCAATCTGGGGAGGGAATGGGAGGTCTGAATAGCTATCAGAGCTGGGAAAAATGCCATGCATTTTGTTGTGTGTTTATGCTTGTACCTGGTAAAGCAAATTGATTGTACTTGCGTCCTTTTTGGCTGAATTGTAATGGACCTCTGTGGCTTGTCTTCAATCTAGAGAGTTGTTATCTGTCCTGGCTGATCTGGTTTTGCAGTTGCTCACTGGGCACAGACCCTTTAAACTGCAGTCCTATCTAAAATCAATACATCCACTGAATGTCCCCTCGGGGAGAAGGGTGGGGTATAAATGCATGTAATAAATAAATAAATAAATGTGCCGAATGCAGCTCTGCACCAAAACATGCTAAATACCACCCTGTGTCAAGTGCCCCCATCCCACATACCAAATACTCCTCCTGGCCTCTCCCCTCCATGTCATCTGCCCTTGCCTCCTCCCACCCCCTTCCTCCCAGCCCAACCTGCAATAATAATAATAATAATAATAATAATAATAATAATAATAATAATAATAGTCCACTTTGTGTTAGAGCTTGGGAAATTTGCATTTGCAGCTACAGGTCTCAGAATTCCTCAGCCAGCATAGCCAATGGACATGCCGTCTGTGAGATTTTGAGAGCTGCAGTTCAGAAAGAAAGTTTGCTAGCTTCTAGTCTTTGCTTATACCTAAAGTGCTTTATGGCTTTGTAATTTTTGTGTAACAATAAAAATTGACGGATGGTGTGAAGAGACCAGACAAGTGATCCATTGAATTCTGTTTCCATCAGAGGCCAATTCAAATGAAGTTAGGGGACGTATATACTATCCTTAGGCATTGACAGAAATGGTTCTCTTGTTCCTGATGATTGATTCTTACTATTGGAATGAGGGGATTATGTCCACAGCATTGGAAAAAAAAATAGGGCTGCAACATTTAATCAGCTTAAATGGTAGATTAGTCAACAGACACTATAGTTGGTAAGGGAACATTTTAAATTAAAGACACTCTTGGTCATCGTTTGAGGCTATTTTGGCTTTGGTATATCACTGGAAGAGACAGTGGGGAAAATATTACAGCTGGCTGAGCAATAGTTTTATGTTATCGAACAGCAACTGATCTTGTACTTCCGTCTGTCTCTCAAAAGGCTACTATATTGTCATTTTGGTGCTAAGCAAATTCATTTTTGTTCACTCCATCAATTGATTACTCAGTCAGCGAGAAGGCCGATGATTAATCAGCCCAAATACACTAATCACTTGATAGTTTTAGTTCATAGTCACTTTATCTTCCCCCTTCAGGCTTTTGGGGAGCCCAGTTGCTATTTAGCCTTTTTAAAAAAATGTTCCTATGATTTTAAATGGATGATTGCTAATTTCACAACTTTCTAGTTCTAAGGCCAGGCCTCAGGTGGCAAATGCTGGGGAGTGTGAGCAGTGAAACGTCATGTTGTATGTGCCATACAATCTGCTCTGCACCCATTGCAAGTTTTATTCCCACAAAATGCAGATTCTACCATGTTTCCATAACATTCAACTATCCAACTTCTGTTTCAAGCATGGAAACATTCAGCTATCCAACTTCTGTTTCAAACATGGAAACCTGGGAAAATGTTTTGTCCTTTGTCTCAGGCACCAGAATGTCTTCCGTTGGCCAAGTCCAAATAAAATAATTAGATTTATTGTTTTGCTTTGTGCAAAGGGTTTGTCATAACTGAAGAATGTGGCAGCTGTATCGAAATAATGTCACCATAGATAAACCCTTTCTCCAGCTGAAGCTTCCATCAGTGGGACAAGGGATACATTTATACTGTAAAATTAATGCCCTTTAATACCACTTTAACTGCCATGGCTTAATTCTACTGAATCATGGACACTGTAGTTTTACAAGGTCACTAGCATTCTCTGCCAGAAAGTGCTGGGCCTTCCCAAACTACAAATCCCAGGATTCCATAGCATAAAGCCATGCCATTTAAAGTGGTGATAAACAATTCTACACATGCTGCATTCACTTCACATGGTCCTGGGGTCTCTGGGAACCCCTAAAAGTTGCAATAAATCCAATGGAGCCAGCACAACATGGGCAGGCCTCCATGTTTGGGAAGAAGCATCCAAGTATGCTTCCACCCTAGTTGGAGAAGGGGGCCTCTGTCAGAAGCCACACGACCTTGTGTGATGGCTGACTTGGGGCTTCTTATCACATTCATTCAATACTACTGAGCCACCCACTTAAGAAATGTCAACCTCTACTATGTTCATTACATGATGTAGGCTTCAAGTGTAGAGTAGAGATATCTTGGGGTTTAAAAAGCATTGCAAAGGGTTATCTTTTCAGACACTTTCAAAGCTGGTTGGCAAGTTACTTTTTTGCAAATTATCTGGATAGATATGGGCAAAATGGCCAATTCTGTTGTGTGATGGTATTCATCATTCTCAGCTTTAAAATGATGCAGTTAGGCAATTTGTGGGAGGAGTTGAAATGTCCCTTTCACAAAAAGCTCCACCATTACCTTTTGCTCAGAGAATGTCAGCAGTATGTTATGTTCCTTTCTCTCTCATGCATTTTCTGGGGGCCTTCCTTCCTTCCTTCTCTGTGTTGCGTGTGCCATGTATTACCTCCCCCAGACACCTTCCTAACTTCCTTCCCTCCTCCTCCTCCTCTGGTTGACCGTGAGGTCCATCTAGTCCAACTCCCTTCTTTTTGCCATGTAGCGAAAGCACAATCAAAGCACCCCCAACAAATGACCACCTTGCTTCTGAATAACAATAACAATAAAGAAAATGTGTTCCTAGTTTGTAAGTGTTATTTCCTGTTTAATTGTGTACTTCTTGCTTTGAAAGTAGTTGTTGTGTTCCAGAAACTTCATTTTTGTGCCTATAAACTATGTTAAATTGGTGGAGACTCTACAAGATATTCAGTCATTGAGAAACTATAGCAAAATGTGCTATAACAGGATGTCCCTCCTGCAAAGACAAAGTTTTTGCAATTTCATAAACATTTCCCATGTGTTTATGATAGAACCAATTAGGAAATGACATTTATAACCCAGGAATAAAAATTATAGTCCAGGAGAAGAGATGTTTCTTTTCACAAAGAAAACAAGGGAGGAACTGAGGGCGGGAACAACTCTCTGCAATGTAATGGCACATCAATTGAAAACTCCTGGGGCCAAACCACATCATAGTGTGGTCAAGATGGCAAAAATGTTAATGAGGAAGGACACACTAGTTAAGAGAGTTTGCAGAAGTTTGCTTTTCCTTAAACTTCTCCCTCCTGAATATAATCTATTTTTAATGCAGAAATGTAAACAAGATGAGGACACAGGAGGAAATTGGCATGAGAAAGAAACTGGGATTTTTTAAGCATCTGAAAAAGTGGGATAATGGAAATTTAACTGGAACTATTCCAACCAAACTGGGACAGCTGGAGGGTATGAAATTATGATATATAATTTAATTAATTTAAGTTAATTTTAACTGTACACTTTCCTGAGAAAAAAAGGGTGGAAAATAATGAACTAACTAACTAAATAAATAAATTGGGTTTCATTACCTAGACAGTGCACCCCAAGGCCTACCTTCTGTTCTTAGTCCTGACTAGATGAAACCCATTAAATTAATAGAATTTACTTCTGTGTTGACTCACCATCTGACAATTGATTAAATGGATCTACTCTTGTTGGGAATAATCAACACAATGCCAACCAAAGAATGTTTGTTAATGCTTTGAGTCTGAAGTTACTTCTTGTTGACCATGCATGCTGTTTACAGAATACTTGTTAACTTCTGTGAAATTCATGTAAACGCTTTGAAATGGCTGTGTAATTTATAAGACAATTTCTTTTTGACTAAAAAATCAAATATGATCACATTTATTGTCCATTCCCAGCTTGAAAACTGCAGGAATGAAGCAATGAGTGGCATGTTGCATGAATTTTACATGACTGCAATAAATCTTTCACACTCTGGCAAGCTTATAAACCTGAGCTGTTGAGAGCAACAGTTGGATGAACTCCCAAACTGATAAGAACAGATATTACTCTCGATTTTTAACCCAAACTTAGGCAATCTCATTTCGGATTAGTTTGGAAACCAGGCACATTATTCTGGGTGGTTGAGGAAAGGAAGAAGAAAAAGCTGAGTAACATTTTTAAAACCTCTGAGGAGTCAGATACCTTCACTTCTTTGCTGCCCATCACATCACCCAAATACACCATGCTAGCCTGTAATTTGGTAAAACACTCCCCCTTTCTTTTCTTTTCTTAAACTATACTTGCTATTTGGAAGTAGTAACACTGGTGTAGGGAAGAAATAAGAAAAGGGAATCCCCCTCAACTGTCTCCTCTCTTTTGTTTTCATGCACTATAATATCACAGACAATGAGAGTTTATGCAAGTTGTAATTTTCCAAGATGTTACTGGATATACTAGGCAAGCTCTTTCCCCTGGCCCTTGTTCAAGCAGATGGTATATGATGCTGTCACACCAGTGTTTCTGGCAAATTATTTGTCTCACTTCTGTAAGAGTGGGGAGCAAACACAGGAAAGGCAGCATCACTCTGTCCCATTATGTACATTAACACTGTGATATGTCATAGACTTTGGAGTCAGGGATTGATATGGCATGTCTTCCAACTGTCCCACATCCTAGTTTCTCTCTCCTCTTCTCACCTTCCTCCTTTGCTCTCAGCTAACTTCAGGTTGAAAATGATTTCACAATGAAAAAGTAGTTTGGACTCAATTAACTTGGCAGAAAGAAGAGAAGGGGACAGAATCTTGTCCTTTTCAGTAGGTCCAGGAAACCAAGCTGTTTTTTTATTAATAACTTTCCCTATCTTGACAACATTCCAATGTTGCATTATTATCATCACCTTCCCACTTGATTGAGATGCAAGGTTGTTACTTGGCTAGGTATGTCCTTATCTGCATATGAGTGAGGTTGTATGATATGGAATGAATGCACCACGCATTGTGGTAAATCCATGAGGTCCTGGCTTGGGTTATGGAGAACTCATTGACCCACACTCCACATCGCTCGACTCACCTCTGGCCCCATCTCACAGGGGGAAGTGTCTGCCACCTGGCTTCCCCCATTGTTTCAAAGGCAACATGGCCTCTGTGGCTAAAGAGTCAAGGAAGTGGCATACGACAGGCAAAAAAGCCAATTTGATGAGGTTGTAGGATTGCTATGAGTTCTAGTCTGGAGACATCACATATGATTTCCAGCAGTGAAATTGTTGCAGTTTAAAATCACTGATGTGTGTTAGATGGAGTCATAGACACTTGTGGATCTACTCCCCCTGTATCTTTGAATCACAGATTATTTAGTGCACAAGGATGCAAATCTCCCTTTCATATTTTATTACTTTTGTTGTGCTTAAACTATTAAGTGGCGTTACGATTTGAAATAGTAGAGTGGCAACTGACTAGCATCCTCTTCCTCCCAGAAATACATTTTCATAAGACCTGATAATAGCTTTTATGTTACCTCCAATGGAAATATATGCTGTAGAAATCTTGATAAAAAGAAAAATGGAAATAATAGAGCACAATCACAAGTTTTCCATCAAAGGCTCTTCTTTATTTCATGCACCTAATAATTCCTCCAGTCAGAAGGGTGTCCTCACACAGTGAAAGCAGTCTGAAAGTTTAATTAGTAGTGTGTTTGTCTATCAGGACTTATCTGAATGGCCTTTCTGAATATTTCGCATAGTGTGCTAATATGAACAAGTCAATGTGCAAAAGTATAAATGATACTTTTTTGCGGTGGGTGTATATATTACTTTGTATGCAAAAGTGTTTATAATGGTATATTAAAATTTAGTTTTTTAAAAATAAGCTGATTGTGAAATGTACTCCCCTAGTCCTCCTTGGTGGGCATGGTGCTAGGCAGAGTCTCAAAAGAAACCTGTACTGAGAATGTCCTGTTCAAGAACCCAAACAGTCTCTGAGGTGAAGTTGTTTTCTTAGTGCGAAAATCCACTGTTCGCTTGCTCTGAGAACCCAAATATGATTGACAGATCACTTTCCTCCCCCTCCCCTTTGAATAGCAGCACCTAATTATTTAGTAAGTCTGCCCATTACGGTACCTTGGACTCCTTTAACATGTCATATTTCTTTGGAATAAGTAGACTTGTTTATTTTTGAATGATGTGAATACATTAGCTTGACATGACAGGAATTTATGGTGTGTGGATTATCTACTCATCCCCTAAGGCCTATGAAAGAGTTAGACACCATGGGCAATAGCAACTTTTCTAGGCAGAGGTGATGGGGAATATTTATGGATTTACTAACAACTTTGACTGAAAAAAACAAGGAGAGTTACTGAGGAGAGGAAGGCGCTGTGGACTAAACAGAGCCATCAATCTGACCGGAAACCCTGAGAGAAGCAAGCGGGACAGATCTTACTTATGACTCTGCTTATTTAGAGACTGTAAAGGGACAATGAGGGCAATAGCAATGCAAATTTATCCATGCTGCCCTCCATCTTTTCTACATGTTTTTCCCTTAGAGCTAGCTTTCTCCAACACTTCACTCATATCTGGAAATTACTGATTTGTTTCTTTGTTGTTGTTTTTTTAACATACGTTGTGGGTATTAATGATTTTTAAAACTATGGACAGCCCAAGTTTAGAGTTTACTGGGGCGGGGGGGGGGGGAGTGTGTGTCTCCCTCATGTGATAAGTTGGTTAGTAATACAGCATAAAGGAAACTGATTTTGAGGGGGGAAATCAAAAAGAGAGGAAATTAAGCTGTGAAAAGAAGAGGAGAGAAGGAATTGCCTCCCCTGTCCTGCAGTGATGCAGCTCCTCAGTTCTTCCCTCTCTTTGGTGTGGAGAGGTATTACATGTGGCCATTCTTGTTTTCCAGTTTTAGGAATAATTGGGACTTTTGAAACTCATCCTCTAAGAACTGTTCCCTTTAGAACTTTTTCAGAAACACCAACATACTTTGCTTCAAAAGATGGTGCAAGTAAACATAGTTCAGGAGATGGTACTAAGGGCAGCCTGGCCTAGCTTCTTCTAGCTTCCACTACCTGTGGATCTGTATTACTGCTACCCCAGCCTATGTGAGCTGATGGCTCAAACATTACTACTTTTAATTGAAATAATAAATAAATAAAAATAAGGGAACTCAGAGTGGTTTACACACAAAAAGGCAAACATTCAGTGCCAGTAATCAGCAAAAACACAAAAAGCAAAACAATACAAAAATCAATAAACTTATAACTACTAAGAGAAAGTAGAAATTGATATAAAATAATAATGAAAAATACTAATATTTAAATAAAACATAATTATACTAAAAACACATGTGCCCTGAAAAGTTAAACTAAAATGCATAAAAAGTGTATACCATATCAGTAATTGCTTAAAATGTACCATAGCAGCCCATAAGATTCAAGTAAATTTGCCAGCGTTCCAATTTTGGCTTAAGATGGGCTAGAAGACCTCAACAGGAAGGTGGACCTATTAAAAGACACTTAAACATGGTAATCAAGGATCCCTGGGAAAGAGGAGTGTGGGAACAATTACAGTTACAATAACGCAAACATCTTTCTTAACTTCAAGGGCCATTGTACTGGAGGCTTATCACCAATGCCTCAGTTAAAAAATAATACCCAACAGAGAATCCTCCAACTAAATAGGATAGCCCTGGAAATATCTAATACTCACCTCAATAGAGGAAGATGGGGCTCCCAGAAAAGAGTGAGAAAGTCCCTTAGACAACTGCTTAGTAGAAAATCAACGAATATTAATTTCATCTCAACTGAGTGGCTGTAAAGAAATCTTCGCAGTACATGACTTCTACTAACATTCAGGGACCCATCTATACCAAAAAGATTACTCAACCTAAGACCTTATTTGCTGGGCTTGAAAATAAGAAGTAGGAGGGTATTTCAAGATTTAGTGATTGGCCCCCTAGTGGTAGAAATGGCAGGGAACACCCAGAGAGATATATCTCCCCTAATACAGGAATTAACCATAGCCCGGGAGAAGCAGGAAGCCCTTCACTTTGGTTAAGCTATACTAGGAGAGTCTTCGATGACAGTATGGTCCAGAGTTTGTGCTCTACTAGGAAAGAACTGCAATCAACGGTAACTACCAAGAGTTCAGCTCGTCATACACAGGCCTATAGTTGACGCTGTTACCTCTCCATATCTAGAAGTACAGTCTCCTGAGTTGTTTTCAGGAGGCATCAATGACTCCTTTGAACTTTTGTTAAGAAAGTCAACAGAGGATGTATGCTCTCAACTAAGCCTTAAGGACAGATTAGTATATCAGTTTATTTTGTCATTTCCACAGTTGTGGGCAAAGGCAGATATGGAACAAGAAAACAGGATTATAGATCACCCAAGCCCACCCAAGAGGTAACCCTTGTGATTCCCCCCAAACACCCTGTCTCAACTACCCTGGATAACACTGGTAGCAAGCACCCAAACCTTTACCTGCTGCTGGTGTATGCCAAGATGGTCAATGATAAAACATTGGCCATCCAGGACTTTATTCTGGGTGGCTAGACTGACCTGGCATGCATCACGGAGACCTGATTGGATGACAGCGGAGGAGTCAACCTCCCCCAGCTCATGTCCCAGCAGCAGGCAAGGCTAGGGGGTCAGGGAGGGGGGTTGCAGTGGTCTATCGGAGTAACATTTCCCCTGACCAGGATCCCCTTGCCCCGCTCGAAGGATTACAAAGGTGTCTACCTCAAAGTGGGAGACTGGGACAGATTAGGAATTTTATTGGTGTATCAACCACCTCGTTGCCCTACAACTTCCCTAA